>NC_132998.1:64689483-65314483 GCF_048564905.1 Vicugna pacos
GCCGGAGACATTTCAGGATGATGCCAGCCCTTTGGGGGCAGGGTGGGCCCTAGTGCTGGCAGTGCGCCTGGCCCCCAGAGCAGTGCCTGGCACCTGCCACGTTCAGTGAGGGCTGTGGTTTCCCGGCGGTGGGAACGTCAGTCACCTGTCTCAGTGAAGCCGCCGTCACTCAGGGTCTGGGCATAGCCCCCGGGGCTCAGACCCGATCAGATGCAGAGGGGCAGCTCAGGAGGGACAAGTGTAAAGCTCAGACGCCAGAGCGCTGATGCTCAGCCCTGCCAGGCTGGGAGGTGGAGCCTCAGCCTCTCCCGGAGGCAGGGTTATCAGGCGGCAGTTATGTTCAGCCCTCCCACCGTCATCCATCCTTCAGAACCTCGCCAGCTCCTTCTAAGACGGTGGCAACAGGCTCCCAAACCCCAGCGCCGCCGTGGCCTCGCTTCCTCCTGCAGGCTGGTGGCCTTCTCCGCGGGCCGCACTCACGAGGCCTGTCTTTTGTCTCTTCATCAGCTGGGTGGGTTTCTGGCTCTGGGCTGCACCCAGAGGGAGGTTTCTGGGCGTGGCCCCGACCTTGGTAAGATGCTCCCCTCTCCTGGAAGATGAAACGGGCTTCCTCAGCCACGAGGTCAGGACCAGGGCCACGGTGGGGCCCCCTGCAGTGGGCGGGGCTCTGTGATGCAGCGTCCAAGATGACAGAAAATTCCGTGAAGTTGGGAGCCCCTGAACACCCAGGCTGCGCCATGAGGGGGCCTGGGCCGACCTCTTTTCCTGGGCTTCCTATAGGCCCCAGCCCCTCACTGACCCTTCCCCCAGCCCCCAGTGCCAGCCTACAGTTTGCAGAGAACGCAGAGGCCTCAGTACGGTGCCAAGAGCAGTGGGTAACAATGCCGCGTGGTCACTGATCTTAGAACAACACCTGCGAGGGCTGGTCACCGCTGCCGTCTAAGCACCAGGAGCGACACACAGGAAACGCAGGTGGGATGTTGGGATCTGACAGATGCACCTGGTCAACGCAGGGGAGCCACTGGGACATAAGCAGGCTCGGTGGGGGGAGGTGTCGCCAGTCGGGAGGCTGGCTGAGGGTGCAGGCACGGAGCCCCCTGCCTGAGTGGTGGCAGGGGTGGGGCTTGGAGGCAGAGTGGGCAGGGTCTGGGGACACAGGGGAGGAGGGACCGCAGTGGACACAGTCGGGGGAGGCTCAGGGGAGAGGCCTGCAGCACAGAGACTGCACGTGACATTTCGGAGATTTCTGGAGAAGTGCGGAGCTGGACGGTGAGGGCCTGGACGGACCCCGAGAAGGAGGGACACAGCTGTAGGAAGGACCACGGAGAGGGAAGGAGCATTGGCTGAGCGTCCTGGGCTGCTGGGCGTCTCTGTGAGATGGGCTGAGACTTCTGCTTCAAACCAAAATGAACAAATCTGTGGACAGTGGTGGCAGCGTGGGGTCCTTCCTGCACAGTGAGCTGGAGGGCCAGGGAGAGACATGACGTGGGGACAAGGGCTGACAGCCTTTTCCTTGAACCTGTTCTGTGGGGAGACTGCGCAGCCTACAGGCTGATCTGAGGGGCTGGGCGAGCAGAGGAGGGGGGCCTGCAATCCAGGGGCCCCCCGGGAAGCCAGGGCCACCAGGAAACCCAAGGGCAGCGTGGGGCCTCGCAGGAAGACACGTGGCAGAGGAGGGCGGGGGCTTGGACCTCACTCCAGAGCAAAGTCCCTGCTCTTTCAAGTTCGCACTCCGGCGTCCCTGCACCACGCTGGGGGGAGTCGGAAACGTTACAGGACCGCTGGCCTGTGACGTGCTGGACCATTGGATCCTGAGACTCTGGTCCTGCACCTGGCCAGGTGACAGGCCCACCTGATGCAAGGTGGCCGTTTGGCCTGCTGCGTGACGGTCACTAATCCCATGTCAGCCCCGAAGGCCACTCCCATCTAGAGGGGCACCAGGGGGCACGTGGATCTCAATTGATGGAAGTCTTTGCATTTTCCTGTTATCTCCTGGGGGCTTCACCCCAGCAAGAGGGGCTTCCCAGGCTGCGGGGCAGCACCTGGGCGGGGGCCTGACGGAAGGACCCGGGTCTGTCCTTCCACTGAGGAGAAGCAGAGCATCCTCAGGGACCAGAGGCGCCGAGACTGCCCTGGCCCGCACGGTGCCCGGAGCAGAATCCTCTCTGCCGCTGCTCTGCCTTCCCCGCCGGCCTTCGGGGCCCCTGGGCTGCAGACCACAGCCTCCCCACTCCGCCTCCCTCTTCTGCTGGCCCGGCTCTTCATCCAGCGGGAAGCTGCCCTTGGACCCTTGGACACCTGGGGCTCTTCCCAATTGAGGCCCATGTGGGTGGATGGAGTGCCCCTGGAGGCCGGAAGTCTGAGGTCAAGGTGTCAGCAGGTCTGGATCCTCACGAGGCCTCTCCGTCTCCCTGGCTTGTGGATGGCCGTCATCCCCCCCGTGCCCTCACATGGTCGTCCTCGGTGTGTCTGTGTCCCGATCTCCTCTTCTTAGAAGGACCCGGGTCCTGCTGGATCAGGGACCCACCCTATGATCTCATATAATATGACTACTTCTGTAAAGACCCGTCTCCAGACACAGTCACGCTGTTAGGTCCTGGGGGTTAGGGCTTCGGCCCAGAACCTGGGGGGCACAACGCAGCTTCTCCTGGGGGGCTGCAGTGGCAGCTCCTCCGGGGTTGCCCCTCCCCGCCTGCTGCCACGTGACCGCGGGGGGCTCTCCTAGGGCTCGCAGGACTCAGGGGACACCCGTGGGGAGCCCTGCTCGGAGGCTGTTTTCCACGCCGGCGACCTAAGTCCCCGTGGAGAGCAGCGGGCGGCACGGGGAGGCGGCAGGGAGCTGGCGGAAGCGGAGAGGTGTGGACTGGCATCTGCAAACAGCGCGCTCTCGTCTGGGTTGTCAGTCTTTAATCTGCTTTGTCACTGGGTTGCCACCGTCTAACGGACACATGTGTTTTCTTGCAGAAGAGGGTAAGTCCCCTTCGATCCCAGAAAGAAACACATCCCGGGTCTTGAGGCAGACAGTATCTTGATGGTATTTTTAAGCGCTTTTGAGTGTTCAACTTTTATGGTGTTTTAAACAATTTAGGAAGGAGCTCGGAGACTCCAGGCATCCCACGGTCTGTGCTTGGCCAGAGGGCGCCAGGCTGGGGCAGCGGCCAGCTTGGACCCAAGTGGCCCTGGGTTCAGGTCCAGCCAGACCTCTGAGCAGCCCCCTTGCTCTCTGAGCTTCTGATTGCATGTCAGCAAAGTGGGTGACGAGGTTCGTGGGCTCCTCGCGAGCTCACCTGTGAGGGGCCCGTAGGCGCACTGAGCACTGGTACCGCCCTTATGACTGGGTTGAGAGGGTGGGTCGGTGTAATGGATCATTGTGAGTCACTGGGAATAAAGGCTTTCTGCCCAAATCAGAGGCAGCACACCTCCCAGGCCTGGCGGCAAGTGTCTCCCCTCCCCCCACCGCCCAGCAGTGGTCTGGAAGGAGGTCTGAGCCTCTGCACGGCCAAGCTTGGATGTAGATCCTGGGGTCGGTGGTGGTGACTGGGGGTCCCAGCTCCACCGCCCTCAGAATAGAATCACATCCGCATGGTTGCCTTTGCGACCACACTCCACTGGCTGCGAGGATGCAGTGAGGTTCCATTCTCTGTCTGGCATTTTCCAGGCGCCAAGAGGGGACAGAGAAACACATTAAAGGCATGGCCATCTCTGTTCCAAGGGCTGCCCCCCAGCTGGGGAGGCAGCCTTGCCCCGTTGAACAGTAACAATTGTGGAGGCGTCCCACCGGTGGAGCCGTGAGAGCCTGCAGCCTTCAGGGCAGAGAGGTGACCAGTGGAGCCTGAGGCTCAGTGATGTGAAGGGTGGGCGGGGCAGCCGTGGCGCTGGCGGGGCAGGAGCGCGCCGAGGCTGCAGCTGTTTCACCCACTGATCCGGCTGACCGGGCGCTCGCCGCCCCGCCGCCCCGCGCTCCGCACCTGTTATTTTCAGAGAACGGCACAGCGCGATCCCACCCCTGCCCGCAGGCCAGCCCCACTGCCCGGCCGAGAGGAGGCGGGGAGGGATGGTTTCAGTGCGCCGCACGAGCCGCTGCTCCAGACGTCAGACAGCGACGACGGGCGCCAGAGGATGGGGGGGCCGTGCGGGGGGCACGCGCGTCACAGCACAGAGAGAGCCCGCCGCGCGCGTGTCCTGCGCCGCGGTGCCGCACAAAGCCCGGGGGCGCCATCCCCGCCTCCGGAGGCGGCGTCTGGAAGAGGCGGAGCCGGAGTCATCGGCAGCAACACGGGACGGGAGCCGCTGGGCCGCGGCGGGCCCGGGCGCAGGGCCCACGGCGCGCTGAGCCGGGTCTGGAGGACGGCGGAGGGCAGTTGGTTCTGGATCTGGGAAAGCATTTTGGCCGCGGCGCCAGCGCGCGCAGGCCGGCCTGACACGTTTGAGAGATGTCCTGCGTGGCTGGCTGGGGCTGGCTGGGGGACCGGGGCCAGAGGACACCAGGGCGTGGGGGGCCTGCGGCAGACTGGCGCGTCTAGGCCAGACGGCGGCGTCCCGAGGACCCTGCCGAGCCCGCTGGCGGGCCCCGGTACCCGGGGAGGACGGCGCCGCTGGGCCAAGACGGCCCACCCGGCGTGCGACCACGGCCCCCTCCAAAGGAGGCGACGTGGAGGTGGCAGAGTGCGAGGGACACACGAGAGAAGCGCGGGGCCTGCTGACGGCCGGGAAGGGTGTCTCGCACGAAGCGGAAACGTGGCAGGGTCTCTGGGGCTGCTGAGGGGACTCAGCCAGGGAGGACGAGCAGGGAAACCTACCTTTGTGAACCCGCGGGGCTGGCGGGGCCGCGCGGCGCCACGGTGGGGCCGTTTGCTTCCGATCGGCCTCCCCGGGTCTGAATCCCACCGCAGGAATCCGGAGATCTCCGAGTCCGGTGCCTGGCTGGCCCCCAGCATCGCGACACCCGGTTTTCTTGGGCTTGTCTTGGCGGAGACCGGTAACCCGGGCGCGAGGCTGGCGGGGAGCAGAGAGGGCGCAGCCGGAGGGCAACGCCGCTCCAGCCCGCGTCTGCGGCTGGATCTTCAGACGGCGCGACGCTGCGATGCCATCGGGAGACATTCCCGGGATGCATCGCAGGAAATAAGACAAACCGACCAGCAATCAAAATGATCAGAGTCCTTGGGAATTTGGTAACATTAAAACTCAACAAAATCGGCGGAATAGCAGAACGGCTGGAGCTGGGCACCGCGTTGCTCACCCCGGTGGCGGCCGTGGAGTTTTACGAACAAGAGCAGACAGCGTGAGAGTAAAGGAGAGGAAGTGCTCAGAGGTGAAGATGACTTTTCCCTGAATTGAGAGAAGCGGCGGGTTTTTCCATCCAAAGTGTCTGGGGACAAAATAGATTAAGAAAAAAAGTGCAAGTGACTGGATGCAGTCTGGATACAAGCCAGAACTCCAGAAACTAAGACGCCGGCTCAGAGTCTTCAAAAGCCTGAGAGCAACAGAGACAGACCCCTACAACGGGGCGCCGCAGCCTGCGAGACAGTGTCTGTAAAGATCCAGAAGGATTTTGATGCTATCAGCCTATGCCTGGGAAAACCATTACTCAAGGAGAAGAAAAAATAAAGCAATTTCCGTGTGTGAAAAAACAGAAAATTAAATTCGCCTCCTATGTGCTGTTTTTGAGAAGTAGCTTGAATACATACCTACGTAAAACAAAAGGAAACAAAAGTCGTGAGCCAGTAGAAGGGGGGCGTGAGACTGAGCATACGGTGAGGGGGAGACCGGTAAAGCTCGGAGCTAACGTGGAATGAACTGTTAGGCGTAACATTGAAAATGAGGACGTATGACTTAATCTAATTTATTTTAAATAATAATAGTATATATTCAAGGTGCACAGTCGGATGCTTCGATGCACACGTGCGTAGAGAAATGATTGCCGCAGTCAAGCAGATTAACGTGTCCCCTCTTCACGTGGCTACCGTCTTGCATGTGTGCTGGGAACACCTGAAGCCTCCTGTCGTAGCAGATTTCCACATCATCACAGTCTCGGTGACTGTGGTTGTCGTGCTCTGTGCCAGCTCCGCGGGCTTAGTGCTCCCCCATCCCTGAGACTTGACACCCTTGGCCATCTCCCCAGCTCCATCCCCCGGCTCCCGGCAACCCCTGTTCTACCCTCTGTTCTGAGCATCCGGCTGTCGTAGCTTCTACACTATGCAAGTGAGACCGTGCAGGCCTTTTCTTTCTGTGTCTGGCTTATTTCACTTGGCACAATATCCTCCAGGGTCGTCGGTGTTGTTGCAAATGGTAGGATCTCCTTTTTTGAAGCTGATGGAGATACATGTGTGACAATTGCATGGATAAAGGGAAAATATATTTGTTTTAATATATGTATTTTAATATCCACCCGTCACTGGACACTTAGATTGTTTCCATATATATCTTGGCCCCTGAGAATAATGCGACAACAAACATGGGAGAAAAGATATCTTTTCAAGGAACTAATTCCACGTCCTTCGGGTGTGTACCCAGAAGAGGGGTTGCTGGTTCATATGGTAGTTCTATTTTTCACTTTCTGAGGAGCTTCTGTACCGTTTTACATGGTGGCTGTGCCATTTACATTCCCATCCACAGCGCACAAGTGTTCCCTTTCTCCACACCCTCGCTGCTGCTGCTCCTTTTCGGTAACAGCCATTCTGACAGGTGTGAGGTGCTGGCTCTCGGCTTTGATCTGCGTTTCCCTGATGGTTAGTGATGTTAACGCCTTTTCTTATAACTGTTGGCCAACAGCACATCTTCTTTAGAAGCATGTCTGTTCAGGTTCCTTGCCCAGCTTTTAATTGGGTGGGTTTTTTTTGCAGTTGAGCTGTATGAGCGCCTTTTCATTTTGTCGATTGGTTTTGCTCAGAAGGCTTTAAATTCGAGGCAGCCCCACTTGTTGTTTTTGTTTTTCTTGCCTGAACTTTTGGTGCCATATCCAGAAACTTCGTTGCCAGGCCCATGTCAAGGGGCTTTCCCCCTGTTTTCCTCTAGGAGTTTTATGGTTTCAGGTCCTATGCTTAAGTCTGTAATTCACTGTGAGTTAATTTCTGTGTATAGTGTAAGGGTCCAACGAATTTCATTCTTTTGCAGGTGGACATCCAGTTTTCCCAACACAAGTTATTGAAGGCTATCCTTCCCCCTTTGTGTATTCTTGACAAGTTTGTTGAAAGGTAGTTGGCTGTTTATGGTTGGGTTTATTTCGGGGCCCTCCATTCTGCACCGGTGGCCTGTGTGTCTGTTGTGCTGGTACCACGTCCTGTTGATGACTGTGGCTCAGTGCCATGATCTGAGACCAGGAGGTGTGAGGTCTCTGTTCCTCTTTCTCAGGGTTGCTTTGGCTGTATGGGATCTTCTGTGGTTCCACATGACTTCTAGAATTGTTTTCCGTGAATTCATATTTCTGTGAAAAATGCCATTAAAGTTTTGATAATTATTGCATTGAATCTGTATATTACCTTGCGTGTATGGCCATTTTAACAACATTAATTCTTCCAACCCATGAACATATCCTTCCACGTATCTTCTTTAATTTCTTTAATCGATGCTTTGTACTGTACAGATCTTTTACCTCCTTGGTTAAATTTAATCTTTTTTGTATTCTTTGTGTTGTATTCTTTCTGATGCTATGATAAATGGGGTTTATTTCTTGATTTCCTTTTCAGATAAATCATTGTCGGTGTAAAACACACAACTGAATTCTGCATGTTGACATTTGTCCTGCAACTTTACTGAATTTGTTTACTAGTTCTAACAGTTTTTTTAAAAAAATAGAGTCTTTAGTGTTTTCTACATATAGATTCAAAACAAATTCAGTAACACATCAAAAAGATTATACACTGTGACCAAGAGGGATTTAATCCCTTGGATGTAAGATTGGTTTAACACACCCAAATCCACAGCCGTGATACCTTGCATTTATAGTGAATGATAACAATCACATGATCAACTCAATCAATGCAGAAGCATTTGGCACAGTTCAACATCCATTCACGATAAAGACTCCCAAAAAAAGATATGAAAGGAAATTTCCTCAACACAATAAAGATCATTTATGAAAAGCCCACGTCTAATCTGATCTAATCTAATGGTAGAAGCTGAAAGCTTTGCCTCTGAGATCAGGTACAAGGCAAGAACGCCCACTTCAGTACATCTATTTCACATAGTACCTAAGTTTCAGCAAAAGCAATCAGACAAGAAAAAGAAATTAAAAGCATCCAAATCAAAAAGAAGCAGTAAAGTAGATGTTTGCAGTTGACAAGATTCTATATAGACAACAGAATATTTTAAATATTAAAAAAGGGGGTCTCCATGTGGCAGTAGTGAGAACTGGGCAGGGGAGGGGAGAATGTCAAAACACACTACACGTCTTGTTTTCTTCAATGGAAGGATATAACTATATTTTAAAATAACCTTTAGAAAAAGTGAGTTAAAAGATCAACGGTTTCTGACTGACTCTTGGTCAAGTGGATGTCCAAAGTTTTTAAAAAGGAGAAAAATATTAAGAATTCCTTTGCATATTACTCAAAAGTTAACTCCAGTTAGGTTATGGTCTAAATTTACAAGTTAAAAATATAAACCTTTCAGAATAAACATAGGAAAATAACTCTGAGTAGACAAAGAGTTGAGGGTATTTAAAAAGGTATATTTAAAACAAAATATTCAAATGAAAAATATATCCAGGCAAATCTATATCGTTAAAAAATATAAAGTGGGTTTGTCAATAGTAGTGTCTGACAAGGAAGAATTCAAGGCAAAGATCATAGAAATTTAGCAAAACTGTTCCATTTCTTTAATTAAAAACAGGAAATTGAAAAGTGACAAGGACATTCAACTCAATCAGTTGGCAGAATAAACATTAGTCTGAACACACACTTACACATACCTGCCTCTAATCAAAACAAAATCCAGAAGAAGAAATTACAAAGTTCAAAGCATAAATAAAATGTTAAAAAAAACCAGTGGAGGTCAACAAAACCAAAAGAAATTTGTTTGAAAAGATTGAGGCAGACAAAACTTTGGGAATGGTGATCAGTTAAAAAAATAGAAATCACAAAATACTAACATAAAACATCTCCTAGGTACAGTGGAGTTTAAAAATATAAGAGAGCACTGTCTTAAAAACAATTCTGTGTCCATAAATTTAATATCTATGTTGAAATGGAAATTTTATAGAAAACTATAAAGTACCAAAATTTATTAGTGGAGAAAAAATTCCAGAAAAGATCTTATAACCGTTTTATAAATTGCAGCTTGACTCGGAATTCTTTCCGTTACTTCTTTTCTCCACCAAGGCACCAGGAAAGGGGATTTGGAAGGTGAATTTTCCCAGGACCCTAAAGGAACAAATCGTTTCTTTCCTGTAAGAGGGAAAAAGGTGATGAAATTTCCCAATTCTTTCTGTAAGACTGAAAGGTCCTTGACACCAAAATTGGGCAAAGACGACAGAAAAAGTGAAATTATAGGCTGATTTCTCTTGTGCAAATACATGTAAAAGTCCTGCGTAGAACACAGTCAATTGAATTCACCAGGATTTAAAAATGAATGTACATGGCCAGGGAGTGTTTCTCCCAAGCTCATTTCAGGAATACAATGGTTTTCATAACATTAGAAATGAAAGCTATTAAGGTAGTTTATCACATTAATAAATGAATGAAGAAAAGTACGTATCATCGCAATTCGCAAAGAAGCAGCACTTCATACTGTAACTCCCTAATAGTTACAACAAATAAGCAAGTAGACAAATGTGCAGCGACGTGAATATCTCACTGTTCCAGCAGGTCAAAACAAGAGAAGAACCCTGAACCTAAAGCAGCGTTTCTGCGCAGCCATCCAAATCGCCCATCCTTGGTGGACCTGCAGAGCGCTTGCCCTTAGAGACAGGAATCTTCCCGCCCGACGCTGTCCGGGGGGAGGGGGCTCAGAGCAGCCGGTGGGTTATAAACGCCAAGGAGGACGAAGGCAAGTTGTCGCCATTCGCAGAGCAGGTGCGGGTTTATACAGAGTGTGTAACTGGGAGACTCTGCAGAACAGACTCTTAGGAGTGGCAAGTAAAGTCCTGGGGGCTGAGAGGCCACGTGCGCCAGCCGCCCCGCCCGTCTCTGGCGCCGCAGAAGCGGTCAGCGCGGCGGTGAGCCCTGTGTGTCGGCTTGGCGGGGCGAGGGGTCCGCAGAGAGCTGGCGGACGGGGTCCTGGGTGTGTGAGCGAAGGAGTTCCCGGGGGGGTGGCATCTGCAGCAGAGGGTCCCCGTCCCCACGGGGGGCTGCCGTCGTCCCGTCCCCTGAGGGCTGGAGGGGAGCAAAGGTGCGGGAGGGCGAACTCCCGCTCTCCCTTCTTGGGCCGGGACCCCGGCTCCTTCTGCCCCCGGACGCTGGCGCTCCGGGCCCCCCCGGCGCTCAGACGGGGGCTGGAGCTGCAGCCCGGCTTTCCCGGGTCCCCAGCGGGGGGCGCGCGGACTGTGGTGCTCCCCAGCCTCCGCAGCCCCGTGGCCTGCTTCTGACAGTAAAGCTCCTCTTGTGTGCATCTGCATGCATCCTTCTGGTTCTGCTTCTCTGGAGAACCTGCCTCGTGCAGTTAGAAGCCGTGGGAATCATAAAGCCGTGAGAACTATGTTACTTAGTAACCAACCTACCAAGATTAATGAGGCCGCTTTGAGGAAAATAATGAACTTCCATTGAAAAACCTAAAGAAGAACAAAATAAATTCTAGACATATGCTAGGTTCCTCGGGGGCTGTTCCTAATATCTTAAAGGTGACAGTTCTCCCCAAATGGAAATCTCAGTTCGGCGACGCCCAAACTTACTACAAAGATTTTTGCATCGGGTGACAAATAGACACTAAAATTTGAACAGAAAAGAAATGACTAAAAGAATAACAAAAGGACAATGTAAAGGAAGAAAGATCAGGACGAGGCAGACAGTTCCGTGACCATCAGTGTGTACTAAAAAATTGTAGGGAATAAACGGCGTGGAATTGACGCAGGCGGGGACGCGTAGACGACGTTGATCTGAGGGTCCTGCCTCAGACCCGCACGTAGAAGGAAGCACGCACAGGACAGGCGTGGAGCCACCACTTGGCTTTTCACGTGGAAAACAAGGGAGTCCCTGTGGCAGGAGAAGCTGCTCTGAGACACTGTGAAGTCGTGAGCAGCCCTGATTCACCCTGCGTGCTGCGGACACTGATGTAATTTGCCGCAGGCGTGTTGAAATGCAGGTTGAGGGGGGCTCCCCCAAACCCAGCTGAGGACCTCCCATGGCACAGGGCAGAGGCGCCCTGTTCCCTTTCTAGAAGGTTCTGACCCTGCAATGCGTCTGGCCCGGGGCTCAGGGAAGAGATCATGGGCCCAGGCGAGGGGCTTCCCTGTTGGTAAACGGGTGATGCTGCTTCTTGCGTTCCCTGGGAGAGGGTCGCAGCCCCATCGCTCGCTTTCCGTCGAAGAAACAGCTTCTGGACCTGTTTCGTCTGTGAGACGACGCAGCGCTGCACAGAGACTGGTCATCTTGGAGGAAGCAATGCCTCCCGTGGACCCTGGGGCTAAGGCACCTCCTTCACAGCCTACAGGGTTCCTTCCTTTGGGGGCCCATCCTGGGCAGGCGAGCGCTTCGTCTTCAGACACGGGCAGCGCTCTTTTCCCAGAAAAGGGCCACCACAGCCTTGGGCGGGGGACCAGGTCTAGAAAGTAGCTGCCTGATGCTGGTCCCACTCTCCACGGCCCCGTCTCCCCGTGCCTGGGAGAGAATGCCCCCTCCCTGTCTTCTGGGGCCCTCATGGCTGCCCTGGCACTGCCTGGACTGTCTGGTCAGCACACAAAGTGCCGCTGACTTGCCAAAGAGAGCAGGCAGGAGTCACCTGGGCCCGTGACGGCACCTGGGCTGAGATGGGGTGGTTGGAGCGGGGAGGTATGGGAACCGCGGTGGTGAGTTTCAGGCCGAGGAGTTGCCCTCACGTAGGGGGAATGGGGAGACTGGCGTGGACGGTTCTCACTCGTGGACAGTTGTGTGAGTGGCGATCCTAGCCAGGAGGAGGGTCTTGGAGAGGCAGCCGGAGCTGGGGTCCAGCCTGCCGTCCCCTCACTGACCCTACAGGCTGGTCCAGCAAAGCAAGTGTGACTGCCCACTGGCCCCACCTTTCCTAACTCCTGCCGTGGACGTGCTAGGGTGTGGGCTCCGTCTGGGCCACCAGGACTGGACGACGGGGACCCTGGGCCTGCTGCAGGACACCCTCTTGCTCCAGAGGGAGACGGCAGAGTCTAAGCCAAGGGAGCAGCATGCAGTGTTTGGGCAGGGTGACAAAGCTCAGTCCACAGAGCCACAGAGGGTGGGCCGCAGCCCCAGTTGCTCCCTGGAGGAGGCCCCGCCCCGTGGGAGGCCCTGATGGCGGCTGTACGCTCTGGGGCAGGTAGAGGCTAAAGTGGAGGAGAGCCCCTTTGGAAAAATGCCCATGCGGCAGCAAGCAGTGGTCCCAAACACCTGCCCAGATGGGCCCCCACATGAGGTGGCACAGCCCTGTGGCGTCCCCCCGCGGGGGAGGGGCTCGTGAGGCCTCCGCAGCCCGCCGCCCCTCCCTGGAAGCCGCCCAGCGGCCGGCTGGGCCGGGGGGAGGGGAGAGAGCGTTTGATTACTGCCCCGATCCCGTGATGCGCTGCTCCACGGTCGGCGCAGCGGGGAGAGGAGAGCGGCCAGGATCACACCGAGCTCAGCTCCCGGGGTGCAGGATATTAAATCAATCAAACTAAATTAAAAGCTCTGGCCAGCTCTTGAACTCAGGGTTGAGCAGCAGCCCTTTCTTTTTATTCCAACTGCTTCCCGGGATGATGCCCAGCTTGCAGGGTCTGTGAGAGCTGGTGCTTTGAATTATTTAAAGATGAAGCAGGGCGAGGACACGGACAGGAAAGCATCCGACCACAGAGCTTCTGTGAAGGCTGCCCCTGCAGGGAGCCCCGGGGAGGGCAGTGTGTGTTGGGACGGTGTCCAGATGGACGTGCCTGTCACCGTGGTGGGGGGCCCCAGCTCAGGAGACCCTGCTCAGCGGCAAAGTGGCTGCTGCCTTTTGCCCGAGGAACCGGTCATCACTCCTTCCACTGAGACTCTGAGGCAGCCCTGTTCCAGGGGTGCAGGATGTGGTCAGAAGCTGTGGGTTCAAATCCCAGACCTGCTCCCAGAAGCTGGGAGACATTGGTTTAACCCTCGGAGTACCTCCCTCCACTGTGAATGACATTCATATGTAGCAGCTCTCATGGGCCTTATCAAACCCCGGCACTATCCCAGGCTCTGTCCTCACAGGGGTTCATTCATCCCAAGCACATACGTTGAAGGCTTGCTGTGTTCCACGCCCTGAGGGTTATAGCGGGAAAACATCCCTGCTGCCAGGGAAATTGCAATCTGGTGGCAGATCCAACGCAACTGTGTGGTTCCTCTGAAGGATACAAGTGGGGGTGGGCAATAAAATGTGAGATGGGGTCACTGGGTGGGGCTGCTCAGAGAAGGTGGACAGAAGCTGAGACCCCTAGAACCAGGAGTTGATGGGATATTGAGCGGAGGACCTGCATGCTCTGCAGAGAGAAAGGGATGCAGGCCCTGAGGTGGGCACCAGCTGGATGGGTTAGAGGCAGAGAGAGCAGGCTGTGATGGCTGGAGCCTGGGGAACGAGGATGTGAGTCATGAGAGAGGGGCAGATGGGGCACCCAGGGCAGGATGCCACAGGTCTTGTGGGTTGAGTGTGGATTGGTTTGTCTTAGGGTCCCTGCAAAACCAGGAGTGGGGGTTCAGCCAGCAGAGGCGGGATCTGCTCTGCATCGTCACAGGCCCTCTGGCCGCTGCTAGCACAAGTGATTGCTAGCTTCCACCCGTCCTGTTCTTGCCGCCTGCTCAGCTCTGCCAGCATGTGTCTAAGTGGCTCCTTCCTCGCCTTTCACACCTGCTTGGTCAACCTTCCTGAAAGGCCATTTCTAACCAGCTCATTTAAAACTGAAGCACCTCTTTACCTAATGATAAATGGGTCAATTCTCCAAGAAGACTCAACAATCCTGACCGTGTATGCACCTAACAACACAGCATCAAAATGCATGAGGCAAAAAGTGATGGGATGCAATGAGAAACAGATGAACCCACACTTACAGCAGCAGACTCCAATGCCCCTCTCTTAGAAAGGGACAGATCCAACAGGCAGAAAGTGAGTAAGGACACAGCTGAGAACAGCAGCATCAGTCAACTGGGTATAATCGACATTTAGAGACGACTTCCTCCAGCAATGGCAGAACATACACTCCTCTCAGGCTCACATGGAGCACGCACAGAGATAAGCCGCTCTTCCATGACACACATCTGAGCAAATTAAAAGAAAGTAAAAACCAAACAATGCCTGCTCTCAGATAATAATGGAATTAAACTGGAAATCAGTAACAGAAGGATGAGCCGGAAAATTCAAAACACAGCCAGAGATTAAACACTGCATTTCTAAATGGCACATTTGTACAGGCTGAAATTTCAAGAAAAATAAAAAAATATTTTCAACTAAGTGAGAATGAAAACTCAAACTTTCATAATGTGTGGGATGCAGCAAAAGCAGTGATTGGAGGGAAATTTATAGTGTTGAATGCCTATGTTAAAAATGAAGAATGATTTAAAATTAATTATCTAAGCTTTCATCCTGGGAAATTAGAAAAAGAAGAGCAAATTAAATACAAAGTAAACGGTAAAATAATAATAATAATAATAATAATAATAATAATAATAATAATAACAACAAAAATCAATGAAATTGAAGACAGGAAATCAACAGAGGAAATCAGCAAAACTGAAAGCTGATTCTTTGAAAAGATCAATAAAATCAAGAAGCATCTAGCCAGACTAAGGGAAAAAAAGAGAGATGACACAAATTATTAATATCAGAAATGAAAAGGGGGACATAACTATTGATCCTAAGGACATTGAAAGGACAATAAAAGAAGTTGTCTAAGAGCAACTTCATGCCCAAGTACTTGACAACCTGGATGAAATAGACCAGTTTCTTGAAAGACAAAATTCACCAAAACTCACACAAGAGAAACAGACAATCTGCATAGGCATGTATCTATTAGAGAAATTGGGTCAATAATTAGTGGCCTTCCATATGGAAAGCCCCAGGCCCAGATGGTTTCACTGGTGAATTCTATCAAACATTTGAGGAAGAAATGATGCCAGTTCTCTACAACTTCTTTCAGAGGCTCAAAACAGAGCGACTATGTCTGAACTCACTCTGTGAGGGAAGCATTACCCTAATGCCAAAACCAAAGACATCACGAGAAGAGAAAACTACCAGCCAAAATATCTCGTGAACATAGGTGCAAGAATCCTTCACAAAATGCCAGCAGATGAAGTCCAACAGTGTGTCAAAAGCCTTATGCACTCTAACCAAGTGGGATTTGTCCCTGCTACGCAAGCCTGGTTCCACATTTGGAAACAATATGATCAATCACATCAATAGGGTAAAAGAGAAAAATCACATGATTATATCAACAGATGCAGAAAAAGCATTTGAAAAAATCCAACACTGATTTATGAGAAAAACTCCCAGTAAACTAGGAATAGAAGGGCACTTCAACTTGTTAAGAATTCTTTAAAAATCTACAGTTAACATCATGCTTAATGGTGAGAAAGTTGAAGATTTCCTACTAAGATCAGGAACAAGGCTAGACCGCCCCCTCTCACCACTCTTTTTCAATACTATACTGGAGGTTCTGTCTAATGCAGTTGAGACAATTAAAGAAAATAAAAAGTACACAGATTGGGAAGGAAGAGGAAAAACTGCCTTTGTCTGCAGGTGACACATGTAGAAAATCTAAAATAATTGACCCCAAACTCCTGAAACTAATAAGCAGTTTTAACAAGGTTGCAGGATACAAGGGTATCATACAAAAATCAATCACTTTCCTATATACAAGCAATGGACAAGTGTAATTTGAAATAAAAAACACAATACCATCTACATTAGCACTTCCTCCAAATAAAATACTTAGGTATAAATCTAATAAAATATGTAAATGATTTCTATGAGAAACACTACAAAGCTCTGATGAGTGAAATCAAAGAAGAACTACATAAATGGAGACATAGTCCATGTTCATGGAAGACTCAATATTGTCAAAATGTAAGTTCTACCCAAGGTGATCTGTAGATTCAGTGCAACCGCAGTCAAAATCCCAGCAGGCTGTTTTGTGGACATCAGCAAAGTGATTCTAAAGTCTATGTGGAGGGGCCCAAGACCCAGAATATCCAGCACAGTATTGAAGGAGAGGGACAAGGTAGGAGGGCTGACTACCCACTTTCAAGACTTACTACATAGTTACAGTAATCAAGACAGTGTGGTGTTGCCAAAGAGGAATAGACAGAGGTCAAAGGAACTGAATCTAGAGCTCATAAATTAACACACAAACACAGTCAGCTGATCTCTGACAAAGCAGCCAAGGCAATGCGATGGAGCAGAGATGGCTTCTTCCACAAATGGTGCTGGGACAGCCAGTCATCCACATGCAGAAAAATAAATAAACCTCACACAGACCATACAACTTCCACAAAAGTTAACTCAAATGGGTCACAGACCTAAATGTCAAGTGTGAAACTGTAACGTTTCTAGAGGACAGCACTGGAGAAGGCCTAGAGGACCCTGTGTATGGTGGTGACTTTTTAGATACAACACTGAAGTCACCATCCATGAAAGAAAGAACTGATAAGCTGAATTTCATCAGAGTTAAACATGTCTCTGTGACAGACAATGTGGAGAATGAGAAGAGAAGCCACCGACTGGGAGAAAATAATTGCAAAAGACAAATCTGATAAGGGACTGGTATCCGAAGTGTACAACAAACTCTTAGAATCCAACCCTAAGGAAATAATCTGATAAAAAAAATGAGCAGAAGTTCTCACCAAAGAAAATATACAGACGACAAATAAGCATATGAAAAGATTCTCCACATCATGTATATTTAAGGAAATACAAATTAAAACAACGAGACACCACTACGTTCTTGGCTAAAATGTGCTAAAATGTGAACCACTGACAACACCAAATGCTGGCAAGGATGTGGAGCAACGGGAACTCTAGTTCGCTGCTGGTGGGGATGCAGAATGGTCCGGTCACTTTGAAAGACGGCTTGGCGGTTTCTCACGAACCTAAATATCCTCCTACACACGGTGCAGTGGCTGCGCTCCTTGGGGTCACGCAAAGGAGCTGAAGACTTATGTCCATTCAAAAACCTGCACGTGGATGTTTGTAGCGGCTTTATTCATAATTGACAAGACTCAGAAGTAACCAAGGTGTCACTCAGGAGTTGAATAGATAAACTGTGGTACATCCAGACAATGGAATACTGGTCAGTGCTTTAAGAAAATAAAGTTTTAAGCCACAAAAAGATATGCAAGAACCTTACACGCATACCAGCAAGTGGAGGAAGCCAGTCTGAAAAGGCTGCGTACTGTACGATCCCGACTCTCTGACGTTCAGGAAAAGGCAGAACGATGGAGACGTAAGAGGTCCGTGGGGGCCAGGGGGTGGGGGAGGGGGGTGACAGGCGGAGCACCGAGGGGCCTTAGGGCGGTGAAAGCGCTCCGTGATACTGTGCTGGTGGGGACACGTCATCGTGCGTCTGTCCAAGCCGCAGCACGCACCACCGCACGGGTGAGCCCTGACGGAAACTGCGGACTCTGGGTGGTGACGATGTGTCAGTGCGGGTTCATTTACTGTAACAAATGCACCACCTCCGTGAGGGATGAGGACAGTGAGCGTGTGTGTGTGTGCGTGCGCGTGCGAGCGCATGTGCATGGGAACAGGGAATACACGGGAAATATCTGCACTGCTCACTCAGCTTTGCTGGGAGCCCAACACTGCTGTAAAAAGTGAAGTCTGCCTAGAAGGAAAGCCGCCCCTGCAGCCCCTCCCCAGCCGCTTTCTCCCCTCCTGACCCCCCGGGGCTCACCGCCGGCTTCTGTGTGTTTGTGTGTTTTCTCTTCCTGTCTGGGGTCTGCACCCTCCCCCGCAGCACGGGTTACGTGGTGATGGAGACATCCGTCTCCTTGCTCAGGTCCGTAGCACGAGGGCCTGGAAGAGTGCCGGGCACGCAGTAGGTCCCCAGTACACACTGAATAAACGGGTGGATGACTGGGTGGGTGGGCAGAAAGATCAGTGTTCCCCACAACCACCCACAAAGCAGGCGTGGTTAGCCCTTGTTTCATGGATGTAGCCCCCTCACCGGGCAGTTCTGGCCGTCGGGTGAGTTGACCACGTGACGGGTGTGACCTGGGCGATGGCGGGCAGCACTGACTCCGTGGGTTCAGAGGCAGAAGCCCAGAGGCACTGCACACCTCTGTCCTGGTGCTCAGTCGGCCCTGAGTGACTGTGATGGAGCCTGGAGGCTGTGGCAGGTCCAGGCGGGCATGTCTCAGCCCCCTTATTAGCAAGAGTCCAAGCAGGCAGGGCAGGGGCCTCCTGACACAATATTTAGGGCTGGGGAAGGGTGCTGGGTGGAGGGGGGGATCTGAAACTGAAGGTTCAGCAAAGGGGAGGGTCTTCCTCAAGGTCAAAGCCTCCAGGAGCAGAATCACTGCCCACTCCCCCACGGACGTGCCCCTGCCGTGCCCAGCCCCGCTCGGCCGTCCCCATCTGGACACAGTCCTGTCCCGTGTGGGACAGTGCTGACTGCTGACCGAATCGGGGTGTACAGGGAACACCACACTGACCAGGGGCACCTCAGCCCTTGGCTCCCCGTTCTAGGCTCCCCAGCATCCTCTCCCAGCTGCTTCTTGCCGATCTGACCTGGGCCTCCGTAGGCCCGGAGCCCCTCTTTCTGGGGGTGGGGGACAGGCACTCTGAGTTTCTTCCCTGGTCTCTCGCCCCTGGGCTGGACCCACGACCTTGCAGAGTGCCCGTGCCAGGGAGGAATGCGGACCCCTGCCTGGCTCCCCTTCGCATCTTCCCTTCCTGGCTGATCTCAGCTTCCAGCAGGACCACGCGATGAGCCCTCTGTTGCCAACCAGGACTTTGTCCCTCCTGGCCTGGCCCCGCTGCTTCCCCGCTGCTTGGTGTCTGCTGACGGGCACGCCAGCCTCCCGGGACAGGCTGAGCTCGGGCTGTGCCCCGGAGTCCCTCGCACCCTTGGGCCCTTCCAGTAGCGGGGCACGGACTTTAACCTCCTCCCCCTCCCTGAGCCACCCCCTCAGGCCACACACAGAGCCGCCTCTCTCTCCTGCCTCCCTGACCCGAGGCCAGGCCAGGTGGCCCCCTCCCAGGGGTGCAGAACCAGGCAGGCCTCTCACCTGCCCCCCAGGTGTGCAGCTCCCGGATGGACCCCTCCTTCCCGCGGAAATGCAGCGCAGCCTGAGGACTTCGGGCTGGTGACTGCGCTTCTCTGACTTCCTGGACACGCTGGGGTCCCCAGACACAAGGGTTTCTACCGCGTGACACCCGGTGGGCCCATGGGCGCTGCCAGCTCAGCGGTGGCTCACGGGGATGGCCCCCTCTGCTCTCGCCTTTTCTTAAGAGGATTAAGAGGAAGCCTGAGCTTGGGAGAGGCCTTTGCCAGAAGCTGTGGGTCCTCTCCCCACCCCGGATGGCTAAAGCTGGGCAATCGAATGTTTTTCTGGAAGAGGAAGGCGCATAGATCAGGACGTGCAAAGCCCGGATTGCCTGTCTCCAGGTGCAGGAGACAACGCTCCCGCCGCTGAGAGATGAGAACTGCACCCCTGTCTTCTCGGGGGTGACCTTGGGCGAGGGAACCGGCGCCCCAGCCCCAGCTCCCCGAGAGGTGGGGCAGGGCCCCGCGCTCTCTCCCCGGGGACGCGCCATCGTGGGCGTGCGTTTTGCTGGCCCGGCTGTTTGTCAGTTCACCTTTCCCCAGCTTCCTCTGTGCCGGACACGGGCATAGAGACCCCCTCCCCACGCTGTGGGAGGGTCAGGGACCCCTCAGGACAGAGGGGGAGCTCTGGTCCTCCCACCCCTTCATCCTCCCCCCATGTGCGGACCTGCCCCCGCCCTCACCCTGGACCTGGTGGCCTGTCTGGCACGGAGCAGCGCCCCTAAGCGTTTGGGGGTGTCGAGCCGATTCGGCGCCGATCCCAGAGGGGCCGCAGGACTGGGAGGAGGAACCAGGCTTCAGGCCACTAGTATCTGTGCTCCCAGCCCCGCTCGGCCACCTCCAAGCCCGGAGCAGCGCGGCGGCCTCAGAACTCCCCGATCCCCCACCGTCTCCGGTGTGAAAATTGCCGTAATGCCAGCGCCGGGGAGCCGGCCGGCCGTCACAGCGACGGCTGCAAAGCGCCTTGTGCGTATTAGGCGCGCCCTCAGCAGGACCAGGGCCGTTATAATGGTGGTCATCATGATCATTACTGTTTGTCTGACACTTCCTGGCTGATTTTTATTCCAAAAAAACGTCAACTGCTAGCTATTTATACATATATTTAAAAAAACTCTGAAACCACAGCACATGCAAACAGCCGCGTCCACCACCTTTGATACGAACGCGCACCGACCAGAGACAATAGCTGTATTTTCTTGCTTTTAAAAGGAATTGTGTGCTTTAATTAAGGGGAAAAAAGGAGAAAGTTTCCTCTCGGCATATTAATTATCTCGCTTGTCATGTGAGGTATTTGTTCCGGATGACAGCCCGTAATTAGCGCACAGAACAGACCAAGTTCCCCCGGAGAAGCCTCGTGTCTGGGGGGCCTGGGCTGGCGCGGTCCCGGCTCTTCCCCAGCTGTGGGGAGGGCGGGCGGGGCTGGGGTCTCCCTGGGTTCAGACGTGAGGAAGAAAAAGCAATTCATCACTGCCTCCCCGAGGGCGCCCACGACGCTGTGCCTCCTCCCGGGGGTAGGGGGACCGGGACCACGGCGCCACTCCCGGACTCACCAAGGACGACACAGTGACCTTGGCCAGTTCCTTCAGAGCCCTGAGCATCTCCCATCACACCGCAGAATGCCGACCGAGGCGGGGCCTCCAGGCAGGGCCACGGGTGGACCCCACGCCACGCTCACGCCCTTGCAGGGATCTGTCGGTGGAGACAGTCACAGGTGTTGATGAGACAGAGAGAACGCTCTGGTCCACGGAACACCCTCCATGTTCCTCCTGGACGCGCATTTCCCGTGCAGACGAGGCGTAGCGTCTGACTTACAGCCCAGAGACACGAGCAGAAGTGGGGTCCAGTGCTCCCAGGCCTGCCCCTCCAGTGCCCTGGCACCCTCCCTGCACCAGTTCCTTCTCCAACTGCCAGCAGGCTGCAGGGGGTACAGCAGGGGCCTCCTGGGAGAGCGCGGGGCCAGGAGAGAAAGGCGCTGGGTCCCTGGGTGGCCGTGTGGAGCAGAGTGCTCCCCGAGCTCCAGCCAGAGGGCGCCCGGGACTGGCCTTCACGCTGACGCCTGGGACCTGAGCCCCGCCCACCCAGGAGGGAGGGGACGGAGGAGTCAGAACCTGCCCTCCGGGAGAGGCTGCCTTTCCTCCTGGCCCCGGTGGGCCCGCCTTTCCACCCTGAGGCGGCCTTGAGGACAGGACACCCACCTTGCTGACATCCGTGTGGCCGGCGCAGCCTGGAGCAGGAATGTTCTGCAAGTGCGGGGCTGAGGCTGGCCGCCTCTCCAGGTGGGAGGGAGGCTGGGTGGAGACCAGGGCGGGGCAAAGGGTCCTTCCTTCCAGCACAGGACCCACTTCGAGCACCTGAGTGGGGAGGTGGGCGCTCACCTGAGTGAGATGGTCCCCTCCGGTCCCCTGCGTTAGTTAGCGACTGTTGCTTGATGATAGTGCCACAGCTGCCAAGTTACAGCACGTACAGGCACTTGCATTAGACAAATGGTAAATACATGATGGAGTTTAGACAGTATTACAGGAACAGGCCGCCTCCATTTCATCGCAGCTCACCCGAGAAGGCGTCCATGCTTGAGAATATTTCTATTTCAAGGTTAATTAAAAGACAATCACGCCGCTTCGCCTGGAGAGATCTCCTCTGCGCACCCAGGCCACCGGGAGTGTCAGTTTTTATTATCTGCCGACCTTATTGCCAACACTCCTTTCCCGCAGGTCCGCCTGCCTCACACGCATTTGAGAAAAGCTGCTCAAGGCTTATGAGGAATCTTAACAAGACGAGGTTCCAATAAACTGCATACCGTTCATCACGCAGGGAAACCGCTGCTTCAGAAAACAGATTTTCAGTATTAAAGTCATGAAGAAACTATGCAAAATGGACAAGAATACATAAAATAATCATCTCCCTCAAGGTAACATTAGCACCAAGTCGGCTAAAAATTGCAGCAAAGAGAAGCTGCGAGCCTGGCCGGGCGGCACCACCCCGGCCGCCCGCGGCCTGCCAGAGCCGACGTGTCCTCTTCTCCTGGTTAGAGCTTTCCTCCGAGTCACAGAATGCCGGCCCCACCGCTTTTGCCTGATGGGTTACTAAACGATTCAACCCAGACTGAAACACAGGGCCTGTGGAGCTAACCTTCCTGGTAGCAGTTCAGCGTGGGGCGGTCCCAGGAGGAAACTTCGACTGTCCGCTGCCGGGGCCGCCTGGGGGGGCGGGCGCGGCCGGCAAAACGCTGAATGAGCATCTACTTAACCGCCTACGTGTCCAGAGGTCACTCAGGCCAGCCCGAGTCTCCGCGCCCGGAGCCTGGCCGTGTGGGCTTGGATGCCAGCACGCCACCAGGGCCTCCAGGAGGCTGTCCCCATCTTTTGGAAGCAATCTCTAGTCCCCCAGTAGGGACGCCAATACCCTCCTGCAAGAACGTGAGGGCGCCTCTGCCACTTCAGCTCCGTGAGGACACAGGGTTCTGTGCCCGGCTCCCCGCTGGGCCCCACCCCGGCTCCTTTGCCCCAGGGCCGCCACCGCTGCTGCACCTCACTGCCCCTCCCCTGGCACCTGCCCCGGGCCACACCACTCCTAGAAGCTTTCAGTGCATTGTCTCATGTGTCCGCCAGCTGCAGGGCACGGCCGAGGGGATGGACTGAGGTGGGTGTCATGAGGAAGAGGCAGCTCCTGGACATCTCTTGACCTGGAGGAGGAGGAGGAGATGCAGGAAGAGGAGGAGGAGGAGGATGTGGAGGGGAAGATGGAGTGGAGGAGGAGGGGCAGAAAAGGGGAGGAGGAGGGGAAGGAGGAGGAAGTAGGGGAGGAAGGGGAGCAGGAGGGGGAGGAAGAGGAGAATGAAGTAGAGGAGGAGGAGGAAGTGGAGGAGGAAGTGAAGGACAAGAAGGAAGGAGCATGGGGGGAGGAAGTGGAGGAGGAAGGGGAGTAGGAGGAGGAGGAGGGGGAGGAAGGACGGAGCTGGGAGGGGAGGAGAGGCGAGGGCTCAGAAGGACCTGAGCCTTTGATGGCAGGGGTGCTCAGGGGTTGGAGAGAGTAAAGGCTCCCTGGGGAGGGGGGTGCCAGCCTTGGGGAGCAAGTACTCGGGGGTCCTTGTGACGGGCGTGCAGGAGTCGGAAGGAGGACGCCTGGTGGGCGCCCGCACAGAGCAGAGCGCGGGGAGGAGCGCGGCCCCTCCTGAGGCTCACTGAGCCCGGGGCGCAGAAGCAGCCCTCTTACCACGCACGGCCTTTGAGCGCTGCCCCTGCTTTTAGCATCACAGTAAACGTGCTTTCGTCTGTCTTTTAAAATAAGCTCCCTGAAGGATCAGGCGGTGATTTTTCCCAGGCTGACTCTCACGCACCTGAACGCCGTTGGCTCGGGCGGCCCAGAAGCCGAGCTGTGCTGCTCCCGCCGTGCCCGGCTCGCGCGCCGGGCCAGCCGCGGGGAAGGGTTGCTAGCGTTCACTGGTTCACCTGTCCTCTCGCCCGTCCGCTCCAGTGACCGCCGGACAGACCACGCAGTGTCTCTTGGGCCTGCGTCAGGGGCCACGAGGGACATGGGGACCCACAAACTTAGTTCTGGCTTTAAAGACCCAAAGCTGAGAGCAGGAACCCCTCACGTGGGCTCTTTCACAGGCTCCCGCCACTAGCAAGTCCCAGTGAAGGCCAGACTCTGCCCTGGGTGGTGCCTGGGGGGCAGCTCCAGCCTGGAGGCAGTGTCTGGGTTGGTGGCAGTGAGACCCCACCCCCTCCTCCGAGGACAAGGGTTGCGGAGGGAAGCCAGCTTCCCCACCTCCAGGCAGCCTCTGAGGGCTGCTTCTCCTGAGCCGGGAGCAGGTGACAGCTTTGGGGTTTAACAGACTTGCTGTCCCCTGGGGAGGCGTGCAAGGCTCTGTGTTGAGGGGAAGTGTGGCCAGAGGCAGGCTGGCAGGGGAAGTTTCATCTCCAAACTGCTTCCCACCAGAAGGGGTGTCCTGCAGGGTAAGGGTGGAGCTGGCTGTGTCTTTGTCCCCGGAGACATTTGATCATTACATCAGCGACTGCTAGAATGGGCCATTTGGCCAGTCCCCTGCGAGGTGCAGCCCTGAGGTCCAGAGCCTCAGGCCCCTGAGGCTGGGCTGGAGGAGCAGGTGAATCCATCTCCAGGCTCCCATGAGGGACAGATGTCCAGCCCTTAGGTGATGACCAACAACAGAACTGCCCCAGAACAGCCACCTGGACACCAGCAGGTGCTCTGTGCTGGCCTGGTGCTCTGTGTCTGTGGCCCCAGGAACACCCTCCGGGATGGAACTTGGGACGCTGGTTTGGCTAAGAGGCTGTCGAGGGTGCAGGGAACCAGCTGATGTTAGTGTGCCACCCCAAGGTTGTGGTGATGTGCTTTCAGACCTTGAGTCCCATGATCTGTACCCCTGGCTCCCCCTCACCCAGGATCCACCCTGCTTCCCAGCTTCCCAGACAGGCCCCTGGAGACAGGCATGGTCCCCCTGTGGTTCATGAAGCACTCAGGGCTCTTTCCTTTGGAGCCTGCATCAGTCAGGAAGGGCATGGCTGTGCTGAGTAACACGCGAGACCCAGTTTCCAGATTCCTCACTCAGTTGAGCCTGTGGCCCTGCCCACAGGCAGCTCCCTTCCAGTGGTGACTCGGGGATCCAGGAGTCTCGTTGGGGATTCTCCGCCTGCAGGGTCACTGCTTCTCACCCAAGTGGCACCAATCTCTTCACAAGTCACATGTGGTCCCTCAGGTCTGACCCACCACAGGGCATCTGGGAAGGCTTCCCGTGAGGGCCAGGAGGGGCAGCAGAGCTGGACACAATGCCCGGGTGCTGTGAACGTCACTGCCCAGCTCTCCCGGGGACAGGGTGGGCTGGATGGCTGGGCAGAGCTGGGTTCCTATCCTGCTCCACCACCTCCAGGAGTGTGTCCCTGGGTGGGTCCCCCTGTGCCCATCTGGAACTTTCCTGAATGGAGCAGAAGCTGGGGTCCGAGTCCTGCATCTTGGAGGAGGCTGGGTCAGCCGGGGCACCTGCTTGCAAAAGCTGCCTTTCCTGCAGGTGGGTGTGGTCAGGGAGCAGGACAAGACAGGACTTGACTACACGCGCTCCCGGCCCCACCTCCCACCTGGCCCAGGTCCACGGTGAGCAAGGAGCTGAGAGGGCCCTGTCCCGCCTCCTCAAAGCTCGGGTGGCCCAGTGCAAGTGAGTGGGATGGAAACCGCGGGCTGTGTCTGCGCAGGGCTCGGTGTGGGTGCAGGTGGAAGTCAGGAGGGGCCTCATGGCCCGGGGCCCTCGGGTGCACGGAGGCTCCGTCTGAGAGGGCGCTAGGCCCGGCCAGGCGCTGCTGCCCGGCGGCTGTGTGGGGAGGGGCATCTGAGGGGCCCTGGGGACACACGTCTGGGTGTGGGGCACCGAGGCAGGCTGGGGGTGTCCTGCAGCCGTGCGGGCGAGGCACTCATGGCAGCAGACGATCACCTGCAATCTGGCAAGACCTCACTGTACCCGGAACCTCCGGGAGCTCGGCTGCCTAGGAGGCTGGTGAGACCTTCCCCGAGGGGCCGCTGGAGGGTGTGGAGAATGCGCCTCACCCACAGGCGGCGTCTGTCACACCGGCTCCCTCTGCCTGGCGTGGGAGCAGCAGGGGTGAAGAGCCCCGGGAGGCCAGCGGGGGCCACGTCCCACTGAGGTCCTGCCAGGCTGCTCCCGGGGATGCGCTCCCGCCCGCCGCTCTTGCTGGAGCAGAGGTGGGAGGCTGCTTCCGCCCACGTGTCCCGGGGTGCCCCGGCACACTCCAGAGCCACGACAGGTCACGTGTCTCCCGCCCCACAGCCCACCGTCTCCTCCAGCCCCCTCGCGTTCCCCCCACTGCCCTTCCAGCCTCACGTCCCCGGATCCCATGGCCCCCCGACGTCCTGTGTCCCCGCCCTTGGAGACGTTCAAGGTCAGCGCTGGTCCTGTGTGGCCACCGCCCAGACCAGAGCGGAGGGCCGTGACTGCTGGGGAAGGGACGCCCTTCTCACCTTCCCCCGGGCTGCTTTCCACCTGCCCTTCAAGGCCCATGGGGGGTCTCCTATCTGGGGGCTGTGTTGGCGGGGTGCCCTCCCGCCTTGCTCTTGCTCCATCCTCAGTCGGGAGTTCTCGTGGCCCCGAAGTGTAACGATTCATTCAGCTCCTTCATTTATTTCCCTGGACTGCGATGTGTGCTCTGTGCCGACCCTCAGGGACCAGCACTGGGTGGACTCGCAGTGACAGCTGGACTGGCACACCCTGCGGTCCCTTTATCCACTGAAAGGGTCGCCTTCCCATCTCAGGTGTGCGTGGTTCGTGTGCCCGCAGAGCTGTTTCCGCGTACAGCTCGAGGCACTGACAGCCTCTGCGTGACCGTGAGGACCGCATGGGAAAGTGTGTGGCGCACGCTGAGCCCCGCCACCATCGTCACCCTCTGCGCGCGGACACCGCCCGCACACACTCGCTGCCTGTCTGGGGCCTCTTCTAGGTGGTTCCACCAGAGGACACAGAGGAAGCCTGTCTCTTGTTCCCACTTGGTACAAGAGCTAGGAAATACTTCTCTCAAAGCTGTCAGTTTGATACCAGACATCTGTATGAGAGCAAAAGCTCATAACTGAGTTGGTCACAGACATGCATGGATTTATAGACATCGCCCTCCCCCCTTTTATAAAGCTGTTTGGAAAGTGAGTTTGCACAGCGAGAATCGGGTGGGTTCCAGTGCCCACAGCTCATTGGCTTTCACAAGGAAACGTGCACAGAAGGGTGGAGAGAGCTGGGCATGTCCGGAGGGCTGGGCGCGCGTGGTGCGTGCATGTGTGTGGAGGTGTGGGCCTGTGTGGGCGCGTCGGGTGGAGGCAGTGGGAACGTGGGCTGATTCCAGAAGCCCTGCGTGCAGGAGCCCGTCCTGAGCCCCCACAGGTCGCTGCCCTGGCGAGAAGGTGGGCACAGCTCAGCAGGTCCCCAGTGAGTCCTCCTGACCCTCCTGCGCCGTCCGCAGCACCCCCAGTAGGGAGCAGCCAGACACTGGAGCTCATGGCTCTCGGGACACGGAGGTGAGTCCGGGCATCCACTCCGAGCACAGCAGTAAGCCTGCCTCACACGCGGCCTGAGTCCTCGAACGCCTGCCTCGCAGCGGACTGGCGGCTCTTTGGTGCTAATCACATCAGGATCAATGGAGTTAATCTGCAGGAGCGCAGCGAGATGCGGGGACGCTCACATCAATCCCAGACTTGTCCCCTGTGCAGCGCGTGCCCAGGGGCACAACTGGTGGGGCCGGTGCCGGTGGCCTCAGTGTGTTAAGCTAATTAAAGCATTGCAGCTGTTAAAGAGATTAGCTTGTCCCCACCTCCCTGCGGGTCACGCAGAGCTTGCAGAAGCCAAACAGTTCAAAGGTGGACCTCCCCACCCTCCTGTGTGTCCAGAGGCCATAGCACCTCTGAGGCGCTGGCGCCTCCCCAGGGAGCCCCGCCCTGCTCTCACCCATTGTCCTAGCGTCTGCCCGCTCTGCCCCCCCAGGCGTCAGCTGCACGGAAACTCACCTGCGGGCACCGCCTTGGCTAACTGTCCCTTTGCAAACCCCGACCTTTCCATCTCGAGCATCGTCCCCTCCCCTCCACCTGGGACCCATCGCAAGTAACTGAATGTAAACAGACCCTCCTCCAGCCCCTCCCCCTCCACACTTTCCTGGACCTCCCGACACCTTCTCTTCCCAGCGGCCCGGCAACATGTCACTCACTCAATGTGAGTCCTGATCACCTGGATTTAGAATGGTGTGTGCGTGTGTGTGTGTGTGTGTGTGTGTGAGAGACCGCGTAGGCTATGCCCCTCCCCCCGAGGGCAGGGTCACGGCTGACTCGTCCTGGTCCCCCGGGCTCCTGCACCTTCCTGTGCTCAGTCAGAGTTCCCTGCAGTGAATCATCCTGGGGGTGGGGGGCTGACTCCAGGACGTGCCATGCTTCTAGTAGAAGGGACCGGAGTTGTCATGGTCACACACTCAAGCAAAGCTTTCCCTTTTAGGTCATAATCTGATGTTAGGGGCTTGGTTGTGCCCCACAAAATTTCATGTGCTGATGCCCTACCCTCAGGACCTCAGACTGAGACCGTATTTGGAGATAGGGCCCTCACAGAGGCAGCTGAGGTAAGTGAGGGCCTCTGGGCGGGTCCTAATGCAGTATGCCAGTGGTCCTCGTAGGAAGAGGAGGCCGGGACACAGACATACACAGAGGGGAGACCCTCTGAGGGCACGGGGAGAAGACGGCCGCCTACATGCCAAGGAGAAGGACTGACCTCAGGAGGAACCAGCCTCACAAACACCTTGATCTTGAACTCGCAGCCTCCAGACTGTGCGACAGCGAGTGTCCGCCGTTTGAGCCGCCCAGGCTGTGGTCTTCGTGTGGCAGCCCCAGGACACTGATGCAGCGAGGCAGCGAAGTGTCAGCAGGACAGCCACGCTGTGTCCCCATCCGTCTTCCCCGGCGAGGAAGGAGGAGTCCTGTCTGGTTTGAGGACTCAGGTCTGCTGCTGCACTTCGCGCTGCCGGGGGCTCAGCGCGGGGGTGATGAGGGCAGGTGCCGTGAAGCGGGCTTCAGCATCAGGCTTGTGGTTCTTCTAAGGGTGTTCTCATGATGCACGTCCAGAAACTTAACGGGAGGAGGAGTGACCAGGGCAAGGCCGGCTCTGGGCGGTAAGGGCGCCCTGGCCGCAACATCGCCCTGATTTAGCTGCTACCTGGGAGACCGTTAGGTCAGGCCACCCGGGAACCACCATGTGCTTTTGAGCCCATCTGCTGGGGCCAGGCTGCAGGCGACGCCCGGGGGAAACCCCGCTCTGCCCCAGATAATCTAATGAAGGCAGCAGGGCTGATTAATCCCAGGTCCTCTGCTGCCGTTTAATCTCGGTGAATGTTAGACAAGAATTTCATTATGAGTTTGCGTCGTCAACGTGATAGGCAAGAAATGAAATCAGGCCAGAAAATCAATTATTTCTTCAGAAATTGTTTTAGAAGACAAAACCTCATCAGGAGACAAAGGCACTTATGATTAAGGCTTCATTTGCCCTGGGCTGGTTCTGGAGCCGGCACCACGGCCTGCTGGGCCGGCTGGGACCCCCCGGCCGGGGCTCCCGGTGCCGGGCGCCACGTGCGGATCAAGCCTGTTCGCCCAGCACCCGTCTCCATCCCTGCCTCTTTCTCCCCTCCTCTCCTCTGAGGGACCTTGAAAGCCGGCACTCGTCGGGCTGGACCTGGGGACCTGGGGACCTGGGGACCTGGGGATGCCCACGGCTTGGAGGGACCCTCCTCTGGTCTGCGTTTCCCTGTTCTTTGACGTCACTCGATCTCAGGGCTTTACACACGGACCCAAAGCACAGCCGTGCAAGTGCGTGTTTCAAGGCGCTGCGGAGCGGAGGGAAAAGTGCAGAGTCGCAGCAACTAAATGCCGGCTCAGGAGTCAGGAGGCCGGGCGTGGGCTCAGCTCTGCCGCTTCCCACCTCCTGAGTCACAGCCTCTGCTTCCCTGTCGGCCAGACGTGGGGCTGGGGCGGTGGCTTTCAGTCGGTGCGACACTCCGTCGGGACCGTGGTGCCACCGTCTGCGGGGCGTTTCTGCGCACAGCGGTCCGGTGGGGGGCCCATGCCGTCCAGCAGCGCGTGTGCTCAGAGGAGGCAGGAGCAGAGAGACGGGGGGACCAGCAGCAGCAGCACCCAGCCTCGCAGGGGGAGAGCGGCAGGAGGAACAGGAAGACGGCGGCCCACTCTGGTTTCTCACTGGGCTTCTGAGATTGAAAAATGTCTGTTTCCAGTGCCACCTGCCCTGATAACACGCGTCCCTTCAGAGGAAGTGGGTGGAAGCGGGCCTGGGGGCGTCTCTGACCCGCGTCTTCAGAATCACTGGCAACACGGATTCTTCTCCTGAGCACAAGGTGTCTGCGGCTCCTCCGATGCACTTCCTCGGAAGTAGGTTGTGGGCGTGAGTTCGGCTGCAAGTAGAGCGGATCCGAGTAGAGGGCACAGTGAAGCCGCAGCTCTGGGGACGAGAGAGACGCCGTCACAGACCAGCTGACGGCGTGTCATCTGCGCAGCCAAGAGGGCCAGCTGCCCCGGGGGTAATTCAACTCAACTGCCCTGCATCCTGGGCAGCGACCGTGAGGAGGAGGTAACATTTTGGGCTCAGAAAGAAGAGATCGGACAAGGGGACTAAGGGGGGAAGCCAGTATTGAGTCCGAATGCTAGACTCAGGAAACTAACGGTTTCCGGAGAGAACTGGTGTGAAGGTCAACGTGGCTCCCACCGGGCTGAGTGGCCCTTGCTTGCTCTCTCGTCAGCTTGTGTGTTCTTACGTTTCCAAGTACGAGGAAGCCACACCGGGGCAACACATGGTATCTGGGGAGTATCAAGAGGCGATGGCGTTTCTCAGTTGTTTTCAGATAATTTAAGAGCTGAGCTGCTTGCACGGGGACTGCTCTGTTTCCGTCTTGCAGCCGGTCTCCTTCTAGGACGCAGAGCTCACAGGTCTGCCGACTTCCACGGAGTGCAGGGCAGCGGCCACCAAAGTCTGGGAAGATGGTGGGGAAACGTGTCCAAGGCACTGGAGACCCTCCCTGAATGACTGCAGGAGCAGGCTGAAGGCTGGGGAGAGGCAGAAGGTGGCGAGACAGCTGAGTGCACACGGCTGGGGACATGCGTGGGGGGAGACAACTGCCCAGCAACGCCAAGAGCGGGCAGGTCAGTTGAAAATCAGGAAAAGAGAAGCCCATGGTTTAGAAAGCTGATGCCTGGGCTCAAAGCACCACGAGGTCTCTGGGGCTCATCAGGGCTGAGGCCACAGGTCTTGCTAATGGAAAGGCATTGGTATCACCCTCAAAATATTCCAAACCAGCGGAGAACCAAATCTGGTTACGGCTCCAGCCAGCCCAGACCCAGCTCAGCGGATGAGCAGACTCACCCATCCCACATCAACTCCAGGTTCTTCTCTGGCAGGAGGAGAGAGGCTGCCTTTGGGGGAGAAATATTTACTTTGACTTATTTCACTAAAAGATTAGTTTTTTTTTAAACAATGTCTAGGATAAAATTTTTTTAAAAATCACGTGATACATGAAGAAGAAGAAAGAAAGTGAGGCTGAAGGTCTTGAGAAGAAAGAGCCAACAGAAGCATCCGGAGGTGGTCTGGATGCAGAGCCATTAAGCAGGGACCTTGCGACGCCCGCGACAGCCATGCTGACGGACCGCATGGAGCGGCGACGACAAGCTGGAGGGCTCAGCTCTGTGATGGAAGCTACATAAACGTCCCAGTGCAAATGCAAGAGGTGGAAGTGGGGCACCGAAGTGGTGACTGGCTGCACGGGCTTCCCCCCAGGCTGGGTGCGGCTGGGCCCCCTGGGTCCGGCCCCAGATCGTGGGGCAGGTCCTGCCCTCGTCGCTTGTTGCTGGTTCTCCCTGAGCTCCTGGGATGCCCGGGGCGTGTTCCACACGCGGCAAGCGGATGCAGGACGAGGGAAAACACTTGCTGTCTCAGGAGGTGGTGTGGCGACGCTCGTCCACCCTCGGGTCCACGTGGCCCGACCGAGCCTCTTAGCCCGGGGAAATGTGCTTCTCCGTTCGGTGGGAGGAAGTGCAGAGTCCTGGGGCAAATGGCGTGAAGTGTAATCCTGTCACAGCGAGGGATCAAAGCATTAGCGAAGACTTAGGAATAACAGCCCATACTCTGCCCCAGAGGAGGCAGGCTGGTACGTGAAACTTGAGTGTCGTGAGACCCTGCATACCCAGGACGCAGTAAGACTGTTAACTTAAGGTGGGCTGCCATGTGTAAAAGGTGCTTATTATAATCTCTATCTAATCATTAAAATAGCAAGAAAAGGATGTATAACAAGCTCATGGCAAAGAAAATGGAACAGTAAACACACTGGATCAATACAAGTAATTCAAGAAGTAAAGGAAAAAATGAGAAGGAAAGAAAACAAATGGGAGGAGGGATGAATCAGGAGTCTGGGACTAGCAGACACAGACCACGACATGCGGAGCAGGTGAGTGACAGGTCCTGCCGCACAGCTCGGGGGCTCCGTTCCGTGTCTTGTAGTGACCGACGACGGAGGGGAATGTGGACAAGAGTATACGCGGATCACTGACGCACTGCGCTGTCCGCCGGAAACTAACACAGCCCTGGAAAGCAACCACACTGCAATTAAAAAGACAAAACAGATGGGAGGATAATGGTTCTAAAGCAAATACACAGCAACTACTAGGTTGAGTCACAGGAAATTGTCTTTTTGTCGGTTGGACTCATCACATATTGGTAATTCCACGTGGTTCAATCTAGTACGCTAAGAGAGCGTTAACTCCAAATAAAATACAAAGGTTACCTGCTTCACATAAAAGACAGGTAATCAGACTGAATTGAAAAACTCAAACAACAGCAAGAATAGTACAGATTAAATTTAAAAGAGGGACAGAGAAAGACTAAAAGTCAAATGATATAAAAAAATGCACCGTGCAAACACTGACAGAGAGGAAGCTGCTGAGCTCCTGCCAGTCACGGTGGCCTGAAGGCAGGGGTGACCGCAGAGGAAAGGGCTCTCGGGATGATCCAAAGGTCAACTCAACAGGCAGATGCGACGATTCTGAATAATACGGCAACCCACCTAGCGCGGGCGCAGCACATGTAAACCCAGGAGAGAAATAAAGGAGGAACCAGTCGTCCCCGGGCACAGGCACCAGCCCACGGGTGAGTTCCACGGAAACACGGGGACACCGACGGCGGGGGGCAGTGTTCACAGCAGCTAGAGCTGTGAAAGCCTGAACCCTGAAGCCGCCCAAACGTCCGCTGACGACAGTGTGTGAGTGGGTGGCGGTAACTTCATGCAGTAGCGTCTACAGCAAAGCGAGAACAGGACGCCGCTGAGCGCAGCAGCGGGGGTGGGCCGGCCGACGCGGCGCTGGGTGTGAGCCCCGCACTGGTGTGAAGCGCGGTGGTGTTGCTCCTGGGGGGCCACGAGGAAGGCTTCTGGGACGCCGACATACCCAGTTTTTAAAAATCTGACTTTACACGTTTGCCTTCACAAAGCAGCGGTGAGCCGTCAGCTTAGGGTTTGTATACTTCATTTATGTTCCGACTTGTTAGATGAGCATTTTTAAATCATCATGTCAGACATCATGATCTGACTGCTGGAGAAAAAACAGACAGCAGTCCTTAAGGTCACGTGCGCAGAAACTTACCCTGGATTTCGGGTTTGCAGAAATTCCATGGCGGGCCTCATCTCCGCTGGGATTGAGTGAAAATCAGCCAGGATATTTGGAACAGCAAGGGTGGCAATCCAGTTCAACACCCCTCATGCAAAATGCAGTGGTTGGGTTATTTCTCACAATCCAGCCACAACGGCTCTTGAGAGAATATGGAGCCGAGGACACTGGCACCATTGAGATCCCCCTTAGCTCCTGTCTCTCGTGCTTCTCACGTCAAACCACAGTGGTTGTGACAGAGCTCCCAGCCCCCCAGCCCTCCGCTCTCGGTGAACGGACTGCACACCCCTGTCCTATGGACGTCGGCTGGCCCAGACTTGCTCGGACAATGGAAAGTGGGCTGAACCCGCTCTGCCACCTCCCAAAAGACACTTCAAAGGCCCGTGGGTGGTTGTGCCGTCATTCTGCTCCGTCTGTCCTGGGCTCACTGGTGGCCCAGGTGGAGGCTACTCCCTCCTCCAGAGTCCCAGAGGAGGAGGACTTGGGGCAGCCAGGCCACTGCTGACAGGTGACGTGGGCAAGAAGCAAATGTGGATACTTTGAGGATGCTTGTTGCTGCAGCACAAGGGTTCTGAGCAGACGGACACAAGACTCCCTCCACGAGGACAAATCTTGATGCTGGAGACACCGGGTTTACATTCTAACGCTCTGTGACCCATGGAACTAGCCTTCCTCACCCTCTCAAGTGTCAGCCATCCGAGGAAGGAAGGACCAGGCGTGACTCCTGGAACAAGTCTCTGGCATGAGAAATGGATTTCTATAACCACCCTGTGTTAGGCAATGTGACATTCTTGAGCCTAGAAGATTATTTTCTTTGGATATACAAACAATAAATGTTCACTGCTGATATCACAAGGTGCCAAGATTTTGATCAATTTGGTAATTATTTAAATCATGAAGTATGAGCGATGCATCGAGGTCGCTGGAAAGGAACCCAGAAATGATGCTGTGACGTGAGGGATTTTAAATGTTAGTGAACGTTTCCTGGTCTGAGGCTGGTTGTGTGGCATTTCCTCAGTCCTATGGTCTGCTAAATAGCACGGGGACTTCAAAAATATCTTGAGATCCACCAGCCAATTGGCCTTTGCCTGTACTGTCCACCTCAGGGCTCTCAGTGACCATGGCTACTGAAGAAGCGGGTACCTGCATCTCCTGGATCTGAATTCATCATCTTTGTCCTTGAAAAAGACTCTCTTTACTCTTTATTAATGCAGGGTCCCATGATGCACCTTGTTTTCCAAAAACAGGACGTTTAAGGGTCATCTGCTCCTTTCTTTCCCACAGCCAATTTTGTTAGTCTCTTGCGGCTGCTGTAACAAACGATCTCAGACGCAAGACAAACTCACCGTCTCACAGCCAGAAGCTCGATGTGGGTCTCGCTGTGTTGGGAGAGCGCTGTCTCTCTCTGGAGCCTCTAAGGAAACGCTGTGTCCTGGCCTGCTCTCGCTCCCGGAGGCTGTGTGCCTGCGCTGGCCTGCGGCCCCTTCCTCCACCCTCAGAGCCGGCACCGGGGGCTCGGTCCCGGCTCACGGCCGCGTGCTGACCACACTTCCGCAGTCACGGCCCCTCTGATCTCCTCCGCTTCCATTTTTGAGAACCTCTGGGATTACTAGTTAGTCCCTTCTGGATAATTCAGGATAGTCTGTTGATCTTAAAGCCACTTCATTGGCAACCTTGATTCCCTTTTGAGATGTGACTGAACATATCAGCTTCTGGGGAGTCGGGCACGGGCAGCCTCGGGGGTGGCACTGTCTGCCCAAGCATCCGATCAAACACCAACACCCGGATTTGCTTCTTAACAGCCGGTCTTTCGTTCATTCCTGCTTAATTCTGCGGTTTTCTTTCCCATCATTCTCTTCTCTGAGCCAGTGTTCACAGTGACCATTCATCCTGGTTTGATGGACAGTCCAGGACTTAACCCCTTTCAGTATCAATCAGGTCCTGATTTAAACGGTCTTATATGGTTGCTCTGTTAAGTTCCACCGGCCAGACCACGGAGAGCTCCCCAGGATCGCCCAGCCGCTCACCGCACAGCCACTGCCCCACTCTGCCCTCCCCGGGGGCCCTGCACTCCATCCCGCATCCATCCTTCGAGTGTGGACCCCCACGTCCTGTCTTTTGTTAAACTGTCCCGCTCCGTGGAGGCATATCTGCTCAGATCTGCTCTTTTGCCCACACTTGCTCTGCACACGGGCCTCTGTTACTAACCGTGAAGTACAGTGGAGCTGTTGTGTTTTCCCTCCCTCCCTGAGGGTGAGCTCCTCGAAGGCAGAAGTCATCACAGATACTCACCTAAGACCCCTGCACAGGGTTACCTCTCAGTAAACGTGGACAGAGTTGAGATAATGGGGCACCCATCGTCCTGGAAAGCTGCAGAGGGGGAAAGGGTCGCTCTGTCCTCAATTTATAAATAAACGATGTGCTGACGTGCCAGTGGGTCCCTGCACAAGTCCCTTCCAGTCTGTTCACTGAACCACAGTTGTGAACCGTAGAAGAAATTAGAGAGAGGATTTTTAGAATCCCTGTTTTGCAGCCTCTGTGGAATTACTTGATGCAGGCAATGCCTACTGATGGGCGAATCCAGGAGATGAGTGACGGTACACCTGGCAACGAGAAGGTCGGGAGGCCGCCACCTCAGCCCGCTGGCCGATCTCGGCCCTGAAGCCCGGCTCGCACAGCTCTGCTTGTAACGTGCCCGTCCCCAGACACTGCATCGGAGACCACTCAAGCCTCTGCCTCCCGTTTACAAAAACTGAAGACTAGAAGACCAGCCTTATGACCCGAAGGAGCAAAGAGACAAGCCCTGTTCGGTTGATATTCTGCAGGGCAACTGATCTAATTCCTGAACCAAGTCAACGCAGCCGGTAAAGGGGGCGAGGGGCTTCGGCGCAGTAAAGGGGCTTGGGAGATTTCACAACTACGTTCAGTGCATCAACCTTGTTTGGACTCTGAATCAAACAAACTGACTTGAAACAGACGTTGGTGAGCAGTCGGGGGACTCTGACTCTGGACCGTGTTTGGATAAATGCAAAAAGTGATTAACCACGTCAGGTACAACAGTGGGTCTGGTGATAAGTGAACATGTCCGTTTTTCAGAGATACACGCTGAAACACTTGGGGGTGAAATGTTACTATATCTGACACCTGCAAAAAATAGATTAAGAAAAGGAAAAATGCAAGTGAACAGATGAAGCAAATGTGAAAAATAAGACAGCTCTGCTTCCAGATATGTTTGAAATTTTACATCCAATTAAAAAATAGAAATCATCACGTATATGCGTTAAATGATTAAGTTAATAAATGAAATAGTTTTCTCCCAGCTGTGCAGCAGATATGCTCCCCAGTCGTGGGGAGGTCAGACCTGAAGAGCTGGGGTCAACGGGGAGAGTTTGGGAACCTAAGCCCGTCAGGCGTCTGCTCCGGACTCACATAATCGCCTCAAAATGACTTTTACACTTGGAAGCCACACAACCAGGCAATGGGCCTCACTTGCCACAAACTCTGCTTCTGGTCTTTGCAAATAGTGGGCGAGCCCCCCTCCCCAGTTCGTCCTCCTCAGGGTCCCGTGTGTCCCCTGCACACAGTGGATGCTCAGTCCCTGCCTCTGGGATGAATGGGGGGGACGGCTGGCTGGGCCTTTGCACCGTTGCGATACCATAGCTCATGAATGAATGGACGAGGCTCATAAAAAAAGCCCATGTTTTGCAGTGAAATTGCTTCATGGTCCTTCTGGGTCCAGAGACTCCTTTTCTACAGACATTGTGTCTATAAATCCATATCTACCAGGCCAGGCTCTTGAGTGAATGACTTACCACCTTCCTACCACAGCCCCAAGGATCCCGAAAGCCTCGGAGCCCATTTGAAAACAAAGGGAGGGTTATCTCCCCACAAAGGGAGGGTTATCTCCCCGTTGAGAGCTACAGGGACCGAAACGAGGAGGCAGAGGTGAGCGCAAAGCTGCCCGCTCCTCCTGAAACACTAGGTCTGCTGGAGTTCAAATTCATGAATCTCCATGCTGATGCTCCGTTGGTTTTCTGCACAAATAAATAAAAAAAACAACCAGAGGCCCTGGTTTGCATTAGAATCTCATAATATGCTATAAAACCCTTGCCGGAGCCAGCATCCAGTTTAAGAATTCTCTCTCAGTTTTACGTCTCCCACCCCGCCTCTGCCTCTTCCTGCTTATCGGCTTCTCCCTTCCCTCCTCCACCTGGCTCCCTCCCTCCCTTCCTGCTTCTCGATGCCTCTGCCCCAGGCCACCCCTCCCCACCTTCTCCCCTTCCTCCCCGCAGAGTAAACGTGGGGACCCGGCTCTGGTCCGATGTCTGTGAGTGGGAGAAGTCGAGACAGGTCACGTGCTGGGAGCCGCGATCACCGGATCTGGGGCACCTGGCAGCGGGGCTCTGTCCCACTGGGTCTGGTTTATAAACACGGCTGGAGAAATGGGCTCAGCTTCTTGGGGTCTCCAGAAGTCTGGGTGCTGGGACGAGGCTCACAAGCCACGCCAGCGCCTTCTGAGCCTTCACGTCTCCCATCCCAGTGCCTCGCTCTGCTCCCCGGTGTTCCGCTCGCCCTTTCCGCGTCCTCTGGCGAGCTTGCTCCGAGGTCGGAGGGAAGGCGCACGATCGCCCCGGGGGAAGCGGATCAGCAGGAAGGGGCCTGGCGCTTCTGCGCAGACACCGCGCGTGGGCTCCCACCACCTGCCCGGCACCCCCGATGCTCTCGCTAACTGCCTTCACTCTCCAGCCACACCTGTCGCGGTCCTGCTCCGTGGGGGACGAGGATGCCGCAGTGGACGGGACACAGAGGGCCCTTGGAGTCCAAGAACGTGGGTCACAGAAGCCTTGCTCATGACAGCCCCAAAGTGGAAGCATCCCACAAGTGCTTCGATGGGTGAGTGGTCACACAAAACGTCCTGCGCCCAGTCCAGGGAACGCCGCTTAGCCGTGAGAAGTGGCCCCTTGTGGTAACGATTCTGTGTGTCCTGTCTGTTCTGATGGGTATGTGAACCCACACGCGGTGGGACCGTGTGGAACTACATGCGCACCCGCACCCGTGCACACGGGCACAGGTGGGGCTGCGGGTCTGGAGGAGGGCGTGGGCTGCCTCCCTGCGGAACCCGGGCTGCGGGCTCGCGCTGCAGCCTTGCCAGATGTCGCCTCGGGGCACGTGAGGCCGCTCCGCATTCGTCTTTACAACTGCGTGTGATCCACAACGATCTCAATAAAAATACGCAAGTTGTTTTAAAGGAGAAGAGCGGAGGCAGCAAGACAGAGGGGAGTCCAGGCTGCAGCGGACTGTCTCCCCCGCCCCCAATTCATACTTTGGAACCAAGCCCCCAGGGTGGTGGCATTTGGAGGAGGGGACTGTGGGAGGTGATTAGGGCACAAGGATGAAGCCCCCACCAGTGGGATCAGCGCTTTGGTAAAAGGCCCAGGACGTTCCCTCACCCCTCCCACCACCTGAGGACGGCTGGAGGGGCCCTCTGCGAGCCAGGAAAGGGGCCCTCGCTGGGCACTGCGTCTGCTGGTTGGTGCCTTGACCTCGGGCTTCTCAGCCTCCAGAGCCGTCTGTCTGTGAGCCTCCCAGGGGCCAGACCTGTCCCGGCAGCCACAGCAGACCGATGCAGCGACACAGAAGAAGCAGGCTGGGAACTGGTGCTCAGTCGCTGAGAACGAACCAGCTGTGTTCTCAGAGCTCACCTACACCTCTCAGCGTCCCCTGAGGCTCGCAGTGGCCCTGTTCCCATTTCACAGAGGGTGACGCTAAAACGTAGAGACGAACTAACGTTCCCGCAGGCGGTCACGGGGGCCCCGATGCCGAGCACGCCGAGCGGCCTTTCCGGGAGTGCGGGGCAAAGAGGCCGAGCGCGGGGGGCCTGAGGAGGGGGCGGGCGGTAAGGCGGCTAGCACACAGGCCGGGCTGACCTCCTGCTGTGCCGTGAGTTGAGTCAGGCTTTAAAGGGTCCACAGAGTTGCCCGCGGGCAGACTGTCCGTGCAGAAGGTGGGACGCGTGAGGACATGCTCACTGCCGTGCGTAGCAGGTGGGGGGGTGAGTGCTGGAGCCGGCGGGGCCCGGGACACGGACTGGGGGGCAGAGTCAGGCGTTTCCTGTGAACGACGCTTAAGCAGCACCTGGAGCGATGAGCGGCCAGATCGGGTGCCTCCGTCACAGCGTCCCAGGGTGTTCCATCTCCCTCGGAGGAAGTCCAAGGCCACGTCCTATGGCTTCCGTGAGCGAGCCCCAGCCAGCCCTCTGCCCTCCCCGCCTCCCTGAACCTCCCAGGCACCTGCCCCTCCCCGCGGCACCGCTGCCCCTTCTGCTGGGAATTCTCCTTCACACACACGGGACCTACTCCCTCCCAGGTTTTAGGTCCTGCTCACGTGTCCCCTTAGCAGAGAGGAGGACCCAGGTTAGAACAGTCTGAAAAAGGAGTGTAAACAAATATAATCGGACCGACTAAGGCCACGAAAGCATAAACCAGAAATCAATAAGCAGATCTGCAGATAAGCCAAGCAGAACTTCCAGAAGTGGAAGTCACACAGGACACACACACAGAAACTAAAGCTCGCTGGTTACTGAGCCGTAGGGGAGAGACAGCGGGGAAGAGAGAATTAGCAAACTGGAAGATAAAGCCACGGGGATGAAGCAGGAGGCAGCCCACGGAGACAAAGCCTCCGTCTATTCATGTGTCGGCTTATCTGCACCACTGACTGCAGCTCAGAAGCTGGACAGAGACGTGTATTTATAGCACATTTACTGTGTACAGACTTTCTTCTATTGTGTTATGGCCTCATTTACCTGCTGGATATCAACGTTGATTGTAAACCGTTGAGTAATGAAGACAGTATGATACAGGCATGGGGACAGACAGACAGAGAAATGGAACAAGGCACCTGGGACGGGTCCCTGTGTGTGCTGGCATAAGACAGAGTTGGCCCTAACACGTCAGCAGGCAGACGAGGACCAGTCAACAGGTGGTGTTGGATGTGAGGTTTTCCACGTGAAGTAAAACTACAGAAGGTCCCACTTCACATGAGGCATCACCTCCAGGTCGATTAAAGACAGAAGCAAGACAAGCCGATCCTCAGGCTTTCAGAATTCAACTCAACTCACTTCTCGATGGGAGATGACACCGCAGATAAGACTGAGAGGAGCAGGTTGGATGATCAGCTCTCTCATTGACATCTTGTTTTTAGAGAAAGTCGTCTAAACCAAACACAGAAGACCAAGTAGTGGGTACGAAAATGTTCATTATTCCCTAGACTGTTGTCTGAAATAATGCACAAAAAAGGAGGAAGATTTAAAAAATACACATGTGAGGACATTGGCGTGGTTAGCTGTAGACCTCAAGGCACCTAGAGTCATGCTGGTGCCCACAGCCCTGGGGGTTATTGTTTATTTCTTCTAGAAAATGTCTAATGAGTTGATTTTTCTCCCGGTGAGTGACTTCAAGGTCTGTTGCTTGCAACCAAGCGGGTCCTGACTGACAGCACCCTTCTGCTGCAGGCTCTGCCCCCTCGTGCTCAGTGAACTGAGTTCTGGGCAAGACTCAGGGCTGGGTTCTGTTTCCTGGTGGATTATGGATGTTCTAACCCCAGCCCTGGGAGCCGGGGCTGTGGGGCAGCTCCAGCCGTTCTCCAGGAGCCCGCTGCCCTGTGAGCCCGCTGCCCGTCCCCCCGCAGCCCCTCTGCAGGCCGCGCGGGCACGCAGCACTCACACGGGGGCACTGGAGCACGGGTGCCCCCGCTCCCTGCCTCCCATCGCCTCTCGCCGAGCAGGGCTGGAGCTCTGGGCACTTGGGCCTTATTTATTACCATGCACTGCTGGGACTTAATGACACATAAATCTCAGATTATGAAGTCACCGCTCTACATATTCTTGGCTCAGAATGAGCCTCAGGATCAAGTTACCAGGGAAGCAAGCAGGAGGGCACCTTCCAGGTGCCAGGGCTCTCATGCTGGCAATTTTGAGGAAAGGGGTCTTTCCTGCCCAGTGACTCCATCCTGCATGTGATTCAAATCCTGGAGCATCCACGCGTCCTTGAGTCAAGGAATGGATGAGTGGAAGAAGGTTTGCAGACGAAGAAAGAGGCTCAAAGAAGTGGTGGTTCTGGCCTGAGATCACGCGGCTACGAGTGGCTGATGGAGAAACAGTGGTTCTCCTGCAGACTCTGTCGGGACAAACCCATGCTGGCCTCCGTCACCAACAGCTTCCACCGCCTCTTGCCTCTAGCTCTATGTGTCCTGCTGATAATCTCGGGGGTGTCCCTGAGGGTTCCCCAAAGTCTTCCTCGTCTCTTCCTTTTCTCCACCCAGACCTCAGGTGCAGCTCTGCTTTTCCTACCATGGACTCGACGGATCCTTTCTCTGCCCAGACACATTCTACTGCTTCCCGCTTTCTACCTTTCTTTCCTCCGTTGCCTGAAGTCAGCTTTCTCACTGGCATCCCACCTCCTGTCCAGCTGGCCTCCCGGGGGCACCGAGGGCCAGGCTGGGAGAAGCAGCTCAGCCTGCTGCCCCCTTCCCGAGGTCCCCACACCCCTGCCAGCCCCGTGACAGCCACGCTTTCTGCGTCCACAGCCGAGGCTCCCGGACTTGGACCACTCCTGTTCCTTGTCCAAGCAGCACGGACAGCCTGTAGGTCAAGGTGCAGGTCTCAGTATTGGGTTTGGATCCTGCCTTTGGCACCAGTGGACACGTGACACCCTCACCGAGCTCATTCGGAATAATCCTTTGCACCTTCTGCCAAACTGTTCCCAGAGGGTCCTGTGTGTGTGTCCCGCCGGGGCGGCAGGGCGCAGCCAATCCCCACTAGCTTTGGGTATTAGCTTGATTTTGTCCCCGATAACCCCGCTGCTGCTTTCCCAGCACCATGTGACTGCCTGCGACATCACTGTCCCTCCCGTGTCCACGTCCCACCTGGGTTTCCTCTTCTGCCGTCGCCTGCTGCAGGGCGCATCCTGGCTTCCCCTGTTGGAGAAAACCAGGGCCTGACTGTAAAGCAGTAAAAAAAGGTTTCATTCAGCAACTATTGCAGTAGGAGAAAAGAGACCTCAGTGTGGACCTGGGTTCATTTCCTAAAACAGCAGGGAGAGTGGGGTCTTGTGGCCCAGGTGCAGGTGGGGGTGGCTGGAAAATGACTCTGGTGGTGGGGCACTCCTTTGCTGGGGGCAGGAGGGTGGCCGGACGTCACGGGGGCAGGTAAGGAAACTGATTAGATATGGAGGGTCAGAGATTCTGGCTAAACCGGCTTGACAGGATTTCCCCCAAACTGGGCAATGCAGAGCCTGGAGAGGGAGGCTGGTTGAGAAGACGGGTCGGGGAGGGGCCTAGAGCTGGCCAAGGAGGGCGTCCTGTCACCCCCCAGGGCCGCCATCTCTTCTCTTCCAAAGTTTGGAAAACACTAACCCTCGTCCCCTCTTTGCTGGGACGTGACGGCGTCAGGTCTTTGTGGCCAGGGCGCACCTTCCTTTGAAAAGGGACTGTCCTGCAGGCACCTGGCTGTTTGCTCCACACTTGTCACTCCCTGACGAGGTGGACCCCCATGACCAGTGCTCCCACAATGGTGCAGGCCAGCTAGAAGCAGCAGGGCCAGGGCTGGGGGGTGGATGCCACTCAAGTGTTGCATCAGAGTAGAGGGGAGCCCCCCACTTCCTCCCACCCTGAGCCTGTCCTCGCCAGCACCCCACCCTCCCACGTGAGGGTCCACAGGTCCATGGTGGCTCGGGTGTCCTCTTTGTGGCCTTGTGGGACTTCATCAGAGACCAAGCTGGTGGGAACCCAGGTCTCCTGACCCCCCGCCTTTCCTTCATTCCTTCATGTTCAGACCACAGAAGGTGGGGCTCCCCTTCCTCCAAAGTGAGAGCCCTGCCGAGTCAAGGAGAGTGTGTTTGGGAAACGAATTCTTGTAAGGAATTTGGCGTGGACTGTACTCATGGTCGCAGTCAGAACTACCACTGCCTTCCTCCTCCACCCGCTGCCCCGAGCCCCGCTAGCAATCTTCCCAGGACAGACGCCTTGCTTCCTTGTGCTCCGTCCCCTGGGGCTCTCCCAGCACAGAAAATGCTACCTTCTGTAACCTACTGTCCTGGCATCCCGACAGCTCCAGCATCTATCCAAAATCACAAATGGCCACCTACGGGGTAAAGGTGTCAGTTACCACAAGGACTGGGGGAGCCGCTGGTGGGGGCTCCAGCCATCAGGGGCTCACAGACCAGCCCCAGGGCTGGACCAGTCGGGAGAGCAGGCACGCAAGACGTGGTGGATATACTGTCCGTCCCCTCCCCATAAAAGAGCAGGCAGATTTAGCAGGACCTGTGCTCAGCCCGCTGACTCTGACCTGTAGATGCCTTTGCCCCCCAGAGGCCCCCCAGCCGGCAGGCACTCACTGTCCACTTGAAGACCTATTCTTTTGAGAGCTTTCATATGCATCTTCCCATTTCAAGCTCCGAATAGTCTTGGAGGGTGTGTCAGGTGGCCGTGATCATCCTGAGCCTGGAGAGGAGGAGCCTGAGGGCCCAGGGGGACCCGTGGTCTGCCTGGAGCTACGCAGCCCTGAAGGAGCCGGGCTGCAGGCCGTCTCCTGTTATTTTTCCCTATTGCAGAGAATTCACCACAATCTCTGCCCAGAGGAATAGGCTGCTGTCTGAGGCAACGCTCCATGGAAGAGTCCAGAGGAGCAGGGTGCGGGGGGCAGTCTCAGTGCCCCCGCCCCACGAGTGACGGGTGGGGCCCCGGCGCCTGGAGGGAGGGTGGAGGGCACGTTCCTGGTTCCTGGTTCCCGGGAGCTGTCGGGGGCCCTCGATGCGCAGTGAGAAGGCTCCGTGGTGCCTTGTCCCCCATGAAGGATGGTCCACGGTGAATGCGTCTCACAGCCGCGTGGGTCAGAGTGACTTCGGGGACCTCACCTCTGTCCTGCTCCGAGCAGGCAGCATGTAAACTGTGCTTCTGGTGGCCCCCTGGAGAGGGGTGACAGCACGGGGCGCCTGCTGCGTGTTAGCGGCGTGGAGAGGTCCCGACAGCGAGGGGGGCGTGTGCAGGTGCCAACGGCGCCGAGGGAGCCGCAGAAAGGGTGTGTTTCCCCGCATTCCCCTCCGCCTTCCCTTCCAGGTCCACAGAGTATTGTTCTTCTTGGTTGTGAGAGGGAGAGAATGAGGGAATTATTTGAGAAGGTTTTCTGAAAACTCATCTACACAGGTGGCCAGGAGCTGACCTGTCGGGCTGACAGATGAGCAGCTCGAGTCACAAAGACGCCTAAGTGACATTTTTGTGAGAGTTATTTCCAGGAGGGTCACTGTTGGTGAATTGCAAGGGCAAACTAACACTAGGTGTTTGGTCTCTGAGAAAACACAGCCCAGAGGTCCAGCCCAGGGCCCTGAGCAGGGAAGGTTTTCATTTTCTGGGGTCACCGAGAGATAAACACACCTGACTCTCCAAGTCATAACGGGCCCCGGTGTCCTGTGCAGGAGGGACACCAGGCTGACCTCGGGGAACAAAGCTTGGCCAGCACGACCCTCCTCTTCCAGGGCCAGACGGCACGGGTGGGACCCACACCCTTTAGATCTTGTGGGTCGGATTCCAAGTCCCCCGGATGCCCCCTAAGTCCGAGACCCAAGCTCCGGATTTTCCTTCTGCGATCTGGCCAGAAGGATGCTGTGGGGCTGGGGAGTGAGCTGAGGAATGAGGTCATGACCCTGTACTCACTGCCCTCAGTTTCCACGTCTGAAAGTGGGAACGTGGTAACTCTGTTGCTCTGTTGTGACCTATTCATTGGCTCTAAGGTGTCACCGATTGTCACTGATTGCAAGACAAAAGCCCCCCCCATTGTACCTACACATGATACGCTCCTGTCTCCTAGAACCAGTGTGCACATGATAGATTTTTATCCTTCACCACCATTGTGCGTTCATAAAACAGAAGTGAAGTCAATTGGCTAATGTGTTTATATTCGCTTCCAGTCAGTGTTGTAACAAATCATCACACATTTGTTATCTTACGATTCTGCAGGTAAGACATTCAATGTGGGTGTCACCGGGCAAAACTCAAGGTGTTGGTTGGTAGGACTGGTTCATCCCCGAGGGTCTCGGGAGCGTCCACTCCTTTGCTGTTTCCAGCCTCTCGAGGCGGCCGGATTCCTTGGCTCATGGCCCCTTCCCCCAACATCAAAGCCAGCCAAAGGCGCTATTCAGGGTCAACTGAGATGCATCCTTACTCCCTCCTTGTCATGTGACGTAGCGTGGTCATAGGTTCTGAAGAGTAAGACGTGGACATCTTTGGAGGTCACCATCTGACCAGCCACTCTAGTATTCTTAACCCTGCATCATGCTTGCAGCCTGAGTCTCCGGAACTTTTCGATTAAGAATCACCTGCACTGCTGATCTTCCCCGGCCCGTCCTCCTCCATCCACCGCAAGTGCCCGTGCAGTGTGCCTCAGGGACTGACCCACGGGGGGTCCAGGGTTCCTTCCAGGGCACTGCACCCACTCGGCAAGCCTCCGTGCACACGCCCAGGCAATGCCCACTGTGACAAGACCACAGCCGTGACAAAGTACGTCCGATTTCAGAGATGTTCAAATGTGAGCAAAGAATCTTCCTAGAACTGCTGAAACGGCATTCTTTTATATTACAGACACTTAGTATCGGAAAGTACTTAATGCACACTACTACACGTACGGCAAGTAAACAGCACGGTCCTCTGTGCAGCACAGGGAACTCTATTCAGTGCCTTGTAATGGCCTAAAATGAAAAAGAGTGTGAAAAGGAACACGTCTGTGTGCACCAGAAATGAACACAACATTGTAAATCGACTATACTTCAATTAAATAATTTAATTTCTAAAAATCTATTGTTTCAAACTCACACAGCTAAATAAATGCAAGGGAAATCAAAAAAAAATGAGAAAGTGCTGGGTAAGTGGTATTCCATCATAGTGCAAACTCAGTGAGGATAATGTCACCTCCTCTGTGGCCGATGCTGGGTCGCCAGGACCTAGAAGACTGTCTGGAACAGAGCAGATGGTCACTTCCTGAATGAGTGAATGGATGAATGAGTAAGTCCACAGAACTATAACTATCGGTATTATTCAGAGAAGAGTTACTGTGCATCATTATGGGTGAAGTGAGATCACATTGCCACGTTGTCTGCGTAAAGGAAGCCCTCGAAAAAGAAATGGTTCCTCCTCCTCTTGCCTCCCAGACAGCAGGACGGGGTGAGTGACCCTCGCGGCCCCCAGCCCCTCATCTGAGTGGGTCATGGGGGGTGCACGGATGGCTGCGCAGGTGGATGGATAGTTGTCATCATAAAGAAGCGGTAGTTGTCGGGGCCTCGCACGTCTGTGGTGCTTTTGGTGGGTCCTCCCACACCAAGGGTCATGCTCTGTGTGTTTCACCTGCCTGGGACTCTGGGTATCGTAGTAACACATCTTCCTGGGAATAAAGGCTCACAGCGGCCACCTTGAGATGAAACCTGAAACATCCTGAACTGGTGCAGCCACTGCAGAAAACAGTATGGAGGGTCCCAAAAAACTGAAAATAGAGCCACCATGTGACCCAGCAATTCCACTCCTGGGTACATACCTGCCTAAAATCCCACAAAACATTGATTCAAAAAGATACATGCACCCCAGTGTTCACAGCAGCACTATATACAGTAGCCAAGACATGGAAGCAACCTTAATGTTTATCAACGGAGGACTGGATAAAGAAGTCGTGGTATATTTATGCAATGGAATACTATACAGCCATAAAACAGTAATGCCATCTGCAGCGACATGGATGGACCTGGAGATAGTCATTCTAAGTGAAGTAAGCGAAAGAGAAAGAAAAAAAACCATGTAATATCACTCATATGTGGAATCTAAAGAAAAAAAAACACAAACGAACTTATTTTCAAAACAGAAACAGACTCACAGACATAGGAAATAAACTTACAGTTATCAGCCGGGAAAAGGGATGGGAGGAGATAAATTGGGAGTCCAAGATTTGCAGATACTAACTAGTATACATAAAATAGATAAACCACAAGTTTCTACTGTACAGCACAGGGAATTACTACCTTCAATATCTTGCAGTAACCTATAAAGAAAAAGAACATGAAAACCAATACATGGATGTGTATGTATGACCGAAACAGGGTGCTGTGCACCAGGAATTTACCCAACCTTGTAAACTGACTATACTTCAATAAAAAAAAGTTTAAAAAAAGAGCACCTTTGAAGATGAGGGCAGAGAAAGACCTCAGAGCAGCTGAAGGGTGGCTGAGGATAAACAAGAAGCCCAGACTTAATTGCAGGACAACATATTAAATTCAGCTCTTTATTTTTAGAACGTCATTTTGGGGCCAAAACCTTGAACACCAATGAAGGAAACCACTCGCGCCTCCAAGAGGGCGATGACCTTCAAAAGTCTTTTTCCAGGGGGAAGAAATTTAATTTAATCTTGTCTTCTCATATTTGTTCATGTTGGATTACATTAAATGAGTTATTTTTAATCATTGTTCATAAATCACAGCCAGGGTGTGCCCCGAGGCGCAGGGCATTTGCATAAAAATATTAATTGCTGCTGTCTCTCCTTTTGGGTTCATGGGAAATTAGATGGATGGGCAGCAAACGGCGGGTGCAGGGGTGTGGGTGTCGGATGAGGCGAGGACGGGAAGGGGGAAGTGTCCTCCCTGATAGCCTTGTTCAGCTCACAGCGTGTGATGCAGAACTGTGGGATCCTTCTCAGATGTCTCCTCCACCAAGAAGTCCACCCTGATTTCTCCAGGCCGAGTTATTCTTCCCTCTTCTGTTACCCGTGAGCCATGAGCAGCCTCTCTTAGGAAACTTGAATGTTCTCCGTAGTTCATTCACCCATGGCCATGTCCTCGCTTGGACCAGGAGCTCCCTGCCTGTCACACAGGGCAGAGGAGAGCCCTGCTTGCCTGACAGACTGAGCACAGGGAGGGTCCGGGGAGAGTCCCCTTGGTCTGCTGCACAGGCTGCCCCCAGGGTCAGGGTGCACTTCATAGAAGTTCACTGAACCAGCGTTCAGAGAATGCTTTCTATCCAACTTCTCCTCATGTATTTAGGCTTCTTTTTCCCTAAGTTTAGGCCCATATTTGGATTTAGCTCGAATTTGAAATCCTCATTATTGCAGAGAAGATGCCCCGTGCTCTGTCCCTCCCAGGTGCACCCCAGGGTCCTGAAGTCTGGGGCTCGTGCCGGCTCCTCCTCCTTCCTCGGCTCTCAGCTGCACCCTGCCCGTTCCTGCCTCCCGCTCTCCCTCTGTCCTCGTGTTTGGCTGTGGTTTTGTGGGTTTTGTGGTTGTGCTATTTGGAAAGAGCCTTCACGTGCAAGCTCTCGCTCTCATAGCCTCGCCCCTCTGGCCTCCTCCCAGCCTCTCCCTGCCACCTCGACGTCTCCACCAGCTGTGGTCAGAACAGCCGCCGCTGAGCCTCCCTGACCCCCACGCGGGGACAGACACACTCCTGCCTTAGCGTCACTCACCCATGCATCTATTCACTCGTCGGGCAGCAATGGTGCCACTTTAAGTGCTAAGGACCACGCTGGACGCTGGACTGATGTCACCACACGGCGGATGGGTGTTGGGACAGGGGACATGCAGGACACTGGGAGGTTCTCACTCTGCTTAGCTGTCTCCCTTGGGTGCTGAGAGACCTTCCATCTCGTCTCTGTTCCCTGGTGCAAATCACATGCTCTGGGGCATCAGATGCTCCCCCAGAGTCCAGGGACCTTCATCCCGACTCCCGCGGAAGCCCCGGCATTCCCAGCTCTGCAGTGCCGCAGGGTTGCTGAGAACTGTGCCGACGTGAAGCGAGCTGAGTTAGGGCACATCCCCGCCGGGCGCTGGTGCCCCTCTGTTAAAGTACGTTTGAAAAATTCTGAGCCCAACAGGTGCCTCCCCTGAAGGGCTTCTCTGAGCTTCCAGGATGCTCGGTGTGCCCTGGGTCCCACAAGGGGTGCAGAGACGGCACGTTTCCTGGTTTTGCTGTTTATGTGACTCATGGCACTTGCTTTGGTATTGTGTCTTGTAGGACCAGTCTAACGGGACAGCGCAAAGCAGAGGGTCCACCAGGCAGGACACACGGTGAGTCCAGGCCAGCAGGGAGCCCTGGAGGTGTGCGCCACCATCTCTTGGATTCTGCCTGCACCTCCGTGGTGAAGGTTAGAAAACGAAGGTGCAGGGAGGTCCAGACACCTGCTGTCATAAGGGTGAGGCTGTGGGGAGCCCATATCTTGTCCCTGTGTCTTAACCACGTGGCCCCTGAACACCACGGGTTGGACTTTGTCAACCTTCTGAGAGAGCGACTCACTGGGCCCTGCTGCTCAGAGAGAAGCGAGCACATCGGATGGAATCTCTGATGTTCCCTCGTAATGAACTCCCTTCACTGAAAACAGGCATTCGCCCACAGCCCTGGGCCGAGCCCGAGGCCCCTGTTCGAACGCGGAGGGCAGCCTGCTGTCCAATGGTTCCCGGTGGCTATTTCCGCCTCCACTGTTCCCCTCCACTGTATTGCTCTTCAAGACCAACGTGCACAGTGGGAACCACAGCGACACGTGCGCCTGTGCTGGGCGTCAGGCTGACAGCGTGTCCGTCCGGGACTGCAGGTCACAAGGAAGGAAAGGCCCAGGAGGAGGTGGTATGGGACTGTCTGGGCTGCATCTGCGCGCCTGCCGTCCGGGAGTTCAAAGCCTGATCTGCAGCGCTGCCCCACGTGCGCGGTGCGAATCGATGCCCCCGCCCACTGTGGCTGAGCTTAAGTGTCCATCGCGGCATCAGCAAACCTTGCGGGTGGCTCTCCCCGCCGGGCCGGGACCAGCCAGCCCAGCGCCCACCAGACGTGTCTCAGGTCGTGTCTCCTGGCTTCTCATTCCTTGTCTTTATTCATTTATGCGCTTTTGCGGGGTGGGGGAGGCACAGCTCGGGGGCGCAGTGACGGCGTTGCAACTGGGAGCGCGTTGCCAAGGTGCAAACAGCCTTGAGGTGCAAGGTGACTCGCCAACCAGCTAGACAGTCTGACCTGCGTTCTAGAAGCTTGTGAGAGCGTCGGTGGAAGATCCTGTTGACAGTAAACACAGGTGTGGAGCCAGAAAGGCTTTGCTTAGAGCAGATTCACAGCACCCCCGTGAGACCCCGGGTGGGAAGCAGGGAGTGGCTGAACTTGGCCAAGACCACGAGGGTCCCAAGCAGCAGAAACTCCACTTTTGCTCTATTTCAATTCTGTAATTCTATTTATGCGCTCCTTTATTCACCCCTTCATCCCTCGTTGGAGTCCTGCCGTCCACCAGGCGCTGTGTTAGGCACATGACTGCTCGCTGGGGAGAGCAGACAGGACCCCTTCCATTTAGCGGGTCCTGGGGCTTGGTCTTCCCGCCCGGGAGCCTCCCGCATTCAGAGCACCCGAGTTACAGGGTGAGTTTAAGGGGGAGATGCCCTGATGATGAATGAACCTTACAAACATAGTGCTGACATCACCATGAACGATCCACGTGTTCTTTGATCACATCCACATCACAGAGGTAGACAAGCCCTGGTGGGCATTTTGCCTTGCTTTGCATCTGATTCTGCTCAGACCACTCGGTCTCCCTTTGGCACCTCTCCAGATCCCCGGAGGCAGATGGCCAAGCTGGCCCTCGATGCCTGTGTGGTCCAGGCTGACCAGAAGGTGTCCGCATTTCTCGGCTTGCTGGTTGTTCCGGCACACCTGGGCCCGGTGCACAGAGGCAGACGTACTGCCCTCAAAAACCCAGGCTAAGAGGAGAAGGCAAAGGCCGTTGGGGCGGGAGGAGTGGCCCCAGCCCGGAGAGACGCTGCGTCCGCGACATCAGTAGAAAGGAAACAGGGGACACCGCAGCCTCCACACACAACCCAGCCTGAGACGGGCCGGCGCGCGGCATAGCTGAGTGGCCCAGGCGTGCGGGTGGGAACGAGGTCTCATTTCTGGAGGGAGCGCCAATCCCGCTGCCCGAGGCGGCAGGTCACAGCCAGCGGCTTGCCCTGGGCATGGCACAGGCTCCCCGAGGGCCACAGAGGCAGATGGGAAAACCCGGGACGCCGGGCAGCGCCCTCCAAACCAGGCTGAGTGGATGCAGGAGGGTTCGAAGTCTGAGACTTCGGGTTCCAGAGGCGGAGAGCAGCAGAGGCCGTTCCTCCAGCTCGTGTGGAAAGAAGAGCTGAGTCCATCGGGTTGAGCCAGCCTCGGCCCCGGGGCAGGGCAGCCCCTCTGCCTCCGGGCCACCAGGCGCGGTCCTGGACAGGGATGGACCACAGCCGAAGCACAGCCCCAGGCCTGTGTGTTCTGATCGGTGTTTCAGGTAGATTGAGGCAGCCGCGGTGGCAGGGCTGGAAGAAGACAGGCTTGGAAAGGAGGAGTAGGGTGCAGGTCTCGCAAAGCCCTGGGGCAGCTGGTTCCTCCTGTGTCCCACAGGTGGGGGTAGGGAGGAGGCCTGGGAACACAGCGAGCCCCCCAGACACCCCAGGGCACTTACGGGCTGGGACGGTGGAAAGAAACACGGGAGGAAGGTCATTTTCTCTGGTCTCCTGCCCCAAACGCTGTGGAGTCTGAAACACTCCGAGGAAAGAACCTGGCGACAGCAGGAGGGGCGTGGGGAGGGGTGCCTGTGGGTGGTCTGGAGCAGCCGAAGCCCCAGTTCCTCTCTGCTCAGCTCAGGAGCCCGGATCAAAGGTCCCGTTCGGCTCCCAGAGCCACTCGCGGAGACACGACGCCACGGGCGCGGCCGCGTGTCGGAGCCAGTTCCGGGGTTCAACACACACGACCTTGCTGGGTGTCCGTCCTCTGGCCCTGGAAGTGCCTTTTGTTTCTCCAGGCTGAGCAAGGAAACCGTGTGATGAAATGATCATCATGATAATTAACCCCTTTGAGCAGGGGAGTCAAGAAAACATGCAAGGACCCTACGTTAACTGCAATAATATTTAGGACTGGAAAAAAGGCGCTCACCGCTGCAGCCGGCCGGGGCGGGCCCGCTTCCTCTCCCTGGGCTCCGGGTGCTGTGCGGTCGGAGCCGCTCCGCGGGAAGCACGGCGGCGTTAATCACCTGCGCTCCCGCTGGCGCCGGGCACGCCCGGGTCCCCCAGGCTGTGCCCGTCTCCCCGCCCTCTTCCTGGTCGACGCGATTACACTGGTGATGAGTCAGACAGGGTTTTCTGCAGGCATTACATTTTCAGTAAACAGACCCAGATTAACAGCTACTTGTGACATTTCACTCTGGGGATCGAATCCTAAGCCGTTTCCGTGTAAACAGCTCTCCTTCTCTGCTTTTAATGAGCGGATATTTATTCTTGTTGTTGTGCTGTTGTGGAAGCAGAGTGAGACGCAGATGCCCTGCTCCTCCGGGCTCCCCAGCCACGCGCTCCGTCCCGGTGGGGCGGGGGAAGCATGATTACCTCTGAGAAGCAAAGTCGAAAGCGCCTGAATTTTCCGTAATTCAGCGAACCAAGGCGCACACCTGAGGCCCCTCCTCCGCGGAGATGCTGCGTTTTAACGACGACGCTCTCGCCTGTTCTAATGCCTTCGTCGGGGCAACGCGGGCCTCACCGGAACCTGACTTGGGGCGCGGTCTTGGCACTGTTCTTGGTGGTGTGCGGTGGTCAGGGGGCACGCGTCTCTCCGCGTGGCCCTGCTGGTGGCAGCACCGCGCTGGGCGCTACCCAGGACGGCTGCACGGCCCAGCGGTGAGAGGGCCGGGGGCGCACAGCGGCCGCCGTGAGCCCGCGCCCGCTCCCCGCGGGGCAGTGACGCGCTCGCAGCTCGTTTCCTGCGGCGCCGCCACACCCGGGCGAGGCTGGCTGTCCACGGGCGTGGGGACCGGCTTCCGGACTCTGCTTGGGTTCTGAAGCATCTCAGACGACGGGTCAGAATCGCCTCTCTCCCCTTCAAGGGGGGAATTGGAAAGTTTCCTGTCGTGTCTTAATGGGTCTGTTCAGGTCTCCACGAAGGGCGGGCAGCCGGGAGAGGTGCTGGCGGCGCCACGATGAGGACGAGACGGGGGACGTCTGCCGGGGCACGCGGCACAGTCTCGTGGAGCCCTGCTCCCTCTCAAGCACTGGTCCTGACAAGAGGCGGCCTTGTAGAGGGCTTCGGCCCACGTGGACAGGACCGCAGGTGGGGGCGGCACCGTTAGGAAGTGGGGAGGGGAGGGCCGGCGAGGTGGGAGCCCCTGTGGGGGGGGCGGGGGGAGCGCCCGCCACAGCGCGGGGCGGAGCCGGGCGCACTGCGCACGCGCGGGGCTGATCGCGGGGGAGCGTGGGAGCCAGCGCAGAGCGCGCTGCCCCGTCAGGAGCGTGGACGTGGTTCGGAAACTGGGACCGCAACAGAGAAATGGGGGACCGGGAAGAGCGTTGGAAAAAAGAAGGAAAATGGGATCAATCCAGGACGCCAAACCTCCCGACCTAGGTTTCAGAGGAGAAACTGTCTCAGGGGAGGAAGGAAATGAGCAGAGAGGTAATTGGGGCAGGTCTCCCGGCGCCAAGGCCCTGAGGCCCCATCACCGAAAAGCCTCTTGACCCAGGGAGGAGGTCCCCGGGTCACCCAGGGTGCTCGGTGCTTCAGCTGCCTGGCTCAGGGACGCCCCTGCCCCGGGAGAGGAGGTGCTGGGGATGGAGGGAGCGGGCGGCGGAGGGGGGAGGAATACCCCTGGGTGGGGGGAATGGCCCTCCCACCCTCCGGTGCGCGCGGCGCCCTCCTCTGGCCACAGCGACAGCAGCCGGGGGCAGGGGGCCGATTCACAGCCGGCTGGCCTCACGGCTGGGGGAGCGGGCAGGCGGCAGCCAGGCAGAGTGGAGCTGCTGATCCCAGCCACCTCTCTGCTCCCCGGCTGATTGCAGGGGCCGCCTGGGTCGCGGCGGACGGTACGCGCATCAGCGTGCCCAGCTGTGGCGCTGGGGTCGCCCTGCTCCGACGGGCAGCTCCTCCTCTCCTGCAGGGGTCGTTTCTTTTAAGATTATGGAAATTTATCTCCGCTAGTACTTCTTCTTCTTTATTTTTCTTTGCGGAAGGAAAAAAACATTAGACTTTCTCATTCTCTCATCCAGAGACGATTTTGAACGGCGGTAAAAATGCATGAGCAGGAAGAAGACGGCCGGGTTTAAATCTAGTTTCGAAAAGGCCCTCGCTGGGTGACCCTGGGCAAGCTCCTTACAGTCTCCGTCTTCCTGAAATCCCACCCGTAAGATGAGGGTGACATTAGCACTTTGCAGGTTTGGTGTGAGGATTAAATGCGTGACACTGACCAGTTTAAAAGCTGTATAAATCCTGCCTGCTGTTGCCATTGGGTGTGAATATTGACTCTCGCCTGTTCAACCCCCGTGTTCTAGCCGCTCCGAGCCGCACTTGCGGTGTTCCATCAGATGCAGCCTCTAGGTTTGTATTCCAGAGTCATAGTTCTTTTTTTCTTTCTTTTTGACGCTATTTGATTCACTTTTAAACACATGTTAACTTTTTATTTAAAACTGTTTTTTCTCATTTGTAAAGGTTTCTTTTTAAATGTTTGATTAATGTATTTCTTTGCAAACTTCACTTCAGTAAATTGCACAAACCTAATGCCTGGGGAACTTTTAAGAGCAAATGCACGTGGAGCTGCAGTCTGGATCAAGATCCGGAGCGTTACCAGCACCTCAGGGGCCTCCTGACTGTCCTCCCCGCCACGGCCTCTGAGGATGTGCACCTGGCATTCTCCACCTTCCAGACAGGGCGAGAAGGCTGGCTGCTTTCTGACCCTGGTCCCATGCTTAAAATACTAACCAAAGAATTGGTATGAGGGGTGGGGACAGCTCAGTGGCAGGGCACGTGCCTAGCACGCACAAGGTCCTGGGTTCACTCCCCAGTGCCGCCATTAAATAAACAAATGAGTAAACAAACCTAATTAACTCCCCCATGAGAAGCAAATAATTGGTATAAACCAGCCCCTGTAGATCAGCGACACTCCATTTACAAAGGTCCACCCGCCCCTAAACGCCCCACTTCCCTGAATAACTCAAGTTCTGTTTTCCTCGACGCGGCCGTGTGAACTCTGGGCGCCACGTAACGCGGTGTTGCACGGATGAAGCTTTTCGGCGCCTGGCTTCCGTCCTCGACGTGCCATCTGCGTGAGTCACCACTGTCGGTGAGGGAGGAGGAGTCCGTTCCTACAGGGAAGGTGCTGCACGTCTCCAGCACCAGCCGCGAGTCTGCCGCAGGGTTCGCAGCGTCTGAGTCCTCCCAGTTTAGACGCCCACACCCGAGCTTCTGGAAGCGTCCCTGGGCGTGTCTGTTAGAGGCTGTGTGTGACCACTTGGGTGTTTTCTTAGGAGCGGAGTTGCTAGGTCCACAGTCATCGGTGTGTTAGGGCTTGACACCCACGCACTGTTGCTCAGTCTTCCAGGAGGTGATGGAATTCCACCCTCCGGCAGAAGGTTCCACCCTCCCTGCTGTCACTCCTCTTTCCACTGGGGGTGGAATACCACCTCATTTTGATTTATTTGCATTTTCCTGACGGCTAGTGAGACGGAACATGTGGAGACCCTCTTCTGAGAGCAGCCTGCTCGAGTCTTTCGTCCACTTTTCTCTAGGAGTCTCCATCTCCATTTTTTAACCACTTTATAGAATCTGTGCTACATTCTGGATGTTTGTATTAAAACATACCCTCCCGCGATATGGCCTGAGACTTTGTTTTTGACTTCCTTAAGGCATGCATTTCAAACCAGGCAATGCACAGACACTGAGTAGAGTTCCCAAAGCTTTGGCAGACACACGTGCCGCTGTGGCCCACACCGTGATGAAGACCTGACTCTTCCTTCAGGCCGAAGGCCACCTCCCAGCCCCGCCCAGTCGCTCCCAGCACAGCCCCTAACGGGGAACCCACTCTTCCCACACCCGTCACCACCGATCATTTCTTCCTGCTCTAGGACCCAGGTGGGCAGAGCCTCGCAGCGGGTGCACGTCTGTAAAGGGCTCCTTTGGCCCTGGGGCCTTTTGAGGCCCATCTGAGCTGCCACGAGTGTTAGGAGCTTGGCGCGTTTTACTCATGAGTGGCTTCCAGGGGCACAAACCACAGTCTGCTGGTCCAGTCTGCTGCTGACGGACTTTTGTGCGGTTTCCAGCTCTGGGCCATGATGTTTCAGGCTGCTGAAAACATTCCTGCAAAAGCCACTTTGTGGACATACATTTTCATTGTCTCTCTAAGCGGAACTGGAGAGGAGTCGGGTAAATATACATCTAGCAAACCATTTTGGAAAGCAGTAGCTTCATTTTGCGTTTCCGCTAGAAACATACGCAAGGCACACTTGTCCTAAATCTTTGAGCATATCTGGTGTTGTCAGTATTTTTAATTTTGGGCATTTCTATGGGTAGGAAGTGGCTCTCAGTTGGTTTGAGTTGCGTATATAATTCATAGAGAGAGAATTTGTATAGATGTAATCTGCAGTAGTTTCTAAAATTTTAATGTTTATTTGAACTAGCAGAGTTTTTAGCTTGATAAAATCTGTGATGGATTTTAAAGTTCATGGCTCTTTATGTCTTCTCTAAGAAGTCATCGCTTTTCTGAGATCTAGAAACTTTATAGACACAATTCTTCTGAATTTCTACAAACAAATTTAAAATTTTGATTGGGATTGCCTGAATCTATAAATTAGGGAGAACTGATATATAAAGTTGGAGCTTCCAAGTTCACGAAAAACCTTTATATATATAAAAAAATAAAAAATATTTATTTCCATTCATTATATTTTCTTCAGTCGACCCCAACAGCTGCTTACAGGTTCGGTGTAGGGTTCTGCAGACACTTTCTTTTCTTTATTTCTAAAGATGCTTAGTTTTTATGCTGTTGTAAATATAATATTTTCCATTTTCTTGCTGCGGCTCTAAATGCACACAGTTCAGTTATGCACACTGTCCCCGTAATCCTCATCCTGGCTGAAACCACTTACCGGTGTTAGACGCTGTTTTTTGTTTTCATGGGTTCCTTGTTTTCTCACGTGAAAATTGTTTCTGAAACTGAAGTCAGTGTAGATTTTCCCTTCAGCTCTTTATGCATTTATTCCCTATCCTTGTCTCACTGCCCGGAGAGACTCTTCCACATGGTGTTCAATATAAACAGTGCGAGCAGAGATCCTTGCCTGTTCCCAAGTCCTGGGAAGGAATCTTTCAGTGTTTCACCGTTAAGCAGTGTTAGCTGTAGGTGTTTTTAATAGACGTTCTTTAACAGATTGCCTGGCTTTTCCTCAATGATGTTTCTTAGGAGTGTTTATTACGAATAGCTGCTGATGGTGGGTCAGTTATTTTTCTGTATCTAAAGAGACTGTCATAAAATATTATCTTTTATTCTGTTAATGTAATTGATTGACATCTGAATGTTAAACAAACTGCGATTCTGCGAGGTCTACTTGCTTCCAGGAAATGTCATATTCACATACTGCTCGGTTCAATTTACTGATAGTTGTGGAACATTACCGTTTTACCTGTGTCTGTGAAGAACACCACCTATACTTTTCTGTTTTTTGTAATGTTTTGTCAAGTTTGTTAAGTTGTGGTTTCCAAAGGATTTGTCTGCTTTACTTAAGTTGTCGTTGGCATGAAGTTTTCTGACTTTTTAATGTTTGTGGGATATGCAGTAACATCTGTTCTTTCAATCTTTGTGTTGATAATTTGTGTTTTCTTTATTCGTAATCAATCTTGCTAAGTGTTTTAAAATTTTATCAATCTTTTCAAAAAACCAAATTTGACTTTCATTTTTTTCTATTTAATTAATTCTTTTCTTTGTTATTAATTTCACTCTATTTACTTTGGATTTAATTATCACTTTTGAGCTTCTAAAGGAGAAATTTAGATAAAATAAATCTTTTTTGTTTTTAATATAAGCATTTAAAACTGTAATTTCCTATCAATCAGTGTTTTAGCTGCATTTCACAAACTTTTGAATTGCTGCATTTTCATTATATTTGAAAAATATTTTCTAGTATTGCTTGAAATTTATTCTTTACTCATGTTTCATTTAGATGGTCACAGGATATAAGGTCAATATACAAAAATCAATTGCATTTTTATTAGCTAGAAATAAAAAAAAATCCAAAAATAATATTATTTACAATAGCGTCCAGAGAATGAATTCTTAGAAATAAATTTAAACAGAAAGGCATGGCTTGTACAATGAAATTTATAATACATTGCTGAAAGAAATAAAAAAATCTAAATACATTTTGTGATATCTCACATCCATAGGTCTGATGATTCAATATTGTTCAGATGGAAATTCACCTCAACCCATGTATAAATTCAACACAATCTCTCTCAGATCCCAATAGATTTATGTTCAGAAATGGACAAGCAGATCCAAAAATGTGTTTGGAAATAGAACCAAAATGGTAAAAGACGACTAAAGTTGGAGGACACACACTACTCTGTTTTGAAACTTAGTATAAAGGCACAATAATCAAAACAAAGTGATGTTGGTTCAAGGGAAATTTTGTGGATAACGCAGTCAGGCAACATACCCTTGTGTTTGTAGTTCCTTGACCTTTTTGGTAAAGCTGCCAAGATAATTCAATAAAGGAAAGGGTAGTTTTTTCAAGAAATGGTGCCGGGACAACAGGATATCCACATATATAAAATTAAATTAGCATGAATCCTTACCTCACACCACACACACACAAATTAACTCAAAATGCATTATAGACGTCACTATAAAAGCTAAAGCTAAAAATCTTCTCGAAGGAAACATAGATAAAAATTCTTGTAACCTTGGATTGAGCAAAAATTCTTAGAAATGAGAGCAAAAATGTAATCCATAAAAGCAAAAAAAAAAAGATAAATTGGACTTTATCAAATTAAAACCTTGGCACTTCAGGAGACTTTGTTAAGAAAATAAAACAACCAGTCACACCCAGTGAGAAAATATCTGTAAATCGTCTGTCTGATAAAGGGTTTTTATCTAGACCATATAAAGGGCCACTACAACTCAGTGAGAAGACAAATAATCCGATTGAACAAAAGCTTTGAGGAGAAGTTTCACCTGGAAGACACACACGTGCCAGAAACATGGAAACAGGATCGCTGCCAGGAGCCATCAGGGGAATGCTAATGGAACCTACAGTGGGAATTTCACAGCCACCAGAGGAACAAAGACCAGCTCCACTGAGGGTGGTTGAGGATGTGGGAAAACGGGCCCAACGGTAGACCACTCAGAAATGTAAGATGGTGCAGCCACTTTGCAAAGCAGGTTGGCAACTTCTTAAAAAGGCCAATATACAACCCAGCAGTTCTACTCGAGACAACTGAAAACGTGTGTTCACGCAAAGGTGTGTACACGGACGATCACAGCGGCGCTGTTCACAAAAGCCTTTACTGGAAGCAAGTTGAATGTCCAACTGGTGGATGGATGAACCAAGCGTGGTCTGTCCAGTCAGTGGAATATCACTCAGTGAGGAAAGGAAACAATGACTGTATACACTACAGGACAGATGGATCTCAAAAACAATATTCTACATGGAAGAAGACAGAAGTAAAAGACCATCTATTGCACAACTCTCTTTATATACAATGTCCAGAAAAGGCAAATTTATAGTGACAGGAAGAAAAAGTCAGTGTTTGGCCAGGGTAGGCAGTGGAGTGGGATTAATTGCAAACAAGTGAGATGAAACTTTGTGGGGTTGTGTTTTAAAACTGGATTGTGGTAATGTGTGCCCAGTTCTATAGATGACAGGAAAAAGGAACAGAAAGAGCTGTATTTTTAAATTTCCAAATATTTGGATATTTTTAAAACATTTCTTATTTTTATTAAAATCTAATTTAATTTTCTTGTAGTCAGGTGACATATAATGTAAGCTTTTATCTTTATCTTATGAAATGTATTGACGCATCTTCCAGCGCCTTAAGCAATCTACACTGGTGACCGTTTCCCATGTCCTGGAGAAGAATGTGCGTGGTGTGGTTGCTGGGGTGGTCTGGTAGAGTTTTCTAGAAGTGTCAGGTCAGATGGGTTGACAGTGCTCTTCAAATCTTTTATATCCTTTAATATTCTGTTTTTTTTAATTTGTTTTATTCTGCTTTCACTATTTGTTCCATCAATTACTGAGAGAGAGGGCTTAAGATTTCCAAGTGCAACTGTGGATTTACCTATTTGTTCCTGTCTGTTTTTGTCTTATGTTTTGCTGCAGTTGTTAACTGTACTCATACGCGACTCTGTGTCTTTGTGGTACAATGACCCTTTTATCATGATTAAATTTCCCTTTTTTCCTCTATAATCCTGGTCTTGGATGATACACTATTTTACTTAATTTATTGTATTTATTTTTAATGGTGGTACTGGGAGTTGAACCCAGGACCTCGTGCATGCTAAGCACGTGCTCTACCACTGAGCTGTCCGGTCCCCCCGTATGTTATTTTAGACACATCAGAATTCTCATGTTTGATGTTTGCATGGCATATCTTTGCTCCAATTTTTTACTTTCAAATTATATCTCTCTGTTTCAGTTTTCTCTAGTGAATAGGTCACAGCTGAGTCTTGCTTTTGGCTGTGTGCCAATGATCTCTGTGTTTCAACTGGAGTATAATTCTTGACCATTTGCATTACATGTAATTATGGATAGAGCTGAATTGAATACACCCTTTTTGTTATTTGTTCTCTGGTTTTTATTCCTTATCTCCCCTCTGCTGCCTTCTTTAATCAAGTACAGTTTAGAGTTTCATTTCCTCCATCATCTTTCCGTGCGTGTGTGCAGGTGTGTGCGTGTGTGTGAGTGTGAGCTTTAAGTGCTTGGGGATTACAATATACATCCTTACCTTATCAGTCTCTTAGCGTTAATATTAAATGATTTCATCTAAAATTTAAGAACTTTCCAACAGCATCATTCTGCGCCTCCTCCTGACTTGGTGCTGTGTTGTCATATATTTGGTACCTCGATGCATCCTCCCCCTACGGTACAAGGTTATCACAATGTGACTTCTCTTAATAGTCACCCACCCAGTGTGCTTCAATCTTCTCTGCAAATCTGAGCTTTCATTCCACACACTTATCATCTGCTTGAAGAACTCCTGGTAGCATCTCCTTTACTTTTGGTTCATTGGGGACTAATTCTCCACCTTTCTTGTATGAAAAATTGTCATTCTTTCACATTTATTTTGAATTATATTTTGCTGGTTCTGTAATTCTGGTTTAAGAGTTTGTCTCCTTTTTCACGTGTTAAAGACGCTGTTCAGTTCTCTTCTGCTCACCGGTGTTTCTGATGAGAAGCCCCACTGTGGGTCCTCTGCCTGTGGCTGAGGCGTCTTTTTTGTTGTTCCTCTTCAAATTAGATAATTTCCATCACTGTCTTCAAGTTCACACTTCCTTCCGCAGTATGCCATCTCTCTGAATCGCTTTCAGTGAATTTAAAAAGTCATATATTGTACTTTCCGGCAGTAGAATTTCTGTGTGGTTATTCTTAGTGTCTATGTCTCTGCTGAGATCACTGTTTGTTCGCTCAGTGCAGCCATCCTTCACTTTAAATCACTGTCCATATTGAAAACGGCTATTTAAAAGCCCTTGTTTGATATCTTAACATCTCAACCACTCAGCATCAGTTCCTCCTGATGCCTTTTTTTGATTACCTAAGGGGCATTCGTCCCCATTTCCTCTCACGGCTGGTAATATTTTTAGGGTTCTCTGGACATCGTGGGGATGCGTCTTAGGGAGAGTGGGTAATACTCCTTTCCTTAAAGGCGTGTCAAGGTTTTGCTTGTGCGCTCTCCTAGAAGGCAGGTCTGTTTCGTGCTGCAGACCGTCTTCCAGGTTATTACAGGTGAGCGCTGGTCTGGCCCTCAGTCCGAGCGTGGGGCTCCCGTCTTGGCGTTCTCCTTACCTCGGCTGAGGCCTTCCTGGCTGCTCAACCAGATGCCCAGGACGCCCAGGGAGCCGTCTGCCCCTGCACCAGCAGCTCCAGAACTCCAGACCATTCCCACACGGCCAGTCCTGGAGTCTCCAGTCACCTCCGGGTCCCCCGTGGCCAGTCTCTGCCACCCCGGGACCCTCGCCCTGGTGTTTGCAGCCCTGCTCTTGGCTCAGGCCTTTTTGGCCGCTGCCTCCTTCCCTCAGGCAGGCCGTGCTGTGCTCGGGCACCGGCTCGCCGCTGCTGGCCGGGAGCTGGCCGCAGGCAGAAAGCCAGGGTCACCATGCGCTCAGCTCCTGCGTTTCCCTTCCCAGGACGCCGTTCTGCCTGGCCTTCCGTCCAGGGTCTGCAGCCTTGCTCTGTGTCTCTGTAAGGGAAAGACCGAGTTCTTTACCAGTGACTCTGCGCTGACCAGAAGCCAAGGTCTGTGCACGGACTTAACTTTCCAATTGGTACCTTTTGAAGAAAAGAAGATTTTTTCCAAGTGTAGTCCAGTTCACCTTCTGGCTTATTTAAAAGCCCTCGTTCACGATACTGACACTGAAAGCACCCGCCTATCCTGATGGCTTTTCTATCACCTACAGTGGTGTTCCTCTGATTTGTCCACGGCCGACAGCGTTTGCACTCTACCCCAGACAACATGGGGCATTTTAGGGAGAACAGCAGGTTCTTGCCCTAGAAGGTGACCTCGTGTGCATCCAGCACCACCTCCGACCCTGTGGTCTAGGTGCCTCCACCCGAGGGTCCTCCTAAACCAGCATCTGATTGCTTCACCCCACCACCTGCCCTCCTCTCCTTGGGAGCCTCACAGCCTTCCTACCCTGGGGGTTACACGGAAAACTCTGACGTTGGCTGAGCGGCCCCACCTGACCGGCCTTTGCCGCTGTATTCACCTCTTCAGGCCGCCATGACAAACAGCACAGATGGTCACTGAACCGAACGGGTCCACTCGCCCGACGTGCAGCCAGGCCAGCCTACTGATCCCTGGCTGGGGTGAAGGAAAGTACAGAGTTTCTTGCAGGGCACCAAGCAAGGAGAACGGGCAGCTCACGCTCAAAAGACTCGAGCTCCCTGATGGCTTTCAGGGAGGGGTCCTTAAGGACCGTGTGAGGGAGCGGGTCCCAGGGTGTGTGGTCAGCTCGTGCACAGCTGTCTGATTGGCGGGTGGTGAGGTGACGGGGTGACGTCTGGGGAGTCTCAATCACCAGCCTTCTGGTCCCAGCCAGTCTGGGGTCTGCGTGCTGGTTCTCAGCACCCGGGGGTGGGGCTTAGCGTCTGCAGAGCACTCAAGCACGTGGCTGAGTATGATCTCTAGCCCCTGAGGCGGAACTAGAGGTGCCTGACTTTGCTTTACGTTGAACTGTTATTATTTTGCCTTGTTTGACTGTTTTCCTTGGCTTCTGCGTTTTCTCATGCCTCTGATGAGATGTGCTCTTTGGAGCTGAGGGAAGACCCAGGAGGCTGAAGCTTTTCTGCAAACAAGAGGTGGGACGAGGTGGGGAGGGCTCTGTCCCCGGGAAAGCCCCCGAGGGTCCCACCTGGTTTCAAGATCGCATGGCTTAAAGAACAGGCGTTTGTTGCCTCACAGGCTGGAGGCTGGCAGTCTGAGATCAAGGTGTCAGCAGGGCTACTCCTGGGGGCCCTGGGGAGGATCTGTTCCAGGCCTGCCCTTTGGCTTGCAGGTGGCTGTCTTCTCCCTGTTTCTTCACATCATCTTCTCTTGGTGCAGGTCTGTCACAGTGTCCACATTTCAGTCTGCTTATAGGACACCAGTCCCACTGGATGGGTGCCCATCCTAGAAACCTCATCTTAACTTGACCATCTGTCTGCAAAGACCCTCTTTCTCAATGAGGTCATACGCACAGGTACAGGGGTCAGGACTTCAGCATCTTTCGGGGACACAATTCGACCCACCATACCTGCCCTCCAGCCTCGCCGTGCCCCGCCCTGCCCTGGCCCTTGGTCTCCTTCCTACAGCCCATGGCACTTTCTTTCCTTGGTTTTCCCCATGGCCTGGGACTCACCCCGCCCACTGCAGTGCCCCAGCTAGCTTCATTCATCCTCCAGGCCTCAGCCTGAGGCTCATCCCCTTACAGCAAAGGTCTTTGCCCCCTGTCTGCCCCTTCTCACTAAACCGGGTCCCCAGTGTCCTTTGCTTTCGCAGCACGCCCTCCTGGCTGCCCGGCTCACGGCCCTCCCTCTGGGGGACTCATCCGTCTGACGTGCGGCCACCTAATTGTGTGCCGAGGTCTGCATTCCGCGGCTGTTTCTCCGAGGCCTGGAGTGGGCTCTAAGGCACAAAGGACACTCACTGTCTGGGGCCAAACAGGCTTCCGTATGAGTTTGCTGAGGCTCATTCTCTGAAGACTCGAGAAAGTGTTGGCTTGGAGCAGCAGTCATGAGACGACGTGGGCAGAAATAATGAAGAGACCAGTACTGTGTGTAACTGCCCGGCGCCCAGGGACGGTCGTTCCTGCTGCCTGTTCCTCTGATGCGCCTCCGGGGGCCGCGCAGACATGGCCGAGCTCTCGGGGGAAGCATTTCCTCGGGACACAAGAACACAGAGCATGGTCATTTCCTTATGGAGTGAAGTCTGCGAGAAAGTCTGCTCGTTCCCGGCTTTATTTCCCTCGGGAACACGCTTGCCACGTTCAGAAAACGTAGGGGGTGCTGGGAGCCGCCGGCTTGTAGACCGCCGGGATGCCGCGAGCCCCAGGGGGAGGGCGAGACCCCGGCAGGACACGTGCAGGCCGGCCAGGCTCCGGCCCAGCTGGGGAGGGGGTGCCCTGCGCGGTCCGACAGTGGGGGTGGGGCGCTCATTTCAGGAGCTACGGTTCCCGGCAGCAGCCTGTTCATTGAAAACGGGAAGGCCGCCTGGAGGTCCATCCGCGGAAGCTGCGTTAAAAACAGTACACCGTCTTACAACGTCGCAAAGCGGCCTGTGTGCTTGGATTTCAAGGCTCTTTGGACGCAGCCATTTGCACAGCCCTACACGCCTGCACGTCCACGTGAGGCAGGTGCACGCCTGTCACGTGTAGCCGCCATGTGACGGCCCGTCCAAGGAGGCGGGGACCCAGCAGGCGTCCTCCCTTCTCTGTCTGGCCTTTCAGTCGCTCTGCAGGGTGCTTTTCTCCCGGGCCCTGGAGGAGATGGCCGGCAGCACCGCGAAATTCCTCGTCACCCAGGCAATGAAACACACAGAGGTCGATTCTGACCGTGCTCAGTCCAATGTGACCATCAAAGCTTTAAGCGCGACTGACCGCGAAAGCGGGGGCTTCCCCACCTCTTTGCGGGCTGCTGGGGGCGGAGCCTCTGCGGCAGGTGCGGGGGGCGCGGCCAGCGTCCGCCCGCCCCTCAGCCGCCTCCCTTCCCTCGGCTTGTTCACGCGTGTGTTGCCCCAGCCGGGTCCTTATTTGACCAGCACTTCTGTGCGCTGAGCCCCAGAGGGACTTAGAAAGCTGTCCACCCCCAGGCAGGCCCTGTTGTGGTGTCCACGCCACCGCTTGGAAGCTCCCGGGAGGAGGGCACGTGGCCTCCGCCCTCAGCCCCAGCCCCCAGACGCTGCCAGGCGCCCCCCGTGAAGGTGAGTTTGGCGCTGCTGAGGACAGGGTGTCAGGTGACCGCTCCGGCTCGCTCCCCTCTGCTCACATCTGTGCACGGCAAACGTTCGTGTCCCCTTGCACCTCAAATTTCTGGGCCAGCTGAGCCGGTCCAGAACCTGAGACCTTAAAAGCCTCCTTGGTGACGCAGCTGGCTTTTCTGGCTGGAAAACCTTGGCCGCGTCCAGTCTGATCTAAGCTTTGGGGCCAACAGGGAAGGTGTGTGACTTGTGTGTGGTCAGGGTGTGGTGGGCACGGAGCAGAGGAGGCTGACCGGGCCTGCTGTGTTTTTAGGTTTGCCTTCCACGAGACCAAACTGAGCTCACCATGGGTTGAATCTTCTGGGTAATAAGACGTGTTCATCTATGGGTCCTTATCTCCCAGCGACTACTTCCCAGGGAGCCAGTGAGCGGAGGGGCTGCGTGGAGCTCACCCTCCAGGGTGTGCTGGCCACGGCGCCCTTTCTCCGTGTCACTGGCCGTAAAGGGACCCTCTGCAGGGGGGAATGGCACAGATTGCCGGGTTTTCAAAGTAGAAAGAGCCCGGCTGCATAGCCCATTTTCATGTATTTTGAATGAAAGAGCACATCTAACTACAGAGCAATTAAAATAAAAAATAAACTATTTTAGAGCAGGTATGCATTCACAGAAAAATGGTAAAGATGGCACAGAAAGCCCCACAGGCACCGTGCCCAGCTTCCCTACCACGGGCATCTCGCGTGAGTCCACATGTGCCGTGATTCCTGAACCCCTACGGATAGGCCGTTGCTACCTGCATTTCACCACTTACTCAGACTTCGCTCGGTTTTTATTTTTCACTTGTTTGTTGTTGTTTCTTTAATCTAATGGCTTCCCCCCTGTTCCAGGGTCCAGCGCAGCGTCCAGTTGCCTGTGCCCTCAGGCCCCTCCCAGCTGCGGGGTTGCTCAGACGTCCCTTGTTTTGGACAGCTCTGACAGTTCTGAGGAGGGCTGGGCGTGCTGTAGGTGCCCCTAAGGCGGGTTTGTCTGATGTTTTTCTCGGGGTTAGACGGGGGTCCTGGGTTTCGGGAGGAAGACCGCAGCGGTGAGGCGCCCTCATTCCTTCTCATCAGGGCTCACGCTGTCACCGTGGCTGGTCACCGCGATGCTGAGCAGGGTCACCTGGCTGAGGTGTGCTTGCCAGGTGTCCCCACTGCAAAGGCCCTCTCTCCCCGCCTTTCTGTGCCGTCCTCCTTGGAGGGACGTCATGACGCTCGGCCCAAATTAAAGGGGCGGCTTGTTGGACTCCGTCTCTTGAAGGCAGGGTGTCTGCATAAGTAATCTGGAGTCTTCTGCTGGAGAGGTTTGCCCCCTCCCCGAGTATTTACGTATCAGCCATTCCCTGCGTCACACGGACTCCTGGTGTTTATTTCACTCTTCCGGTTATAAGGCAATTCCACGTGACACGGGTGGTCGCACCGGGCCAGCTTCCGCTCCGGGAGCTCCTTCAGGGGGCGCAGCCCCATCTCGGGGGGACGCGAGCACGTCCCGCCTGGGGGCGGGGGTTACGAGGGGCCCCAGGCTCAGCGTGTGCGCTGCCTGCCCGGCCCCAGCGTCAGCCTGGTTCCGTTTACTGGAAAATGGGCTTTAGAAACGAAGACAGACGTTTCACGAAGGGAATTTCTGGGTCTGCAGAGAAGGGGACGGGGAAGGGCTTCGGGGGCAGGACCCACTGCCCTGGGCTTGGGGCCCCCTGAGGTCATCCGGGCACCATCAGTTCCCACTGACAGGAGCCCCGGGGAGCTCACCCACCATGGACCATGGACACCACGTCCTTCTGGGCCTTCCCAGCCCCCAGCATCCTGAGAAGCGGGGCCAGTGCAGGGAGGGGAGGCCCAGCGAGCCGTCCCTCTTTAGGGAGAAGCTCAGATCTGGGGGTCATTGCCCGAAGCATCTCAGGAAAACCCACCCCGAGCGCTCCCACCTGCGGCCTTCCCTGTGTGGCTGCAGACCCATGGCTTTCCTCGGGCTCTTCCTAAATTCAGCCCGGGGTCGGGGGACTTGGGGACGAACGTTCCTCGAGGACATCACTCACAGATCATTTCATCTGCTCCTCCAAAGGCCCTCCTGAAGCCACTCTTGTTGCCGTTGTTATTTGCAGTGTTAGGTGGGAATGCCGAGTCCTGTGGAAGTCCAGTAGGTGGTCAGAGGCCGCGTGGCCCTTCAGTGGCAGGTCTGGGACGTGGGGCAGCAGCGTCTTCCTTACCTCCGGGGAAGCTGTGGCTCAAGGCCACACAGCTAGCAGGTGACAGGGCTGATCTCCTTTTCGGGTAAGCACCCAACTCCAGGTTCAGTCCCCAGAGTCTGCAAGGCTCTTTCCTTTACGCCTAGGACTGCTCCGTCATCGGGCTGCGCGGGCCCCGTCCAGCTGTAAGGAGCGATGCTCGGAGCAGGCAGGAGGGAGTGCTGTGGGTCTCAGCTCCCCCTCGGCCCCACTGCAAACATCTCCCGGCATGGGGATGGGGTCGGGGAGGAAGCCTCTTGCGGGCACACCCCACCTGCAGCTGATCGATGTTTCCTGGGCATCCCTCCAGCAGAACACTTAGACCCTTTTAAGGCAGCCTGGGGTGATGCCCTGGGTCCCTCCCTCCAAATTCTTGACACCTGCCAAGGCCCCTTCGCTGCTGCTAACTGAGGGGCCCTGAAGGTTAATGGCAGGGCCCAGCGCTCAGGCTGGAAGCCAGGTCTCAGCGATGGAGCTGGAGGAGACCTTCCAGAAGCTCCGTTTAATCAGCTCGGGTATCTATCTGCTCGCTGACAAGTGGGAGGATGAGTTATTTCTGCCCGTAAACCGGCTTAGCCCCACGGCGGTGGCTGTAACAATGCCCGGCATCTTACATGCAGGGTCCTCTGAACGGCCAGGCTCCCACATCCTTCCTGCTCCTTTCCTGTGAAAGGGGCAGCCCGGGTGCTCTTGCGGCTGCAGGACAGGTGCGGTCTGGCTGGGAGAGGGTCAGCAGCTTGCCTGAGACTGAGCCCCCAGCCCGAGCGCCGTGTTTATCCGCAGTCGTCTCCCTGCTCACGTGCTCCGATGCACTGGAGTCTGAGTGAACGCGTGCGGCGTGGTCCTGCTCTGGAGTGTCTCATGGGTTTTGGGGATTCTGGGAGTCTCAGGCCTGGCTCTCATCTCCGCACGCACATGCGGCCTGCACCAGCAGCTGAGCAGCATATAGAGCAGAGATGAGCGTGCTGGCAGTGGTGGACCAGAATCTGCAAGGCCTCGCCTCTCCCCCAGCTCCCTGCACTCGGGGTCCGCTCTGCTCCTGTGTCCACTCTGCTCCCCTGCCCAGCACGGCGTCTCCTGACTCTGGACCTAGGCTCTTACTGAGGGTCCCTCTGTCCCTCTGTCTGCAGTGCTTTGTTTGGGGCTCCGGCTGCCACCGCGCACCTCCCCCAGGGACCATCTCCACGGGCTGGGTCCTCCTCCTTCCCTGACATCCCGGCCAGGACAGTGCTCCCCTGTGTGCTCTGAAACATCACCCTGCCTCCTCGCTTCACAGCATCTCTGAAATCCCGAAGTCCCCTGTTCATGATCCCTGCTGGGAACTGCCAGGAGCCGTGTCGGTCCTGTCCCCTCACTCACGGCCGTGTCCCAGGTCCTAGGAGAGTGCCCAGTGGGCCCTAGGCGCTCAGTAACCACTGATTGAGCAAATAAAGGAATGGATGGACGGACATGGATGTGATGGCCTGTCCTCCCTTCCTGCTCTGTCCCAGGGCTCCTGGTAATGAAATGTGTGTGCACACGGCCACCTGAGGCCAGAGACAGTGACTCTGCAAAATGAAAACTGTGTTCACTTAATCTACCGAGTACCAGACTTCCTCCCTGACCAATAGCGCTAGAAGGTGGAGGGAGAGAGAGGGGTGGGGAAAATGGGAAACGCCTTCCCACGCTTTGCACAGGCCGAGGAGCCGGTACATGCACGTTCATCCTCGGGGTCGATCGAGAAGAAGACATCCAGCGAGCTGGCTTATTCGAGGTAAGCGCAAACAGAAGAAACATCACGTGAATAAAAACCGTTTTCATTTATCCGTCGCTTGGTGTTCATTGATGCTGCGTGACATGTTCACTTCCCCACCCCCACCCCCACTCTGCTCACGTATCCCCGCACGCGCACCAGCTCCATCCAGACCCACAGCGGGCTCACAACTTCTGTGGGTTCCCCTGGGGACTGTCTCTGTGTGTAATCATCACAGGACTGAAACCTGCAACTCAGCACCGGAAGCCCAGGCAGGGGGGAGGGACCTAGGTCTGGGTTGGTGGGCTGCGGGGACGGCTCTAACTGGTTTGGCTTCTCGGCACATGTGGGACCCACGTGGTCACATCCTGCCTTTGTGGATGCTCTGCCGTTGGCGAGTCCTCCTCTGACTTCAAACGCATGTGCTGATGTCGGGTCCGATGTGCCACTTAGAGAAGCTGGGACATGAACAGACAAACAGCAAAGCCACTTTTCTCTTGGGTTCTCCCTTCAGTTGATTAAACTGAGCACGTATTCACCGAGGGCCTGCTCCCTGCCCAGAGCTGGACCAGGAGACCTGAACAAGCAGAGGTCTCTGTGAGTGAGCTGAGTAAGAGTCTCAGGGCCCAAGCTGGACCGTGTGGAGCGGCTGCAGGGGGTCGGGCAGGACCGGGGGCCCGATCTGCCGAAGCATCCGCAAGTCGAAATGATGGCGATCGGGAAAGCCAGGAGCAGACAGGGCAGCTCTGTCTCAGACGAGGCAGCAGAGGCCCAGAAGGGTCAACCCAGGAGGCCAGGAGGCTGGCTTTTCTTTGAGGCCAGCAGCTCCGTGCGCTGGTCCCAGATCAGACTTACATACGGCCAGGCTGTCCTGACCAGGGACGGGTGAGAGTCCTGCAGGGGTGCACGTGCGGTGAGACCAGCTCTGCAGGGCCCGGGGGTAACCACGGGGAGCGAATGTCACCCACAGCCAGGAAGGGTTAGGGCTTAGCCTGCCCCGGACACGGCGCGAAGCACGTCGCAGACATCACGCCCTTAGCACGTTTGTTCCTGGTATGTCCCTGTGTCAGTTTATTACGCCACTCGGAAGAGGCCCCTCTGGCTTGAGGTCCCCCTGTCTGGCGTCAGTCAGCACAGCTACTGGGGTGCAAAGCCCCGGTCCAGCCTAGGTCGGCCCCAACCCAGGACCCCCCGTCAAAGGCAGCCGCCCCCCGTGCGGTTTTCTGTACCAGACTCAGAGTCACCTGTCGTTACCCAGCCAGCGTCCGCCCAGCGCAGGCCCCAGAACAGGCCATGGACACGCTCCCTGTGCAGCTTCCGGCAGCAGGGGCCGTTCGGCTCGCCGCTCCCGCTTGGGGGATGGCCGGGGTCACGGAACCTCGGGACGGTCAGGGTTGCGGGACACGAGTTTCTCTCCAGCAACACTGACTTCCTTGAGCTGAATTCGGAGGTGCTCCCATGAACAAGCCAAGGCACAGATGCGGGTCAGCCCCCGGGACTCCGGTCCAAGGCCTGCCGCTGCCTGGGGGCCACTCAGCGGGAGGACACCAGGGGCTGTCCCCCCCTTCCCGGGGAAGGCTGCTCTAGGAGCGTTGGCATGTCGTCTGTTATGCTGGGCTGCACTGAGTAATTTGCATGTCATTCTTATCTGCTCGAGCAAGGCGATTACTGCTGATCGCTGCCAGGCCCGCGGGCTCCCTGCTGGCCCGGCCCAGTAGAGATCGGGCCGGATGAGCTGTTAACTGTTGATGCTTCAGAAAGAAAGAGAAGAGCAGAATAACCAGCCCTTGTCACTGATTCCAGATAACGCTTTTCAGAGTCCTCAGAACTCCTCCCTCCGCCTTGCCTTCTCCCAGGTGAGAGCCAACGGCTTACAGCACCGCTGGCTCCCGGCGGGGAGGGGGACGCAGATGCCAGAAACCAGGCTTTGGAAGTAGGATTTCACCCTGCAGGAGACTGTCCCCTCGGCCCTGTCCCCGGCCCTGGATGTGCGAAGGAAATGCCTCTTGTCTAGGCTAAAAGCTCCCTCTGTCCCACTGCGTCACTGGCCTGGTTTTCAGGCTGAGTGGGCCGCCCACATATCCAATGACTTTTGTGCTGTGTCGTTGCAGGAGGAGCCTCAGACAAACACGGCGCCCTCGCTGGGCCCAGCCGGCCCTGCACAGAGAACAGGTGCCCCTCCTGGCCCTCCCCCCGCCCCTGGGCTCGGGGCCGGGACACCCCACTTCCACTCAGCACCCAGTCGCAGCTTAGAGCCCACGGGCAGGCTGAGATCTCGTGCTGCGTGCAGGGGCGGCGGGGAGCATCCCGCAGACCCAGGCTTCAGGACTGGTTGTGTGGGAGGCCATTCACCTCGCTCTCCGCGCTCGGAGACGGAGGCATCACATCCTGTGCGTGGAGTTTCTGCCGGGACCAGATCTGATGGCAAATGTGAAACACCCATGACAACGTGTGCCCAGGAAAGAGCGGATTTCATGACCCCACGTGAAATGCTGCTCTGGCAGGTGTCCCTTATTTCAGCATCGGGAGATTGAGTTTGTAACCTAATCCTCAGCCACCCGTTCATCTGTCCCCTCACCCATCTGTCCCTTCATCCATCCATTCAATGACTCTTTATCAGATGCTCAGAGCACTCCAGACTCTGCTCAAAGCACATGAGCTGCTCTCCAAAAACAAATGCTCTTCTCTGCCGACTCTTTACGTCTTCCTGCTGCTCACAGAGCCCCCAGCTCCGTCTTAGTCCATCACCTAAAACCGCTCACAGGAGGGCCAACAGCGGCATTATCTGGTCTTCCGAGGAAGCAGGGATGAAAGGCTGACTGCCTTGACAACTCCACGCCTTCCTGCCTCCACTGCCCAGCGAGTCCTTGATGGGAACTGAGCATTTGTCCCCCCGATATTTACTGACTCCATTTTATGTGCCAAGCCAGATAAAAGCTTCCTCTCAAAGTTATTCTTTCTGGACCTGTGGCCTCCCACTAGCTGGCTCCTGATGGGACGGTCGTCACTGGGGGTGAATGCCTGCTCCCTCGGTGTCCCCAGGCTTAGGAGCCAAGAGCGATTGCTGGGTTCCAGAAAGACACGTTGGGAAGATGATAGCTTTGGAGACAGACTCGCATGTCTGGTGACTCCTCAAAGCCATGCAGCTGAAAACCACTCCACGGCGCCTTCCTTCCCCAGAAGATAACAGTTGCGACACCTACTCCAGGGCCCCTGTGGGGATGGAACGTGATAGCGCTTGAAACATAAATACAAGGGATTTCTGCTCAAGATAGCAGGCTGAGCAGACGTTGAGAATCCTCTGATTCTACTTCAAACACAGAAATTTTGGATTAAACATATTATGTATGTAAAAAATATAGGTCAGGTTGAAAATAAGAAGGAGAATCCACTATGTGCTTGAAATACAGATGCACTTTCTAGGCAAAACTTAAAATGATTCACGGCCAGCCGCTTGGTGCTGCCTACTCAGCAGGGTCCGAAGTTGAAGGCCCCGTGGTGGGGAGATGGGCGCCCTGCGTAAGGCTCCACATCCTTTGTGAAAGGGGGTGGTAAAGTTTATGCTTGGTGGCCCAAGTCTTTCGACTTAGAAGTGAGCCACCTTCCCTGGGCCACTGACAGAAGCAAAGCGTCTTTGATGAAACGTGAGCCTGCACTGTTAGTGGGTGCAGGATGCACATCTTCTGTTAAGTGTGATGTGGAAACTCTGAGCGTGCACATGAATACACACACACACACACACCCCCCAGGGCAGTGGAACTCAGAGGGCCCCAAGGCAAGCAAGACAAGCAAATGTGAATCCCTGGACAACATACAATTGCCACTGAGGATGAGAAATAAAGACTAGTTCAGAAATCCTCGCACGAAACTAAAGCAACAGGCTGATCGCAAATGGAATTTGAAATAAGAGTGTTCGGCGTGCGCAGGTGGGCAGCACAAAGAGCAGACGGCACGGCGGCTGAAGGCGCACTAGGAGGTAGTGCAGAGTCCTGGCCCTGGGTGCAAGGCACCGCAGAGCGAGGACCAGCATTCTGCCTGAGGACAACGAGGGAGGCAGCACTAAGCGTGTGAGGAACCAGCGTGAGGCACCAGGGAGCTCAGGGGAGGCGGGGCTGCAGCAGCCAAGGAGTGCGAGGAGGGGAAGCTCGCAGAGGCCAGCGGCCTCGGGACCGGCGCTGCCCAGCGGAGCTCTGCTGACGACGAGGAGGTTTCCTCTGTCCCGCGTGGCAGCCACGGGCCACCAGTGGCTGCTGAGCACCTGAAGTGTGGATGGTATAGCTGAGAAACTGAACTTTAGACTTTGTTTAATTTTAGTTAATTTCAAGTTAGGTAGCTAGAAGTGACCAGTGACAGCTGTATTGGGTAGCCCAGCTCAGTGACATTTGCCAAATTTGGAAAAACCACGTGAGAGGCTGACAAGCGGAACAAGGGGCAGAACCTAGGTGTCGGCACCTGGAGCCTGATGTACATGGGGGTGCGATGGGCGAGGCTGTGGCCCACTAAGGCCAGGGCCGGCCAGTGACGGCTCGCTGCCTGCTACCATGGATGAAGCTTTGCTGGAGCACAGCCAAGCCCGTTTGTTACAGAGAGCCTCTGGCTGCCTTCACACCACAGCAGCCAAGGTGAGTAGAAGTGACAGATCCCACATGGGCTGCACCACCTTAAATATTTACTACCTGGCCTTTTATAGATGAAGTTGTCAACCTCTGACCAAGGCATGTATCCCCAGCTTTCAGGAGTGCTGGCTGGTGACAGGGCACAGATGAATTGCTCTTGACTGAAGGGAGTTGCTCTGTCCAGAGCTACAGATCCTCACTGGACGGTATAGACTCACTGCCTGGTTGATGCGAGAGACAGACTTGGGCCCCCGCCCTGAACTGAGGACAGCTACCAAGGTCACGGCAGCTGCAGACCCCCCCCCCCCACCATGGGCTCAGCCAGCTTCCCCCTTTGCCTGACCTTGCCTCCCTGTTCTCGCATAGTATCTCCCTCAAGAACTCTCCCAATAAAACTGCACATGCACCTGTGCCTCAGAGCCCGTTTCCCGAGGGGCCTTGCCCCAGGAAGGAGCCTGGATATGCTCCCTTTAACTTTGGGTCAGCACCCCAGAGGAACAGACCCTGGAGTTAAAAGTCCACTGGAAAGAGAGATCCTAAAAGGTGAAAGGTCAAGCTCAAGCTGCCTAGACCCCTGCGTCGGCAGGAGCTCTGAGACAGCCGGTGCTTCCAGACCAGCTCCCTAGAAGGAGACACCGCTGTCGGCAACACTGAATCGTCTCTACAGCTTTTACACTCAACGTCCAACACTCACTAAGAGTAACCAGGCACAGGAGAAGACAACAGGACCTCAAACCAGAAGAAATCAAAGGAAGTAGGAGCATACGCACGGGGGATTCAGATAACGAATGATCATGTAAACTTTCAAATAAATATATTCTCTATACTCAAATAAATAAAAGACAAGGCTAATAACTTATGCAGTGAATTGACAACTAATAAAATAAAATAAGTGGAAAATTTAGAGCTTTTTTAAAAAGCAAAGGAAACCAATAATTTAGGGGAGGCATGTAATTCAAAATCAGACAGAGCTAAAGAGGAAATCAGAAAACTGGAAGACAGACGAGAAGGAAATACTCAGACATGAGCTTAGGAACAGACAGGCGTAAATGGCACACACGAGCACTGAGAGACGGACGGGACACGGGCAGACGCTTACTGTGTGCGCCTGAAGGTTCAGGAGCAGAGGAAAATGATGCTGTAAGGGATAAAGATTTGAAAACAATGAGGTAAGAATTTTCCAAAAGTGACTACAAATGCTGTCACATCGAATGTAAAACCTAGGCAGAGTAAGCAAGGTCATAACTAATCACAGCATCAAACAGTCCTAAAAACCAAAGACAAAAAGGAAGGCTTGGAAGCCACTGAAAATAAAAACAAAATTAAAAAGCGAGATTTCCTTCAAAGAAGAAACCATTAACAGACTATTTCTTAAGAGAAAATGGAAATCAGAAGATACTGGGAAAATTATCAAAGTGCGGAAATGATAGATTAATAACAAGATAACTAGAAAACCCTTCTACATGTGGAAATTAAACAATGCATTTTTAAATAGCTCTGTCCAAAATAGCTAAGTTGAACATTGGAAGATGTTTTGAACTGAATGTTAATAAAAGTAATATATAGTAGACGTTATCATTTAAGGCTAAACAAATGCTTAAGTGGAAATCTGACTGAATGGAAATATGAAGACAGAAAAGTGCGTCCGGGTCAACACAGGGTGACAGAGTGTATTCTATGTAATAATTTGTTTGCTTGACTCACAACATTTAAATATTTATACCTCTGCTTTGAGAGCCTTCACTTGTGCTTCTAACTCGGGACCGACATGTGTTATGGATGCTTGATTTGTGACAAAAATGTCCCTTTAGTGGAGTTTGGTTAGGATATCTTTTAATGAGTGGTTCTGGGTCATTGGAAAAATACATGTATTTTGATTTCCTGCTTCAAATTATATACAAAAGGCAATTCCAGATATATTTTAGATGTACATGTGAATGATAAACTACTAAAACTTACGTTATTTGTCAGAGGCAATATTTGAATAAACTGTGTCAGGAAAATTTCTTCATCATCATAAAAGCACTACCTGTGATGGAAAACACTGATGTTCCAGATGACTTGGAAATACAAGAACTTCTTTTCAAGAAACTTGGAAAGTAACTCACCAAGTAGAAGAATCTTTGCTATCTGACATCCAGACCTTGGACAAAATCAATAAATTAGATTCAATTAAAATCAGGAACTTGAATCCATAAAAAATTGTATTAATGAGAGAGAGAAACTGAGCCCATCAGGCAAACCACAGTCGACTGAGCAGAACAGCCGAGACGCTACAGGCGGGAAGTACTCAGTGTGGGTGAGCACGCGGAGGAGCGGGAACTTCGCCACGGTGGGTGGGGGCTCAGACGCCGTAAAGTCAGGCCCCCCCCAAAGAAACGTGCCGTGTGGACTCACCAGCGAGCACGCACGGTGCGCCCCGTCGTTTTTGTGAGCAGCAGCTGGAGGCGTCGCGAATGCTGCCCAGGGAGGGGGATGCGCCCCTCCTGGCAGACTCCCGCAGTCCTGTGTCAGAGCAGGTGGGACACATGGAGCGGAGTTGCCGGGAGCAGCACGACCGGCTCCCCAGCGGGACTCTGAGTGACGCAGACACGGACATGCGTGCGCACATGTGCTTACGCGGGTGTCTGTGCACGTGTGTGCTGTGTGGGTGTGCTGGAGATGGCCTGAGCGCTACAGGGTGAGGACTCAAGCTGATGGGTACGTTGAGGGAGGACGGGTAACGGAGGGGGGGGGATTATACGAGAATTTTCGGATAAAGGTGATGCTCTATTTTCCACCCCGAGTTGTGAGCACATGGGTGTGGCTGCTTGTGGTAATTTGTTAGGTGGGTCCATTATGACATGTGTGTGTGTGTGTGTGTGTGTGATAATTTCATAGAGAAAGCCTTAACTCAGATTATTCAGATCTGGTGGGGAGTTTGGCACTGAGTTTATTTTATTTTAGACATGAAGAATGATGTCATTGTTAACTGGAGTAGAAGTGAAAATATATTATCAAACAGCAAATGACCTCATACCTGGCGCATATATAAAAATGTTTACATACTCAGAATATGTAAATGTTGAGTAGAAACCCATCCTGGAATTATTATATGCACGCAATAAAGAGCTTAACTGGAGAGAGTGTGTATGAGGGTTTTATGGGGATCAGAAGAAGGTGAAACCCTCAGCTTCTTTGATAGGAAGACAGTAGTTAATATCTAATAATGAAGATTCAAAAACGTTAGGAAAAATGCATCACTTCTACATGCCGATCTCCAGAGAAGCAGCTGAGGTAGTAATTACCTCGGGGGGGCAGGCAGAGAAAGGACACACGCAGGGGGCGGCTTGGACTGTGTGCAGGACTTGCAGAATATTACAGCTTTTAAACCTGCACATTGCGTAACTGAAAAAAAGTAAATCTTTAAGAAATGAATTCTGTAGCTGTATCATACACACATATGCAAATAGACTCACTTATCAATAGTAGCTAAAAGGAAAGAAATATACACTTATATCAAATGCCCATACAGATTGAATAAGTCACAAGATTTATAAAGTTTCAGAGAATAGGAAAAGAGGATAGAAAAACCATTCTGTTAAAATAGCTGGTATAAGGAAGACATCACAGTCAGTTAGGATGGGAAGAAAAATCTATATTCATGCCCACTTTAAACAGATAAATAAAGCCTAAATATCATGTAACATCAAAATCAACAAGGTATTAAAGCAACACGCTGCAACCACACAAAGTTAATCACAGGAATGTAACAATGGTCAGAAAAACCTACCACAGTGGTTATTATGCTAAGAGAATAAAGGATACATTTTAATGGTTTCGTTAGATGCTGAAGAAGCATTTGATAAAAGTCAATGCTCGTTCCTGATGAAAACCACTTAGCAAACAAGGACAGCAATGAAAGACTCTTATCTTGATAGAATGTATTTACCAGAAAACTGAAGCAAGCACCATGCTTAATAGTGAAACATGAGTGACATTTTCTCAAGAAACAGTTCAGCAAGGATGCGCACCGCACATCGCTGTTTAATGCTGTGCTGAAGGTTCTAACCAGTGTAAAAATGAAACCGAACATGAGAAATATCACATTATGCATATGAGAATGTTCTTTTCTACAAAAATGCAAAAGCATAAACTGATGAATGGCTCCCACTGGTCATGAGAGTCCAGAAACCTGGGACTGAATATATCAACCTGCTAAAGTCAATAGTTTTTCTAGAACCAGCAACAACCAAATAGAGAACGTAATGGAAATAGGAACACTCTATTCACAGCCGAAATAATAACATAAAAGGACTCCAGACGATTCTAACCTGCTGAAAAAAGGGAAATTGGCTTGAATAGAAGAAGGGACATACATCACTGCTCAGACTGGCACAGCTCTGCAGCCAACAATCTGAAAACCTCAGTGGCTTAGCAAAATACAGGTTTTGCTTTTCCTTGCTCAGATAGTAGCTTTGTGCGAGTTTCCGGGATGTGGCCTTCCACGTGGCCATCCGGGGACCCAGGTTCCCCGGATGGGTCTCTGCGTGCAGGTGGAAGGTACCAGAAGTGGGGGGGGGGGCGGCTCCTGTTGGCCAGACGGAGGTGGCTCATACCATCTCTGCCCAGCTCCCGTTGTCTGGGACTTCTCACGTCGTGTCACCTGAATGTGAGGGAAGGTGAGACCTGTCGCCTCCGTGTGTCTAGGAGGAAAGGAACGGTGGTTTGGCAAATTAACAAGTGTCTTCCACCCGCAGCAAGAAGAGATGTCGTAGAGATGTTATTCCTCCTCAAGAATCCACGCGTCCACCTGCAGCCCCACCAGGCCCAACAGGTGTCATCACAGAGACGGGTGCCTTGATGCTCTAGTTTGTGTGGGCACTGGGTGTGCTGGAGCAGCCAGCACAACTGTGAAAAGATGCGACGTGAGCTTGCCCCGCTCGGTGTGACATAAAGGCAGGGGAACCGGAGCATCGTGACCTTAGTGCAGCGCACACACACGATGCAGCGGAGCAGGTGCTGTGGAAACTGCCGGACACCTCAGGGAACTTGCCCGTGAGGTCAAATTAGCAGACGATAAAAGGGGTATTGCAAGTCCGCGTGTCCTGAGCCTGGCTCATCCATGCTGCTGGGATAGACCACCCACTTGCTAAAAAATCGCATAGATGGATCATGACTTGGAGTATATGCAGACACATTTCAATTTGATTAAAAGTGTCTTAAAAATGTCTGTATGACCTGAGCAGGTGCAAGCTTAGTGATATGAAAGAAATTAGAAATTATGTGGGGAAAGACTGACAAATTCCCTGTGACAAATGACAAAATAGACGAAGTTAATTGGCAGCTGACAGAACGATGAAAATATTTTCAGTAGAAACCGCAAGGGATTAATATTCAGAATTTAGACAAGAGTCACACAAATCAACAGGCAAAGGACAACCAGCCGAGAACAGTCAGACGGTGTGAAGCACGGGCTTGCTGAGCACGAAACCAAGTGGCCAGCAGACACACGGACGTGCTCGAATGCAAGCTCAAGGTTGTTTCGCCTTTTATATTAGGGAAGAAGCAGAGTCACGACACGAAGTGCCAGGCAGGAGGGACTGTGTTTGAATTTGGAGGAACCATTCACTGATAAAGCCTTTTAGCGGGGTGGTTTATCCATGCATCAGAATTTTAAAAGCACAGCCTTCGATCCAGTCCTCACATTTTAGGAATCCAGGTAAAACAAGAACCAATCCGTGTGCACAAGACACGTGTGCATGCGTGTGCAAAGACGCCCCTCACAGCAGTATGTGCAACAGCAAAAACAGGAAAGCGAATTCAATAATCATCAAGAGGACCACAGGTAAGTTAATCACATCAGAGCCAATCCACGGAGTCTTACAAAGCAGTTAGAAATGAAAGCAGCTCTACAACCTGCCTCGCAAAATGAGTAAGACTTTTTTTTTTTTAAATAGGCTTTATTTTTTAGAGAAGTTTTGGATTCACAGTAAAAATGAGAGGAAGGTACAGGGATTTTCCAAATGCCACCCTCCCCACTCTCATACGCACATCGCCTCCCCACCGTCATTCGCCCACTAGAGTGTTAGGGTTGTTAAAACTGAGCCTACATCGGCACAGCGTTGTCACCTAAAGATCCACGCTTTACTTTAGAGTCCATTCTTGGTGCTGCTCGTTCTGTGGGCTTGGACAAATGTCTAATGGCACGTCTCCAGCACGGCTGCATGGTTCTGAGCAGTTTTAGTGCCCTGAGTGTCCTCTGTGCTTATTGTTTTGACTGCACAGACACAGTATATTGCATGTAGATGCATATAGACAACGTATGCACGTGTATTTTAATTTACACACATGTACTGTTCATTGTTTCTAAGAACATTTAGCGCTTTAGCTTTTTGAACGCACATAGTTAACAAAGGAATAGAGCCAACCACGAGATAAGTATTCAAAAAGAGTAAGACGTATTGTTAAGGGAAAAGAAAGCAGTCATAGAAAGGGTGCAGTATGGTCCCACTGATGTTGGAGCACCCACCCACGCGCAGGAGGAAGAGAGCGTTAAGGTCCGCAGCGAATGACCCGCCTCCGTGGCTTCCGGGCAGACGGGCACGCGGCAGGGAGCGCATGAGCTGAAGCAGACAGTTGACTTTTCCCCCATGTATTTCTAGAATCTCTTCCAAATGAAAATGCATCAACGTGTTAAATATATAATAAATAATGAGAGGGAGGAATTAGGCAAATGGTCTACCTCCTTTACTTCTGTTTAGAGTTTAGAAGTCCTTGGAATCAGATCAATTTTACAAGCGATCAATGAAGAGACACTCTAGGGCCAGCGTGCTGGCAGGCAGCATGGGTTCTGGAGGCTGGCAAGACATGTCTGTGCTGCCAATTGTCCGTCCTTCCTGTGAGAAAACTGTGCCCCAACTAAACACGTGAAATCCTGTAGCTAGTTACGCAGTATCCACGCTGTGGTGGACACAGTGCTGCGTGATGAGGACACCCATCTGTCTTTAAAATCATGACGTGATAGAAGGAACAAGCACTTTGCCCTCAGGAGAAACTCAGATCCTGAAGTTTCTTACAGAGAAAAGTAGGGTGAGTCTCTGAATCAGGCTGGTTTCGCCATTTGGGAACAAGAGCTAAGATGCCTTTACTTCATCCGCTTAGAGTCTCAGTGACCCTCAGATAAACAAATGAGACAATTTGAAAATGGACGCCCTCACACAGCGGTCCCGGCCATCTCCGGTAGGACAGGGTGGAGACCCTTCAGGTGTGCAGCGGAGTGTGTGTGAAGGGAACCCCCAGGGAGCAAGGTGACAGTGGCCCTGAAACAGGGCGGTTTAGAAGCTCTGCAGCCGCCGCTTCCCTGGGCTATTTTCCAACTTGTAAACTAAAATATTCTGATTTTGACCAAAGAGATAAATCTTTGGGTCCCTGCAAGGAAGGGAGATATGAAAGTGATTCCTACAGAAATGCTGGAGACATGAAGGCCTCCACATTGAGCAGAAACCTTCCAGAAATAAACATCTGCCTGTGGACGGACAGGGCAACATGACAATCTCCAGCCGGACTCGAGGCAAAAAGATAAATTAGTACAAAGTGTCAGGTGATCACTCATAATGGTAACCATTGTGCCATCTGGATCTGGGACTTGAAATTACGCTTATTATCTGGTTAAGCGAGGCAGTCATGGTGGTCTCGGTCGGTGGCACCTAAGAAAACCCGGTAGGAACGACCTGAATTGTGTCTGAGGAAACACTCTCTCCATCAGGTCTGCCTACGTGATCTCCAGCAGGTAAGCTTCACCGATCACAAGGTTAAGTTCAAAGTCACGAAGCGTTTACAGAAGCACCATGAGAAAGGGCATCAAAAGAGACGTCAGAGCCACGAGGCGGGAGGGGTCTGGGTCCCCGGGTCGCCACGCGGAAGGCTGCTATTTGGCCAAGGAAACAAAAAAACTTATATTTTGCTAACCCACTGAGATTTTTGGATTGTCGGCTGTAGGGCTGTGCTAGTCTGAGCAATGATGTATGTCCCTTCTTCTATTCAGGCCAATTTTCATTTTTTCGGGAGCCTAGAGTCCTTTGAAAGGAAAATGGTATTATATATAATACATCATATGCCTATTATTACATACAGATACTGATACGTGGGTATGTTTCTGTAGATACATAGTGTTTTATGTTCACATGTTTTACTACTGGTTATGCGTTCCAGCATACATACTTCCCATTATTTTTGCTTCAAGCAGTCAATTTTTAGAAAGTATTTAAGATAAGAGAACAAAGCACATAGCCTTTAAATTTATCTACATATATAGAGATGAATATATATACATATAAACATGTCTATATCTACACATATATAATGAATAAAGGGGTAGAGTATTTCAGAGCAAAAATACAAATTCTCAGAAAGACCAAATGCAATTCTAGACTGAAAAATACATATCTGAAATTTTAAAAGGTGAACAGGTTTAAAGCACATCAGAGATGGAAAAAGAAAGTCGCAGTGGAGTTGAAGATAGGGCAACACACATTCTCCAAAATTAGGCAGGGAGAAAATATACGGAAAGAAAAATGGACCAAAGCACGGGCGACAGATGTTACAAAGAAATCTGTCTAATACACATGAAACTGGAGCGTGAGGAGGAGCAGGAAAAAAGGAGATGGCAAAATATTCAAAGAAATACCTGCTGAATTTCGTTTCCAGTTTGATAAAAAGGCAAGTCGCCCCGCAGCCTGAGCGGCTCAGCGATGTCTAAGGGGCTGACTCTGCCACCCCGCTGAAAACGGAAGACACAGGCAAGGCCACTGACGGGGTCCGTGCCGGGGAGGCGGCCGTGGCACAGCTGTACGAATGGCTTCTCGCTGCAAACAGCTCAGCCAGGAGAAGGAGACAGCACATCCCCGAGGCCACGGTGGCTGGGACCTGCCGCAGCAGCGTCTGGAGAGAAGGGGGCTGCTTGGAGGAACAGCTCCAGAAACCCGCATGGACGTTCCCTTGAGACACTGGCCCAACATGGACCTGCAGGTGGGGCTCCAGGACACACGTCAAAGGAAGGCTGGAGACGGAATTGTTAGACAAAGGGAAACAAATGTTACAAGAATTAAAACAGAAGGGACCAGAATTCTTGTTACTCATAGAAAATATAGTAAGACAGATACATAATCCAAGGAATCCACAGATAAGTTATTACACTGAACAAGAAATTGTAAGGATGAGAGCAAATTAAGAAATCAATTGCATTTTGTATGCAGAAAAGAACAACAAAATATGGCAATTATAAAAATGACAAAATAACAGGATACCAAGGAATAAATTTAGCAAAAGAAGTATATGACTTTACTGAAAAAAATTAGAGTCTTGGTTCAGGACATTTTTATTTTTATTTTTTTACATTTTTTATTGATTTATAGTCATTTTCCAATGTTGTGTCAAACTCCAGTGTAGAGCACAATTTTTCAGTCATACATGAACATATGTATATTCATTGTCACATTTTTTTCTCTGTGAGCTACCATAAGATCTTGTATATATTTCCCTGTGCTATACAGTATAATCTTGTTTATCTATTCTACTATTTTGAAATCCCAGTCTATCTCTTCCCGCCCCCCGCCGCCTTGGCAACCACAAGTTTGTATTCTATGTCTGTGAGTCTATTTCTGTTTTGTATTTGTGCTTTGTTTTTTTGTTTTTGTTTTTTAGATTCCACATATGAGCAATCTCATATGGTATTTTTCTTTCTCTCTCTGGCTTACTTCACTTAGAATGACATTCTCCAGGAGCATCCATGTTGCTGCAAATGGCGTTATGTTGTCAGTTTTTATGGCTGAGTAGTATTCCATTGTATAAATATACCACATCTGCTTTACCCAGTCATCTATTGATGGACATTTAGGCTGTTTTCATGTCTTGGCTATTGTAAATAGTGCTGCTATGAACATTGGGGTGCAGGTGTCAACCTGAAGTAAGGTTCCTTCTGGATATACTTCCAGGAGTGGGATTCCTGGGTCATACGGTAAGTCTATTCCTAGTCTTTTGAGGAATCTCCACATTGTTTTCCATAGTGGCTGCACCAAACTGCATTCCCACCAGCAGTGTAGGAGGGTTCCCCTTTCTCCACAGCCTCTCCAGCATTTGTCATTTTTGGATTTTTGAATGACGGCCATTCTGACTGGTGTGAGGTGATACCTCATTGTAGTTTTGATTTGCATTTCTCTGATAATTAGTGATATTGAGCATTTTTTCATGTGCTTTTTGATCATTTGTATGTCTTCCTTGGAGAATTGCTTGTTTAGGTTTCTGCGCATTTTTGGATTGTGTTGTTTGGTTGTTTCTTGTTAAGTTGTATGAGCTGCTTATATATTCTGGAGATCAAGCCTTTGTCGGTTTCATTTGCAAAAATTTTCTCCCATGGTTCAGGACATTTTTAAAAAGCTGAATGAATGGAAGGAGATACAGGTGCGTGGAGAGGCAGGTTCAATATGGATCATATGTCCCTTTTCCCAGACTCGTCCCCAGAAGTGAAGGAAGCCCCGTCACAATGCTGTCAGGGCTCCTCACGGACTCTGTCCAGTTGACTCTACCTTCATGTGGAAGAGGGGACGGCTCAGAACTTACGGGAGCGTTATGCCACAGCAGACACCATGATTTCCCGTTGCAGTGACCCCAGGGAGACCAGGTGAGCCTGGAAAATAACGGGCGGAATTTCAGATGCTAGAAGAGCGCATGGTGTCCTTAGGACTTCGTGCTGAATAACGCGTTTGTGCACGAGTCTTCAGCTGCACAAGGCACAAAGGAAAATATGAATAAATTCCAGGGCATTAAAACTCAAAATCTTTGGTTTTAAAAACACTGTAAACACAGCCGCGCCGGAAGAAGATATTTGCATTGTGTGTAATTGACCGAAGCTCAGACTTCAGCCTGCAGGGAAACCCCACCCACAAACAAGGACACAGAACCGCAGCAGAGAGGTCAAAGGATGAGAGGAAAACGCGTCACGGAAAAGGAAACCAGGGTTTTGAATAAACAGGCCAAAAACCCCAAGCTCACTAATAATTCAGGAAAGACCTGCTATAATCCCAGCGGGTTACAGTGTCACACTTGCCACCTATTGTCTGAATGTCTGTGTTCCCCCAAATTCATATGCTGAGATCCTGACCCCCAAGGCGAGGGTGTCAGGGGGTGAGGTCTTTGGGGGGTGCTGAGGTCATGAGTGGGGAGCCCCTGTGGGCGGGATTTGTGCTTTTATTAAGGAGGCCCAGGGAACCCCCTTGCCCCCCACCGACCTCGTGAGGGCAGTGTGAGGCTCAGCCGGCAGGCCCGGAAAAGGGCTCCCCCAACACCTGGCCAGGCTGCCGAGGAGCTCTTGAACTTCTGGCCTCAGAGCTGCAGGAAGTTAACTTCTGTGGTTTCTACACCATGTAGCTGGTGCTATTCTTAAAGAGCATTCTGACAGCAGCCCGAGCAGACTGAAAGAACGCCTGTCGGGGGTCAAAAGAGTGAGGGGAGACGCACTCCGGGGGGCGGGGAGGGCGTGGCCGCTGGGGTGCGCCTGGCAGGAGGACGAGCCTGCACCTCTGCCCTGGAGCGGACTGATTGGTCTGGCCAACCTGAGATGCACGTTTCCCGCGCCCAGCCGTTTCGCTCACAGTCACGGACTCAGCCTTCAAACAAGTCATCGGGAACCCCGTGCAGGGTTGGTCCTTGCAGTTCCAACTCGTTTGATAGAAGGGAAAAATCAGACGCAGCGGAAATCCATCACGAGGAAAATGGCTAAGGACACCGCAGTCCCTTCGCACAGGAAGACGCTTCACAGAGAGAGCACGTGAGCTGGAGGCTCTGCACCGGAAATGGACGCATTGTAAACTGACTGTGTTTCAGTTAGAGAAAACAGGGAAAAAAAGCTACACAGAAAGTCAAAGGAATATTGAAACCAAAACCAAAACCAAAACCAAACAAAACAGAAAAGAAATGAACTGGGATGATGTGTGAACGTGTCTGACCCTCACGCATGTGATGCTGGTGCAGCGAGCAGGTCGCAGACGTCCCTGTGGACAGTGGTGAAAATAGAGCACTAGAGCTCCACGTGCGGGCAGGTGGCGGATGGGGTGAAAGTGTGACGCGGGCACCAGAGTCAGCCAAGCGGTCGGGGAGGGGGCTGCCTCTTGGAGGAGGTGGGGCTCGAGTGCAGCTCCCCAGGTAGGGTGCATTTTGCCAGGTGTGGGGATGCAGCCAGCGAAGAAGCGGAATTAATTAAGGTTAATTGAAGCCCAGGCCCCTAGGTGGTGGGCTGCGGTGGGGGTGCCCTCCCCCGTATCCGAGGTCACTGCAAAACCTGCAGTGGTTTTATGTCACTGCCAACTGGGGATGGAGAGTGTGAGCACTGAGTGGTGCTAGGACAGGGTCAAGGTCAGCTTTCAGGACAGGGTCAAGGTCACCTGCGCTCTCCCACGGTCTTAGCGAGGGATGCGGATTTGGCATGAGCTGCCTGGCAGCCAGAGCAGAAAGAAGATTGCTGTGTGGCTCAGTGTCTATCAGAATAAAAACACAAACCCCGAGGGGCTTGTGGGAGGCCCCGTACTCCGGCCTGGGAGCAAGCCCTCCCCGGAGTCCTTATGCAGGAAGCGCCTGATGGCATTGTAGCACCGCAGAGCTTTTTCTCGCAATTCCCCGCATGGTAACTGTTACGACCACTCCCCACCCCCGGTAGGTGGTGTGCCCAGGAGGCTGCTGGTAAGAGGAGGGAGGACGCGTTATTGCAAACAGGGCACCTGTTACGTAGAATATGGAAAATTCCAGGGTTTCCAGAGAGAGAGGTAAATGCTGCGGGCCAGAGGGCAGGTTGCAGGGCTCCCCTCAGAGGACCCCGAAGAGCCATGGCCCCCAGTGCCCACATCCCCAGATAGTGCCCTCCTGTGTCGAATCAGGGCTGTGTGACCCCTAGTTCAGAGATAACAACCGGGTCATGGGAGCCATTCCACTTGGCCCTGCATCGCAGATCGCTCACTCCGAGGGTACCAACATTCCATGAAGATGCTCAGGGGGCCCCCAGAGATGTCCAGGTGCAGAGGAATTGAGGCCCCCAGCCAAGAGCCGGCACCAGACGCGGCCCGGGTGGACCTTTCAGTGGCCATCAGACCTTGTGATGGCTGTGGCCTGGCCAGCACCTTGCTGCAGCCACATGGGAGACCCCAAGCAAGAGCTGCCCGGGAGTCATGGAATCTGTGAGCACGATAAACAGCAGGTCTACGTCACCAGGCGTGGGGTCACCTGTCACGTGGCTTTGAATGTCTGCAGCTGACACTGAGCACAGTGCTGGGAGGTGACAGATACTCAAAAAGAAGAAAGTACTGGCGTCGTCAAATAAAGGCAGCTCCATGTTCTGACAGCTGCCCTAGATTATCCAGGACACATCTTGCCGCAGGCTCGGTCCACACCCCCCGCGCCCTCTGGGGAGGCTCTGCCCAGCAGAAGACGCCGCCAGATGGTGGCGGACCGGCCGACACCGTCGGACCCTCGTTCTGATCCACTGCACTTGAGTCCTCGGGAGACGGAAGGCAGGCAGGGCAGCCGCAGGGCGGGAGCCAGCCTGCGTGCTCTCGGAGGCGCGGCCAGAGAGCTCGGCCCGAGCGCCAGCGACCTTGAACGCCCTTCGCAAGCTCCCCGCTCCGGAGCCCGACTGCAGCTGTTCCTCCGCCTCTGTGCCTCTTGAAGCTTATAATACAATTTAATAAAAGTCCTTCCCTGGGAATTTCTTTGTTCTTGGAGCAGCTCTTTGTTTCTCGCATCCTGAGAGAGCCCGCGTACAACCACGAGGGCCCGGGTGGAGGAAGGGCTAAGGACCTCGGATTGAGTCTTAAAGAGCGCAGTCAAGGCTGGTGCCTGCGTGGAGCACTCCCAGCCCAGCTCCTCGGGAAGACAGGGCCCCGCGTCCCTGCTCTGCCTGCTAAGACGGCCTGGATTTCCATAAGTAAGTAGATAAACACAGCCAGCGTGCCAGAGGCAGACAGCGAAAGCAAGGCAGAACACAGCGCTCATTAACTTCCCGGCCCTCTAACAGGGCCACGGCGGGCTGAGCAACATCTCTGCCTGGATAGCTCAGCACAAAGCCCCATCTGGGCCTCAGCCACCTGGGGATTCAGATTAGGCTCCCGGCTGCTCTGGAGTCTGGCTGCCTGCTCCTCCAGGAAAACCGTATCCAGAAAGGCGCCCACGTTGTGTGCCAGGAGGTCACTCATGCGTGCCCTGCCGGAGCCGGGTTGGGCATCCTCTGTGCTCACCTCCCAGCAGGCAGCTCTGGGGCGGGGGAGGAGGCCGGGGCCAGGGAGCCGGGCTGGCCGCTGGCAGCCCTTCCCGGGTTGACCAGCACCACGGCAGCTGTATCTTTACAGCCGTAGACAGAAGAAAGCCTCACGGACGCGGATGGATGCATGCCCTTTAGAAGGACACCCGCGAGCACGTGAACCAGCACTGAGAGGAGGGGCTCAGAGCCTGATGCAGCCCAGAGCAGCTCGAGCTCCGGAGACAGACGATGAGCACGGCTCCGACCTCGAGCAGAGGGGCGAGGCAGCCCACGCGGTCTGGAGGCCCGGTCTCCCTTTTCCTGCCTTCGCAGTTCTCACCTCGCCTGCTGCCGGAAGCCTGGGGCGTCGGCGTCAGCGCACCGGCCCCGTGCCTGCGTGGAGGTGGAGGTGTTCTCAGCTGTGGGCTGTCCGCACCTGTGGTCCTGAGCGCTCTGTCACATTCTGCGTGCAGGATTCCCCGGTGCACTGCTTGCACCTGGGTGGGTGCTCCGTGACCCTCAGCACCAGGGACGTGGAGCTCAGGGCAGACAGTCAGATACGTCAGCCCTCGGTATCCACGGGGGATTGGTTCCCGGACCCCGACGGACACCAAAACCCACGGATGCTCTAGTCTCTTAAAACGGCGTATAACCTGTGCACACCCTCCCGCACACTTTAACTCACCCCCAGATTACCTGTAGTGCCTAACACAATGTAAATGCTGTGTAAATAGTTGTAAATACAATGGAAATGACATGCAAATCGTTGACTGTGTGCAGCAAATCCAAGTTTTACTTTTTGGAACTTTCTGGATTTTTGAGGTGAAACTATTTTCGATCCTTCCATCCGTGGCTGCTTGAGTCTTTGGAGACAGAGCCCGAGGACGTGGAGGCCCCGCCGCACACGTCACCCACCCCACCTGAGAACTCAGTTCTGCACAGGCTTATTGCGACCTGGATAGAAACGTGCACCCACACGAGGAAGCCGCAGAGGCTGGAGATCTGCAGGCCCTGCTACCTGAGCTCACACCCACAGGGCCCAGCCTGCAGCCAAACAACCCAGGAAGTTCGGGTCTGCTTCCACTATGGTAAGAATTCTCAACTCTGTTTCCCATTGCCGGCTTGAATTAAATCCCAAATCCTCAGCCAGCCCTTCGAAGCCTTCTCTAAACTTCCCCACCTGGACTGTGCTGTAATTTCTCCTCCAGGCTCCCACACCCTGCTGCACTGCTCCCTAACTATACCCCCTCCCCAGCTGGGGGCAGGAGAGCATGGTGGTGAGGGCATGGGCTTGGGGTCCAGGCAGACTGGGACTCTGATCCACAATCTGTATGAGCTTCAGTTTCCTGATCTACAAAACAGGGATAATGCTGGTCCTGATTCCTACAGTTGGTAAGAGGATTAAACGTGGTACCTGGAAAGCAACACTCGACGCCCACACGTAGCTTACACCCAGCCACTAAGTGCCAGGTCGTTCTATGAATCCCGCAACTCTGAACACGACTGTTACTGCATTTGCTATTACTCTTATCATCGCTGCCATCATCATCACCATCATCACCAGCATCACCACCATCATCTTCACCATCATCATCTCCATCATCATCATCATCATCCTCCTCCTCCTCTTTCTCGCCCTTCCTGCAGTGAATGGAATCTCTTTTCTGCTTCCAGTCCTGTCCTCTCCTCACTCCGACCCTTTCCAGTCTCTGCTAGACTCTCTGAGCTCAGACCTCGGTGCCTGTAGCACAGGGAACCTGGACAGCTCTGACGCCACTGGATCTCAGTCCTCCCAGCTGGGAATCCTCCAAAGGAATCTCCCATGGCTGAGCCTCAGCGGTGTTTCCCGTGACAACATTCAGTTAAGTGTTATATTGTGTGGTTCTCTAAATGTCCACCTGGATTCGAATTGGCCAATAAAACCAAATAATCAACCTATAAAGGGAGAACAACTATTGTGGGAAGCAGTGAAATGGCCACGATTCAGACAGAATGCAGCCTCCAGGCAGCTGCTGGAACTGGGAAACACGAGTTCAGGTAGGGATTGTCACCCACTGTGGGATGTCCTTTCTTTCAGGTGCCATCATGTGCACTTTAGACATAGTGACACCGAAGTGCAGAGCAATCACCACCCAGAGCACAGCAGGAGCTGGACAACAGGCTATGGGGCCCCACTGGGTGCTCTTTCCACAAAAATGGAAGCCAGTTTCAGGGCCAGAGGAGAGCAAGCCCTGCCTGTACAGCGACAAGCTCAGTGTTGCCGGTGCAGCAGGAGTCCCACAGGGCGTCCTAGCACCTGGCCGGGAGCACCCTGGCCCCTGGCCTGGGGGATCATGGTCCCTGGCCGCCGGGAGCACCCTGGCTCCTGGCCTGGGGGATCATGGTCCCTGGCCGCCGGGAGCACCCTGGCTCCTGTGTCCAGGACTCTCACTGTGACCTGGAGAGCTTGGGGGAACAGGGCATCTGCAGTAAAGTTGAGGAGGCTGCACCCGGGGACAGGGCACTGCGCTGCAGGAGGCCGCGCAGCAGTGAGCCAGGGCTGGGATGGGCTGTACGGGGCTTCTGCCTTCCGCCCCAGGGCCAGTGCTCCTGCCGGTCAAGCCCTGGACCCCTGACCCGCAGTTCTCCGTGAGCATCAGTCCCAGGGGTCACGGGTGTCACCACGTGAAGTTTTCTGAGGAAGATGGATTTCCAGAAGGCGTAGAGAGCTGAGCAGTCGGCCAGTCTAGGGTTTCTCAAGCCTGAAGAGCCTCGTGAAGGACCCAGCTGCGGTGGCTCGGAGGTGCTGCGCTGCACAGGACGCCCCCAGGTCTGACCAGCCTGCCCCGTCTCCCTCCACTCAGGGCCTAATCTCTGCACACAGAGGCTCTCGGATCCAGAGGACCCTCGAATGCCATCCTTGGTAATCGACTCCCCCCGCAGCCATGCTCCCCCAGCCCCTCGGCCGTCCTGCTGGCCCAGCACGGACCCCCTTCTTCCTCCTGCTTGAGCTGTCTGGCAGGGTCCCCCACCTCAGGGTCTCAGGTGCTTCACGCAGGCTCTACCCATCCAGTCTGCTGGCAGCTGGGCCATCCCAAGGGCTCCCTTCACCACCTGGAGGGGCTGCCTCCCGGGGAAGGAGGGAAGACCCCGGGTGAGTGTGCTGTGGGGCTGGTCTGGTCGGAGACTCGGGATGGGGTCCGAGGCTGACCCAGCAGCATTGTTACTAAGCAGTGTCTTCATGAAGATGCTCTTACATACAGGGCGTCTGCTCACGTCCCGGTGGGGCTGCCTCCTGCCCAGCCTGGGGTTCCCTTCCCGCCACCGACCTGAGGCTGAAACCACAGTGTGGTTTCTGGGATCAGCGCCTCTAGTGGGGCCCTGGTCCCCTATCACCCACTTCCAGGGCACAGGCCTCCCTGCTGTTTGATATTCTCTGCCAGATCGCAGAGGTAGCTCAGACCTTGTGCTTCCAGACAGAAAAGGCGCAGGGGGAGTAGGTGGACAGACTGGACAGAAGCCCCAACTGTGGGCTCTTCACGGGTGTGGTGTTGCTGGCTCACATGACAGCGTCCAGCACGGGTGAGACCCCTGCAGCCGGGCAGCGACGCGGGTACCGGAAGGAAGACTCCTTCTGTGAATCACCCACCCCTGAATCTTCGGCTCCATCTACTCCCTTGACGCCTCTGGCCACCTCTCCCCCCAGATGGAGGGTGAGATGAGACTCCACGACGGACAGCAGGCTGTCCTGGCTGATTCCTTCTGGGAGGAGCAGAGGGCCTGTGTGGCCGGGGCACGGGGAGCTGGGCTCCGCAGGAGCTGTCCCTTCACCCTGGGGGCCCGGGGACCTGACAGCAGAGCTGCTGGCTGACCTCCACAAGGTGCCTGCAGCTGGGCCGCAGTGAGTGTGTGCAAACACCAGGAGAGGACCCTCCCAGGATGCCTGCCTCGGGACGGGCCCTGTCCAGCGCTGGGCAGTTGACCAGCCTGATTCCCAGTGCAGCCCCGGGGGCTACGCACTATTATCCCAAAAGTCAGGAGATGAGGCCCAGAGGGCAGACGGTGCACATGAAGTCACAGAGCTAGTCGGTGTGGGGTCTAGATCCAGCCCAGGGCCCAGGCTGCCCTGCCATGTCGCCTAGGGCAAGGTGGCCAGATGCCCCTGCAGGCTCCTGGGGAAGGGGAGGAGGTCTGGCCTCGGAAGCAGGATGGTGCTTGGAAGGTTGGTCCCAGGACACCACTCAGGGGTGGAGGTGTCAGAGGAGATGGAGAGTTGGGTGACCAGTAGACCACAGAGAAGGTCAGCATGGATGGGAGTTAGTGATGGATCAGCGGGGCAGACCTGGGTCAGGTGGGCATGGGGGGTGGTTGCACGGAGCACAGGGGGTGACCACGGCCATACCACCCATGGGCCATCGCCTGGAGAGCAGGGCTGGCGTCTGCCGAGGCTGTGACGAGGTCTGGGGACTGCTGGCTGCAGGAATCCCTGTGAGGTGCTGGTGATGGGGTCACACGAATCTGGTGGTGTGGGCACCCAAACCAGCGCCTCTCTCTTATGGCTGAGCACCGGCTTCAGTCTGTAACCCCGCCCCCTTTGATGCCCTGTTTTGGGCTTAAATACTGATGGTGAATGCCTTTGCCATCCAGCCAAACAGGACGTGATTCTGTGCTCGGTGAGGAGCCACCAGCTAAGGACCCTCCGTATCGGATGCCCCCCTGGTGGGGACGTTCCCATCTTACACTCTTTTCTGGGGTTTCCCCACCCGGTTTTCAGGGTGCTTTGGTACCCAGGCAGGTTGGGGTGGAGGGTCAACCATCACGTCGTCATTGGCTTTCATGTTGTTCTGGGAGCATCACAGCAGAATCTCTGGGGAAAATCAGTCAGGGAGAACGGCGTGTTTTGGTGAATCCCATGAAACTGGCGATTCCTAGGCTGGCTATTGCAAGGGCGGGAGTCTCAGCCTCGGGGATGGGGAGGACCACAGACAGAGCCCTCACCTGGGCGGCCTCCGTTTACTCAGCACCGTGTCTCCACGTTGAGAGACGCGAGGCTTCCAGGGGGGACGAGAAACGGCTTGGCCTGGAGAGCCGGCCTCGGCCCGGGGGCCCCAGCCGCCCGCGGAGCCTGGGGAGGCTTTAAGCTGCCGCGCGGCCGCTCAGCTGCGCCCACGGCCCTCCTGCCGCCCCTCCCGGGGCGGGGACGGGCGTGGAGGAGGCGCGTCCCGGCCCCGGGATTCCCAGCTCGTTTCTTGCTGATGTGGCATCAGGGCCACTGTTACTCCCGATGGTCCTGCTCATGCAGTGTGGCTGTGGAGCCAGACCGTCAGCTCCGTGTTGTGCCTTTGCAGACATCATACCTCCAGAATTGCACATCCGTGTTCCTGTCGCAAGACTGCAAACAAAAAGGGCCAGAAACACGTGACAAGGAGCAGCGGACGGGAGGGGCTGGCGGTTTAGAGCAGCAGACTGCCTGGGTGCCGAGCACGAGGCTGGGGCGCGAATGGGGAGGGGACACTGTCCTTTCCTTCTGAGCCGCAGTCAGGGTTACCCTGGGCTTTGCCCTCCGGGCCCTGCGACGCACCGAGTGCTTAGCAAAGGGTGAGGCTCGCTCCTGCTTGGCTTGCAGCGGTCCATTTCCCCCCTTTCTGACCCCGGGATGTCTGCAGACGCAGGGCCCGTGAGTGTCACCCCCCAGGAAGATTGCTGCCGCTGCTTTGTCCACCTGGATGCATGACAGCAGCCGTGAGCACGTCTGGGTTTTTTAATGGTTACATTTTTAAACATTGAAGTCTAGTCAGTTCACAACATTGTGTCCATTTCTGGTGCACAGCGTGATGTTTCCGTCGTGGATGTACATACGTACATGTTCCTTTTCATGTTCTTTTTCATCATAGGTCGCTGCAAGGTATTGAATATAGTTCCCTGTGCTGCACAGTAGGACCTTGCTGTTTACCTTTTTTATATATAGTAGTTGATATCTGTAAATGCCAAACCCCCAATTTATCTCTTCCCACCCCCTTTCCCCGCTGGTAACCATAAGCTTATTTTCTATGTCTGTGAGTTCATTTCTGTTTTGTAAATAAGTTCATTTTTGTCTTTATTTTTAGATTCCACATATGAGTGATATCATATGGTATTTTTCTATTTCTGGCTTTCTTCACTTAGAATGATGATCTCCAGGCCCATCCATGTTGCTACAAATGGCATGATTTTATTCTTTTTAATGGCTGAGTAGTATTCCATTGTATAAATGCACCACAGCTTCTTTATCCAGGCACCTGTTGGTGGACATACAGATCTAATGCAATCCTTAATAGGACATTTTCCACAGAACTAGAACAAATAATCCCACCAGCGCTTCTGGAGGAGCGCCCGTGTACCTGGAGAGACAGTGGCTTCTCCAGAGAGAGTGGTGCCCTTGAGGGCCTCATTGTCATCTGTTTTCCAGCACCTTGAAGCTGCAGACCCTCGGTGGTGACTAACCCGTCAAACCCCGGCCCCTCCTCTTCCCTGCGCCCGACTCCCCCACAGGATCCTTCGGAGCTCAGGGAGGGCAGGGGTCCCACACCCCCTGGCTCTGAAGTACCAGGTGCATCCCTGTTGGGCTCGTGGCCGACTCCCCGCTGTCAGCTGCGGCTCAGCACTGCAGAACTAGCAGGGGCTAAGCGGGTGTTACTGGGGTAAATATAATTTACAGCTTCTTAACACGGTTTGAAGTTCAGAAACATAGAGAGAGGAAAAAATCCAGCAGCAGCACTAACTTCACCAGACCCTCCCCCTTCGGAATTTTTAAAACTTGCATTTCAAAGGGATTTGGAACTTCTTCCAACTCAATTCATTGAGCTGCCACTTTGCAAGCTCCGCTTGATTCCTGAGCTCATCATGAATATTATGAATTCTGTATTTTTACACCAGGGCTCTTTGAAGTCTTATCCTTAAAGAGCAAAAACTTAACCTAAGTGCAACTTTCTGTTTTTTGTTTTTTAATAGAAAAGTGTGTGCAGCTGCTACAAAGTTCACGTTCAACAGCCACTGAAGGGCTGAAACACACACTTGAAAGTAAACAGCTTTGTGGAAGCGCACCCTGCGGAGCCGGGAGCGGGAGCAGCCGCTCAGAAGAACCAGTTCGGGTCCTGCCAGGTGACGCGGGGGGATTTCGACAAGACGCTACTGAGCTCGGAAAGCAAGGTGCTGAAAGCTGTGTGCGATAAAATTCATGTTTGCAAAACAATGACACAGTATGCAGGCTGCTGATTTATGTCCAGGCATCTGTATGCAAACGTGTGTCTACATGTATGTGCACTGTGCACGTGTGTGTGTGACAGACATGTGATGTGTGTGCATGCACGTATATAACACACACATGAGTTCCGGAGACTAGGCTGTATGGATTTCCCAGTGCCGGAGGGCGGTGCACGCTGTGGGTCAAAGAAGGAGAGCAGAAGGGGACGCCAATAAAGAAGAATTTAAAAATTAGGCATTTAGAAAAAAAATGATGTGCTTTTATGCATTTTTTGGTAAAATATGTATAGAAATCTGAGTATGTTTATAATAAATCAAATTTAGAATAAAAAGGAAAGTGAGGGTTGGGTAACCCTCAAAGATGAAATAAAATGAAAACGTCTAACAAAGGGCTTGCTAAGTGGGGAGTGAAGTCTGGCTGCAATGACTTTGACCGTTGTCAGAGTTGCTACTACCATTACCGCAGACTCGGCGCAGCCAGGGCGCGGGCCACACTGGCCTCTGGCCACTGTCAGCAAACATCACCGCTGCACCTTTCTGGGTTTGGCTCCCCAGCCCGGCCAGCTCTGGGGAGTGTGCTGTCTGGGAGTCCCCAGGCACACACTTGGCCGTCGCTGTTCCGGAGTGCCCCCACCCCAGTGGTTCACCCACTCAGCACACCGTCCGCTGTCTCCTTCTCCTGGAGAACCTCCTCTAGAATGACCCTGGGTTGTCCAGAGGCCCCCAGGTGTGGCCTAGGCTCAAAGCCCCCTCTCTGGGGAGATCCGGTTCTCACCTGCAGGGCTGCCGGCTGTCAGTGAGCGGTGGGCAAGATGTGCCGGGGACTGGCTGGGGGCTAACGTCCCGTCTCGCCCGGAGCCCCCGGCCAGCCGCTGCACCCTCACTCAACACAGCAACGTGTCCTTCACCTAGAACTAGACGCAGGCCTGCGCGCCCTCCAGGACAGGGGTTTGCCCTCGGTTCTCAAGTACCTGCAAAGTGTGTGGGGGCTCTGAACATCACTGTCATTAGCAGAAAACAAAAGGCTGGATTAGACAAAGCTAACCTGGCACCCTCCCCGGGCTCTGGCTCTGACGAGGCTCCGTGCCACCACCGCACGTCTGCCCACTTTTCTGTCGTACGCTTTTCAAAATGCATCTCACAGGTGGATTTCTCTGAACCTGCGAGTGAAGAAGTATTAAACCGCCAGGCCCAGAGGACTCCGGGGTTGCCATCCTGCTGCGCCCGGGCTTAGGGTGGTCAGGAAAGGACCCGGAGCATCAGTAAAAATACAACAAAGACCAGGAATGTCTGGTTGTGCCCGTGATGGAGGGACGGGGCCAGACTGACCGCCCCTCACAGCCAGTGTGGGGTCCGCAGGGGCCTAGGGGAGGGCCTGAACTCCCATCCTCCAAGCAGTATGAGAGGCTCCCTCCACTGAATGGAGGCCAACTTAGATCCTGGACTTCCGCCCAGTAAAGAGGGGGGTCCACCTCCCTCGCCAGAGAGTTTCCAAAGAGGCTACTAAAACACAGTATTTAAATAAGAATCAGAAACTCATAAAATAATATCCAAAGGGTCCAGTTTTCAGCTGAAAATCACCCATCACACCAAGAACCATTAGGATCTCAACTGCAATGCGTAAAGACAATCGGCTGCCAACGTTAAGATGGCACCGATGTTAGATCTGTCTGAAAAGGGTATTTAAAAAGCCATCTCAGAAATACTTTGAAGAGCAATTTCAATCATTCAAGACAAATGGAAAACACATAAAGTCTCAGCAAAGAAATCAAAAAGTTCTGAACTGAAAATTTTAGGACAGAAAATGGAAATTACAGAGCTGAAAATAAAATATTGGGCATAAAAATCCTCAATGAACTCAGCAGGAGGATGGAAAACTCCGAGGAAAGAGTCAGTGAGCAACAGAGATCACCCGATTCGAACCACAGAGAAAATAATGGAAAAAGCTAACTAACAAATTAACTAACTAACTAAATAAAAACAACAGACTCTCAGGGACATGGAGGACTGTAACAGAGAATGTAACACTTGTGCCAGGGGAGTCCTGGGGGAGAGAAGACAGAGGGTAGGGCTGAAAAGTATTCAGAAAAAATAATAGCTGGACATTTTTCAGATTTGGCAAAACATATAAACATTCAAATTCAATAAGCTGAGCAAATTACAGCAAAATAGACCAAAAACGATATCTCAGTGTTTTTATGGGAGAATTTTCCAAGTATTTAAAGAATTCATTACCAATTTTAGATCATCTCTTCCAGAAAACTGAAGCAGATACACGATTTTCCAACTCCTTTTCTGAAGCCAATGTTATTGACACCAAAGCCAAAGTCAGAAAAAGCTTAAAAATAAAAATTGCAGATTAACATTCAAATATGAATATAGATGCAAAAATTCTTACCAAAATACTGTCAAGAATTCTTAACAAAACACAATGATATGCCAGTGAATTATACACCGTGACCAAGTGAGATTTATTCAAGCCGTCAAGACTAGCTCAATATTTGAACATCACTAAATGCAATATACCATATCCACAGGCTAAAGAAAAAAAATCACAACCATATCAAATGATGCATAGAAAGCATTTGACAAAATTCAACATCCATTCTATATATATTAAAAAAAACACTCTCAGAAAACTGGGAATAGATGAGTAGACAAGAAAAACATGTCAGTGTTCAAACTATGAGTTCGAACAGGATAGGTCATATTTCAGCTTCCTCAACTTGATAAAGAGCAGCTACAAAACACCCTCCAAAGAAGGCCGTGCCTAGTGGTGAGAGACCGAGCACTTTTGTCCTGAGCAGAAGCAAGGCCGGGATGTTGTCCCCCCTCACGCCTACCCCACACGGCGCTTCAAGTGCCAGCCAGCGCACGGTAAGGCAATGCAAGAGAATGAAGCCTGTGCAGTTTGGAAAGGAAGGAACAGAATGGTTGCTATTTGCAGATGACATGATTATCCACACAGAAACCCCATCAGAATCCACACACACAAAATGATAATCGCCTGCTTCTAATAACTGAATCCATCAGCATCACAGAATACAAAGTCAACATTTGAAAACGGTTGTATTTCCATACAATAGCAATACACGTGTGATAACTGAAGCTAAAAAGTAAGTACCATTTATAATTGTTCAAAAAATGAGATATTTAGGTGTAAATGTAACAAAATGCGTGCAGGACTTGTATGCTGAAAGGTACCGAAGGCTGATGTCGGAAATCAAAAAAGATGTAAATAAATACAGAGACATACCATGATCATGGATTGAAGGTTCCACATTGTGAAGATGTCAGTTCTCCCTTAAACTGATACACGAATTTAATCTAATTCTTGCAAGAATCCTAGGAGTGCAGATATACACAAGTTAACTAAAATTTTCATATGGAAAGGCAAAGAAATTAGAGAACAAGACAGCTTTGAAAAGAGAAATAAAGCGGGTGAATCACTCTACTTGACTTACAGAGACCGTAGTCAAGGCTGCACGGTGTCGGCAGGGGGATAGGCACAGACGGAGAACCCAGAACCCGCTCCACACGAGTACAGCCAATAGACACACGACAAAGGTGAAGGGGTGCCGGAGCAACTGGAAACCCACACACAAAAAGCAGCCTCAGCTCAAGCCTCACAACTCACAAGAGAAGTAACTCCAGATGGATCCCAACTTAAATATAAGTTGTAGAACATTAAACTTTTAGAAGATTATACAGAAGGAGGTATTTGAAACCCAGGGCATGGCAAGGAGTTCTTAGAAATGACACTAAACAAATTATTCAAAAAGGGAAAAAATGATAAATCAGTTTTCATCAAAATTAAAAACACTTGTTTTGCAAAAGACCATGTGAAGAGGTTGAAATTTCAAGCTGAATCCACACACCTGACAAAAGACAAGTATCTGGAATTTACAAAGAATGTTCAAAGCACATTAAATATTAAGTAAAAATACCAACCACCCAAATTTAAAAATCCAATAGAAAATGGGCAAAAAGCATGAAGACAATTGATCACAGTAACTGTATTTGTAACATCCAAAACCTAGATACAACCAAATGTTCCCCAGTGGGTGAACGGTTAAAAACACCGTGACACACTCACACCACGGAATACTACACAGTAACAAACAAGGATCAAATTCTGAAACACACAAGTCTTGTGTGAATCTTGAATCTCAAGAACATTGTGATGAATTTAAAAAACACTGCGTTCAAAAGGTAACATGCTATATAATCCCACACAGACTGAAAAAAGAAAAAAAGATTAGTGCTTGTCAGGGATTAGGGTTGGTGTGAGAAAGGAAGGTGGATGTGATGATAAAGGTGTAGCATGAGTGAGATTCTCATGATGGTGGACTAGCTCTGTGCCCTGAATTTGGTCGTGGCTGCAATAACCCACACCTATCCTAAAGTGACACAGAGCCACGCACACACATTGTACTGACCTCGATTTCCTGGCACTGAGATTGTACCATAACTATGTAGGATGTAAACATTGGGGAAGTCTGAGTGCCTGAGACCTCTCTGTAAGATTTTTAAAACTTCTTGTAAATCTATAATTACTTCTAAATAAAAGATTTAAAGCATCTGTGCTGCTCTTCCCAAATGTATAGGCACCAGAGGAGAGGCTAAATGGAGAGATAATAAAATGCCAGGAGCAAGGTTTCTTAAGAAATGGGGCAAGTAACAATTTTCATGCATATCATGCACTTGGCAGAGTTTAATTTTTCTGATGAAATTGGGATTAAGATAAATTAGTATTTATTAAGATTAGTGATGTAGTAGTTATTTACAAATTTTATGTGATGCAACTCTTTGAAGAAAAACAGTAAAATGTTGGCATGCTGGTGCAATGACAAGGTGGAACAGTATTAAGAGCAACAAAATTTGTGGCATGGTGCCTTAATAGACAAAGTTACAGATAACCCATTGCCCTCTGGAGGTTTAATATCTAGTAGGTAAAACAAAACACTCAGACAAATTATATTAGTATGGCACAATTTTAATAAATGTCATCCTGCCATCCATGATTAACTTACAAGTGAATGGAAGAGATAAAAAGTATTTGGGGAATTCAAAGTACTAAGAAATTACAGCTGATTGAAGGTGAAGCTGCTGTTTACTGGAGAAACATAATCTCAAAGGGGTCCTGATGGAGACCTTGAATAGTATTTATGTCAATGAATTCTTTTGTTTGTGCAAGTTAACAAGACATTATGGCTGATTTGAGGATCAGCAAAACTGTCTTAAAATTAAAAATAAATGAATAAAAATCAAAAGGTTTGAAAACAATAGCAAGATTAAAGTAACATAGTGCATACAGGGAAACAAAGATGAGGATGACTACTGACTTCAACTCAGAAACAATGCAAGTCAGTAGACAGTTAAGTAACACCTTGAAAGTATGGAAAGAAAGAAAAAAATCTGTCAGTTTTAAACCAGTTTAAATACCTTCAAAAAAACCAGACTTTTTAGACTTCCAAAACTGAAAGAATTCAGCAGCAACAAACCCCTGCTTCAAGAAAGGTTAAAGGTCCTCAGGCAGATGGAAAATGATACAGGTAGTATCTACATACAGGATTAAAGAAGCCAGGAATGGGGGGAGGGTATAGCTCATGGGTAGAGTGGCTGCTTAGCATGCAAGAGGTCCTAGGTTCACTCTCCAGTACTTGCATTAAAAAAAAAAATTAATAAATAAATAAACCTAATTACCTACCTCCCCCCACCCCCACGCACAAAAAGCCAGGGGCGGAAATTGCCTGGGGAAACATTAAAGGCATAATTTCCTTATTTAAATATCTTTTTAGTAATCTTTCCTGTTTGAAGCAAAAATAAAAACAAATGATTATAAGGTTTATAACATTTGTAGAAGTAAAGCATATGACAGCAATAGTGCAAAATCTGGAAGGAACAGAATAAAATACATTTGACTCTTGACCAATGCACGGGTTAGGGACACTGACCCTCCTTGAAGTTGAAAATCCATGTGTAACTTCACAGTCAGTGCTCAGTATCTGTGGATCTGCATCCTTGGATACAACCAACTGCAGATTATGTAGTAAGGTAGTAGGCATTTATTGAAAAAATCTGCATACAAGTGGACCCATACAGTTCAAACCTGTGGTGCTCAAAAGTCAGCTGTGTATTGTTGTAAGGTTCTCACACTCTAGGGAAATAGTGGAAGGTAGACCACGGGGAGACAAAGATCTGTACTATCACCATAAGGTAACTACTACAACAAAACAGCAGTAAATTAAAGGTAAGGAGCCAATAAAAGAGATAAATGGAATCATAAAAAAAAAATCAAGTAATCCAAACAAAGTTTTTAAAAGAGAAAAAAGGAAAGAACAATAGGACAAACAGAAAACAAATAGCAAAGTGGTAAATTTGAACCATATCATAATCTCAGTAAATGCAAATGAGCTGAACACCAAGTTAAGAGGCAGACATTCTCAGAGCAAATAGAAAAGCAAGCCATAACGTTATACTGTTTACAAAAACCCATTTTATATTAAAAAACACAATTAGATTACAATGTAAAAGAATGAGTAAAGATAGACCATGTTAACACCAATTAAAAGAGTTGAGCTATCTCTATTAATATCAGACAAAGTAGATTTAAGAGCAAAGAAAATGATTAGAGGTAAGAAAGTCATTTTATACGATAAAGGTGTTAAATCATCAAAGGGGACGTTACAACATTAAATGTTTATGTGCCTAATAACATGACTTCAAAAAAACATAAAGCATAAACTGATAGAAATAAAAGGAGACAAAGATAAACCCACAATGATAGTCAGAAGGTTTAACATCATTTTGTCAGGAATGTATCTAAAATTCAAAGACAGAAAATCTGTAAGGATATAGAAGATCTGAACCACCCTATTCGTCAACTTGATATAATTGACATTTATAGAGAGCTCTACCAAGCAATGTCAGATCGCATTCTTTCCCAGTGTGCATGAAAAATTCACAGTGATAAGCTGTCTTTGGGCCATAAAACAAGTTCCAATAAATGTTAAAGGATTCAAATAATATGTTCTCTGTCCAAATAGATCTTTGTCCACAGAAATCATAAGATCTAGATCTCTGGAAAACCTCCAGATATTTGGAAACTAAATAACACTCTTTTAAATAACTCATGTATCACTGAGAAATAAAAGAAGAAATTAAACGTTTTGAACTGTATGAAAATTAAAACATAATGTGTCATACAGACTTGTGTTTTTCCATTTTTGATTTCACTGAGCTCTATTTGATATTGTCAATTCCTTTTCTTCTGCTTATTTTTGACACATTATGTTTTAATTTTCATACAGTTCAAAATGTTTAATTTCTTACTTGTGGTTACCAGGGGGGTAGAGGGTGGGAAGGGATAGACTGGGATTTCAAAATTGTAGAATAGATAAACAAGATTACACTGTATAGCACAGGGAAATATACACAAAATGTTATGATAAATCACAGAGAAAAAAATGTGACAATGAGTGTGTATATGTCCATGAATGACTGAAAAATTGTGCTGAACACTGGAATTTGACACAACACTGTAAAATGATTATAAATCAATAAACAATGTTAAAATAAAATGAAATAAAGATAACACGTAAAAGTAAAAAAAAAAATCACCAGGATTAAGAAAATAAACTAAGAATTGAATAGATTGTTAAAAAAAAATGGAAAAACAATAGAGGAAGTCAATGAAACCAAATGCCAGACCTTCGAAAGCACCGATCAAATTGATAAATGTCTAGCTAGGCTGGTCAAGACAAGAAAAGCAGTGAGCAGAGTTACTGATACCAAGAATGAGACACACGCCTATGGTCAACTAACCTCTGACGAAGGAGGCAGGAATGTACAGTGGAGAGAACACAGTCTCTTTGGCGACTGGTGTTGGGAAAGCTGGAGCCACACGTAAATCAACAGAGGCAGAGCACTCCCTCACATCACACACAAAAATAAACTCCAAGTGGCTGAACGACATAAATCTCCTAGAAGAAAACAAACGGAACGTTCTCTGATATAAACCACAGCAACGTTCTCCTAGGACAGTCTATTAAGGCAACGGAAATAAAAGCAAAAATAAACCAATGGGGCCTAATTAAACTTATAAGCTTTTGCACAACAAAGAGAACTATAAACCAAATGGAAAGTCAACCTGTGGAATGGGGGAAAATATTTGCAAATGATGTGACTGACGAGGGCTTAATTTCCAGAATATATAAGCAGCTCATACAACTCAGTAACAAAAAAACAAACAACCCAATCCAAAAATGGGAAGAAGACCTAAACAAACAATTCTCCAGTGAAGACATGCAGATGGCCAATTAGCACATGAAAAAAAAGCTCAACATTGCTAATTATGAGGGAAATGCAAATCAAAACTACAATAACGTATCACCTCACACCAGCCAGAATGGCCGTCATTCAAAAGTCCACAAATGACAAATGCTGGAGAGGCTGTGGAGAAAAGGGAGCCCTCCTACATTTTTGGTGGGAATGTAGTTTGGTGCAGCCATTATAGAAAACAGTATGGAGATTCCTTAAAACACTAAAAACAGACTCACCGTATGATCCAGCAATCCCACTCCTGGGCAATATGTGCAGCGGACTCTAATTTGAAAAGATACGTGCTCCCCAATGTTCATAGGAGCACTGTTTACAGTAGCCAAGACATGGAAGCAACCTAAATGTCTATCAACAGAGGACTGGATAAAGAAGCTGTGTACATATGTGTATAATGGAATACTACTCAGCCATAAAAATAAAATAAAACCATTTATAGCGACATGAATAGACCTGGAAATTGTCATACTAAGTGAAGGAAGCCAGACAGAGAAAGACAAATGTCATATAAAGATACCACTTATATGTGGAATTAAGAAAATGACATGAATGAACATGTTTACCAAACGAAAACGGCCTCATAGACATGGAAAACAAACTTATGGTTACAGGGAGTGGGAGGGAGGGAGAACGGGGGATAAACTGGGAGCGTGGGATTAGCAGATACAAACCACTCTATATAAAATAAGTAAACAGCAAGGTCCTGCCGTGCAGCACAGGGGACTACATTCAGAACGCTGCTGTAGCCTATAATGAAAAAGAACACGAAAAGGAGTATGTGTGTGTAACTGGATCACTGTGCTGCCCACCGGAAATTAGCACGACGCTGCTAACTGGCTGCGCTTGACCAGGAAGGGGTGAGGGAGGCGGCCGCAGTCCTGTGCAAACGTGCACCTCAAGTATGTGCTCTACTGTATGTTGAGGTCACTTCAGCAGAGCGGTAGTGACGACACTGAAGTTAAATATAGTTAACCATGACAAGCCTTTCCCGGGTGCAGCTGCAGCCCCAGGGTCCGGGAGAGCGCCTGGCACGCAGGAAACACTCCACAGACGTGCGGTCACCGAAACGGCAGTCGGAGAAGTGGCGGTGACGACAGTGGCAGTGCTGGCGTCTTGCTTTCCCTTCTGAGCGCAGCAGGGCCGTCCCGGACACAGGTCAGTGCAGAAGCTGAGCGGCTCGGGTCTGGGGGGACCCAGGAAGTCCACCTACAGCTCTCCTGCTCTCACTCTGACGTGCCAGGGCGCCTGGTGTTCCACACCCGCCTCCGCACCCTCCTGCCGGCCACCGGCTCAGGGGGCGGCTGCTCCCCACTGATGGTCCAGCACTCAGATGCAGGGGTGTGAGGCCGAGGGGCAGGATCCTTGCCGGGGGAGGGGTGGTGTCTATTGCAGGAGGATCTTCAGAGGAGCGAGGAGCAGAGGAGGAGGATGGGGCGGAGGCTGACGGGCCGGAAGCCGTGCCTGACACCCACCTAGAGCTCAGAAATGCTTTGCGAGGTTGCTGAGTCCACTCAGGTGAGGCCTGGTACAGCCGGCTGCCCTGCCGTCAGCGTAAGGACAGCCACTCCCCACGGAGGACACGCGCGGCGGAGCTGCTGCGGCGAGACTTTCCCCTCTCTGGTTGCAGTGACGGCCTCCCGCCCGCACACAATCACATGCCGCCCCCCTCCCTCACGCCCCACGCCATCACCGTGCGTGGAGGTCCTCTTTCAAGTGACCCTCTGGCTTAAACGCTGACTCGTCACCACGGAATCTAGCATCTCTTGCCCAGCCTCCAGGCCCTCTGGGCTGTGCTCCCTCCGTGTCCCACTCTCCTGCATGCCCTCCTCCCTCCTCCCCGAGCACTCAGATCCCAAGGGCAAGATGGCAGAGGGGTTGAAAGGCCTTGCTGCCAAGACTCCTCCAACTGCCCTGTGCCTCCGGGGGTGACAGGCAGCCCGATTCGATTCCTCAAATTCTCGTCTTTAGAGCATGTTGGAAACGGCGCATCCTTTGCTCATTCCGTGGCTCAGGAAGCACTCATGGAGCCTGGGCTGCACCGCCTGCGTGTCTCCAGGCGGCAGGGACAGGGCAGAGCAAAGCCAGGGTCCCGCCCTCGCTGAGGGGCGGCCCTGGAGGGGAGTCCTGGGGGACTGAGGGCAGTGTGTGCATGTCGGGGAAGAGCCTCCTGCAGAGGGTCCCACCTCACCTTGGAGGGGAGGGCATCACTGGCTCAGAGGAAGCTGGAGGTCGGGGTCGGGGGGCGAGGGGAGGCGTCCAGAGAGGGGCGAGGGCCGGCGTCCAGAGAGGGGCGAGGGCCCTGCTGGGCTCTGCGGGCCCGTGGTGGCTTCAGGCCGCGCCCTCCTGTGCGTCTCCCGACCAGGCGGAGCCCCCAGGGCGCACTGGCCCCCGTGCCCAGCATCCCCCGCACACACGGCAGGTCTTCCCCAGGAAGGCTGCCCACCTGGGTGATTACACGTCTCTTTCTTGTGAGAAATTGGATGTGGACCAATTATTTCTATTTCTAGTTGTTTCTAATTACAGTTCCCTATCTGGAAATCAATTTATAGTTTCCATGTTTTGCACTTGGCTCTGAATCCAGCCCACACTGGGCCGGAATTTCAATTTGGAACTAAATGAAACGAAGCAGGAGTGAGGGAGATCTGAGGGATCGTGTGCGCGCGCACGTGCGTGTCCAGGCGGCTGGTGCCGGTGGCACTCCTGCAGGGTGTTCTGCAGGGCTTTGCTTCCGGTGGACCTGGTGCGGGTTGCTAAGTAAGTCCATCCCAGGAAATTATGACTTCAGGACAGTGACTTTATATTCCAGAATTTACGCCCCTCTGGGAAGATGCTAAAGACCTCAGAGCGGGTGTTTCAGCCTGTGGGCTTGGGAGGCGCCACCTGCGAGGCCCAGGAGACAAGGTTTCCGCCGCTGAGCGTTTCCACGGGCAGCCGGACCCCCAGCCCCACCTCCTGCGCGGCTGGTCCCTCAGCCCCGGCACTAAGGGCTCTCACGCACTCCGAGCCAGTGGCAGACGATGACCAGGTCGCTGCTACGCTCTGTGCTCTAATGAAGAGCCCATATTATGCAAATACGGGTGATTATGACAGCCAGGGTTCCACTGCAGATTCATTCCCCGAGCCCAAAATGGGCTTCCACCATGCTGGGGGCTGCTTTGACACGGGAAGATAGGAAAGCTCATTTCCGAGAGAACGCAACCCAGGAAAAAAAAGATAATTAAGCACCTCGGAATTAATCTGAGGCCTTTCATATTTATCTCTTCTGACTCTCTATTGAAAGTTAGAGGGACCCGCCGACCTGTTTCTTTCTAGTCTATCAAATTACGAAGAAAAGAGAAAGAGACCCTCGCCCCAGGGGAATGAGATGCCATTTGTACTCAGGGTTCTTTGGACGCGGCAGATCTGGGCCTCCTGCTCTAAGCGGTCCTGGCCCCCCGGTGCCAGCTGGACGGTGGGGGTGGCGCGTCCTCCCGCTGGGGCACAGCGTCCTCAGGGGGCTTCACCCTGGCCCCTGGCTCCGCTCCCCACCCACGAGGCAAAATCAGATCAGTTTATTACCCGGGAGGCCAATGTGAATGTCCGCGGTGAGTTCTGGCGTTTGTCCTCCCCACAGAGGAACTGGAGGGCAGGGGTGCCCCCGGCCATCCTGTGCTGGGGGTGCCGGAGGCCCGCGGCGGGTCCGGAGTATTGGGCCAGGCGGGCGGGTCCGGCGCCTTCAGCCCCGCCCTCGCGGTCTCCCGGCCCTGCCAAACTGGAAGCAGGCCTCCCTTTTCCGGGCCAGGCTGTGTCTTGGCCCCAGGAGCCTGGGCCCTCGCCCCAGGGTCCCGGCCGCTGTGTCCCGGGAGCCCAGGCCAGCCCGGCCTTGGCCACCAGAAAGGAGCCTGCCAGGGGTGCTGCTGAGCCGCCCCGCCGCTGCCGTGTGGGCACGGGCTCGCTGCCTGCCTCCCGGCCGCCCTCCTGGCCGTGCACTTTAGGGGGTGGCATCTGCGGGAAGGGGCGCACAGATGCTTCATTCTCTTCCCCTCTCTTGTGAAGCTTTGGCAAACATGTAGCAGCTTGGTAGGGACGCCTGAAGGGACCCCTGTCCTTCCCGCGGGTAGAGCCCCTTCGAGCAGCCCGGGTCAGACACGGGCGGGGGCTCCCGCAGGCTGCGTTGTCGGCCGGACTCTGAGATCCAGCCGCTCACCTGTGGCGTCTGCTTACCTGCCGCTCTTCTTTGATCAGGTTTGCCTGATGCATCATGAGCGCTTTTGATATGCAGATTCAGAAATTTCTTGAGCTCTGGAAAGTGTTCTACTTCTGTCTTGAAGGTTGCTTGTCTCCCGTGAAAACCATCAATGGTTCCTCTTTGCCACCAGAATGGAATCTGTCTTCCTCACCAGGGTCCTTGCCTCACCTTGGTCCTGGCCCCGAGCTCAGACTGGGCCCTGCCTTCCTCCCTCCAGGGCCAGGCTCCCCCGCCTCAGCCACTGGGGATTCCTCACTGCTCCTGACCACCATGGTGCACGAGGGACCCTGTGGTCCTCTGCTGTAGCTGCCACTGTGCGGACGCCTGGAGAGCAGACAGTGAGTGTTTGATGAATGAATCAATGAACACCTAAGTGAGAGAGCGAAAGGACAGTGGGTAACTCCTGGCCTGCAGGGAGGGTGCTCCCCCGTGGTCCGAGGACGTATGTCCTCATCATGGGCAAGGGACTGTCTTCCCAAATCAGCCACACTGAACACTCCAGAAAGCCTCTCATGATGAGGGAAGGAGGGAAGGAGGGAAGGAATTATAAATTAATTACTAATAAGGAAGAATTTCAGAACTTCTACCTCACCTGCCACTGGACGCAGCCCCAGACCTTCAGGTGAGGCTGCAGGTTTGCCGTTTGAGGGGGCCGGACTCTCCAGGGGCCCCCATATGCCCCGCCTCCTGCTGTGGTCCCCCCACTTGAGTGTAGATTGGCTTGTGAGTATTGGGGTGTCACTTCTGCAATGATGTTACTTAAGATTGTGGGGGACCTTCTCCTCTCTGTCCTGGAATTCACCGTGTATGAGCTGCCCCACGGAGAGGGCCACGTGGCAGGGGCTGGGGCAGCCTCTGGACAGCAGACAGTGAGGGACCAGGCCCCGGTGGGACAGCCTACCAGGGGCTGAATGCTACCAACAGCCACGTGAGCCTGGCAGCAGATCCTCCCCCAGCCGAGCCTCAGAAGAGACCACAGCCCCGCCTGACGCCTCACTGCAGCCGTGCAAGGAGCATCCAGGCAGCGCCCCGAGCCTGGCCCGCGGTGCCCGTGCACAGCCCCAGGGCTGCCCCTCCCCGCCCGTCCGACGGCCATCCTCCGGGGCCGGAGAGCTTTCTTCTAAGGCGCTCCACCCCCAGCGCCTCTTGCCCAGGGTTTCTGGGGTTCCGGTCTTCCACGCACCCAGGCCTTTAAAGGGAGCTTTGCTGGTCTAGTGTGGACTCAGCAAAAAACTGCCTCCATATCTCAGCCATCGGGATTACACAGGTTTCCGCATGCTTGTATATTTTCTCGGTCTCATTATTTTTTTCACAGTTGGACAGAGGGGGAAAGAGTCGGATATGTGTCTTCAAGCATTTTCCCAGAACTTTAGAAAATATATACAGTGTCTGGTCTGAGAACACAGATAAATTTGAAATTAAATCCCTAAAAATGAGACGCGGAACTACGACCATGCAGAGGCGGTGAAGCCAAGTCTTTTATTATTGATTCTGCCTTTATTTACATATCCTAGCTGGGAAGACAGTTACAGAGATGATAATAATGTTGGTTGCCGTCGCGCTGCTACTTCGTGCAGCATTTATCGATCATTTCCTGTACGACAGATCCTCTGTGAGGATGGGTAGATCACAGGATTGATTCTTTTTTTTAATCCTTGTAACAATCTGGCCCAAATCTGTAAATACACATTTTATAGACTTCCTGAAACTGCCTGGCTCTCTGTGGATTTATCGCTTACCACCGACCATATTGCGCGAGGGGGAAAATTACTCCCCCAGTTCAGCTGACTCAGGGCACAGGGCCCCTCGGTACCCACAGCCCAGCCGCGAGAGCAGGGGTGTTCGCCCTGAACGCCAAACAGCCCCAGACAAATCCATCTTAGAACCGAGTGTCAAATACCCCACTTTCCACAATAAATGTCTCTCTTGAAAGTGCTGTGTAAATTGAATTTTTATAAATCAAGTCGTATTGTAAAGCCAGTAAGGAGGAGAGCTGTTTACGGGAAACTTGTTCACGCTCCTCTACAGATGGAAGGAAACCAAGCCGCAGACAAGGGACTTGAGTTAACTTTATTTGCAGAGTCTTTTGAATCATCTTCCCAATATCAGGGCTTTTTTAAAAGCGGATTGCTGGCTCTGATTTTACATCTGGAACCTCAGTGAAGCGGTGAACCTGAGTGTGTCTGGGCTCGGAAAATGGAGGCTGTTTACATCCCCGTGAAAGGTCTGCGGGAGGGACAGTCGCTCACTGCCCACCCATCGGGCCCGACGGGCGCTGGGGCTCTGGCTCCGGACCCGCTCTCAGAGTCGCTGCTTCGCGGAGTAAAGCGAAGTCCTTCCCTTCCTGGCAGCTGACGTCCTCCGCGGAGCCGCACGCGCCGTTGCTGGCCCCTGACGACTGATCGGCGAGGAGTAAGGAGCCAGCCCGCCCGTGACCCGGCGTGCCAGCTCGTACAGGGGCAGTCACGGGGATCTGGTGATCGGCATGGAGACGTTTCTCAGCAAGAAGATGTGCACCGTTTTTTGGTTTTAGAGAAGATGAGTGGCAGAAATCCAGTTTGATTGGCTAGAACTACACTGGGTAGAGGGCCTGTAGAGGTGGGTGGGGGTTCTGAGCCGGCTCCATCCACCAGTCTCGGTCTCCACCTCCCTGCTGGGACATTCGTCTCCTTTCCTCTGAGGCTCATTGATGCTCTCACTCATTTCCGCAGGTGATATGCAGCACCTACTGTGCACCGTGAACCGTGTGAGCTCCTGGGAACACAGAAGAGAACGTCACCGGTGGTGTCCCCATTTCACAGAATTAAAATGTAGCAGAAGACACCAGATCTGAAGCAAATCATCAGACTACTGACTTCAGTGGCGATTGATGCAGGGGTGAACAATTCATTGGAGGCATGACTTGCTGGCGGGAATCAAATCATAACTTGCTTTTCGTCTCTCACAGTTCCTTTAATTACCAGTAGAGGGAGGGGTGCTTTGCCCGGCCCTCCCCCAGTACAACCCAGGTCCCAGGACTTGTCTGCTCTGTAGAAATGACGTTATACTCTAAGTTGCAAAATGCAGTCTTGATTTAGAAATTAACATGCCTAATCTGCATATTATTTAACACTTTATTCCGAAGCAGCATCTCCCTTCCCTGCACCTGCCCCCCTGCTATGGCTGCTAGTGTCTGGGTCGTTGGGAAGGGAAGCTTCCATCAGGGTCCAGTCAAAACCAGAACCCATTATAGGTGCTTCGACCAAGGAGTTCGGAGTCTATGAACAGGGTCCAGTGTGGAAACTGGGTGAGAAAGCGTGACTTTCCACAGTGATCTCCAAAGTCAAGTTTTTGCCCATCGACATGTAGGGCTTTCCCATGTTTTATGTGTTGCATAATATTTAGTGACCTTTCCATGCACTGCATCTCAGACACATCACGATCAACAGTCACCACTGAAGATGCCTGTGGCAGGAAGTGGTCTGTGCTTGGTCCCTTCTGCCCATTGTGGCAATGTGTCTGTCACTTGGCTGTTGCCTTCTGGTCGCTCCTTCTCAGGGTTCCATAATCTCCATTCTGTGGTGGTACCTCACCTCTCCCCCAGAAACTTGCCTCCCAAGCTGACCAGGAGCTCGTCGAGAGCACCTCTGCCCCTCCAGCACATGCCTTCTTAGCGAGTGTCCTCTGGACTCTCTGGGAGGGCCGTGGAGAAATGCAGGGAGCACAGCAAATCCACTCCAGCACCCTCGGTGCCCTCAGCCATTGATTTCCTTCCCCTACATTATGCCAGGGAAGGTTCTACAACGAGGCTGTCAGTGGTCCAAGGTTTAATCAATCAATCAATCAAGAAAATTGGTAGAAACTCTTTCAGCTTCTTGAGCTAATGCATTAAATCTAGAATCCCTGATGAGTACTCTGCTACTGGTGAATTTGGCCTGATCCCAATTTTATCTTCCGTCCTCTTTGGGCTGACACCCTTCAAATTCATTTCCACCCGTATTCCTCATATTTCTGCTAGTGAAAATTAGCGAGCTGTCATGATTCCTTCATGCTGTAAAGACAGTGCACTTGTCCCCACTGAAGGGTGGCGAGATATGACTCTAGTTATAGGCTGAAGGGGTGAGAAGGGTGGCTTTGGGGAGGACAGGCGTCCCTTACGAGTCACCCCCCTCAGGTGAGCGTGTTGCCAGGTCTTTACGTAAGGCTGAGTTAGAGACAGGAAGAGGGGCTGCTTCTGCCATCAAGGGACCCTCAGAGATGTTCAAGATTCTCGGCTTTATCTAGTCCACCCAGATGTGCCCATCGCAACACTCAGAGTCCCACTTCTTCCCAGTCGATTGGTAACTTACATATGAGGGTCAGCAGGTATGTGAACTCAACTTACAATTCTGAAGCCCACACAGTTATCCTTTGCTCCGGATTCCCAGCAAGCTCCTCACCGCAGCTGCAAGAAGCAGGAGGTCGTTTCAGGGCTGTCTTGGAATCGCTTCGGTTCTCTGACGTGACTTCAGACGAGCCTCTGTAACTCTCAGTCTGTCATTTTTCCCCAGAAGTTCTACAATGCAGTAAAAGGAGAATTCTTACCCTAAAACCCTCCGGTTGTCTTTACCACGATGGCGACGAGCGAAGCAGCCGCCTGACTGCAGCCCTGGGTTCCTTGAGCGTTGCGTCGGGGCCAGCGACAGGGGGTTCTTTCCCCGTGAGCCCCGACTCACCGTGCAGTCAGTGGTGTCTGTGCGCCCAGTGCTGTGAGCTCAGCGTTGCGTTCAAGCCAAGGATGTGACCAAGCCAATTCCAGAGCCCCGTCTTTCAGGGTCTGCTTCCTGGGCTGGAACCACTTCTGGGACTAAATGTTCTAACATCTGGGATTCAGTCAGGGAGATGCAACCTGCACAGGCACTTCAGCAGATGGGATTTAATCCAGGGGACTGGCGACACAGTATTAGAGAGCTGCAAGGGTGAACAGAGAACACGGTAGCAAGCCATGAATAACAACTGAAGCTTTAAAAAGTACAGCCTGCCCCCAGAATGGCAGACCAACAAGGCAGAGGCTGGATGATCGGCTCCAAGGAGCTCGTGGAGCTGGGGATCAAAATGTGGAGGGTAGAGTATGTTCCAGCTGCTGTTGCACCTCTGGGGGAGCCCCACCCTCTTCCCCTCTGTGTCTCCCGCCCCCCAGAGCAGAAGGCAGCTTTCGTCTGCCTGCTCACTGGGCTGTGTGTGCGGGGTTAGTTCGCATTTCAGAGAGGAGGATAGAACTGGAGAGGCAAGGATCGGTGGCTGGCCGAGGAGGTGGGATTTGCTCTCCAAAGAGAGGGAAGACCAGAGCTCAGAGAACGTGGGTGATGGTGGGGCTGGAAGACGAGCAGGATAAAGAGGGTTTTGAAGTTAATAGCCTATTATGACAAGAATATCGAGGGCAGAAGTGAAGAGAACATTTTGAAGGCATTTTGCAGTGAATTCAGAATATAGCTTCCATCTCTCTGATGTCCTTTGAGAGAAGCAACAGCAAGGGTTTGAATAAAATTGAAATTGTTGTTCATTTCTTTCCTTTGGACCTCAGGCACAGAGAGGGCGCCTCACGTCCTGGGCTCATAGCTCGTTCGTTCCCACCCTGGGTTCAAGCAGGGCTCACGCCTTCACTTTAGTCAGTTTTCTCTTCCGAATGGCTGAGTCGCACAGCCATCCTTGGCTCTTGCCTTGGCACCTGCACTCACGTGTTTGACATGTGCAATTATGTAGATGTGTAACTTTGAAAAACAGACAGTCTGTATATGCATGCACATATAAGAATATGTTTAAAAGTATGTAAAATATTGTGCCGTAAACCCCGTTTGGTTTTGTACATCTCACACAAAGCACCACGTATTCGAGCGTCTTCTTTGTTGCTCTGTGGTTCATAATCACAGGTTCTGGCTGCTGCATAGAGCGTCATTGTGTATCCTTCAGTGTTATTCAGTCCCCAGAAATAGACATTCCAGCTTCCTGGAGACCCATGGTGCTGCCAAGGACCCAAATCCATGTGCGAATTTCTCTAGGGTCTGTATGTAGGAGGCTGATAGAACACAGTATTTCTTTCCTTTCGTTCAATGGAGATACAATTCACATGCCATAAAATTTACCCTTATAAAACGTACAATTCGGTGGTTTTTAATATGTTCACAAGTATGTGCACATCACCACAACCTAATTCCAGAGCATCTTTATTACCCCATAAAGAAGCCCTGCACCCATTAGCAATCACGTTCCATCCGCTCCACTCACACCCTGCCCCGCCAAGCTCAGGTCGGCTTTCTCATTGGATTTGCCAAGGTTTCTTCCCTTTTAAAATTTTTGTTTATTAACTTTTGATGTTTGGATGACAGAAGTTAAATTAATCAATATCTCAGTTCATAAAACATGAGACTATTTATTTTATTTCTCCCTTTTTTTTAAAAAAAAAGCAACAATCCGTTTTCTCTCTGATCGCAGCCCTACTTTCCCACTCATTAGCACCATTCAGGTGTATCGGGTTAACTGCGTTTGGTGTCAACTGTGATAAATGATTATACTCATGAAACAGTATTATTTTTTGCACATTGTTAAATGTACACAATGGTTTTGTTCTATAGTTTCTTAATTTCTCGCTCAACTCCACAGTTTGGAGACGCCATCGTGCATGGTTAAGACTAGTTCTGTCTAAGGACCACCCCATGGAGAGGAATCAGCCCACTGGACAAACTGCTGATTCCCAAGTCTGGGGCAGAAACTATTAAGAAGAGCCTGGAGTATCTCCTCACACCTGACCGCGGAGACGCCACCAGAGACGACCTGGGTCACATGAGATGTAATCAAAAAAGCCATTCTGAGGTCAATGAAGATATTGACTGCCATGCATGCACTGGAAACATAAAATAAGTTTAAATTTGTGAGTTCATAGTAATACTGAAAAAAAAAACCCTCATTATTCAACCATGGAGCATGCAAGGGAATAAATGCACTTAACTTGAAAAAACCTGGGAAGTACTGAGAAAGTGTCAACATTTGCTTGCTTGCTATGTTTGACTTTACCTCAAGGTCACCAAGTAGTTGATGAGGGGAAGTCTCCCCTTATAAAATGATTCCATCTAATGAGTAACTGAGAAATTATGAAATTTGAATATGCATTTTTTTCTTTTTTTGTGATTTAATATTTTTACAGATTATGCACCATACAAAGTTATAATATTATTGGCTGTGTTCCTGGTGTTATACATCACACCCCTGTGGCTTTTTTCTAATTGAAGTGTAGTCAGGTACAATGTGTCAGTTTCCGGTGCACAGCACAATGTTTCAGTCATGAGTATACATACATATATTCATTTTCATATTCTTTTTCATTAAAGGTTATTACAAGATATTAAATATAGTTCCCTGCGCTATACAGAATAAATTTGTTTTTTTAAAATCTATTTTTATATATAGACGCTAACATTTGCAAATCTCAAACTCCCAGATTTATCCTTTCCCACCCCCTTTCCCCTGGTAACCGTAAGATTGTTTACTATGTCTGTGAGTCTGTTTCTGTTTTGTAGACGAGTTCATTACTGTCCTTTTTTTTTTTTTTAGATTCCACCATATGAGTGATATCATATGGTATTTTTCTTTCTCTTTCTGGCTTACTTCACTTAGAATGACGACCTCCAGGTCCATCCGTGTTGCTGCAAGTGGCATTATTTTATTCTTTTTATGGCTGAGTAGTATTCCATTGTATAAATATACTACAACTTCCTTATCCAGTCATCTGTCAATTTTAAAACTGAACAGATTAATGGATGTAGGCAATGATCATTGATATCACAAAATAAGAATTAACCAGACACTTAGTAGCTTATGCTAGAAATGCAAAGTGCCATCCATGAAATACTCTTGCAAAAAAGAACAAAACCTAAATCTGATTAACTTTCTAAACCTATCAATCTCCAGAAAATACAGAGCACATCTGAATATTCTAGGTGATTTTTATCAGGATGCAGTTAGCAAAATCTAAACTATGGGAAACAATATAAGACAGTCCTTCTGGTTTCTTCAAAAAATCTGATTCCCAGGAAAAAAGTTGTGAGGGAAAACCCATCCAAATATTAAGAGCTTAATAGTGAAACCGACTGCAAAGTGTGGCTGTGTAAGTATATATGTACAAATACACTTACACAACCAAATGCACGGCTAGAAGCCGTTCACAGAACAGCCAGGGAGATGCAAGCAGCAGCCGTGTATTTGATGATAGTAAAACCTGATTGTTGGAAATTGTGGAGTAGGGTTATAATACTGTGATATTTTCAAAAAGGGAAAACACCTTTCTGCATTGCATACCATCATACTTAAATGATGTAATTTGCCTCAATAATCGTATGAAACAAGACACGGTGAGGGCACAGAGGCAGAGGAGAAACATGGTCAGCTGAGAGGGGATTGTCGTAGAAGCTGGGGGATGACCACGAAGGGGTTCATTATACTGTTTCATCTTCGTGTATATTTGAAGTTCCTCTGATAAAGTGAAAAGTTAAAAGAGCACAGCTTCTGAGAAGATCCTGATCTCAGTTCAGACCAGCCCTTTCCTCACTGTGTGATGTGGGCTCTCACTTCAGTTCTCAGCCTTCAGTTTCTTCATCTGTGAAGGGGAATGTGGCCACGGCTACTGTAGCTTTGTTTGAGGGTATTTGATCCATACACACAAAGCACGTAGAGTATTGTCTGTCTTTTGCTGTGTGTATCCAGTTCATTGCTCCTGACTTCTGCAAAGGGGTTCATTGAATCTTTAACCACACAGCATAATCAATAGATATCCTCATTTCAGCCCTTGTACATGGGAGAGTTTCAGAGCAAGAAAGAGAAATGAGAGATGAACGGGAATGAAGAATGAGATTTCTGGACCATGGGGCATTTATATACTGAATTTCCCTGATAACTGTCAAATGGTTTGTGGCTATGTCTGGATCGCCACGGAAAGTTCTGGCTCCCCACTTCCTTGCTATCAGCTGGATAACATCTTCCTTTTCCCGAGGTCTTGTTTTTTGGTAATTTCAGTATCTGTTCACTTTTTTCTTAGCCATTCAGTTTTGCCTCCATAGGAATCGTCTGCCACATTCTTTGCCAATATTTCTGTTAGTTTCCTTGGATTTTTCCCTTGTGGATTTTCAGAGGAACCTCGCACATTCAAGTTGATACCCCATCGTCAGTTTTAGATGTTATGAATGACTTCTCTCAGTATTTCATTTGTCTGCATTCTTTGTCTAGGGTGTCATTTTTGAAAGAAAATCTAATTTTGGGGCCCTCTCTTTCTGTCACCTGGAGATCTGTGCTTTCTGAGTCTTCACTAAGACTCCATCCACATAGAAAGATCACAAACTCAGTCCCGCCATTTTCTCCCACTAGTTGTACGTTTTCCATTCAGTGTCTTTGACTCTGTACAGAGTTTCCCTGTGAACACGTAGGAAGTAGACATCTAGCTGTGCTTTTCCCCAACTTCTTTTTCAAACACTGTATATAAAACAATCCATTCTTCCCCCGCTGGTCTGTGGTGATGTGGACATGGACACCCGTGTACATTTGAGAAGATCGTATCGTTGGTGTGAAAGTTTCCACCCGGCACGCACAGTGGCAGGATTTATAGCTTTATCATAGTCCCAGGTCCCACAGCTACTGGCAGACACGTTTCTGCGTTCCGTTGTCCTCTGTGCCAACCTCCATGTCCTCGCCATGGTCCCCATACTGTTAGTGGCTTTACACTGGCTTTGGAGATTGCCACTGTACCTCGCAGGATAATACCCCCACATCTATGCTTTCTTTTCAAAATCTACTTAGTTATTTGTAGATGTTCATTCTCCCATGTTGATTTTAGAACAAATGTGTTGACTTTATTTAAAAATTATCACTTTGATTGAGGTTGCATTAAAGTTTTAGTGGAAGGAGAAAAAATTCAGCTTTATAATGGTAAACTGCCTCATCTTTGATCAAAGTTTTTCTCTCCATTTACTGAAGTCTTATTTTATGCCATTTAATAGAGCAATTTTTTTCTGAAAAAAATCATGTGCATTCCTTTTAGAATAATACTTTTCAATGGCAATCAGTACTGTGAATTAAATCTCCTTGTCTATTGTATTATTAGGTAATTGCTTCTGATGTAGAAGAATGGTATTCATGTAAGTAAATTCGTCTGCAACCTTGTTGAATTCTCATAATAATTTCAATAGTGTTCATTTTTGGTCTTTGTTTCCAGCAGATATTTAATAGTTTATACTTTTGTTGTGAGTTTGCAACATAAATTAGGATTGAACTTTATCATATTGTTTTCAAGTATTTATTAATAAAACTATGTGCTTTTTTCCTCTACTAGTTAATTATTATGGTATATTACCTTAGTAGATTTGTCTGTTACCAGGATAAATCCTTTCAATTATGTCATGTTAATTTTGACATACTTTTGAAGTCTGTTAGCTAATACACGTGTAAGCCTAGAGATTTATATTCAACCTCATTAATCTACCTATGAAAGCATCTTAAGATTTTACCTTTCTTTTTTGATACTTTCACTTTCTGAAAGAATAGTGTTAAAATATTCAATTATAATTGTTGATAAAATTTATTTTTCCAAAATTTTTCACTGTTTTTATATATTTTAAAACTATATTATTGAATTCATATATGTTCATGATTATTTTAAAATCTTGATCAATTTTTATTGTTACTATGTCTAGTATCTCTTTTCCTTGGAATGCATTTAATTTTATATACCCTGTACCTCATGTTACCCTGGCTTTTTTTCAGGTTTAAGTATTTCTGTATCATTTGGTTTTGTGTGTTTCTTTTAGACAAGTTATTAGATCATGTTTATTCCCTCCATTCTGATTGTCTTTTATTTCCAGAAATTTTAGCCCATTTAAATTTATTGTAATAGCAGTCCTAGTTGCACTTATTTTAGCAACCTCATTTCCTATTTTAAGAATTTTACTGTATTATCTCTCATGTTTTTATACTTTAACATTCTTTTTATTGTTGGTTAGAATTTCATAGTTTGTACATACCAATCCTTGTTTATTCATTCATCAGAGGCTGATCATTTGAATTATTTTCAGTTTTCAGCAGTTAGGAATTAAGATGCCACAAACCTTCACATACCAATCTTTGTGGAGACGTATGTTTTTCTTTCTCTTGCGTAAATACTTTGGAATGAAACTGATGTCAGTGTTTACCAAAGTGGTTGTACTGCTTGCATTTTCACCCAAAACGTATGAAAGTTTCAATTGCTCCAGATCTTTGGCAGCATTTTGTCTGCCTGTTTCTCTAGTTTTAGCCATTCTATTTAGGTTTTTTGCACTATGTTTCTGTGGTTTTAATGCACCTTTCCCTAATGACTAATAATACTGACCTTTCAATATGTCTACTTGCTGTATTTATCTCTTCTTTGGTGAAATGTCTGTTTGTATATTTTGTACATTTCTAAATTAGGTTTTATTATTTCTTATTTTTTTGAGTTCTAAGTATCCTTTATATATTATAGATGCAGGTCTTTGATCAGATATATGTTTTATAAATATATTCTCCCAGTCTATGACTTGTCCTTTCATTCTCTTAATAGAATTTATTTTTTAGGAACAAAAATTTATTTAATTTTTAATATTTTATTTCAGACTTTATGCTTTTGTGTCTCATGTGAAAAAAGGAAACAAAAAATTGCCTTCTCTAAATTTGTAAAGATGTTCTCTGTTTTCTTCCAGAAATTTTCTTCTCAAAGTTTTAATTTGTTCATTTTTTAGGGTTGTTTTGGCTATTCTTTGTTATTTATATTTCTGTGAATTTTAGAGTCAGTTTGCTAATTTCTGAAAGAAAAAAAGTCAGATTTTGATTGGAACTGTGTTCATTCTATGTATCAGTTTTGGGGATAATTTGCATCTTTGTTTTAAGATGTCTTTCAGTCAAGGAACATGGGATTTTTCACTTACTTAGTTAATTTTTATTTCTCTCATCAGCGTCTCTTTGCTTATAGCATACACATCTTGGCCATACTTTGTTAGATTTACCCCTAAGTATTTCATGTTATTTGACCCTATTTAAAGGAATATTTTGTACATTAAACAAGTATAGTGAAACTGACTAAATTTAATTATTAGTAAAAGCAGCTTTAACTTTGAATCATACTTGTGTTTTCCTCTACTGTGTTTGTGTACATAGAGTATATTTATAATAGTTTTTAAAATATCCTATATTGCTGATTCCATTATCTATATTATTCCTGGTTACTTCCATTGGCTTATATTTTTTCTCTCTCAGCTTGAGCTCATATTGTCTTACTTCATTGCATGCCTGGTGATTTTTGACTGGATTATGGAGATTGCAATGTTAAGTTGTTGGGCGCTAGATTTTGTTGTTTCCTCATCTATTGTTACGATTTGTGCTGAGTTGCTGTCAAGCTCCGTGGTATCTATTTCACAGTTTTAAATATTTGATTTAAGCTTTTTTAAGGTGTGGGTAAGTACGCTGTGGTACCGTCCTCCCCACAGATACGACGATGCTGTGGAAGGCACAGCCTCGATGACAATCTAATGGGCCAGGAATAAACTCACTGTACATTGTTATGTGAAAACAAAAAGCGAAGGTTACATGATTGTACACCAGGTGATCTCAATACTCCTGATTTTTAACTGTGTCTCTAGACAATAAAGTTTAGGAAAATACAAGGGTTTTGGTCATTAAACACTTTTTTTTAACTTTCTCTGTTTTGACTTTTTTTCTCAATGTATGGATATTACGTGTTTCTAGAAAAGGTTAGTACTATTAATAATAAGAAATGCTTGGACCTACTCTAACAGCTAAGTAAAATGACAGACAACACCAAGTGTTGACAAGGGTGCAGCACACGTGGAATTCATGTGTAGTGCCGGTGGTTGTGTAAACTGACACAAATGTTTTTAAACCAGTGTATCATTGTTCCATTTATTCTGTTTTTAAAAGCACCTTTATTGTGGTCTGGTTCCTGTACAGTGAACTACACATATTTCAGGTGTATAATTTGATGAATTTCAGTAGGTGCACACACCCATGAAACCACCATCACAGTCAAGACAGCTAACATTTCCATTACTCCCCAAGGGTGACACAAACATTTATAGACCGTTTAATGCTAGTCACTAAAGCCCCACGTACACCTGTGAGCCAGCAGCTACATTTCTAGGAACATATTCAAAAGGAAAAATACTTGCAGTGGTGCACCAAAGCCATGAGCAAGTATGTGTAAGGATATCAGAATGTCCCCAAAAGCTAACAACCCAGCAGTCGAGTGGACAAAAAGTTACAGCGTATCCATGCAATGGAAAACCACACAGGAAAAGGAGCAGGGGAACTGCCAGGACACAGAACAATGGGGTGAAACTTACAAACATCATGCAGCACAAGGAACGTGCACAAAGTACAAGTCAGGACGAAACAAATCCATCACGTTTGAAGTCAGGATCATGGTTACCTTTGGCGACCAGAATCAGACACCTGCTGACAGTGTTCTGTGCACACCCAGAGCCAAACCTGGGATGGCGGAAAAAAAGATTAATAAATATCTGTTAAATAAATGATGGATGGGTGGATGAATGGATGGTAGATAGATGACATGGCCTTGTAGCTCAAAACTGGTTTTCTGTGTCTCTGATCAACTCTGCCTTCACTACGTACCAGTGAGATGCCAGGATTCTCATCTCTTCCTGGCTATATTGAAATAACTGTCTTACAGTTGAATCCCATCTGATACAGCTGTGCTCCCATTTGCACCAGCCTGGACTCAGGGGAATATTCCTAAAATAACACCAGCAATAGTCATCTTCTCCTCCTTGCTCATCGCTTTACTTGTGGGACTGTGTCTTCCACTTTAATGCAAAATACGCCAAGACGGAACACCCAGCAAACGAGTTACGATGGAAGGGAACCCAGAAGACAATAGTCTTCTCCATAATGCAATGCAAACAAGTAGAAAAAGACGATGTACATGGCCGCCCAGTGTGAGCCTGTGCTCGCCTGAGAGCAAAGTGGCTCAGAAGAGCTTGATAAGGAAAAGCCAGTGTGATTCTGGGCGCTCACAAGCGGCCTCCGGGAGAAAATGGCACCTGAGAGGTCTGTGTATACAGAGGCCGAGTTCATTCCCGGAGAGGCGAGGAGTAGAGCTTAAGTGGGACTGTGAGGGGATCAAAGCAAAGAGACGAGGGGGTGGCTGGGTGTGCTGCATCGCTTCCAAGAGGACCACGTCTGGGCCATTAATAACCATGGAGGTGGTTGGGACAAGGATGAGAATGCAGTTGTTTTTCTCCTAACAAGCACTTGTCAAAAAAAAAAAAACAAAAAAACAGAAAAAAAGTAAAGATAAAGAAAGAAATCACAGAGAGTAGAATTACAGAATGGCAGAGCTGGAAAGTGCTTTCACCATCTGGGTGTTAATTTACAGGATGGGAAACTGAGGCTGGGTGAGTTGGATGGCTTGCCCCGTGTCTGTGTGCAGAATATACTTTTAACTCGGGGATCCTGACACAGGCCAACGCTGCTGCCCGCGAGGTGAACTGGCACGTCCTTCTGAGCTACGACACTATGCAGAGTCGCTCGTCCTCCTCACAGGCCCAGGGGAGGCCACGCTGGCTGGCGCTCCGCTCAGACGGCCTCCCGTCCGTTGAGAAGCTCGCTACTCCCTTGTGCGTTTCGGGGGGCGATGCAAGCGTGAAGCATTTCCGCTGTTATCAGAGTCCAGCATGGCCCGACCTCTGTCCGCAGCTTGGGGTGTAGATTGGCATCTTTCACAGGATGTGTTCTTACCAACACAGAGACACTCCTGGGAGCACCGGCTGGCCAAAGGCATGGGGTGGAGAGAGAGCACAGGGCTGGGCTCTGGAGTCCCGGGACTTGGTCCTCGGCTGGTGGGACCCCAGACCTGCCTCTTCCTCTCTTCGTTGGTTTGCCTCCAGGTGAGGCTCAGACCACCTGGTTCTCATCACCTCTCTTGCCCTGACGGTTCGCTTACCTTTGGCTTTTTAGCATCCTCGCCGTCGCCCACTGGCAGATGTGCAGAGTCGGCTGGAACCTTTTGAGTGATGTTGCTAGAGCCTGATGGAGAAGAAATGTCAGATGGCAAAGAGGCAATTAAGTTCCAAGACAACTTCAATGATTTGTGTTTCAGACTTTCGATTTATCTACACCTCAATTTGAGTCCATTTCCACTAACGCCAACGACTGCCCGATACAAAGCCACTGAAGGGAAGCCTCTAGGAGCCTGATAGGGGAGCAGGTAGTCGGTGCAGGCGGGAGCAGCCTCCATTTATTCCACCCAATAGATCTCAACGATGGCAAAATATCATTAGAAATGCACTTAAGCATCGAGCTTCGTATCGATCAGCTGCAGGGTTACGGGAGACGTCGAACTTCAAGAGCACAAGAACTCAAGACGAACCCGATTTTTTCCCTGATGGATTATTAAGAAAGGCACTTCCTTAATATGATTTTCCAGACAGTTGGGTCAGTGGTGTCAACCCTTTCCCAAGTTTTGAATGATGACTCAGGCTTGGGAGTTTGGATTAACGGATGGGGCAAACAGCGGCACCCCCTCCAGTGGATCACATGGAAGTACCCAAGGTGACCCAAAGGCAGTTACCGCACCGCTCCTCAAAGCACTTGTCCGCCTCCATCTAGGACTTAGAATCTTACTTTTTTTAAAAGTGTCAGTGCATCATCAAAAATTTATTTTATGTAATGAAAGTCGGCCTGCTGAGGTCGTCTGAGAAATGCTTTTCTGTCCAAGATGCTGGAGGAGATGGAGAAATCAGGGGGAAGCTGGAAGGACGTTCTCACGTCAGGATGCACGATGCGGAGGAGGCCAGCCTGGAGCATTTCTTTTGTCCTCCTCGCTTCCCCAGCCCAGTGGTGCATCCATCAAGCTCTGACTTGGACACCTGCTGTGGCCCCCGGGCGAATCTCCTTGCTCAGGTGCTGCCCCTCCAAATGACAGAGAGCCTCCACCGTGAAAACCTGAACCCTTCAGTTCGGCTTACATCCTCTCAACTACCCTCAGTGTCTAACACGCGCCTGGCTTGAGGTAGGATCTCGGGATCTATTTATCGAATACATAAAGAGATCCCTGTGTTCTAAAGGACCAAGTGTGGGCACCTTCGCACAGAGTGGCTGTGCATTCTCTCGGCCACTGCCCTCTGCCCGCTTTCTGGTTCATCCCCGGGGTATCTCTCTCCCTGATGAGCGAGCCACGCTCCCATCCGTGTTCTGTGCTCCCAGCCCAGGGACGCCCTCCCTGGGCTCAGCGTGGGAGGCAGGAGTCCCTCGGTGCTTTGAAACCCGCTGGAAAGGGCCCCATTGTGCGAGGAGTGGTGCCATTAGTCTTATCACACCGCTTACCGCCCAGGTGCTCAGAAGCGTTCTAAGGCGGCTCCAGGCGGCACGGGGGAGTCCGCCTGCGCGGCCTGATAAGGGCTGTGCAGAGCCTTTGGCACCTGATTTGAGATGCTGACAACTTAGGATCCCCCCCCGGGCTCACACATGGCCCTTTCTAGCTGTAAGTGGTGCTCAGCATCTGGCCCTGCATCCTCCCTCTGCAGACTGGTCCTCCCACGACTCAAATCCCAGCCCAGGGCCAGGTGTAAGGGGGTCAAAACACGCTCTCTCCAGGTGGGCTGAGCAGACAAGCATCTCCATTTCTCGTGTCCCCTCACCTGGCTCTCCCGTCCCTTTTCCAGCAGCGAGGGAAAGGGGGCCGAGGGTAGGGGAAGGGGAGAGGCTTGGCAAAGAGAGTTCTCTCTCTCCCTTTGGGTCTTTTGGTTAACTTGGCTTCTTTGGTGTTAATTTTAAGTTCAAATTCCAAGTCTCTAAGGCTGTCTCCTTGTCTTTGCCCCTGGATGAAGGTGCTGTGTGAGTGGGGTGCCCTGCAAGGGCTGCAGGTGGTGTAAATGCTGCAGGTCTGCAGGTGCTCTGGGTGGTGCAGGAGGTGCCAGAGAGGCAGACGACGTCTCCTCGTGGGTTGGGGGATGTTCTCTGCCCCAGCAGCAACTTTGGGCTGAGATTCCTCACCGTGTTTTACCCTGATGTGGACCCTCGTTCTCAGCACCCCACCTGCTGGAGCACCCACAGCTGCCACCCCCTGACCTGTGATCTTGGCAAGGACAACTTGGGGGGAAACCCTGACCCGGTGTCACTGTGCCCAGAGGGTCTGGCTGTGACCCACTGAGGTCTCCAGCTTGGGCGTCCACCTTACAGCCCGTGGCTGGGGGGTCGCCGTGCCCCTCGCCTGGGCTGGGGACCGCCCGGCAAGCTTGCCTCCCTCCTCCCACAGTCCCACGGGAGTTTCTGCTCACGCCGTTGACCGCCTGTGATACTGAGTGAGTTACTCACCCCGCCCGCACCCCAGCTTCCTCAGCTCCAAAATCAGGACAGTGCGCTCATCTGTCTTACGGGGCAGAACTGATGACTAAGTGAACCAGTGCCTATAAAATGCTGAGAGCAGCGCCAGAGCCCCGGTGATGCTCCGTCAGGGCCGCTCTGCCGCCGCCTCCCCTCCTGCCGGAGCTCGCCGGCTCCTCCAGGCCACGCCCGCCTCCCGCCGCCAGGGAAGAGGAGTGGGACGCAGACACCCGCGCAGGGAGCCATGAGCTGAACTGCATTGCCCCCAGATCCGCGTGTTGAAGTCCTAATTGCAGGTTGTTCAGAACGTAGCTTCAATTGTATGTTTTCTGTTAGTTGACGTGTGGTGGCTCCACAGGGCTGTGCTAGCATCTGGCACACAGTGACTCTGTTGCACACGCATATCCTTTTCCGTACTCTTCATCATTGCAGGTTATTACAGGTTGCTGAGTGCTGTCTCTCGTGCTGACCAGTAGGACCTTGTTGTTTACCCAGTTTGAACTGTAAATAGACTTGTTGTCGACGTCATTACCTAAGTTAATAAGAGGTCAGATGGAGCTGAAGGCTAACCCAGCATGACCAGGGAAGGGGAACCTGGACCCAGAGACTCACACACGGGGAGGAGTGTGTGAAGATGGAGGCGGGGACTGGGGCGATGCCGTGGACGTCAGGGGTACCAGCGACTGCCAGGAAGCCGCCAGAAGCCGGGAGAAGGCAAGGACCGTATTTCTCCCTCACGCTCAGAAGGAACCAACCCTGCGGACACCTCGATCCCGGACGTCCAGCCTCCAGCCGGGGAGAGAGCACACTCCTGCTGTGTAAGCCCCTCCACCCGCGGTCCTTTGTCACGGCAGCCCTGACAGCATCACACACACACACACACACACACACACACACACACATTCATACACTCTCGTTCTAATTTCAGTGATACCTGAGATGTACTGAATAAATATTGGATTTCATTACCATTGCTGCTCCCCAAACTGCCTTTCTGTGGACTTTGGCTGTGCGGTCATGGAACTTAGACGGAGCCCAGCCTGCATCTGCACCTACTGAGTTCTAAGCGTCCTCACTGGCTGCGTCCACTCGGCGCATGTTTACTGCCCGTCCGCCTGTGCTCAGCCCAGAACCAAGTGCCGGGGGTCGACACAGAGCCAGCCCGCGCTGCCCAGTGCTCCAGGGCAGCTGCAAGCTGGACTCCAGGTCCCCGTCGAACAAATCTCTCCTGCCTTCCCCTCCCGCCGCCCGCGCACCTCCAGCCCATCCTTAGTGGGTCTCCCTGAGCTCATCTCACGGTCGCCTCTCCTGCCGGGCCGCCAGTCTCAGGACCGCAGCCTCTGGGCCACTCAGACCAGTGCTCCCTCCACCAGCCCTCATGCAGGGGCACAGGAATGGCCGGTGCCCCCGCCGGGCTTCCCGCCGGCAGCCGCCCGCCCGGATGAACGGGCGCTCTGTCTGAGGCGTGATCCCGAAGACCTGCTGCTCGCACAGGTGGCCGGCAGTCGCGAGCGCTCGGTGGCCGTCTGCTGCATTTAATGGAATCGGATTTCCGAGGAGCCGGACGTTTCCTCCGTGAAACACCCAACGCGCCCCGAGCGCGTCAGCGATGCGCAGCAGCCGTCGCTCCGAGTCGCGGCCAAAGGCAGCCTCGGGCTGTCACGAAGCCAAAGTGGGAGCGAGTCTTTCCCGAGAAGCAATTTGGATGTTGTCATGAGCGTGGCGCGCGGGGGGAGGATCCTGTTTAACATCAAGAGTGGAAGACCCTCCGCTCCTCTTGGCAAAGCCACGGTCCTCAGGGTTCTCTGGGCAAATCTCAGGACACCAAGGCTGAGAGAGCGATGCCCTGACCGCTGGACACAAGCCCTGAGGTAACCGTTTCCCTGAAGGTGCTTCCTGCCCGGCTGGGAGCCCGTGCTGGGCGGGGCCCTCGTGCTGTGGCGCCAGGGGCGAAGCGGTCGTGCCTCTGTCAGGCTCACCTCTGCCTTCAGCCCTGGTGTCAGCGCCCCTCCTACAAGTGCCAGTCTCCACGTGTGAACAGTAAAGCAGCTCGTGGTCCACGCTGACTCCTGTGTCCTGGACGTCTCCCGTGTGTCTGTAAGAGTAGGGTTTCCAGATAAAATGGAGGCTACCTGGTTAAATCTGAATTTCAGAAAAGCAACAGATACTTTCCCGGCATAAGCACTGCCCGCGTACTGTCCTCCCTTGGCTGGCTCTGGGCACCCTGAGAGGCGCAATGTGCTGTGTCGATGAGAGCGCTGTCTCTGGACAATCGCGTTGGGCAAACAATGGGACAGTTACTGAGCCCTTCTCCGTCCATCGGGCTGGCCTGTCCCCACCAGCCCTTTAAACTTGCAAAAGTGACAATTTCTGTAAGCCACGGACAGCGCTATTGTGAGAGTTAGCTGGGGTGCGAGGAGGGTGCAGATGCCTACGCAACACGCTAGTTCCTGTGTGTTTCATGTGTCTGCCCAGCCTCCCTCCCTCCCCCCTCCTCCCTTCCTTCCACCCAGCTGCCCACCCGTTATTCATTATTGGCTTCCAGCTAAGTGACAGGCACTGCTGCAAGGTGCTGAATGGATTCAGGTCCTCGTGTGAAAGTCCTGTGATAATTCTGTAATGACAGCAAAAATAATGAGAAATGACGCTCACACGGCTGATGGTGGCTGGCCCATTCTCTCTACTGGCTGGGACGACTCCCAGGTGTCTCTTCTCCAGAGGATTTCCTTCCCAGCAGGAGAGCAGGGGGAGCCTCACCTTTCCACCTCCTGTTCCTTCGTGTGAACCTCTGCCAAAGCCTGGGCGACACGGGACATGAAATGCCAGACCCTGACCTCAAGGGGAGGTGGACTCGAGTTCAGCTGCTGTGCAGCGCTGACTTCTGGGGCCACGCTGCTGGTCAGCTCTCTGCCGAGCATCGTCCTGGCCCCCAGCCCCACCCCACCCCACCCCTTCCAGCCCCGTCCTGCCCTCCGAGCCCCGTCCCACCCCCACCAGCTCCATCCTGCACCCTGAGCCCCCTCCTGCCTCCCTCGGTCCTGTTCCTGCTCCTGCTAAGCCCCGTCCTGGCCGCCAGCCCCACTCAAGAAAAACCCCTCCACTCAACAAAGCCTAGAAGGAGAAGTGCCAGGCTCTGCTTCTATGGAACAGCACCTAAAACCACTTCTCATTTTCTGGGTTCTCAAAGCATCATGTCTTCCTTATCCTGTTTGCATTCAAGAAGTATTTAAACTTGTTTGGATGAATATTGCAGAAAAATAGAAACCTTGTAGGAAATTTGTCCTTTCTTTTTATGGATGAGGGAAAGAAGTAAATATCAACAAATAATAATAAAAGTTGTTAATCATTTTAATAAAAAAAATTTCGGTCAGGTCCTGAATTGAAGTTGGTGGGTGAGACTCTGTACGGTAAAATGATAATGCATTTGACTGACCCCTCATGAAACGTTTTAAAGTTCAAAAAAAAGCAGTGGGCAAGAGAGATGCATCGCTCTCCAGTTTCGTGAGTAAGGGACCTGGACTCGAGCAGTCACAGCGTCTGCGGGTCAGCTGAGGCCGGAACAGGAGCCAAGGGGACGTCTCTTTCTCGGCGCCTTCGCCAGCCCCGCGGGGCTTCATCCAGGAATCCATTTAATTTGCAGTCCATGCTCCTCCTCTAAGGAGTGTTTTACCACCAGTCACCCCGCCCTGGGTGGCTTCAGAGCTAGACAATGGGCCCCAGGGACAGGATCCATTGAAATACAGGCTTTACTCAGCTAATGTGTTTGAGACATAAATTGTTCTTATCTCCAGCCATTCTCTAAAAGGCTAAGAAAAAAAATCTGCATTTGTCTGCGGGACAAAGGGTGAGAGCTCAGAACCCACAGTGGATGTGGAGAGAGAAAGAACACCTTCCCGACCACCAGTCCCGCAGGAGAATGAGGGATGTACGCCGCCCGCCCTGCGGGGAAGCCCAGCCTCCTGCCCCGGGGACCTGCAGGGAAGTGGAGGAGTGAAGTCCCAGCCAGAGTCCAGCTGGTGAAGCAGCGGGGGCCTCCCACGGGCAGGCCTGGGATGTGTGCAGCAGGGTCACTGCTCAGCTGGGGGCCTGGGTCAGGACACTCACTCCCTGACCCCCACCCCACCTGTTTCCTCTTCTAAATTTGCTTTCCATTTGTGGTTAATCAAATTTCTATTAATTATATTAAAATAAAAGATAGCTCCCCAGTGTCTCTTGCCATATTTCAAGTGTCCATCATCAAGTGAATAAACAAAACCAGATTTAGTGAAGAGTGACTATCCCACAGGACCGTGGCTGGTGTGGGTGAGGGAGGGGACTGTCCCCGTGGGGGGTGGAAGGACTCTCTCGCAGGAGGGGGACATCCTGATCGTCAAGTCTGCAAGGGTGTTCATCTTTCGTAAGGGGACACAGACAAGTCTAGAAAGAGCTGGTGTGTGTGGAAGGGCAGTGTGGTCTGGTCACAGTGCAGGGAAGGTTTTGTCAAGAGGCCAGCCTGGTCCCAAGGGGGAGCGCACGCTGGCTGGGCTGAGGGTGGCCAGAGTTCAGGCCCAGGAGGGGAAAGTCTTAACCAGCATTTGGTTAAAAAGTGTCCTGTTCCAGGGGCTCGCTGGGAACTAGGCTGTCAGTGAATCCTGAAGGCTCAGAATGGGAGCCGGGAGGGCCCGTGCCTGGCCGTGCCCTGGGAGAACCACGGGGCATCCGGGAGTCTCGTCCAAGTCACCAGGGGGAGGGCAGCTCTTGCAGTAAGCTGTTTCCCAGAACACGAGAGTGTGGGGATCTCTTTCTCCAGGGGCACAGGACTCAGGGGAAAGGCGGCCGCCGGCGTCTGCTGTGATGGAGGCGGAGCTAAGAGAAGGCCCCGACTGCTGTGGGAGCTTCTCTGGGCAGCGCTGTCCTGTAAACAGAAAACAGCCACGTCTTCCTTTCAGCTTTGCCGTGAGACAGGACGCCCAGCGGATTCCCGGCCCAGGGCCGACGCCCAACCAGCCCAGAGACGCCGTGTCCTGTCTCACCAGCTGCGGTTAGCCGCGGAGCTCTTCCAGCCTGTGTCAAGTTTCCTGGACCCCTGCCAGGGTGCCAGACGCCGCTGCAGAGCAGCCTCCCGGGCTGGGGCCTCCTCCCTCGTCACTGGCTGGGAATGACTAGTGTCCACAAACCTGCGGTCCCCCCAGTGTTTCCTTTCCCTCCTGCTTGGTTGGTCACGTGGGGTGTGGATTCCGTCCTGGAGGCCACGGTCCCCCCAGCAGCCTCTGCAGGTCCGGGCTCCAGGCGAGCCTCCACCAGCATCACTGGGACTGAGCTCTTGAACTGGGAGCTTCACTGGTGGCACCGAGGGCTCTCCCAGACACTGTGGTGAGACTGCCCAGACTGCAGCCTGGCTCCCACCCGTGCCAGGCTGTATCCTCAGAGCCTCTTACCAAGTCCAAGCTGGTACTGCCGGCTTGCTGCACAGCAGGTCGTTAAATTCAGGGGTGGATTGTCGGGGCAAGGAACAGCGACTTTATTCGGAAAGAAGATGGTGGACTAGTGTCCCAAAGATCCATCTTGCTTGATGGTTAGAATTCAGGCTTCTTTTATACTGAAAGAGGAGGGGGTGAAGTCAAACATTTCCTGGTCTGTCAGACTCCAGAGGGGAGGTGTCAATTTCTGCCTTCCGGCCCTCATTGCCAGGTGGGCCTGGTCGGATGTTTCCTGTGAGCTAAACGAGGGCGTTTTAGCTTAATGCTCACTACCTGGGAGGCAGGGCTCCCAGAGACAGGCCATTATGTATAACTTAAAGCTTTTGGGTAACATCCCTTTAGTGATTAACTTGTAGGAAAAGCAATAGATACAAAGGATAAAGCAAATGAAGCAGACCCTGTATGGAGGCAGCTTTGTTCCTCCCTGTTGCGAGGTGAGCCCAGCCCCCGCGCCGAGTCTCCGCTGGAGCCCACACGCCGCCGCCAAGGCCCAGGCCGTGCGCGGTCCCCGCCCCCGCGGCGGCCCTCCCGCCCTCGCGATCCTCCGCTGCCGCCCTCTGCAACGTCCCGCTCTCCACGCAGCCCCCACTCCCCTGTTTCCCCTTTGCACACTCCCGTGGCCCGTTTCAGCCCCGCTGTGCCGTCCCTGAAAGCCCAGCCGCTGCTGTCTCGGCTGGAGTCCAGCGCAGTGGACACTGGGGGCTCTCCTGCTGCGGCGGCTTCAGTTAACGCCGCCTCGCCGCCTTCCGCACGTGTCCGGTGCCGCTTCTCTTTGACAGCTGCAGAGTCGCTGCCCGCACCGACCCTGCGGGGCTCCGGCCGCCACTCCCCAGGGCGGCCCGCCCCGTGCCGGCCTCGCCCCATCCGGCCGCAGCGCCGCCAGCGTGAAGCGATGCTGCCGCTCTGTGACTCAGCCCCGTGCCCCGCGCTTCCGCGTGGGGGGGGGGGGCGGCGTGTGCTGTGGCTCCGGGAGGAGCATGGACGGGTTTCGGCCCGAGGGACAGTGAGGACCTCACACGTTCAGCGTCCTTCTGCCCCGGCTCCGGTGCCCTTAGCGTGAGGGGCAGCCTGGGGAGCACCGAGGGGGCCTGCTCTCGGGGTGCACGTTTCCCGACGTGAGCCGAGCCCGCCTTGCGCCGCTGGATGGCCGGCTGGTCGGCCAGCCCGACGGCTCGACGGGGGCGGCGCCGGCTTCGGAGCCACGCGCGGGGGGCGCGGGAGGCGCGGGAGGGATGCCCCGCCCCACGCGGGCGCTGCCTGCTCCGCCCCCACGGGGCGCCGCCCACTGCAGCTCCCACCGCCTACCTGCCAGCCAACCAGGCCCCTCCCGGGGCAGCGCGGCCCCGCCCTGGGGGCGGGGCGTTGGCGCATTACATAAGCCGCCTGCTCCCGCTCCCGCTCCCGCTCCTGCGCGGCATCAGGGGCACCTGCCTCCGCTCTCCAGGGCTTCCTGACGTGGTGTTGGAGGCAGGTGTCAGACAGTTCTGATCTTTCCATTGTTTCCCTAATTTCATTGCAGAAAATGACTGATGGGGAGAAAGACACAATGCAGAGACTAATTTACAGCTAATTCTTCAGAATAGTCATGATTGGCTAAGCTAGCAGTGGTGGATGTGTTTTATTTAATTTACAAATTTGCAGTTAAGCTAAGAGCAGCAGTTGGTGGGCTCCTTCTCCAGAGCTCTGATTTGATCAACGACGTGTCAGGACACAGGGCGGTGACGTTAGAAAAGCACGCCGGCAGGGAAGGCGCTGCGCCTGGTCAGCTGGTGGGAGGGGCTGGGAGCGCTGGCGCCGCCTCTGGGTCCCCTGCCGTGCTGCGTGGGCCCCCCCAGAACGCTCGGGCGCTGGTGCGGTTCTGGTGACGGGAGGCGCAGGGCGCTGGGCAGAAAGAGGGAAGCGTTATGCAGTGTCCTCTTACGCACGGGCGGTCACTGGGCTTGCCTGTTTAGGGGACCCTCACTGCAGGTCCCACCCCTGTCCTCATGGTGCAGGTGCCAACAGACCAGGTAGATATTGAGATAAACAAACAAACAAGTGTTATTTTATTGCTCTTTAATTATTTAAAGCAGACAAATAGGGTGCTGATAGAGTAACAGTTGGGAGTTAAGGAGAGAGAGCCATTGTTCAGAGAAGACCTTTGGGATGAGGCCTTGGGGCTGCTGACCAGAAGGGTCCGCCATGGCTGGTTTTGTGTCACCTTCGCTGGGCTGTGGTACCCGGTTATTCAATCTAATCCTGATCTGTTGTCACCGTGAAGGCCCTTTGTAGACGCAGTTAACCCCTACCACCTCAGTTCGTTTTAAGTAAAGCAGATGGCCTCTTCATGTGGGTGGGCCATCTGCCCAGCTGAGGGTTCTCAGCGCACAAGGGCTGCGGGAGCCCTGGGAGGTCTGCGCGGGGTTGGCGCAGGGAGGGACTTCTGAGCTGTCAAAGAGAAAGAAAAGCAGCGCTGGACACGTGTGAAGGGTGGCGAGACAGATTTTATTGAAACCACTGCAGCAGGAGAGAGACTCCAGTTTCGACGGCACTGGACTCCAGCTAAGAGGTGACTGGAGTTTTTAAAGGGAGAACAGAGAGAGAATGAAATGGGGCTACGGGAAAGTGAGAAGGGGGAACAAAAAAGAATGGGGGTGCTGTGTGCAGTGTCAGTGTCGCCTGAGAGCTCCAGCCTGCCGGTCTCACCCAGTCCCCACAGTCCTGTGAGCCAATCCCCTGCAATAAATCTATTTCATTTCTTTTTATTTCTGCTTCTATCATATCTACTTTATTTATTTTACTTTTACTTTATTATATAATAAACACGCAAAATGTCCTACTTGCTCTGTGTCTCTGTTGAACAGTGCTGGATGCTAACACTAGGTCCCGAAATGTGTGTCCTCTGTCTCACATTACACAGGCACCATTTTTGTGGAACTCATTTTCACGTAGCTTCAGCTACGCACATATGCTGAAAACATCCAGATTTCTGCCTGCGCCCTGCCCCTCTCTCCTGACACCACAGTCACAAAATCCAACAGCCAGCTGGACGTGACGGCCCAGATGGCCCCAGGTGTCTCAGCCTCATCAGGTCCGCCAAGAAACCCGCTAACCTGCTTCCGCTCTAAATTTCTTCCACTTTCTTTGTTTTTTAAATACTTGACTAGTCCTTAATTATAATGTAACACAAACAGGAAAGTGCATAAGTCGTAAGTGTACTCTCTGTAGGGTTTAATGAATTTTCGCCAAGCAAACACACTCATGAAATCACCACCCAGGTCGAGACTTACATGTCACCACAGCCCCGACACCCCCGTTCCCCTCCCTAGCCTAGACCACCTTCCTCCTGGCAAAGTTAACCTCATTCTGACTGCTCACACCTGGGTTGGTTCCACCTGTTCTGAATCTTACAGAAGCAGAATCATAGAGTCTGTACTGTTCTGTGCCTGTTCCTTTCACTCCGTATCCTGTGTGGGGGACTCTTCCATGAAGTTTTGTTGATTAACGATTTATTCATCTCTATTAGTGTCGAGTCTCCACTGCGTAATTATACCACAACTTGTTTAAGCATTTTACCATTGATGGACACTGGGCTGTTTCCACAGAGGGGCGATCTTGTATGGTGCTGCATGATTATCTACACGACGTTGGTGACCGCGTGCACGCAGCTCGCAGAATGAAATTGCTGGAACCCACCTTTTGTGTATGTTTATCTTGAGCAGATCCTGTCCAGCAGTTTCCCAAACTAGCTGCAAAATGCAAAGCTCTTGCCCCCAGAGTGTGAGCGTTCCAGTTGCTCCTCACCCCTGGCGACACTTGCTGTTGTCGGATGGTTTCCATTTTATCCTTCCAGGACGTATGGAACAGTATTTCATTGTGATTCTTATTTTCTTTTCTTGTTTAATATGAGGGTGAACACTGTTCCCCAGACTGGGGGACTTTAGGGTGTCTTCTTTTGCAAACTGACTGTCCAGACCGCTTGCCAACACTTTACTGAGACTTTGGTTTGTTTTCCCTGCTGATTTTGAAGTCCTTTGTTACAAGTAGCATGAATATCTTCTCTCGTTCAGCAGTTTTTCAATTTCCTCTTTTTGGTGTCTTTTAGTGAAAACAATTTCCTAATTTTAGCGTAGAACTTTATCACTGTTTTCTTACTCAGTAAGGGCATTTTGTGTCCTGCTTGAGAAATCGTTGCCAACTAAGATCACTCAGGAATTCTCCTGTGTTATCCTTTCACATCAAGATTTATAGCATCTCTGGAAATGAATTTTGTGTGTGACGGGAACAGGACAAGATTTATTTTCTCCATATGCATCTCCAATTGACTCAGCATCATTTACTAAAAAGACATTTCCCACTGCCCTGAAGCACCGTTATTGTAAATCATCTGTCTACAAAGTGTACACAGCCTCTGGGCTCTTCCACTGGTCTCCTTGCCTGTCCTTCATTGCAACACTGTCTTAATCACTGCAGCTTTACAATAAATCTTGATTCCTGCTAGTGTGATTCCTCCAACTGCATTCTTTTTTAAGATTGTCATAGCTGTTCTTGGTCCTTTGTGCTTTCATATGAATTTCTAGAATCAGTTCAGAATGATTTTTAGAATAACTATTTAAAAAAACACTGGCTAAGATTTTTGTCTGGGATTACATAAAATCTGCCTATCAACTTGCAAACAATTGATATTTAACTATTATATATTCCAATCCATTATTTTGTTTAATTTCTCCAAAGAATATTTTGTAGTTTTCTGTATAGAGATCTTTGCATATATTTAGTTATTCCTAGGACTTCAGATTTTTCAAGTCATGATTAATGATGTCCTTTTAAACTCAATTTTGTCTTTTATTTGTTTTTGGTATATAGAGGTACAACTGAGCTGTATATATTGACCTTGTCAGAGAAACCTTGTTACATTTACCTATTAATTATCCTAGTTTATCTATAAATAGCTTACATTCTCTATGAAATCTTATCATCTGATAATTACAACACTTATTGTTTTTACCCAGCAGCACAACTGTAATACTTTTTCCTGCCTTATTCCACTGGCTAGAACTTCCAGGGCATTTCTAAGGAAGTGAGAGCTTGTCTGTTCCCAACACTTATCAGGCAAGCTGCCAGCGAAGCCTCGTCGCTAGCTGCGATGCTCACTGTGGGCATTTCTTCCTTAGATAATTCTTACCAGATTAAGAAAGCTCCCTTCTGTACCAAGGTTGCTAAGGGAGTTTTGGTTTGCTTGCTTTTTACCATGAATCAGTGCCGAATTTCATCAGATTTGTGTGTGTGTGTGAGTGTGTTTTAATTGAGATGATCATAGAATTTCTCTTCTTTATTTGGTGATAACGGTGAGTTGAAATGGCTGACTTCCCAGGGTTCCCTCCGCACGCCTGCACGCCGGGCACTCCTGCAGTACACCCAGCTCGATGGGTGCTGTCTGTTTCATGCCTCACGGATCTGATTTTCTAATACCGACCCTGGGGATTTTTGCCTCTATATGTAACAGAGACATTCATCTTTGCATTAGTTTCCTTATTGCCACTGTAACAAATTTCCACAAACTTACTGGATTAAAAGACACAGATTTATTGTCTTTCAGTTCTAGAGATCAGAAGTTTAAAATCAAGATGTCAGCAGAGCTGGTTCTTTCTTGATGCTTCAGAAGAGAACCAATTTCCTTTTTTTTTTTTTTTTTTTTTAGCTTCTAGATGCCACCTGGGTTCTTTGGCTCCCAGCCTCTCCCTCCCATCATCCCAGTTTCTTGGTTCAGTCATCACATCTCCTCCCAAGTCTGATGTTCCTTTCTTCCCTACAAAGGGCACCTGTGACTGCATTGGGGTCACCAGGACAGTCCAGGACAATCTCCACATCGCAGGTGCTTAATTTAATCATGTCTGCAAAGTCCCTTTTACAGATATGGTAGCATTTTCAGAGGTCCAGGGATTAAGTCGTGGATATTTTTGGTGGTGAAGTGGGACATGAGCCAACCCGCCACAGTCCCTAAACAATATTTATTTGTAAAGTATGCATACGGTTTTTGTTATCAAGATGGTACTGACCTTACCCAGACAGTTGGGAAATGTTTCTGTCTATCTGTTCTCTGGAACAATACCTGGTATGTAAGAGTTTTGTATATTTTCTTATTGTGTAAATGTTCAGACGAATGTGAAGGCACACAGGCTCAGCGGACATTTGGGGGTTAATGGAGAAATTTCAATTATATATTTAATTATCACTCTAGTATTTAATAAAGAGGGAGGTTTTGATCAATTGTGGTTTTAATATTTAAAACTTCGCCTGTCCTCCCTCCCCGCCCCTCGGACCCTGCTCAGTGTTGCCAGTTGTTTATCTAATGGATTATTCTTCCTAATGAAACCAGCATTTGCTGCTGTTAATTTATCTCGTTATAATAATTTGCCTTTTTCTTTAATTTTTCATTTTATCTTCATTTTGTATGTAACTGTCATTTTAAATTTAACTTCCTGTCCTTTTCCCCAGCTACTTGAGAAGGATATTTAGATTAATTTTGAGCCTCTAATCTTTTTGATTATTAAGTCCATGTGCTTCCCTCTAAGCACAGCTACATTCCTCGCATTTCTCACTGCAGTTTTATAATCACATAGGACAAAACATTTTCTAATTTCCTTTGTGAATTGTTTTCTGTGATCCATAATTTATTTAGAGATGTGTTACTTGTCTTTCAGATATTTGGAAATTATCTACTTCCTTTTTTTAAATTATTGATTTCTAGCCCAGCTCTACTGCGGTCAGAGAATATACCATGGATAATTTCAGTCATTTCTTGAGACTTGCTTTATGGTTCAACATAAGGGTAATTTTGGTAAATGATCCATGTGCACATTAAAAAAATGAATAATTTACATTTGATGGATACAGTGTTCAACATTTTAAATTATGTTAAATTTGTTAATCATGTTGTCAAAATTTTCTCTACGATAAATGATCATATTGTTTGCTTTTGCTTTTCGTTCCACGATGAGGTGTGTTGAGATCCCCTGTTAATGAAAGTTCCCTTGTTCAGTTTATGCTCTTTGTTTATCAGCTTTGGTTATGCAACTTGCAGGCCAGGTTCCCAGGTGACAGTATTTGTAGGATTGTTTTATTTCCCCAGAGGGGTGACCCTTTAACGGCTATGAAATGTTTCTTTTCACCTGGAAATCCTTCCTGCCGCAGTGCCTGCCTCGGCTGGTGTCTGACAGTGCCGTCCCCGTGCCGTCACCACGACGCCCTTTGGTACTCGTTATCTCTACGTTTAGCTTGGTGTATCGTTTCACATCTTTTAGTATCAGCCTTCCTGCAACTTTAAGTTTAAGATGTGACTTTTGTAAGCAGTATATAGTGTATTTTTTCTCTTGCTATGAAAATTTTGTATATTAACAGTGTGCGGTCTGTTTATATGTAATATAAACATGGACATTTTGGGGTTGGAATTTCCTGCCTTAATATTTCTGCATATCGCACCCGATCTGTTTCTATTCCCTTTGTTTTTTTTGACTTTTTGTGGTTGATTCTTTGGGTGGGGGGGTGATTTTTATCATTCCTTCCCCCATTCTCCTAACTCGTTATCCATGCCTCCTTTGACTACGTATTTCACTTGCGTGGAGTATTCCTCCCATCCTTGAATTGTCAATTTCTAGAATATTTTATCACTTCTCGAACATAAAAACTGTGCAATACTTTAATCGCCTCCCTTACTTTTCCATGATTATTGCCTTATATGTTAATCACATATATTTTAACTCCCCTAATTATTACAATACATAATCACAATCCCAATTTCACTGTACGTGTAATTACACACACTTACATATGAACGTACGTAACCATATGACTACAGTTACACCTATATGTACAGTGTACGTATATATTCCTTCCTCATTGAGATGCTTCTGCTGGGAGTGACTTCCCTTCACCTGAACAGCTTCTGTAGTTTGTGTAGTGAGAGTGGCACTGGTGTCTAACTACTTCAGTAATGGTCTGATTATGTCTTCATTCCGCCTTCAGTTTGAACATTGTTCTTTCTGGACTCCTGGGCCGGCCACCGTCTTCCTTCAGCCCTCCACCCGTGGCCGTCTGGTTGAGCCCTCTTTCTTACTGCTGGTCTTGTTAAGGGAATGTATTTTATTCTCTCTGATGACTTTCAAGATGTTTCTCTTTGCCTTTGTTTTTCTGAGTTTGACTCAAATAAGTGTCTGTGTGTATGTTTGGTTCTTTTGGCCAACGTGGGACAAATATTAGACAGTAATGCCCCGTTTCATTTTCTTCTTTCTCTGACTCTCCACTTATTTACATGCTGGACATTCTCACCGTGTCTTGAGCGCCTCCTACACCCTTTCAAAACACCTCCCATCCTTTTCTCTTTGTTGCTTTGGCCTGGATACTTTCTACTAAACTATAATTTCATTCAGTCATCCTCTTTATTTTACTTATGATGTTCATCACTTTGGTTATCCAGTCATATTTATGATCATATATAAAGTGCCCAGTAACTCAGAAATACTGCTTGCAAACATTCTCAACAAAACAATTTTATTTAAGTTGTCCCCCCTGACATCACTGTCTTTGTCACAACTCAAGCAACATTTGAATCATGGAAGATAGTCCTCCAAAGTGTTTTTACTTTATTTCCAGCTAAACTGCTTTGGGATCTTTTTGAATTATATATTACACTCTTAGTGAAAATTTAGTCCAAACCTCACATTCCCACTTGCATACTTTTTAGTGAAGTTGATTATTTAATCATTATCTAGATGTGTGTTTGTGATTGATACAAAATAACTCCACGACTATTGTTTTTTGTTATAGTGGTTTTCCTTATTATAACTTAGGTAGAATTTGCATACTGTAAAATTCACTATTTTAAAGCACATAGGTCAGTAGTAGATCCTCAAGACTGTGTCATCATCTGATTCCAAAGCATCTTCACCACCCCCAAAGAAACTTCGTACACATTGACCCTCAGCCCAGGCTTGACAACCACTGATGCACTTTCTGTCCCTATTTGCCTACTCTGGACATTTTATACAAAAAATTATACAATGTGTGATGTTTGTAACTGGATTCTCTCACCTAGCATAATGTTCCCAAGGTCCATTGAGGTTGTAGCATGTGTCAGTACTCCGTTACTTTGTGTGGCTGAACATCCCATATATCCCATGCTTATGGATGTGTAGTGTCTGTTCATCTGTTCATCTGTTGATGGACATTTGACTTGTTTTCACCTTTTGGCTCTTGTGAACAGTGCTAGTATGAATGTCTGTGTACAAGTTCTTGTTTGAATACCTGTTTTAAATTTTTGGGGATAAAAACCTTGGAGTGGAATTACTGGGTCATATTATACCTCTATATTTAACTCTTTGAGGAACTGGGAAACTGTCTTCCACAGCCGCTGCACATTTGACATCCCGCCCAGCAGCGTATGAGCGTTCTGATTTCTTCACATACTTGCCAACACTGACTTCCCGATTTCCGGCCGTGGCAGTCCTGGAAGGGTGTGAAGAAGTAGGTCACTGTGGTTTTCATTTGCGTTTTGTTAATATCTAATGATGTCAAGCATCTTTCCACATGCTTATTGGCCATTTGCATATCTTCTTTGGAGAAATATCTATTCAAGTCCTTGCCCATTTTCAAACTGGGTTACTTGTCTTTTTGCAGTTGAGTTACAGGGGTTCTCTGTATATTCTGGATGACAAAGCCTTATAAGATGTATGGTTTGCAAATACTTTCTCCCATTCTGTGGCTGGTCTCTTCACTCCCTTGGCAGTGTCCTTTGATGCACAAAAAGTTTTTTAGTCTCGATGAAGTTCAATTTACCCAATTTTCCTTTGGTTGCTTGTGTTTTTGGTGGCATATCTAGAAATCTTTGCCTAATCCAAGGCCATGAAGATTTACACCTATGTTTTCTCCTAAGGAATTTGTGATTTTAGCTCTTGCATTTAAGTATTTGGTCCTTTTTGAGTTAATTTTTGTAAATGGTTGGTGGAAGTGTCTAATTTTTTTTTCTTTTTTTGCTGTAGGTATTCAGTTGTCCTGGTGCCATTTGTTGAAAAGACTATTATTCTTTCCCTATTTCTTTTCCCAGAAAATCAATGGACTCTCCAGCTCGCTCCGCGGATGCACGTCCGCCCTCGTACCAGCATCACGCTGCCTTTCTTACTGTAGCTTTGCAGCAGGTTTTGAAATTGGGAAATGCAAATCTTCCGATTTTGTTCTTCTTTTTCAAGATGTTTTTGGCTATTCTGGTTCCCTTGCAATTTCATACAAATTTTAGAATCAGCTCGTCTGTTTTTGTCAAAAAAAAGTCAGTTGGAATTTTTACAGGAATTGTGTTGAATGTGCTAATCAATTTGGGGAATGCTGTCTTCTTCACAGTATTACGTCTTCTGATTCATTAACATGGGACATTTTCCCATTTATTGAGGTCTTTAATTTCTTTCAACAACTTTTTGGAGTTTTCAGTGTACAAATCTTGCATTTATTTTATTAAATATATGAAATATATTCTTAGGTATTTTGTCCTCTTTGATGTTATTGTAAATAGTATTGTTCCCTTAATATTTTTAAAATTTCAATTAAGTTAAAAAATGTTTTAAACTGCAGTGATTATATTTTTGGTTGTCCTTTGACAGTGTGTGGGGACCGGCTGATTTTTGTATGCTGATCTCGTGTCCTGAACTCATACAGTAGCTCCAATAGTTTCTTCTTTTTGGGTGGGGGGTGAATTCTTAGTGTTTTTTCATAAATAAAATTATGTCACCTGCAGCTAGAGATAGTTTCCCTTCTTTTCCAATATAGAAAACGTTTATCCCTGATTTTAGTAAACTGAGTCTTCATGTTTTTAATTGGTCAGTCTAAGGAAAGGGTTTCCAAATTTTACAATTTGAAAAAAGCCTTCCATCTCACTGATGTTGTCTCTTGTTTTCCTGCTCTCTGTTTTGCCTGTGTGCTACTTAATCTTTGCTATTTGTCTTGTCTTGGGCCTAATTTGCTCTTCTGTTTCTCGTTTCTCAAGGTGGGAGCTCCGGACCTTGACCTGAGATCTCTCTTCTATCACTGGCGTGAGCGTTCAGGGCCGCACAGCTTGTTCTGAGCGCGGCTTGCACTGCATCTCCACATTTTGGTAGCTTGTGTTTCCCTCCGAGTCAAAGATTTTTCCTAATTTTCCTTGCTGTCTCTTCTTTGACCCGTTGGTTAATTAGGAGTGTGCTGTTTGTTTTCCACATAGTTATCAGCTGTCCAACTTTCTTCCCTTCATTGATTTTTAATTCCATTCTATTGTGGTCAGGGAACTTGCTTTGTATGATCTCAGTCCTTTTAAATTTACTGAGACTCGTGTTATGGCCTAACATATGGTCTATCCTGGGGGATGTTTCACGTACAGATTCGACGCCGCTGCGCGTAGATCTGTGTGTTCTGCTGCTGCTGGGGAAGCGGTCCACAGACGCCCCTCGGCCTAGTGGGTTACGGTGGTGTCCGCTCCTCTGTCTCCTTGCTAAGCTCTTTAGTTGTTCTGTTCATAACTGACCAGGGGTACTGAAGTCTCCAGCTGTGGTTTTTGAATCATCTGTTTCTCCTTTCAACGATTCCGGCGCTCCCTTCCCTCTCGTTAATGGCATGTGTGTTTCCCATTGCTTTGTCTGCTTGGTCACTCTGCTTATCTGCCCATAAACGTTACTTTCCTTAAAAATCCTGTCTACTGAGACTTTTATTTCTGTTACTACTTTAGCGTAAGTTATTCCATTTTTTGTATATTTAGTTTCTCTTATGAAATTCTTCATTTTATCACCTATATTTTAAAATTTTAGTAATTTTAAAGTTTATGTAAAACAGCTTTTATGTATAAGAAATCTCGTGGATCTCTTTCTAATGTTTGTTCTTTCTCTTTTCTGTTTCCTTGCCTTTGTACTCCAGGCTGACATGCCTGATGATTTTTGTTGTTGAATGTCGGAACTTGCGTACAAAACTTGTATAGATGATTCGATTCTACTGTTTTCCCTCAAAAAATTTACCATTGCTGCTGGCAGCCTTTTATGCTGGGGCTAGTTCCAAGCTATGAATCCATTTATTTGAAGTGTTTGCAAATTCTGGTCTCGTCTTGGCTTGCTTTTGCTTTTCTGTAGCCCCTCCAGAAATCCGAAATTAAAATTTGGATTACTTTTGAGGGCTTTTCTCTTCGAGGGGCCTGGGAAAAAACCCAACGTTTATATCTCCCGGCCATACAAAAGTTCCAAAAGCTCTGTTCAACTTCTTAGTCCCCAGCTGTCGCTTAAATATCAACACACAAGCAAGGCCACGAGCAGCTGAGGCCAGCCCAGATCAGACAAATGCCCTCCCCATGACATGTGCTTAGCCTGCCAACCTCGGGGTAGAAAAGAAATAACTTCTGGGGTAGTGTGTTGTGCAGGACGTGGGATCAACTGCCTGAGACAACACTTTCTTCCACAAAGAGTTCCTGTTATCTTTGCACCCCTGGATTCACAAACACCTCTCAGATGAGGCTTGGCCATGAGACCGTCTGCTTGTACAGCTGGAAGCAGGTTTCAACCATCCCAACCATTTTCTGGCTGAACTCCTAAATTTGTTTCAAGATTTAGCCCCAGAAGAGCTCACCTGGGTTCCTTAGCCCACCCTCCACCCCAACCCCTCATAACTTTCGCGCACATGTCTGTTAGGGCACCTTTCACATTGTGACCAACCAGCGACTGGTACGTGCTGCCCCTGCTGCCCCCACCGTGTTGAATACGCAAGTTGGCGCTCTGTTACCTTCAGATCCTCAGTGCAATTTCCAGCCTCTGTTATCGGCTGAGTCTACGCTCAGACAATGATGGGTAACAGGGACAGTGTCTGAAGGCTGTGTGATATTTCATGACACACAAAATATTATTACAGACATTATTTTGAGTCTCACGTTGAGCGACGGAAGCTACTTACCTCGTCACATAAGGCAGGTGCTGTCTTTGGTACAAGCTGTTGACCACTTCCTATATGGAGAAACTGGACCCCACCGAGGTTGAGTAACTGGCCTGAGATGACAAGGCTTGTAGTTAAGACGATGGGACTAGAATCTGTGCTCTCTTCATCTTGCACGATGGCATCTGGACACAAGCTCGCTCTCATGCCCCGACTGGTGGGGGTTTAAACCAGGCCTTGGCGCCAAGCTTGGCTTCACACGAGCATCAGCAGCTCCTGCCATTTCCATATTCAGCACACAGAACCACACACACCCTAGAAATTCAGAACTTGTCCACTGGGTACCTGGGTTTACACACATCAATCCTTGTATTCACTTTAACTGTGAACCTGCACAGTAAAAGCAAGGTCACAAGCTGGTGTTCTGTGCCTTCATGTAAGAGGAACACTCGGGTTTGTGAAGAACCACACCAGGAGGCTGCTGGAAGCTTTCCTGAGATGCCATAGAAACGTCTGTTCCGAAGTCCTCCTCACCGGCTCACATGCAGGAACAAGAACCCCCGTTGGCAGCGTGCGAGCAGCCCTGCGCAGTGCCTGCGATGGGATTCGGTTGTTTTCTGGGTCCCCCAGATGAGCCCTGGGGGCGTAGAACTGCAGGCAACCCACAATGTGGCCCTAGATCTGCGTGGCTGGGAGGGCAGGCGCCTTTCCAAGCCCGGCAGGAATGTCCCAAGGTCCCCTGACCTGACGGGGGCCAGGTAAGCGTCTCCAGGCTGAGGGTCGGGGGCAGTGTCCCACCGTCCCTGCCAACCCAGAGCTGTGGGCGATGGTGGGAAGGGGCCAGGACACAGAAAGGAAGAGGCTTCCAGTGACTGTGTGCGCCTTGGTGAGCATGTCCCCCTCTGGAGCAGGTACACAGAATGACTGGTCAGTCCTCCACTGAGCTGGGGGTGCTGGGAGGACCCAACCTGCTGCGGGTAGCGTGGGCCCCCCCCTGCCGCTGTGACACATACAGACTCTGCTCCTGGGGGCACCTTATCACTCATCACAGCTCTCGTGGCCCCAGGCCTGAGTGCTGTGAGGCAGGAGCTCCGTCCCCATGTTGCCCTCCCCTGGACAGCACAAAGCTTTCTTTCTCTTTCCTTTTGTTTCCATCCCTCCACTGAACTACCCTGGACATTACGTGTAGCAGAGGAGGCAACGGCTAGAAGAGGAAAAAAGACTAATAACGTACAAGTGTCAAGGATGCGGTCAGTGCGTGTGGTGCCCCCCAAGGCGGGACGCAGCCATCTGCAGAGGAACGGTGTGGTCTTAAGTCTGATATGGTCCGTTGGTCATTGATCTGGTGAGGTGACAGTACACCCCCGTGATCGGATGCACCGTCCATCGGCAGATGTGGCCTGGGACGTACTGGGTAGCTGCTACACAGTAGGGATTTCCCGTGTCAAGGTGAGAGTGTAGATGCTAGAGTTGTCTTAACAGGGTTCTCCAGAGAAACAGAGCCAACAGGAGACATTGCGAGGAACTGGCTCCGCTGATCACAGAAGCCGGAAGTCCCGCACCTGCCGGCTGCAAGCGGGAGGCCCGGGGAAGCCAACGGTGTAAGTTTTGGGCCAAAGCAGGAGAAAGCGGACGTCCCAGCTCAATGCCAGCCAGGCAGTGAGAGCCGGTTCCCTCTCGTTCTCCCTCTTTGTTGCTGTTCTTCTTTTTAATGAGCACCTGCTTTTCTTTATCTGTGCCAATTCAGATCAGACTTACTGATCTTCGCCAGTCTATACGTGAAAGTGGCACTGCCTTATCATTTACATCTTCATTTCCAATTATTATGATGAAGCTGAGCATCTTTTCGTGTGTATACTGTCCACTTAGAGCTCCTCTTCTGGGGACCATGCATGCTTTTTTTGGCCCATTTTTCTATTGTGGGTTGGTCTTCTTATTTATTTGTAAGGACTCTTGATATATTAGGAAATCAGCCCTTGTCTGGTTTCTAAATTGTAAAAATATGATAAACTCGATGTTCATACAAACATCACATAAGAACAGCACCCCCTCCACTACAAGCACAGACGCTTCCAGCCATTGGGAGAAGACTGTGTATACAAACCCGCACTTGAGAGAACTTCACTCTTGAAGGAAGGTTTTGGCTTAGAAGGTTGTCTTGCTTTGTCAAGGAATCAGATGTTTATTGTCCTGGAAAAAAAAATGCGTGTGTCTGTGCAAATGCTTATGGAGTCTCTGAATAACTTTCAAAGACTAAGAATTAATGTTTTATTGTGTACAATAAAGGCAACCCAGGTCTCTCTGATGTGAATATCTGCCGATTCACTTTGGGCACAGGAAGAAATGACACGCTGCCCCTGGGTGCTTCCTGCCGTGTCTTTCCCAGAGCATCAGTGTCATCCCCAAACAGAGATAAGCTCACAGTCTGGGTGCCCTATCGCCAAGTGCACACCTAGTGTTCAGCAGAGATATCTGTGTCTCAGGATGTAAGGGGGAAGAGTCGGGACATCAAACATTGAAAGTTATCTCATTCCCACATGACATGGAGGAATAAAATGTGTTGTCTGACCCTCTCCCCGCCCGCATGTGGCAGAAGACAGCTCATGGACCAAAGATGAGGCACAGAAAGCTTCACTTGGTTTATTTGGATAAATAAATGTATAGACTGCTCAGGAGAAAAACTCCATGGTCGGGGGCGGGGCGGAAAGACAGAGGGCAATGTAATAGCTTTTCTTAGGTGTGAAGTAGTGGGCTTGGGCATAATTAAATCGTCTGTTATGAGCCTGAACCAGGCCGCGGTCACTGGATTTGATTTTAATTGGTCTACTGATACTAAACATTTCATACGCTTTTTTGTTCTAGATCGATGGGATGAGGCTCCCCCCCACTGGGGGCGGCCTACCATCACTCAGTCTGGGATTCGCATGTCAGTCTCATCCGGAATTCATCCAGCGTCTGGGCACCCGTGGCCAGTCCCGTGGGCGGTAAAGTGAGCCATCACAGTCAAAAGACCCGCCTGGGTTCTAATCCAGGCCCCACGTCTCCCCAGCAGAGCGACACTGGTGAGTTCTGAGTGTCTCCCCACCTTGATTTTCTCACTTTCAAAATGAAGATAAGAGACAGACCCTACCCCCTGGGCTAGGACGATGTTCACGTGAAGAAACGCCTGTAAAGGGCTCCGCCAGTGTCTGGCCCACGTGAGCGCTGAGGAGGTCCTCGCCGAGGCCCCACCGGGAGCCCGCCGCCTCCCAGCCCCCAGGCCATCCCGCCCGCTTGGAGGAGACACGTGGCCCTCCCTCCCCGCCTCCCTGCCCCGTCCTCAGACTCCCCTGTCTGAATGCAAGCTGGCCTCTGCAGACACTCTGGGGATTAACAGATGAAGCCCCAAAAAATAAGTTTTCCTCTTCCTCCCCTCACTGTCCACGAAGCCAGGTCGCTGCAGAAAAGAAGAAAACGCTTACCTGGAACGTCCTACAAACAAGCCTTAATTTAAAAAGAAGTTAAAAGTCGTAGAGCGGCCAGAGCGCAAACTCATCGCTCCCTGCAGGAAGGGCTGGGTGGCGACCCTCCCGCGTGTGCCCGAGCGAGCGAGCGAGCGTCCCCCGCGTCTGCGTCTGCGCGGAGCCGGGCGGCGCCGCCTAAGCGCTGCGGGCTCGGTGCGCGGGCCGCGCGGGGCGCGAGCGGCCCGCTTTCGGCCGCGCAGACCCCGCGCCCACTGCGCAGCCCTTTCGGGTGATGAAGATCACAAATGAAATGACCGTTCACGGGCCCGATACATTTTATGTTCGAAAAGAAACATTTTCTTCATGAGTGCCTGTTTGTAATTTAGCTGATTTTTAATAACGGCTCAGAAAATTTGAAAAAAAAGAACAAAACAACAACAACAACAAAAAAAACCAAAGACCGTTTCGCAGCTGGACCGCGAGCCGTGGAGGAAGTAGGGGTGGAGGGGGCCTTGCAGGGGGCGCCCCGCCGCCGCCCCGGAAGCCAGGCCCGGCGCCGCCCGCCTCTGCCCGGGGCCGCCCTGCTCGCGCCTCCCTTCGCGCGGAGGCGCTGAGCTTTTGTGATGTTCACTCTTCATTCGCTTACGCAACAGCTGCTGCGTGAAGTTTTTTGGAGGGTTTACTTCCTCAACCACTTGCTTAATAAATGGCAGTTAATCCTCCGCCTGGGTCCTGCGCTGGGCGCTCCGCTGGGCGCCGCGGTTCAGACAGCGGACAAGACGGCCGCTGTGGCGGCGCCTCGGGGTCACTGCGGCGGAGGGGACGCGAGCTGAAGGGTGACGCTCCGGGAGGGCCGTGCGCTTTGACGGGGCGTTAGAAAGAGCCCGGGGGTTGGCGGGTCCCGGGCGGACCCGGGGAGCTGGGGGCTCCCCCTCCCACCCACCCGCAGACCCGCCGCTCAGAGCCGCTCAGGGCCGCCCTGCAAGGATCACTCTCCTCCGTCCGCCCTGTGCTGCCTCTCCCAGCGCTCACGTGGGCTCCGGGGACCCTCTGTCCTGGCCAGGACTGGGGGGCTGCACCCCGGTTTCGGCGGGGGTGGGGGGCGGTACCGCCGTCTCCTGGGGCTCCTGCAGGCTGAGTGCTCCGCGGTCCCTGGCGCCCCTGGGCCGTGTGTCCCCGTTGCCTCGGGCAACCCTGGACCACAGGTACCTTTTAGCTTCTTGCCAACGAAGCCTCTCGCCACGAGGGCTAAGTTAGGGGCTCAGCAGTCGCCCACGAGATGAATTACAGGATCAGACACTCTGTCACGATCCTGCGTTTCCTCCGCGCAGAGCCAGTGGCCCAGGCCGGCTGGACGCCCTGCTCCAGTCCACACAGGAAGCGACCCCCACCAGGGAGGCCCACGCCCTCCCCACTCCCTGTCAGTGATCCATCCCCATCTTTCTGCAGAGCAACAGCTCAGCGGCCTAAAACACCCTCTTGAAATCTGCAAAGATATTAGCAAACTCCCCTCCACTTCTGAGTGTCTCCTAGATGTCAAAATGTTGACTTCGTCCCTGCTAAAATGCGGCTTTAGGGGAAAAAAAAAATCACATCTTTTCAAACTTCCTGCAGTCCCTGTCATTTGCAGCATATGTTCCTGCATAATGATGTTCGTAAGTGAAGTGACATTTCAGAGTAATGAGGCTTCAGTGACAATGTGTGAGAGATGTGACAAGTTTTCTCTAATAGAAAAAGGCAGTGTAGACAAAACCAGATCCACAGCCCAGGCTGGCTCTGGGCTCGGCCTTGAGCCCGGAGGTGGTGTGGGTGCACCTGCCGCCCAGAGCACCAGCCGTTCTGGGGGAATGTGCGGGGACCACGAGTCCCCATCAGACCCGCTCACTGGGAGGACCGGCAGCTGGCCTGCAGGCAGGATCGGGGTGGGGGGTTAGCAGGCACCCACCTGGGTGCTCAGGGCTGTCCCCTGTCCTCGCAACCCCTGCCTGGCGTCACTCCCCGCTCTGCCTTCCTGCTTCCCTGCGATGGGAGGCTGCTTCCCACCCCCCGGGGGTGAGTCCAGGCCCAGCCCTGCAGCGGCCGAAGGCTGGCTTTCTGGCTGGAAGGAAAAGCCCCAGGGCCTCAAGTCTCCCTGGCGGGGTCTCTGCATTAGCCAGGGCCCCAGGGCTCCCAGTTTTTGCTGCCTCGATGGGAAAAGCTGACTCGGCTCCAAGTCCCACCTACACCCCTCGGGCCGGCGCCCCCTCGGCTTCCCCCGACAGTCTGTGCTCTGTCACTGCAGCCCCATCTCTCCAGGCTCCGCACAAGTTCACGGGGGTCGCCCTCACTCCCACCTGGGGGCCCGTTCCTTACAGGCCAAGCCTCTGCTAGGGGTCTCTCACCCTTGAAGTCTGCTCACCCGGGGGCCCTCAGTCCTGGGCAGCGACTTGTCTTTCAAGCTCATTCATAAGGATTCAGCAAGTGGCCGCAGCGCTTGGGCTCTCCGAGGATCCGGGGCGCACGGGCGGGGAGACCCGAGGGCCGCCCTGATGGGGGGAGACGGGCAGACGCGGGTAAGCAGAAGAATGAACGACGGCGTCCCTGCAGGAGGGAGCGAGGTGGCCCCGCGGTGGGCACGGCGGCCCTGGGGGCCTCTCTTGGCTTCTCCCCGCCGCGCCCTGCCCGATGCGTTGCTACGTGCTTCTTTACATCCTTTCTTATTCAGCGCTCGTCTCCCCCATACACCCAGCAAGCAGCACGTGAGGAGTAGTTAATATCTGCTCAGTGCTCTGTGCAGGCTCCAGGCGAAGAGGCGGACAGGGATCAGCACATGTCAGCGTCACAGCGAATCTCCAGGAAGTTCCACTTTGGTCTCTGTAAGGAAGATGAGACACAGGTGCTTGGGGAGGCCAGGGCTGGCCACCAGCCGGCAGGTGGAGGCTCTGGGACTTGCCTGTGGGGGGCAGGGGTGGTGGCTCTCTCGGAGGGTCCCCTGCTCCATGACGCAGGGCTCTGGTCTGCTCAGCACCAGGCGGCCAGCGGCCAGCAGAGCCCCTGGCTACGGAGTGACTGAGTGAGCGGGCAGATGACCTCATTCCTCCTCTAACAGATGGATCGCCTCTACAATGGGAACACTGTGTTGTGCAACCCCTCCCCCACTTCCAGATTATTCCAACAGGGCTGCCTGCAACGCTTGTCTCCTAAGTGCCCACAAAGAGACTCTCATGCCTCCCTGTCTCCTTGGAAATCCAGAGGGCTCCCTGGCAGCTCACGGCACTCTTGTCATCCCTATCCTATCCCTGGTGGGCTTCCTGGAGGAGCTGGCTCATAGAGTGGGCCTTGAAAAGGACCCCCTGCTTCAACCTTCACTTCCGAGCGCAGGCTCCCAGATACTCCAAAAGTGGCACAAGAAACTTTTGGCACAAAGACCTGGGACAGCAGGCTGGGCTTTGGCTCTGCCACGCGTGCTGGTGCTTAGAACAAGTCATCCATCTGCTCGTGGATGTGCTGGGAACGCCAGGTCCTCACCCTCTGGCTGTACCTCCCGGAGCCGCACAGACGCTTGGCTCATCCAGAAAGGGGCGTGTCCTCCAGGAAGACCAAGATGCAGGCAGCAGACTCAAGAGGTATTTCCATCCACAGATGTTGGTAAGAAGAGCAATTTCCAAGGATTAAAGGCTACAGAAACCTAACTGTTCAACACATTTACTCGTTGGCGGGTCCAGGATTCTGCTGGGCAAAGAGCCGGCTTCAGTCCTCTGCTCTCAGCTCTGGCGCCCGGCTCTGCCAGCTCGGGTCTGTTCCTGAGCTCTGTCTCCTGGGCTCCCTCCTCCAGCTCTGGCGCGGGTGTTCACGGCACGCCTTGCCTTGAGCCCCTGCTTTCAGCCTAAGATTCAGAAACCCTGTAACCAAACCGTGAGCAAAACTCAATCAATCCTGCCCAGAGGGAGGGGCCAAGACTTCTTTCCCAGACCAGTGGGAACTGGAGACCCCCACGGCTGCTCAGAAGAACCCCTTCCTCCTCCCAGGTGCGCTGTTCCCTGACCTCAACTCCCGCTAAGCAGAAAACCAGACCTTGGTCAGCGCGCAGGACCCCCGCCCGGGGCAGGGCTTTCCCAGGGCAGAGGGAAGCCGTTCCCAGGATTTACACAGCCCCTGCCCCCGAGGAGCTCCGGGCGCACAAACCTCATCAGTTCAGTCTTTTATATACTCACCACAGCGGTTTGGGAAACATTTCAAAATTAGACAAGCATTAGCTTAGCTTGTAAAATTAAAAATAAACTGTAACGGCTTTAATGATGTTGTGCTAAATGCCAGGCCTCATAGCACCTCACGTTCCTTGAACACTTTATGGCTCCCAGTGCACTTTTAACTAACTTCTCATCTGGGAAGATGTTCACAATGCACCCGCCTCATACGGGATGCCCGCCGACTGGGGCCCTGAGGGTGTGGGTGCAGACTGACCTCCTCGGCCGGGCGCAGGGTCCCCCCCGGATTCCTCGGGACGGACGCCCAAGTCTGACTGGGATTCCGGAGCTGCCGGCGGGCCCGTCCTGCCTGGACCCCGTCCTTACACCCGTGTTGGCGACCTTCTGCCAGGTCTGAGCCCACAGACCACAGCTCTGTTCCTCCTCACCCGGAGGACCATCCTGGGAGGGAGGGGCTGGGCTCCTGCCTGGAGCTCGGAGGGCAGGGCTTCCCCGGAAACCTTAGGATGGAACCCCTGGGGGTCTCCGCCTCCGGGAGCTCAACCTGCCGACCGCCCTGCCCTCCTCCTCCCCGGCCCCTCTCCTGACCATGCTGGACACTCTGGGTCAAGGAGACCTGAATCCACCCTCAGCGGCTTCTTTGTTAGGTGGCCTTGGACAATTCCCACAGCGTTTCCAGATCTCACCTCTCTCCGCACTGCAGGGAGAGCTTTCAAGAGTAGGGCTTGTTAGGAAGACAGAGGCTGGGGACGGGATGGGGCGGAGCCCTCCCAGTGTGGCTTTGTCTTCTCCAGGATGCGTCCACTCCCCCTGGGTCCTCGGGGGGGACCTGCAGCCCTCCTCCTTCGAGAGCCCCCAGCGCCAGGTGTTCTCCGTCCAGCACACTTTCCCCGGGCACCCCAGCCTTGTCCCTGAGCGAGTCCTGCTCATGCTGACTTGGAAAAGGTGGATGGAAGGGTGCCCGCTCCGCTGGCTTCTGATGGCTCTCCTCTTCCCAAAGCTCAGCCCCCTGCCACGTGGTCCTGCCGGGGGGGGGGCGGCTCTGCACCCATCGCCCGCTGGGATGCTACGGTCCGTTCAGATTCCCTGCTGGTACTTCACTTAGAGACCAGACTGAGGCAGGCTGAGAGGTGGGGTCTCTCTGATGCTCTGGCTGTGACCTGGGAAGAACTGTGTTTCTCTCTTTTCTACAAGCGTGAGAGGGAAACAGAGACCAGGTTCCTTCCTTGGCACCGTGGACTGGTCCTGAAGTGGGTGGATGAGCTGGTGCCTGCTCAACACGGCTGCAGGTCGGGGTTTGTAACATTACCTGGTCACCCAGTTTCTCCGACAGCAGATGGACTTTAAAAAAAAGATTCTAAGGGGAAAATCACCCCCTCGATTCTAGCGGCTTATGCACCTGTGAAGTGGGCACAGGGGTCTCTTTCATCAGGATTTTTGTGTCGTCTCCCGTAAGTTTACTTCTTTGCTTTAGTAACGTACTTTCTTGCGCTAGACCTTATGACCCTCAAATCGAATTTCAGGTTAATTTGCAAGTACCTGGTCCTATAATTTTTGGACTGTGCGAATTACAAAAAACAATCTTCATAATTCTTAGGAGGAACGTTTTACCAATTATGCTGCTGGAGCCAAAGATTACAATTTCACAAATATCTTTGGTCGTTTTAGTGTAACAGCACACTATAATGTAATAGATTTTTTTAGTATAACAATAAAATAGACTAATATAACTTGTTTATTTGGGGGAGAACTGATTCAGAATAGGGTTTCAAAAGATCTGTGTAATTATCTGAGTGGTGAAGCAGTGTTTTACTCCAAATCAGAACATAGGTTTGTTTTAGTTTGCTACGTAGTCTTAACAAATGCTGGCTGTTTTATGATCCTTTTCACCACCCTCTCCTCACCCAGGTCGACCTGGTCTTTACAGATCTTTACAGAACTTTATATCTGATCGTTAAAAATATATTTAAAGTAAGCATAATTGTACCCAAAGTATTATCAAAGTCTAAGCCAAGTTGAAATATTAATCTCTAAAATAATGTATCATTTAAGACATTTTCCAGCTTTACTGAGGTGTAACTGACAGATAAGAATTGTGTATGTTTAAGGTCTAGAGTGTGTTTTGATAGAAGTGCCTTGTGAAATGATTACCACAATGAACCTAATAAACACACCCACCACATAGTTACCTGCGTGTGGAGGGGAGGTGGAGGACACTTAAGACCTACCCTCCGAGCAAAATTTAAGTGTGCAGTACAGTATTGGTAACTGTAGTCACCACGCTGTGCCCTACCCCCCAAACCTATTCATCCTGTGTTCCGGCAAATTTGTACCTTTGACAAACACCTCCCCACCGTCTTTTCCCCACCCCCAGCCTCTGGCAGCCGCAAGTCCACTCTCTGCTCCTGTCAGTCCAGTGACTTTAGGTCCCGCATGTAGGTGAGATCAGGCAGCGTCTGTCTTTCTCTGTCTGGCTCATTTCACTTACCATCATGTCCCGCACGTTCAAGGTTCATCCATGTCACATGTTGGCAAGATGTCCTTCTTTATTAAGGTTAAAATAATATTCCCTCACATATATATGCATATGTCAGACTTCTGTTTTGTGCAAATATTTTCTCCCAGTCTGTGGCTTGTCTTAATATTGTCTTGAGTGAAATCTTTATAATTTCAATAAGTTCCAGTGTATCAAACTTTTGTTTCATAGTTTGCGTTCTCAGGGTCATACTTAAAAACTCATCACCAAGCCTAAGATCACATATGACTTTAACCTTGTCGCTGCCTCCCCCTCCCCCTCCTCTTCCTCCTCCTCGACCCTCTCCATCATCACTGTCACCTTCATCTTTGTCCCCTTGTCTTCTTCTGTCTTCTTATGCTTATAGTTCCGTGTCTTATATGAAGACCTATCATCCCCTTGAGCTAATTTTTACGAAAGGCGCAGGGTCTCTGTCTGGGCTGTCTTTTTCAGGTGGACATGCAGCTGTAACAGCACTGTTTGTTGAAAGGACTGTCCTTTCTGTCTTAAGTCACCTTTGTTCCTTTGTCAAAGATCAATTGATTCTATTCACGTGGACTTTGGTCTATGCCCTTCATCTATGTGTCTGTCTTTCTGCCTACAAAACGCTGTCTGAATTACTGCAGTTCTAAAGTAAGATGGCATTGTATGGGGAACACATTTGCCTTTCCACATAAACGTTAGAATCAGTTTGTGAATATCTATAAATTATCTTGCTGTGATTTTAATTGGGATTATATTTAATCTATTGGTGATTTGGAGAAGTAACATCTTAACAATGTTGAGTCTTTCAATCCAGGAACGTGAAATATCTTTCTGTTTATATACGTATCATTTGATTTCTTAATCAGTAGTTTGTCATTTTCCCATATAGATCTTATGCTTGTTTTATTTATACCTAAAGACTTCATGTATTGGTGCTATAGTGAATGATATTTTTTAAAAATTTCAAATTACGTTCATTCATTGCTGATATATAGGAAAACAGTTGACTTTTGCATGTGAACTTCTTTTCCTGTGGCCCGGCTGTGACTGCTGACTAGTTACAAGAGGGTTTTTATTGTTGTTGATACTTTGGGATCTTTCTACATAGATAATGTCTGTCATTTGTGAATAAAGATATATGTTATCTTTATTCTTTATTTATTCCTTTCAAATATGTACACTTAGTTTTTATTTCCTTTTCTTATCTTATTGCACTGGCGAACATTCTCAGTATGATGTTGAATGCCAGTGGTGGGAAAGAACGTTCTTGCCTTGTTTCTGATTATCTGGAGAAAGTGCTCTGTTCTCACCATTAAATAGAGGGTTAGCCGAGGCTGCTTGTAGATGTGCTTTATAAAGTCGAGCAAGTTTCCTTTTATTCTTAGTTTGCTGAGAGCTTTTAATAACGAAAGGGGTGTTGGATTTCGTTGCTTCCTTTCTTAGCATTACAGGGTCTGGGTGCAGACTGACCTCCTCGGCCGGGCTCAGGGGCTCAGGGCCCCCCCGGATTCCTTGGGAGGGACGCCCAAGTCTGACTGGGATTCCGGAGCTGCCAGCGGGCCCGTCCTGCCTGGACCCCGTCCTCACACCCGTGTTGGTGACCTTCTGCCAGGTCTGAGCCCACAGACCACAGCTCTGTTCCTCCTCACCCAGAGGACTATCTGGGGAGGGAGAGGCTGGGCTCCTGCCCAGAGCATGTTTTCTCGTGACTGATTCCTGCGATCGACTTCCTGATGTTGAACTAGTCCTCTGCTGGCTGACTTTCCAATGCTGAGCCCGTCCTAGAATGACCCCCACTTGGTCGTGCTTTTATTGTTTTATACATTATTTGATTTGACTCACTATTTGTTAAGGTTTCTTGTTATGAGAGATGTTGATCTGTAATTTTCCTTTCTTGCAATCTGTTTTTCTGACTTTGGTATTATTGTAAGGGTAGCCTCAGAGAGTTCTCTCTGTCCTGAAAGAGAGTGATTGTCGATAACTGCTGTCATTTCTTCTTTAAACGTTCTTGAATGTCACAGTGAGCAATCTGGGCCTGATGTGTTCTTTTTTCTTTCTCTCTGTCTTTTTTTTTTAAGTTTATCAATTTTTGGTTTGAAGTCTTTAAGAGGTATATTCCTGTTCAAATCTATTCAAGCGATCTATTTCTTGTTGCATGAATTTTGATGGTTTGTAGCTTTCAAGGAACTGGTCCATTTCACCTGAAACAGTAAATGTGTGGGCTTACAGTTGTTTGTAGCATTCTTTTATTTTCCTAATGAAATAATGTTTATTGCTTCAGTGGTGATGATCCCGATTTTATTTATGATATTTTGGTAATTTGTGTCTTATCTCCTTCTTGGTTAGATTGATTAGAGATTTACCAGCCTTGTTGATCTTTTCAAATTACAAACTTTTAATTTTGTCGATTTTTTCTATGGTTTTCCTGATTTTAATTCCATTAATTTCTGCTCTGTGTTATTATGGTTTGTTTCTTGCTTTTGCTTTAGGCTAAAACTACCCTTCTTCCTCTAGTTTCTCCATGTGGGATTATAGCTGACTCATTTGAGATCTTCCTGATTTTCTAAGATATGCATTTAATCCTGTATTTTTAAATTTTTGATAAGTTATATTCTTATTTTTATTTAGTTTAGTTTCTAAAAAAATCTCTTAAGATTCCTCCTTTTACTCATGTGTTATTTAGAAGTGTATTATTTAATCTCCAAGTATTTCAAGGTTTTTCATTATCTTTCTATTAGTAATTTCTACTTTAATTTCATTGCTTGACAACAGATTTTGTGTGATTCTTGGTCTTTAAAATTTTGAAAGTGTGTTTATGGCCCAGAATGTGGTTTATAATGGTGAGTGTCTAACGTGAACTTGAGAAGAATGTGTATTCTGCTGTTGTTGCATGATGTATTCTATAAATGTCAATGAGATCCAGCTGACTGGTTGTCCTGTTCGGGGGAACCATGCCTTTAATGATTTTCTGCCTTCTTGATCTGCCTGCTACTGACAGAAGGATGCTGAAGTCTCCCAGTGTAATAGAGGGTTTGTCCACTTCCTCGTTTACCTTTTTGACCCGATGCATTTTGACGCTCTGGTGTCAGGTACATAGACTTTTGAGACTGTTGTGTCTTCTTGAGGAACTGACCCCTTTATCCTTCTGTGACAGCCCTCTTTATGGCTGATAACCTTCCCTCTGTAGAAGCCAGCTGGAGCTAGCGCGGTCGCCCAGCCTCCTCCCGATCACTCTCCCCGCAGCTGACTCGCTGTATGTAAAACGGGTCTCTTGCCGAGAACACATGCTTGGGTCCTGGTCTTTTTTTCTATCCGCTCTGACAACCTCTGCATTTTAATTGCTATATTTAGGCCATTCACATTTAAAGTGCCATTTAAAATTTAATTACATAAAATCTGCCCTGTTTGTAGTTTTTCTCTGTTCATTGCACTTGTTCTTTGTTACTCTTTCGGTCTTCCCTCTTTTGTCTTCTCTGATTTCCACAGAGCTTTCTGTAAGACTACATTCTCTTGCTGTACATATTACACTTCTTCTGTTAATTGGTGGTTGCCCTAGAGTCTTCAATAGGCATTTTAAACTAACATAAGTCCTCCTTGAAACGATATTGCGTGGTCACATGATTAGTGTGGGTGCCTTGTAACTGAACGCCCTCAATTCCTGCCTTTCATTTCTGTCATTCTCTTCTCCATACACTGTATTCACTCATTAAACTGTTACTATTATTAATTTGAACAGTTATCTTTTCAATTAGTTAAGAATAAGGAAAATAAAAGATTTTGTCTTACCTTCGTTTATTCCTTTCCTTATGAGGTCTGAGTTTCCAACCCATGTCATCTTCTTTCTTCCTGAAGAGCTTCTTTAAACATCGATAGTGGGGCAGGACTTCTGGTGGTGACATTCCTGGTTTGGTCTGTATTTACCAACTCCTTATTTATTCTTCCCCTTTAAAGGATAATTTCATCGACTATAGAATTCTGGATTTTAAAAAAATTAACTTTTTGTGTATTTCACACCGCCGGCTTCCTGACTGCATGGTGTCAGATGAGCCATCTCCTGAATTCGTGTCTTTGTCCCTGTGTAGGAAAGGTGCTGTGTTTTTCTCTGGCTTCGTGTAGGTTTTCCTCTTTGTTTGAATATAACGTGAATGTGACATGCCTAGGTGTGTGGTTTTCCTCTTTCAACACCATCTGCTATTCAGGAAGCTTCCTGGGTCTGTGGCTCTGCGTCTGTCATTAACTTCGGAAAGGTTTTGCATATGTGCATTCCTGCTTCATATGTCTTTTCTCTCCTTTGGGAACTTGTATGTGTTATACCCTTTGAAATTGTCCCACAGTCCTTGCATGTTCTGGAAGCAGCCATGGCACCCGCTCTGGCTTTCCTAGCCTGTGGCTTCTGCTGGTCCTTTTAATTCTACCCGCTGCTCGAGACCCCGGGTGGCATCAAGCTCAGGCAAACTGCAGAAGCCGCCGCACCTTGCCTGCAGACCCGTGACAAATTCAGTCCCTGCCCTGCGCCCAGAACCTGTCCCTGGCTTGTTGCTTCATCCTTCCCCGCCTGGGCCACAGTCTGAAGGTCGCGTGATGCCGAAGAGAGGCCTGGCTAGGACTCAGGCAGATCTTGCCTCTGCACCTCCCTGTGTGAACTGGGGCCACCACGTGACCTGCCTGAGCCCTGAACTCCTGGTCTTTACATTAAGGATAGTACCTCAACTTCACACGGCTGCCGTGAAGATCAGATAACAGGTGTGAAGTTTGCTGTGTGGTTCGTGCACGCTTTAATAAATGTAGCTCACACAAGTGCCCGCCCCGTGTCTGGCTCAGCACATTTCTCGTCTCCAGGTGTCCCTGTTGCCCTGTCTCCTTCATGCGGGCTGGCACTGTCCCAGGAAGTGATCTGCAAATTACGTTCTTTGCCTGCTGAGTGTGGATGCTAAGTGTCGGTGGGAGAGAGCTCTCCCTGCGCTCGTCTCCGCGCCCTCCCTCGGCATCAGACCTCGTCTGTGGCCTGAGCCAGACCTCTCCCTAGTCCGACCACGGCTGCACTGCTTGCATCTGATGAAATAGTTACACATCTCTTCTCTCTCGCTGGGAATGTCTTTCTCAAATTACCCCTTAAACTTTACTTCCATAATTGCCTTCTCCATTTGGCTTCCAAATATGCAAGTAAATTTCAGGGCTGTCTTACAGGCACATCGGGTGGGAGTCACTGCAGAGAGGTGAAAAGAGGGCCCATGTAGGGAAAATCTACAGTCAAATAAGTTTGGGAAATTATAAAGAAAGCTCAACAATTTTTTTCCTGTTGCTGGACGTCTCAGGACCTTTATTTTCATGACTGAGCCCTGTGGGTCTCTAGGACGGAGACTCCGCACATCAAATTGCCCAAACACAAAGCTTTCTCCTCCCCTTGCTCCGTCTTTCTTAGATATTTTTCTTTCTCCCCATGAAGTCATCTTGCAGGAATAATGCCCCCTGTGGAATCCTCTTAGACAGCACTGGCGGCAGTTCCAGGGAGAGCGTGGCAAGGGTTACATTTGCTTTCTGACATTACACCTACAGCGTTTCCCAGTCAGGGACTCTGGGGCTTGGAAGCCCACAGGCTCAAGACTGGTGCCTGATGCCTGCTCATATCCACCCCCACCTTGATCTTCTGTCAGTCATGCCCTCCTGTCAATCTCCAGCCTGATGTGGGCATGGCAGAGGCTGAAGGCTGGTGCTGGCCGTGCCCGGAGGGGAGTCCTGGGTGAGGCAGGGTCCTCTGAAGACATTTCCAAATCTATACTTAATGACTCCATCAAGACCTGGCTTACTTTTTCCTTTTTAAAGTAAAATGCCTGGGGACAAAGTCTCCTAAACATGTACACTTGTCAGCACATGTCTAACCCATCTTTGTTTTGCCAAGTACCTTGTGTAGTGAGTGTAACAATATAAGCATTTAGCAACTGCTGTTGAATGAAAGAGCAGAAATTACATCCTGGGATCTTGAGAAATGCCATCTTGGGGACGATGGTGAACAGACAGCGTGATTAAATCCAGATGCCAAGAAGCTTTTTCAACGTCTCAGGGGACGACATTCCCATCATTTGCTTGGTGAGAACTGCTCTCTGCTCCGCCTTGAAGCCAGCTCTTTCCTGGCACTGGATGCACAGTCTAAGCAGCATTTAATTCCAGTGAAGCTTTTCTCACTTCCTGCTCATGATCCACTTTGACTTGGGACCGATCAAGACTGGCCAGTTTGCTCCAAGCCTGTGTCATCTGGGTCAACCTTCCTGGGCAGCCGGATTTCTTCCTGCCTCATAAGCCGCACTGAGGACATGGGATAGGTGACCTCAACACATCATTCTGATGCACCCTGCTAGGTGGCAAGCCACGCTTCCTCCGTTGTCCTTTTTTTGCCACAGGTCCACTTCCAGGAGGAGAAGGAGAGATGCTGCTTGGGAGGTGAAAGCGCTTTTCCAGCTGGGAGAGGATGATAGCTTGGACCAGACAATGGCAGTTGACATGGAACTGACTTCAGGTACTTTTGGAGGAAGGGGCACCTGATACTGCCTGTGGTGGCGCGGGGGCTGGAGGAGATGGGAGAATCGGGGGAACCCAGGGTTTATATGTTTGGCCTGGAGCAACTGGACTGCCATGCCATTTACAGAGGGGGGAGGGACTCCCGGGGCAGCGGGAGCCCGTGGGAGGGAAGCGAAGCGTTCAGTGTTGGACGTAATAAATCTGAAATGACGTTAGACATCCATCCACTGTCCAAAGGGCAGTTAGGTGTACTAATCCTGGAGCCCTCTGGTAAGGTAGAACTTCGGAAGTCATCCGTGGGTAGATGGCATTTGTGGTCCCAGGACTGAATGGGATCCTCCAGAGCATGAGCAGAACGACGGCCCAGGCCTGAGTCCTGAGGGACTTCGGCATTGGAGCCCCACTGAGAAGGGGGAGTCACTGGGAAGAGACGGCGGCTGGGAGCACTGGGTGTCTCAGAGGCCAAAAGGCGGAGCAGTCAACTGAGTGAACACGTACGTAAGCCAGCAACCACCACCACCCAGCGGTGTGGTGCACACCCAGCAGCGAGCCTGGTGGTCGCAAGAAGGGACGGGGTCGGGAGCGCAGAGGGCAGAGAGCAGAGGGAGGTGAGTCTAGAAGAGGCCGGGGGGGTGATACTGATGACACGTGTGGGGGAGTCCCCCCGGGAAGGGAAGAGGAGCAATGAGGCGTGGCTAGAGGGAGCTATGAAGTCAAGAGAAATTTTGTTTACCTTTTATTTCTGTCAGGTGGCACATCGACTGCGGCCCCTAAGCAAGGGAAGACTCAGTGATTTCAAAGACAAAGGGCACTGCAGATGCACAAGTTCGTCTCTGAGAAGGCCAGTCTAGGTGAGCCAGCAAAGGACTGGATCTCTGATAAGCGTGGGCGCCCTTTTTAGAACGTAAGAGGGGAGAGTGGAAGGATGAGCATGGGAACAGGAGTGGACGGATTTGGGATAAAAGGAGGAGGCAGCTCCTGTTTTCTCAACGAAGCCTCAGATGCTGGTGGACGGCGGAGGTAGAAGGCATGAAACGGTGGCCTTGTGAAAAGGAGAAATTAGTGGATTAGGACTACTGCGCAATTTTGCCTACTAGTTTGATGGAGAATTTAAAGAAGTATTTTAACTACAGCTGCGTGTTTTACCCTACCTACATTCAGCAGCCCGGGCGAGGTGCAGAGTGGGCAGAGAAGGGGGAGGGGGCAGTATGTCAGAGGAAATGAGAGAGAAGACGACTGAGATCAAGAAGAAGGCTTAGAATGATGCACCACAGGATCTAATCTGAGCAAAGGGTGAAGCCAAGACGTAAGAGGGGCAGTGGAGCTTCAAAAAGTGGTTGGTGGTGCAGTTACTTCAACATCAAAATGTTATGATCAGGAATGTGGAAGTGAAGGCACTGTGAGGTGGGACGCTAGGGTAAGGGTGCTGGGGAGGGCTGGTGACCACTGGGTAGGGTGCTCTTGCTGTTCTGAAGATGAGGTGGCCTCGGATCTGACATGGGAGAGGATGGGGTGAAGGGAGAGATCGCCAGGAATTAGGAGGCCGAGTGGAAGGGAAGAGAGATGCTCCCTGTGGATGCTGACATCACAGAGGATGGTGGACATGGATACCAAAGTGTCAGGCAGGTGCCAAGGTCTGTAATAAACACTGGGAGGGACCTGGACCTCAGACGACATCCACACGGGATGGGCAGCTAATGGAATGACACACAGCTTAAAGAAGTTAGAATACTGAATAAGGAAGAAGACCAAAATGCATTTGGACACAGCAAATGTTGTAAAAGGACCCTTGCCCGAATCCCAGGCCTGAGGTCCAGGTGTGTGGGTTGCGTAGACTCAGCGTGACAGAGAGACCGGGATACTGGGGCCTTTGAGGAATAGATGGATCTCCAGGCCGAAGAAAGCATCTCCAAAGGATTTGCTTGTTTCGTGTCTGTCTCTATTAAAACGCAAGCATCAGGGCAGGATTTACCTGTTTTTGTCGCCGTTTTATCCTAGTACTTTGGACAGAGCTTTGAACGTAGAAGATACTCAATGAATGTTTGTTTAATAAATGTTGAGTTATGAATGTTGCCATTTGTAATCACAAAGTAGTCACCTTAATTTCTACTTTCTGTAGGTCAGGGAGGCTTACTTTGAGTTTCAAGTATGGTCTAATCTTCTATCACATAAACGTTGCAATAGGCATCATTCTACAGTGACAGCGTGCTGCGTTTCATAACTATTATATATATTATGCTATTTGTAGTAATCTGAACTTCTCTACCCTATTTACTCTTTTGCCTACTTGATCTGTCAAGGAATAAAAGAATAATCAGCTGCTATTGGGTGTCTGACACATTCTCGTCATATTTCAATTTGATTTTTCTGTATCTACTCTGATGCTGTGCTATTTGGCGCATGAAGGTTCATAACCGCCATCCCGTTGTATCAAAATGAACACTTAATAAAACATCACCCACCTTGTCCTATTCAATTTTGTATTTTTCTCTGACTCATACTCTATTCTAGGTTATCACTGTCTCCTGCGTTTTCTTTGAGTCTTCTTGGTATGTATCTGTCTGTTCCTCCACTTTTAATTTCTCCAAATCTCTTTGCTTTAGTGGTGACTCTGGTTAGATTATGCACAGACAGACTTTGGTTTTGTTCCAGCTCAAGGGTCATTCTTTAGTAATAAATGTAATCCTTTTAAAGTTTCTGCCATAAGCAACATATTTTGTCTGATTTCTATCCTATTTTTTTGTGCTTCTAGCCTCTCAGTTTCTTATTGTTGTCCTCATTTTATCTTTGTCATATGCCCTTTCTCTCTGAGAACAGTGATTTCTGAGGGCATGCACACAGTGGCAGTTCTTCAGCTGGCTACCTGTGATGCTGCTTCTGACTCTTACGGATCGCTCTGCTTGCCAGGGTCTACTCAAGTTTCTTAGCGGCCCTTCCACCCTGTAAGATCCAGACATTTTCACTCTTTTTTATTTTTTAAGTTTCTATTTTATTTTTTTCCCTAGATCATTCTATTTATTTTTTAAATTTGTTTATTCATTCATAATCATTTTACAATGTTGTGTCAAATTCCAGTGTAGAGCACAATTTTTCAGTCATGCATGAACATACATATATTCATTGTCACATTCTTTTCTCTGTGAGCTACCATAAGATCTTGTATATATTTCCCTGTGCTATACAGTATAATCTTGTTATCTATTCTACTATTTTGAAATCCCAGTCTATCTCTTCCCACCCCCCGCCGCCTTGGCAACCACAAGTTTGTATTCTATGTCTGTGAGTCTATTTCTGTTTTGTATTTGTGCTTTGTTTGTTTGTTTTTTTTTTTTAGATTCCACATATGAGCGATCTCATATGGTATTTTTCTTTCTCTTTCTGGCTTACTTCACTTAGAATGACATTCTCCAGGAGCATCCATGTTGCTGCAAATGGCATTATGTTGTCGGTTTTTATGGCTGAGTAGTATTCCATTGTATAAATATACCACCTCTTCTTTATCCAGTCATCTGTTTATGGATATTTAGGCTGTTTCTATTTCTTGGCTATTGTAAATAGTGCTGCTATGAACATTAGGGTGCAGGTGTCATCCTGAAGTAGGGTTCCTTCTGGATACATGCCCAGGAGCAGGATTCCTGGATCATATGGTAAGTCTATTTTTAGTTTTTTGAGGAATCTCCATACTGTTTTCCACAGTGGCTGCACCAAACTGCATTCCCACCAGCAGTGCAGGAGGGTTCCCTTTTCTCCACAGCCTCTCCAGCACTTGTCACTTGTGGACTTTTGAATGATGCCCATTCTGACTGGTGTGAGGTGATACCTCACTATAGTTTTGATTTGCATTTCTTTGATAATTAGTGATATTGAGCATTTTTTTCATGTGCCTTTGGTCATTTGTATGTCTTCCTTGGAGAGTATACAATGGAATAAAGACAGTCTCTTCAGCAAGTGGTGTTGGGAAAACTGGACAGCAGCATGTAAAACAATGAAGCTAGAACACACCCTTACACCATACACAAAAATAAACTCAAAATGGATCAATGACTTAAACATAAGACAAGATACAATAAACCTCCTAGAGGAAAATATAGGCAAAACATTATCTGACATACATCTCAAAAATGTTCTCCTAGAAGAAATAAAAGCAAGAATAAACCAATGGGACCTATTGAAACTTACAAGCTTCTGCACAGCAAAGGAAACCAGAAGTAAAACAAACAGACAACCTACGGAATGGGAGAACATTTTTGCAAATGAAACTGACAAAGGCTTGATCTCCAGAATATATAAGCAGCTCATACGACTCAATAAGAAAAAAATAAGCAACCCAATCCAAAAATGGGCAGAAGACCCAGACATTTTCACTCTTAATTTCTTCCAGAATTCAATTTCCAACTCTAAGGTTTTACTGATAAATTCTGGAATAAAACAAAGCACATTGATTTTTAAACATTTTCTCTGTATAGATTCTATCTTAACAATGATTAAGAATACATAATTTGGAGCCATATGTACTGTAACCATTAATTGTATGTTTAAATGGTTTCAGGGTTCACTGTTACCTCTTTTATAGCACAGCTCCTCTACTCCTGGTTAGCTTTTTTGAACTCATTTAACAAGTGACCAGAATGTCTTATGAGGTGATTTGTCCAGACAGAATACGTGGGTGCTGTATTTTCAAAGCCTTTGCATATCTGAGACATTTTTTTCTTGACTTCATTGGCAGATGCCAACTGAGTGGGATATAGTGTAATTGAATCCAGGTATTTTTCTCTTAAAATGCTTTAGACGTCCCTCCACTGCTTCCTGTCTTGTAAGAGTGAAGAGAACCATGAGACAAAGCAGCCTTTCCTCCCTTTGTCAGCAGCTGCTGCCCAAGGCCCGCCGTGTACCTAGCCAGTGGGACAACGCTCAGCTCATGCCTGCTGACCAGACCATCCAGTCCCTTCTCCACATCTCCTTGTATTTAAAAAGCACATCCACACTCAGTATCTCCTTGGAAACATTATAGATAGAGACACCAAGCTTAAGGAGGTGATGTGAGTTGTACAAGTCCAGCGGCAGAAGCAGGATGGGGTCCCAGGCCTGAATTCAGGTCTTGCTGCCTAAAAATCCTGTTCTCCAGAATGAATTTTTTTTGTTGTGCTTCCTCCCAACCCAATCTGAAGAAGTCTCTGTATCAATTTATCAGCCACAGAGGAAATGCATCCAGTGTGTGGTAAACATCAGGCTAGAGGAAGGAAGTAGTGGTCCAATGAGAACATCCCTCGTGGGTTTGAGTTCTCCTCTCCTCAAGATAATGTGAAGATTAGTCCGCATGCTTTTAAATGACCCCCTGGGTGTTCTCATAATTGCTAAGATTCAATTAAATAGGGGCTGGGCTGACAGAGGTTGGGCTGATACAGTCTCACCAGTATACATGGTCATCACTCTACTAGCAGTTTCCGAATTCTGAAGTTGAGGAGTGCCAATTTTTAAAAACATGGAAAAGCCTGCACACTGAAAAAAGACTTTATTCAAGGTTTTAAGAACTGCAATTCAGGAGGTACGTATTCAGGTAAAATTGAGTGTTTCAGGGAAGAGAAAGAGCCAAGAGCTTATAAAGGCAGAAGTCACGAGTCTGTTCTCTGATGCAGGAAAGGAAACATGTATCCTTAAGGGATGGCTGTCACGAGTTGTTGCAGGGTCAGGGTTTTATAAGTATCTTGACTTTTTGGCAGATGTTGTGGATGCCTTCATTAGGACAAGAAGTGGTCAAAAGGTCAGATTCCAACCAGGCTGAGATGTGCATAGGACACCCTTCTCAGTGGCCTCCTGGCTCCACCTTAGAGAGCTCTGGTGGCAATACCGACTCCATTTTGTTCTTCCTTTCACAGTTCCCCCTTTTGATCAAGACCTTTCTTTGGAAAGGACCAGTGACCAAACATTTGGCTATTTGGCCTTGGCATCGACTTTCTTGGCGCTGGGGGAGACTCATTCCCAGAGATTCATGTCCCAGGGAAGAGGGAGGGGAAGAAGTGATTTGGGGAGAGGCGTGCTTTCAGAGTTTAAGGCCACATCTGAGCGATAAGAAGCCACCTAGGAAGTAGGTGGAGTTCAAAAAACGAGAAGTGCAGGCCTCTTCGTTAGGAAGCCTCTTACAGATTCCTGTAAGGAGTGGTCCACCATCTCTGGATTACTATTCCTGTGGAGGGCATTATAGTGCAGCAGTGAGAGATACACAGTGTACATGGTTTAAAAACCACAAACAGAACCAGTTAGAACAACAACTAGCGCACTGAACTGCAGTCTGGGCTGCAGTAAATCACCACGCCCGGAGAGGGGGCAGCCGAGGATTTCAGGTGTCAGGCTCGAAGCATCGTTTGTGGTTTGGAAGGTCTCTGATGATGTCAGCAGGCGTCTAGGGAAACTCCGAGCAGCTCACGCCGCAGCAGCAGGCTGCCTGCGCACCAGCTGTCATGCGCTTCTTGTCCAGCAATGCTTCCCAGGTAACTTAACGTGTCAAATGAGGCTCGTTAGTCTAACGGCGGCCTTTTTATTAGGAGGGGGGACAAATCTTTGATCTATTGCAGGGGCCCTCGGAAATATTTAATATCTCAAAGCTAGTTCTGAGAAGTCAAAAAGACTTCATTTAGAATTTGATTTGCAGAATTTTGTCAAAAATATCAAAAGTTTTTAAAACACTCGGTCAAACAGGATGATGCGTTGCTGTGAAACAATGCTTAGTTACCTATTTAACCAAAAGAACAAAGACTTCGCAGGCAAATATAGAAGATTATACAGTTCTGAGCAAACCTTAGCTCTTTCAATATTGAAAGAACCAGGAGTACTTCAGCAACTAAGGACCTTATAAAGACGACATAGAAATAAGTAGTTATTTTGACAAAACATAAGATCTACGTTTATAATCTCTTATTATAAAGAGCAGAACAAGAGGAAAAAACTTTGTCCTTTCAATAAAGAGAAAAATCAAATTTTAATTTTGCACTAGGTAACTTCTGATATTAAAACTCAACCACTTAATTAAATTTATTCCAATTTTAGCCAGTCCTGACCAGACCACATTAAAAAATCCTTTCGAAAGACTTAATCTTCTTTCACAAAATTTTACAACTTTCTATGTCCACTTTATTTGTTCCTTGTTTTCTTTCCCATTTAGAAATAACCAGCTTCAAGACAAAATCACTTTTTTTCCTTAACAAAATACATCTCCATTTATTATACCTTCAGAGACAAGTTCCCTGTATAACAGGATGCTTTCCTTATTAATTTTAGTAGTTTTAAGTATATGAAATAGAAATTCTAACTCCTAGGAGCCTTAATTTCTAGTGAAAACTAAGAAACAAGTAATTGTGAACTGTTTGTTGTATCAGCTGCTTTTTAGAATGTGGCACAAAACGTGTGTCTAATAGACTCAAAGATCTCTGGTTGTTTTGCAATAAGATGAAAGTAGGCAAACTTAGACTTGCTTAGCAATCAAACTCAGACTTGTCTGATGATCTAGACATTCAATTAATTCTCATCATTTAACTGAACTTTGAAGACTTGAGAACTGGAGGGGCGGGGGGCCTTGGTGTAAGTCATGATCAGATCCTGAATCTGAAAGACCTAGAACCAGGAGTGCCACTGTCCAGTGCCAGGAATCCCAGCTTGAGCAGAGAGGGGGCCTGTCCCTCTTTTCATCTCCTCTGAGGATTAGATGCCAGCCACCTGCAGTGGGGAGGGTGGTGGGTACTCGGTCCCCTGATTCAAATGCTGACCTCCAGAAACGCCCTCACAGACACAGCCTAAAATGACGTTGCACCAGCTCTCTGGATATCCTTTGACTCAGTCAAGGGGACACATAAAATTAACCATCACAGCGGGTTATACCAGAAAACCTCTACATAAAATCAAGGAGTATTTTCAGTGGGAGTATTAAAAAATTCCAGAGGGGAACAGTGCCTGACAGAATGCTGGTGTTTCATAGAGCAGGAAGGAAAAAGAAATAGTTCAGACCCAAGAATTCTGAACACAAGCCTTACTAGCAAAATTTATGGTGTGAGGTCGTATTCTGTGATCTGCACAACGCGACGTTACACTTTTACTTAAAAGGGAGGCTTGGTTGGTAGTAACGCCCCTGCCAGAAAAGCAAATCCTCACTGGACGAAAAGTCTTTAAACCCAGCCCTAAGGGCACTCTCATGATAAATCAAAGTACAATCTCTCACTCCCACACCCACACAACTGCGAAACACTTCAGAACGTAACGCCCATGAATCAGTCATCAGAACAGTCGCAGAACGAACCCCGCACAAAACGAGGAAATGGAAATGAGGAAACAGAGAATTTTCAGCAAATGTTAAGTAAATGTTAATTACACTTAAAGAAATAAGAAGACATTGGGAGGATAGGGCGGGGGGTGGGAAGGAAGCGGAAACTGTCCAAACAGCAAACAGGTCAAAACCAAACATGACAAACAGGATATTTGAAAATGAAAAGACAGCATTTGAATTTAGAAAGTCAAGTGTGGGTTTAGCAGTATTTTATGCTCACTCAAATGTAACATCAGTGAACTGGGACATTAATATCAGGAAATTATAAGAATGTAATTCAGACAGACAAGTGTGAAAGAGAGATTAAGAGACTTAGAAAACACAATGAGAAGTTACACTATAACTCTAATTAGAGTTCCAAGAAGCGAAGGAAAAGAAAATGGGACAGAAGTGATATTTCAAAGAGAGGCTGGCCAAGAATTTTCCGGAACTTACGAATGATAACGACCCCCACGAGTCTCAATCAATCTAAAGTAAACGGAATAAAAATAAGCCTGTGCTTAGACAAAGCATCATAATACTTCAGGAAAACAGGGACGAAGGAAAGCTCTCAAAGGCAATCAGAAATAAAAGAGACATTACCTGCAGAAGGCCACGAAAGGCGGCTGAGTTGCCTAAAGAGACACTGGAGGCCGGAAGTTATTAGAAAATGGTTTTCACGTGTTAAGCAAAAATCCCCGTCAACTTAGCATGGTATTCCCGAAGAACAGCGCTTCTAAGAATAGAGAACATTCACATGTTTTGACATAAGCACACTCTCCACACTGAGCCCAGGGAGGTCGGGCTTCATGGAGCCGCTCGAGCTGTGGCCAGCCCGGGCGGACCGTCTCTGCTGCGCAGCCAGGACATGAAGCTGGACCCCTAGAAGGACCAAGGGCTCCTTTCCTTCCATTTCCTCCCTTTCGGAGTGGAGTTGTCTAAAACTGTTATCTTATTTCTGTCCTGCTATTGCATTTTGGGAGCCGACCACTTATTTCTGGCATTTCACAGGTTTACAGATGGAGGAGAACTTCCCCCAGGATGGATGGCAGGCTGATCTCCACCCTAAAGCTTACGTAATTTACGTGATCAGATTTAGAACTACTGAACGGATAAGAGTTTGATGAGCTTTTGGACTTTGTGTTGGCGCCACAATGAATGGAGACTCCTGGGGACATCGGGACTGTGTGAGTGTGTTTTGCACGTGGGACAAACACGAGTGTTTGGAGGCCAGAAGGTGGGCTGTGTTAGGTATAATAATGCTCCTTCCCAAAGACCTTCACATCCTCATCCCCCAAACCCTTGAGCAGGTTTTGCTACATTGAAAAACTGTATGATATAAATTTGTGTTGTTGGAAGCCATCGCATTTGTTGTAATTTATTACTGCAGAAATAGGAAACTAATGAAATGAAAATTCTTGACTTAATATTAATAACTGAAATTAAGCACTTAAATGAGTTTAACAGCCCATTCCTCTCATCAAAGAAAGGATTAGTGACCTGGGGTGTAGCTCAGTAGAAGACACAGACTGAAGACAGAGAGCAAGAGGGATGAGAAACCAGAGGAAAAGCCTTGCTTCCAGAAATGAAAAGGTTAAAAAGAGGATATTATTAATGTTTTTGAATAAAAATGAAAATTAGTGTGATACAGCTTAGAAAAATATGAATTGCAAATCAACTCCAGAAGAAACCATTATAGAACTTGAAACAGTAATTTTAAATATCCCCGTAAGGGTTCCTCAAGGCCCAGTCAGCTGCAGAGCAGTGCTCCAACCCTTCTTAAACAGAGAAAAATTCATTTTTTCCCAACCTCTTCCAGATTATGAAATAAGAAGGAAAGACTTGACCTTTCTCTTTATGAGATTGTTATAACATTGTTACCAAGTTCCCAGATAGATAGTACTGGAAATTAAATTACAGGCTAATGCAAAGGATAAATCAAATGCAAATATCTTAAACAAAATATTAGTAAACTCAATCCAGTACAGGCAGACCTCGTTTATTGCCCTCCACAGACAGTGTGGGTTTTTTTGTTTTTTTGTTTTTTTGTTTTTTTGTTTTAACAAATGGAAGATTTGTGGCAACCATGTTTGGACAAGGCACCTTTTTTTTCCAAACAGCATTTGCTCCCTTCCTGACCTTTGTGTCATATTTCGGTAATTTGCACAGTGTTTCAGGCTTTTTCATTATTGTTCTGTTTGTGCTGCTGGTCTGTGATCTTTGATTTCACTGCTGTGACTCGCTGAAGGCTCAGATGATGCAGTTTTAGCAATAATGCGTTTTAACTAAGGTGTGTGCATTGCTTTTTTTTTTTAAGATATGAAACCATGGCACGCTTAACAGACTACTAAATGTAAATTTTATACGCACAGGGAAACCAAAAAAATTCACGTGACACTTCATTGTGATGTTCACTTTGTTGCCACAGTCTGGGACCAAACCTGCAGTATCTCTGGGGTCTGCCTGTAACACATAAAATGCGTAATCCACTGTGACGAGATGGGGGTCATACCTGGAACACAAGTTTGTATAACATTAAAGTTAAACGAACTTACCATATTCTTAAAGTTAAGCTAACTTACCATATTAACAGATGAAAGTTGAAAAGCTGTCAAATCATACACACAGTAAGTTAGTCTTACAAAATCAATATTCGTTCGTGATTACAAAGAAACTCTTTGCAAACTGAGAAGCACAGGGAACTGTCTTAGCCAGATGAATTGGGGGAAAAGCCCTACTACGTTAACCTTAGCACAGAGTGGTCCAATATTTGAAGCCAATCTTTGAATCTGGAAAGAGGAAAATACGGGTCTGATGGAGACCAGCTTCAGGGAAGAACCATAGATGCAGCAACTCAGGTGTCAGGTTGGTCGTGTTTTGACAGCTGGGGCATCTTTTTCCATCTTGGAGCCCGAGGAGGACGTGGGGGTGGAGAGGCGACCCTGGAGGGGTGGAAGCCGAGCACCGGGCGGGCAGCCGGAGCACCTGCAGCCCGGGTGAGGAGCCCTTCCGGGAGGCACTGACGGACAGCTGGAACTCAAGGACTTCTGCGTCTGTTTCCTCGCCTGCAAAAGTGGGGTGGTGCTGTCTAACTTGGGTCTTAGTTTATGAAGATTTAGCAAAATGTATGTAAATTGCGTTGCACATGAAAATAGACCCACAATCAGAAGCCAATACTATTTTTCTTACCATACTAGATTGCATTACGTGAAGTTGTGGATATCCTAGTGTCTTTGACAAACGAAAATGGCGTTGGTCTGTGCAGCCTGGTTGCTCCTGTCGGGGCGAATGCCAGCCACTTCTGCAGCCTGTGCCCCAGCTAGTGTCCACAGAGCTAACACCTCCACGTGGGCAGAGCTTGTGTCCTAAGAGTCGGTGTTTTCTTTTTCTCCACAGTTTAATGTTTCTAATATTCGGGTAAGTTTTTACAAGCAAGGTTTCCGTGTAATGTCATTTTTCCCTTTATAACCAGAAAATCCATGATTAAATTGATGAAGTGCCTTACAATCTGCAGAGTCCCAGATTTGATTTCAGGCTCAACACCATGGTGTGGGAACGACGTCAGAGGAGAAGAAATGGGATGATCCGCTAATATCTGCCGGCATCTGATCGTTGTACTCTTGGCCCGAAAATTCCCACAAGAGCATCCTCCGGGGCCCTTGGGGGAAGCAGCACCGGAGACGGACCCGCGCGCCGCGGCCGCCCGCCGCCCAGCGCCCGAGGCGCCAGGGAGTTACTCACAGACGAACAGAGTCTGAGTCGCTAATATCCCAACGTTTCAGAGACTAAATGCAGGATGGTGCCTTCTTTCTCTGAAGTCCGTGGAGACCGCTCTGAAATAAGTGGGGTTTTATGTCTTCGTTATCCATGAAAGCTATTTAACTGCGCACACCTGGAACACAGATCAGTCGTACAGCTCGGCGCAGCTCCGAGCTCCGGGGGCAGGAGCAGAGCCCGGACCAGCCTTGCTCACCCGGCCGGGCCGGCGCGCCCCCGGGACAGCTGCAGGCAGGCCGTTCGGACCCCCAGGCCCGCCTGCGCCATCTGAACACCCTTCGATAGGGCGACTGCATGTCCCAGTTTGCTGAGGACAGTCTCCCAGTCCCGCCCAGCTGAGCGCTGCGGACCAGTGTTTCATCCTTAAACGCAGCGTCCCCGACAACTGCGCCACAGAGAGCCGGCGCGGGCCTGCCACCTGCAGGGCCCGCTCCTCCCGCGTCGCCTGCACTGCAGCCGGGACACACACGGCAGCCTCCCGCTCGGGGCCCTCCAGTGACGGGAGCGTGGAACGTGTGTGGGTTGGGGTGGCGGACGCGGCCCCCCAGCCCCACGGGGGGGATGGACAGCCCTGGCGTGGCGGGTGTGGCTGCAGCCCAGGTGCTCCTGCGGCAGGTGTCTTTCGCTGTATGTTTGAATCTGTATGCGTCATTTTTGGACACATCTATTTTGCAATGACTTTTACTATTGAGGCATTCAACAATAAAGCACCTGCTGAATGAAAATTAAGAACTGAATTCCTGCTTCTCCAGAAATGGCAGGTGCTCATGCATCTCTGGCAAGGTCGTCGGCACCCGCCCTGGCGTGGAAACCGGGCGACGCACGTGTCCAGAAGGAGCAGCCGCGTCTTCTTCAGAAGTCGGTCATTATGTCAAGGACGCCCCCAAAGAGGAGCGCGGATCCTGGGCCCCCGGGAAAGCAGACCCATTCCGCTCTGGGCGGCACGTGGGCTCAGTCCGCTCAGCCGACTTCTCAGATTTACTTCTGTCCGTTTTTCCAGTCTTCCTTGTTTCCGTCTAAAAGTAAAGCAGCGACCATTAACGTGTCGGGTGAACAATCCCCAAAGAGCATTGCAGCCAGTTAACTGGGAGTCTTACGTCCGTGCCATCGGATCCTAAAGCCAGTCAGTCAGTCCACTGGGTTTTAAAAAGCAAGCTTTACTTGGTGCACGCACGTCACGACATCACAGAAGAGCTGTGGGGTGTTTGCTGCGTGAAAGTCCTCTTACCTTATTGCGAAGCCTGCTGTAAATTCTGCTACAACTGTAAACATGGAGAAGAAAATCACATTTTTGTAGAGAAATTTTAAAAAAGTTTGATGGAGCATAAAGTTGTGGTGAAAAAACAGGTTTCAACAGACTGAGAAACTATGGAACCCTTGTGCCTCCTAACAACGTTCAAATCGTGGTGTCATACAGCCCAAGGCTTACACATATTTCTGTATCTCCACAGCTAAGTCAGCCCAGCACGTTTAATAACAAGGCTGATTTTGGATGTGAAAACTCTTCAGGCACTATCATTGTGCCCCACACTCAACGGGGTCTTAACAGTATTTGTACTGTATAAATCAAACTAAGGGGCCCACAATGGTAGCAAAATTTTTGTAAAGAAATCCTCCACATTTCAGCTACATTTTGTTCAAAACTCTTTGATTTTAGAAACCTTTAATGAAAGAATTCCACATATGCAATGCCAAAAATCACGTGAGATTTAAAGCTTTTAGCAATTTGAAATTATCTAGCTATTCACCTACCCTAAAACAAGCAAGAAGCTGATTGTATTAAACGCTGAGAGTTCAACAGGTAATAAGATTTAATTCTGACACTCTATAATTGCAGTTTGGAATCTGTCAACAACGTGTGAGAAAAAGCTTTTGGTGAAACTCCTGTTTCCTTAACATTTTGTTATGGAAAGTCTCATACACACAGAAGAGTTGCAAAAATGTGACATACACCCACCACTTCTGTTGTACCATTAACAATTTATTACACTCGTTTTCACAAATCTATCCGTCTTTTTACTCACTTATCAATCCGTTGTATTTTTTGAATTCATTTTAATGTAAGTTGTAGACATCAGAATGTTTCATTCTTAAATATTTCTGCATGCAGACAGCTAACTCAACTTGATATATGTTTATAATTCTGTTCAACTAGAATTTGTGTGCTGTTAAGCACATGCTCTTCTGGGTAGTATTTGATGAATTTTGGTAAATATGCTGACCAAGCCAAAAGTATTCATTTTCCCATTTCTCCTGTCTGCTCCACCTCCAGCCCAAGCGGCAACCACTTCTCTGATTTCTTTCCCCATAGGCTGGTGCAATCTGCTCTAGGACCTCACAGAAATGAAATCATGCGGTGTAGCCTTTTGGGGGAAGGTTTCTTTCACTCGGCATGATTTTGGGATTCATCCATGTGATTGTATATGTCATGAGTATTTTATGCTTCCTTTTCATTGCTGAACATACAACAGTTTGTTTACGTTACGAATATACCACAGTTTGTTGATCAATTACCCTGTTGATGGACACATGGGCTGCTTCCAGTTTGGGGCTATTATGAATAAAACTATTTGGAACATTCTTGAGTAAGTCTTTTTATAGGCATGTGATTTCATTTCGTGGGCATATGTTTGTTTTGGGAGAAACTGCCCAATATTTTCCAGAGTGGTTATAGCATTCGGAAATGTCACCAAAATGTACAAGAGTTCCGGCTGATTCACATCCTCGCCAGCGTCTGGTGCTGTCGGTGGCTTTAGCTTCAGCTGTCTTGTCGATTGTGAGTGAGCGATACACCTTACTGTGGTTTACACTTGCGCTTCCTGATAGCGAAGCATGCGGAGCACGTTTTCACGTGCTTACTGACCATTTGCGCATCTTCCTTGAAACCTGCAGCTCATTTTGGGTTAGGTTGTTCGCTCCTCCATCCCTGAGTTTCAGGCGTCCTTTAGGCAGCCTTGACGAAAGCTCTTGTTCAGAAACATACTTTGCATGTCTTTTCTTCCAGTATGTGCTTACTTATTCACTTTCTTAAGACTGTCTTTTAACGAGAAGGCATAAATTTGATGAAATCAAATCAATTATCTCTGATTTTTTTTGTGGGTATCATCTTCTGTAAGTTAAGAAAGCTTTGCGTATCTTCGGGCCGTGATGTTGTCTTTTGTGTTTTCTTCCAGTGCCTTTATGGTGTTCCATTTTCGCATACACTATGTGGCTCCAAAGTTGAGGTTTACTTTTTCCTAAAGGTGCCCTGTTGTCCCAGCGCCATTTGTTTAAACGACTTTCCTTTCTACATCGCACTGCTTTGGTGCTGCTCCTCGGAAACTAATGGACTGTGTCCGGGGGCTTTTCTCCATCTCAGTGACCGATCTTTCTATTCTTATACAAGTTCCAAATGTTCCTAATCACTGCAGCTTTATAGTAAGTTTGGAGTCAGGCAGTGTCAGTTTTCTAAGTGCCCTTCTTTTTTTCTTAAGGATTTCTTTTAATAATCTAAATATTCATTTCTTTATAAAGTATTGAACTAAGTTGGCAAATACTACAAAAACGCTTTGCAGAATCATTTCAGGGACTGCGCGGAATTTAAAAATCATTTCAGGGGTGAGTGATAGCTGACACATGGTTTGAGTCTTCAGTTCTTGGAGAAGGTATATCCTCTCTTTTATTATGGATTTGGGCTATTCAGATTTTCTTTTTTATATTGAGTTAATTCTGATACATTTTATTTCAATAAATTTACCTAGTTTGTCAAATATATTGACAAAGAAGTCTTCAAAATGTTCCCTTATTTCCCTAAATATCCATAGGACCTACAGTTACGTCCTCTCTTTTATTCACATTATCCCTAATTTGTATTCTCTCTTTTTTCATGAATCATTTAGAAGTTTATCAATTCTTTGATCTTCAGAAAATCAACCAGTGGACTCATTAATTTCATGGTCATTTTTCTTTTCCCTAATTGTTGATTTCAGTTCTTATCTTGACGTCCTTATTCTTACTTTGAGTTAACTTTCCTTCTATTTTTAGCTTCTGAAGAGGAACTTTATCTACACCGTTATTTTGTAACATGAGTGTTTAATGCTATACGTTTCCCTAAAGCGCTGCTTTAACTGCGCCCTGCAGATTTTTAACGTGTTGCATTTTCCCGGTAGGTATAATGCCCTGTACCCCTGCGTCTCGTTTTGCCCTGTGGTTGTCTAGGGGGGCACTGTTTGATTCCCACACGGATGGGCTTTTCCAGGTATTACGTTGTCGCTGATTTCCAGCAATTCCATTTTGGTCGGAGAACATATTCCACATTATTAAAATCATTTACCTTTACTTACACTGTTTTTTGGCCCAGAACACGGTTTATCTTGGTGATCACACCATGTGCATCCTTGAAAAGAACGTGGGTGTGGCCACTGTGTGTAATGCTCCATTAGCATCCACGTGGTGAGGGTGATGGACAGTCTGGTTCAGGTCTTGTGTGTCAATAGTAATGTTTGTTCTGTGTGGTCTATTGATTGCTGAGAGAGGGGCATTAAAGTCTCCAACCATGACTGCATATTTGTCTATTTTCCCCTTAAATGTATGAGTTTTTTCCATTGGTAGTTTTAAGCTCAATTTATAGGCACATCCACGTGTATGACTGTTATGTCTTCCTGAAGAATTTGACTTTTTGTCACTAGGAAATCCTCCTCTTTATCCCTGCTAAGACTCTCTGTCCTGAGGTGACTTCATCTGACAAGAGCCCTTTCAGTGCCCTGACACTAACTGCTTGCAAGACACATACTTTCCATTCCATTTGCATCCTTTTTCCTATCTGCATCTTTATATTTCAGGAACCCTTCCTAGAGAAAGTGTATAGCTGGGTCATGCATTTTTTTTACTCTGAAAAATTCCTTTATTTTGTTGGAGCATTGAGTCAATTTACATGAATGCAGACACTGAGTAGTGTGATTTAGTTCATCGATTTGCTGTTTGCGCCACCTGATTTTCCCTTCTGTTTTGCCTTTCATAACTCATGTTGAGTTAAAAGGATGTAGAAGTAGACGTAGGCATTTGGGTGTATCGTGGTTACTCTAGATTGTTATTTATACCTTTAATTTTTTACAGTATATTCAGTATCAAAATTGTGTCACTGCATATATAATATAATCTTGAAAACTTGTAAGTCCACTTACCTTCACCTGATCTTTTGTGCCTCAGTTACCATGTGTATTATATCTACATATGTTATAAATCCCATAACGTAATACTCTAAGTTTTGCTTTAAACCATTATATGTATTTCAAAGAAATAAAGAAGAAAATAAAGTCCAAACATTTATCCACTTACTTTCTCTTTAGTCTTTCCTAAAGATTCAAGTTTCCATCCTGTAGTACTTCTGTTTAGGGTAAAGAATTTAGTACAGTGTACGCTTGTGATACACTGACGTATTTCAGTAAAGGTTAGACGTAAGAATATCCACATCGGGAAGAAACTGATCAGAACTTACCAGATGCATCAGTGCTTATAGAGAAAATGTTTTCAATATTTCAGTATAAACTATTGATATAAAGAGAAGGATCATTTGAATTTTTCATCACTTTCAAGTATATTATTCATAAAATTCAACTTAGAAAAATATTACAGACACTGTTTCAAAAATAGTAAAATCAAAATCACGTTAAACATACATTGTTAAGAAAAATGCTAGTAACATATATTTAACACAGACACAGCTAAAAAAATTGACCATGAATGCATATCAAAATTAACTACTAAACTGCTGTTTTAGTTTAAAATTAAAATAATCAATACACAAAACTTTTAAAATTGTGCTTTAATTATCACAAAAATATGCTATATTTTGGGAATGAATTTAATTTTTAAAAACGATTTTTGAATAGAATTATTTTATAGGCCTATCAATATAATAATGAAACCAATCGGTCTGTGTGTATATACACATATGTGTGCACATATGTACATATTTATATATAATAACATATATATTGTTCTCTCTATATACATACAGTTTTATTTTTTAAAGTCATGTGTATACAATAATTACTTGTAAATAATATATAAAAACATATAATTAATTAAATAATAAATAATAAATAAAAATAAAATAATAAAATAATTACTTGTATTGCTCCCTGCCATTTATTCTCAGATATGTCTTAATTTCACTGATGAATGATATAAGCACCTTACCTTTAAATTTCCAGCGACCGCAGGAATGAAAAGATTTCTAACAATTGCTTCCATAGACGAGCGCTCTCTGTTTCACCAGAAAGTGGCAAGTCCTGCTTCTGTCCAGGCTGAGGCTCCAGCCCTGGGGGCAGAGCAGGGCTGTGGTGTTGTCCTGACCCCGGGCTCCCCTGCAGCTCTGAGCCCGGCCCTATGCTCTGCGGGATGTGTCCCAGGCGCAGAGCTCAGGCAGGCCCGCCACCTGTCACCCAGCCCTGGAGAGTGTCCTCGGGGAAGGTCACCTGACCTGCACCCCGTGAGCCCTGAGCCCTAGCGAGGGGCGGCTCAGGCGTGGACTGGGAGGGCCATGGGCCTGTAGGCTGCTGGCCGCGTTATTATTCGTGCTACTTTTTCCTTTTTCTTCTGGTGCATGGAGCCGGGAGAAAGAGGTCGAAGGCCAAGGAAGCTCGCTGCTGCTCTTTGAAGTCTACTGTTACAGGTTTCTGCAGCTAAGCTCTTATGTCTTTTGTTTTCATTTGAAGTATCAGTTAATTTTCTAATTAACTGACTTTATTTTCAGCAGTTTTTGGTTTGCAGAAAAATTAAGTGGAAAGGACGGAGTTCCCGTGAGCCCCCTTCGCGCACAGTCTCCCTATTATGACGCCTCGCGTGGGCACACACGCGAGTGTGGTGCGGGGCCATGGTTGCTGAGCTGGTGCGGATACACTGTTAGTAACGCGGGGTTCACTCTTGGTCTCCCGTGGGCTGTGGGTTTGGAGTGGCTGTGATGGCATGAGCTCACCATTAACGTATGGCGCAGATGACCTTTGCTCCCCTGAAAACCCTCTGCCCTCTGCCCGGTCTTCCTTCCGTCTCTCCTCCCGGACCCCTGGCCACCTCTGGTCTCTCACTGTCTGTCTGGGTTTGCCCTTCCCAGAAGCTCACAGAGTCGGGACCCTGCCGTAAGCAGCCTTCTCAGGTTGGCGTCTTTCCCTTAGCAACATGCATCTCGGGTTCTGTCGCATCTCCCTGTGACTAGATGGCTCGTTTCTTTCTTTGTGTCTTTTACCCGCATGAAGAAGCCATGTGACCTGCCCCACAGCATCACTTTTTGACAACCATGCAGGTTCATGAAGAAGGTTTCCTTTTCCCCATAACCCGAGGAGAGGGGCGCCCGTCATCTAGTTAAGAACATGAAAGGAGAAGGCGTTTGTCACAGGCCACGCGGCCGCCATCCCTGACTCCGGGACCCCAGGCCGGGTACCTGCAACACCAAGGCCAGCGGGGCCGGCGTGATGCAATCTTGCTGAAGACGCGGACCCTCAGGCTCTCCCCAGGCCGACTGCCTCCCCGTCTGCACCCGGACAAGACCCAGGTGCGGCTCTGACCACAGCTCTGCCCGTCCAGGGGACAGACGGCCCCTCCCTGGCACACAGAGCCCAGAGCAGCTGTGGAATCCTGGCAAGACGACAAGGTGGGAGGTTACCTTGTTCTGGGAAGATCTGTTTCCATCTTGAGGAGTGTGAAGAAAGGAGCCTGGATCTCAAGCTCTGAGCCCCGAATGACAGACCCCCCCAACATTCAACCCCAGGCTCAGCTCAACCCGGCTTCGAAACAAGGACCTGAAAAGGGGACTCAGACCAGCCAGCGTGGGCTTGGGAACTCCAGAGCGGTGGGGAAGGCGCAGGGGTGGAGAGGCACGGCCACAGGGGGGAGGGCACAGGAGGGGTGCGCGGGGCGACCGGAGCTGCCGAGAGCCGTGCCCTACCTTGGGAGGAGGAGAGAGAAGATGTCTGTGGGGAGGCAGTCTTCAAGTCGAGTCTCCACAAACGAGGAGGAGCTTTGATTCTATGTCAGTGGACTAACAACACGCCTCTGCTTCTTTTTTTAAAACGTTTTCCCTTTTTTTATTGAAGTCTAGTCAGTTTGTAACATCACGTCAGTGTCTGGGGCACAGCGTCGTGTTTCAGTCATACGTGCATGTCCGTGTATGCCTTTTCATGGTAAGTCACTGCGAGATATTGAGTAGAGCTCCCTGTGCTGCACAGTGGGAGCTTGCTGCTCATCTATTTTAAATACAGTAGTCAGTATCTGCTAATCTCGAACTCCCCGTTTATCCCCCCACCCCTCCCCCTCTGGTAACCAGGGCTTTGCTTTCTGTGTCCGATGGCACCTCTGCTTCTGATTAGCCTATCTGACTTGAATCGCTCTGGCCCCGGCTGACGTCAACAGAACCGGCCTCTGCCCTTACGACGGGCGCTTGCTGAGAACGTCTGCCTCCCGGGACCCCACATCCGCAGGACGACCAGCCGTTGGGTGGGAAATCCGAAGCCTAGAGGGCACGGGGGAGAACCCAGGTCACACAGGGCAAACGGGAAGGTGCTGGAACCGCTAAAGGGATGTGTGAATTCTGGTGTCAGCTTGGGCTCCACCGTCAGCCCGCACCTTCCCTCGGGGACCTCATTTATGCCCACGTTTCCCAGGGCCGTGGGTGTCCAACAATGAGCTGGACTCGATGAGCATGCAATTAAAAAGGTGACATTTCGATAGATGAAACAGCTGTGAGGTGTGGCTCACTGACGGTCACCCAGTCAGTCCTGCTTCAGAAATGCCACCGAGCACATGCTGTGCCCCAGCCAGTCTGCTGGGGTTGAGGGTACCAGGCTCGACAAAACATGTTTGTCACACGGACACTGAGAGTCTCTGATGTGCCTGGCTCCTCGGAGGTGACTCAGCCAGGACCAGTCGGAATTCTACGTTTTGGAGACAGGCAGTCGCACTATTTAGCTGTTTACTGGTCCTCATGTGTTAGGGCTGTGCCTCAGTTTCCTTGTCTGAGATGTGGGCATGAGAACCCGCCATCTGCCTTCTTCAGGGAGATGCCGCAAAGACCAAATATCTTCTCCAACATGCAATCCGTTTGAGACCTATGGAGTCCTGAACCAGGGCGACCTGCGGTGGCTTCGTGGGAGCTACTCTCCCGCCCGTGGCTCACAGCTGAGCGATGCTCCTAGGGTCCTCCCACCCTTGTGAGTGTTAGAGGAGTGGCTTGCAAAGCTGCAGGCACGAGGCCCCGGCTGTCAGTCAGTGCGTGGGCCCAGCCCACGATGCTGACGGCCATTCCTTAGAAGGCGGTTTGGCCTCACTTCCGATTGTGGGGTTTGCTTTAGGGAAATGAATGATTCAAGGGCTGGTTGAGCTGCTGAGGCCATAAATTCTTGGACAAATTTCCACAGACCTGGAGGCGTATTTGTAAGTAGATGAGACTGGAAAGGATGCACAGATCAGGCTCCCTGGCGGGCAGCGCCTCTCTGAAGGCTGTCTAACCTCATTGCGTCCTGCCTTGATTTACAGCCGTCAGATGGGGCCCCGGACCCAGAGAGAAGGTCAGGGCACCTTCCCATCCTAGGGTTGCCCCTCCTTCGTACCCAGCATCCTGGCACCTCACCCCTCTACCTGTATCAGTTCTCAGCAGCTGCACCGCCGGTGCCCTGTGCATGGTTCACAGTGCACGTGCATGACGCTCAGCCGGCGGTGCTGGTCCCCTGCTGGTCTGGCCTGGGTCCACCCAACCGGAACACAGGGCTGGCGGGTCAGTGAGGGCCGGGCTCCCCTGGGACACCCGGCCGCTCTGCTCTGCTCTGCTCTGCTCCGTCTGGCCTCTCCCTCCAGGAGCTAGCAGGTGGAAGAAGTGTTGAGAGAGACAGAGAAGGAACAATCAGGCCCAAGGCCTGGCCTTGGAGCTTGAACAGCCCACGTCTGCCACATTCTGTCGGTCCCGGCAAAATCACCAGGCCCGCACGAGCCACAGAGGAGGCGCCCCCAGCTTACCCGCTGGGTGTGGCCACTCTTTATCCAGACACCTTTGAAATGAAAAGACCAGCTCCCTGACCGGCCACTGTGACAGACAGGGCGAGATGGTTGGGGTGGGGCAGGGGTGCATCACACAGACTCTCCGTCCACGAGCAGAGGAGGTGGTGGCAGTCACGGCCCGGGAGCGGGTCCACACCAGCCAGGCTCAGGGCTCAGGGCCCCAGCATCAGAGGCAAGGGGTTTTTTTTCCGAGGATCCAGTCCTGTTCCCCGGGGATCGGTACCCTGACCCCTCATCTTCCGTGGACCTCGGCTCAGCCCCCTGAGACGCCCTTGTTAGGAAGAAGCTGCAGCTGAGCATGTCTCTCATCCTTTCTGCCTTAAAAACACGGGGACCCAGAGGCCTCTTTCATTCCCAGCTGTCACTGTTTCTTAAAAGCCTTCACTGGAGGGAGGTATAAATTAGAAGCTTGGGATTAACAGATACACACTACTGTATCTAAAATAGGTAAGCAGCAAAGTCCTGCTGTGCAGCACAGGGAAATGTAGTCAATATTTTGCAATAACCTATGATGGAAAAGAACCTGAAAAAGAATAGATAGATAGACAGATAGACAGATAAAAGGCATCCAAGCACCTGGCTTTCCAGTGACGAACTTGAAGTCAGGACTCTAAAACACTCCCACCTCGCCACCCCTTTGCCCCCTGACCCCCTACCCTCCCCAGTAACCCTGACGCCTCAGGGCCAAGGAGCAGACACACTGCCGGCAAACTTACCGCCCACCCGGCCGTCAGATCCAGCCTGTACTTGGCAGAGACACATACGCCATGACGGCAGCAGGGGCGGCGGGCGCTGCCGGCTCCGTGCAGAAGGCCACAAGCGTGGGTGATGACGGCCCCAGTGGAGCGACGGCGCAGGGCTGTTTTCCCTTTATTGTGATTAACGCTGATAGTGGTGGCAGTACCCAGTCTTGTGTTTGTGTGACATGGCGCGTGTAAGGAATCCCAGCTCGTTGCAAACGCTTCACTCATCTGTGCAGCACAAAGTGCAGTGGGTGGGAGAAAGCATGTGCGGCCGCGTCTGAGGGCCCAGCAGGAAGACCAGCCTGGAGGGGGCCCTCGACTTGGTTCCTATGTATCCAGGTGAGGCATTGGTCTCCTCAGAGCCTCGGTGTCGTCTTCTATAAAATGAAGGGATTGGGTGCTGCACTTAGAACAGCCTCTCCTGGGTATGATATTCTCGTGCGAGAGATGAACTGGATAAACCAGAACCCACACCTGCCGCCCCAGTGATCTGAAGTCCCAGGCTGCGGGGTCTGACAGATGAAAGGATTGCATCAGTGCGCCAAGCCCCATTTCAGGACAGTTTCCTGGCCTGCAGAATGGGCCTTTAATGGGCTTTGAGGGTATTCTGAGATCGAGTGAGATGAAATCCTCAGAGCACCCAGGTCAGTGCCAGACACACGCTGGATGTGGAACTGAAGACGGCCCTTAGTGACGCTGGGTTCACGCCCAGGCCCCCCGACCACCTGGCTAGTTGACTTTGCTCTTCTGTGAGAGAGGATGGATGCTGTCCAGTAACCCGGGTGCCCATGGCAGTGAGGCCCAGAGTGAAGGTCTGGGGTGCCCTTCAGAAGATGTGAGCTCTGGCAGCTGCAGGCTCGATTCTGGGCTCACCTGGCTGTGAGGCCCCCGTCTGGTGGCTACCTCTCTCAGACCTGTTTTTGCTCCTGTCAAACGCCGGTCCAGGGACGGGTAGGAGGGCTGGGGTCGAACTCAGAGGCTCCCTCCCCACCTCCTGGGTGTGGAGTGACAGTTTTCTCCAACTACAAAGACGTTTTCCATGACCATCGTCACTCTCTGCCCCCAGGTGCCCTCAGGAGCACGAGGGACCACGGCAGGGTACGGAAGCGATGCTCTAAGATAAGTACCTGAGATGTCCCCACTCTCTTCTGCTTCTGCAGGACAGCTGCAGCCATGTCTTCTCATTATTAAAAAAAAGGTAGAAAACATTCAATGAAACCCATGAACTTGGGCCTGGGGTGTGGATTCAGAGCCCCTGAGCCTGGAGCGGTGGCTTCCTGGCGACCCCGAGGCCCAGGGGCTGCACCGTTCCCAGTCCCAGGGGTCCTCTGCTCCCCGATTCAGGGCTGGACCCCTGGCCGACACTCGGACCCCAACAGTAGGCAGCTTCTGGGAAACCTTTCTGCCGAAGCTGCGCTGAGGCCAGGCCGCGGGCTTCCGCAGGGTCCTGGCAGCATCATGACAACCTGGAGGTTTTTATGCTGGAATGTGCACGGGTGAGGTCCTCCGGTGCCCAAACGCTGCTTCCAGCACGTTCTGGATAAAGTTTAAATCTGATTTTCACAGCCACCAGGGTTTTGCAATATGATGAGAATTATCATTATGTGTGAGATGCGGTTCGGGAGATAATATTATTATTAAAAATATTAGTCTGTGTGTACACACTGCTTCTTTCTTCGTAATCCTTCCTGACAGGAAATGGAGGCAAGATAGAGTATTATTACTTTATTATCATGATTGCTCCCATCTTTCTCTTCAGGAAGCCGAGGCCCGGCGCTGCTCGCTCTGGGGCGGGCCGTCTTTCTCCCAGAGGCGGAGTCGGGTCGGGCTGCTCTCAGCGGTGAGCGCTTCCCACCGCAGAAACAGCCACCCCCTCACCCCCAGCACCGGTGGACGTGCCCTCGGTTGCGGATGTACCAGGGGTCTCACGATCACCCTGGATCAGGAGGTCCTAACCCCAGTGACCACCGCTTGTGTGAGGCAGGAGAGCAGACGCGGGGGAGGCCACGCGGCGACGCAGGCAGAGAGCAGGGTGACATCCCCGAGACGCCAGCATTGCCAAGAGCCGTGCGTGGTGGGGAGGGGGGGAGGTGCGAGGCGGGTTCTCCGCAGAACCTCCCGAAGGAACTGGCCCTCTGTCCCTTCGCTCTCAGACTTCGGGCTCCGGGACCAGGAGAGAGTAGAACTTCGTGGGGTTTAGCCCCTCTGCAGCTCCAGGCCCCTGCAGCTCCCTGCAGCGCCCTCATCCCTCCCTGGCAGCCCACTGCCCGTTGGCTGGAGCACCCGGGGAGGGTCTGGCCGGCTCCCAGCGAGGGTACAAGGGCCGCTCCGTCTGCACTGGGACGATGGGCGCTCAGCTGCGGACAGGCCCTGGCTCCGCCCATGGACTTTTCCTGAGCAGCCCCTTGGCTGCCGGGGCCCCTCCCTCCCTTCGGCTGGGCAGGGCCGCCCCTTGGAGGGTGATGGCAGTGATGGGCGGCCCCGCGCGCCACCAGCCCCCTGGAGCCTGAGGGGCTCGTGGTCCAGCAGTAGATGACGTCACCAGGGCTCCCCTCACTTGTAAGCAAGGTCACCAAGGCAGGAAGAGAGGAAGACTCTCGTGGGGCAGGGCTCACCCCAGGAGAGCCCAGCTGACGCCCGAGACCTCAGCCAGCCTGCGCCGCGGGTGAGCCACTCCACGTCCCCTCGGCGCTCAGAGCTGCGTTCCCAGGATGTGCTGGGGGCCGAGTTCAGGGGGGAGTGAGCCACAAACCCCCAACCCCTCGCACCGGAGCGAGAGCCCATTACAGCATCGTCACCAGTCATGAGAACGTTTCCCTTTGTTCAATCCCAGGTACCTTCCGGTGACAATGTGTCACCGTTCACCTGTGAGGAAGACACGCAGCCTCTGGTGCTTCCTGCTGCTGTGACTGGGCTGCGTTCAGAGAAAGATGGCAGAGGCGAAATAGAAGAGGGGACATTTTAGAAAACGTGATATTTAAAAGACAGTAAGTCCTCAGTCTGGGAAATTTGACATTTGAAAGCCACCTTCGATTTTTCTTTTAAAAAAAAGCCTCTTCTAGCCTATGGAGAAAATGTACAAAACTCTTGAGAGTTTCGCCTGGAGAGACAACGTTTCCATTTTCTCTCTCTGAGAAGTTGAGTTGCAAGAGCAAAAGATACCATCCTGTCCTGCAAGACGCCTGAGCACCAGGAGGGGGCAAGGTGAGGGGTCCGGGCAGCTCCCCGGCCCCGGGTTCCCTGCCCTCCACGGGCGCCCCCTTAGATGCTGGGTTCTCAGGGTTAAGAAGAGGGGAGACACCTAGAAATTATGCTGCAGGTTTCAGAGGTTTGGCCTAAGTAGGGAGCTTCATGTTCTGAGACCCAGGGGGCTGCGTGGGACCTGGCGGGCGGCGGGGCAGCCTGCTCATGGGGGAAGGAGACAGGTGTGCACGTGTGCCCGGGGCTGGAACTGCCTCCCCTCCTCTCTGTCTCTCTGCAGCTGTGGGTGAGCACATGGGGATAACTCATGAGACGTCTGGGAAGGCTGGAGGTGGGGGGGTGCCCTCAAGGCAGGGCTGAGCCGGTGGGCGTGGCCCCCAGTTGGGGAGGTGGGTGGGTGGCGGGACCAGACCAGCGGCAGCGTGGCTCCCTCTCATGCATGACCCCGCACCGTCTCTGCCGGGGCTGAGGGGCACAGAGCCCTCCCCACGGCACCTGTGCCCCTGGGTGGGCAGGCTGGACAGGTGTCTGCTGCAGGAGTCTCCGCCTGGGGAGCGGGACGGCCTCCCGGCGGTGCGAGGCTGGGGCTGCACCGCCCGGATGAGCAGGTTGGTGTAGGGGGGTCGGCTGAGGCCCCTGAGGTTGGCCCCAGAGAGTTACCCCAACACAGGCAGCCTGGGTCAGAACCACAGGGCCTGGACCAGGGGGCCACGTCCTGCATGCAAAGCACGGTTTACGCCTGTCGACTGCAATGAATGCGCAGCCTAAAAGTTGAGAGTTATGCTTCATTTGGCAGGAGGACTCGAGCCGGGATGACAGACCCTCAGGTGGCTCTGAGGGGCTGCTCCGAAGAGGTAGGGGAGGGGCCAGGATATACAGGAGCTTTACAACTAAGACCAGGGAGTTGGAACAATAAAAGGTTACTTGTTATCTGAAGAAAACCAGGCATCTCAAGTTAAAGAATTCAGTGCTTCTCTATGTGTGGGAGGAAGCAAGCATCTGGGCTCCTTGAACTCCTCCCTTTGACAAGCTCCTAGCTGTCTAGGGCCAGTGCCCTGTCCTTTCTTGTTCTGGGTCCCCTCAGAGGGCAGCACTGTGAGCGGCTGCAGAGGCTGGGCTGCAGGCTGGTCCTCCCTGGGGGCGGGGAGCAGCCGCTGATGGCTTGATGGCTTCAGCATTCTTTGTTTACTGATATGGTTCGCAGTATTTTTCGCTCACACACCCCAGGGCCCAGCTTCTGGGCAGCTGTCGGAGAAAGGGCCCAGAACCGCAGCGCCTGTGCCGGACTCTGGATAAAACCCAAGTGCCTGGAAACCCGCCAGCCGAGCCTGCAGTGGGAAGGGGGGTGCCCCGCATGGGGACCTGCCAGAGGGTCACCTTCAAAGATCCAAGCAGACTCTGAGCAGAGCGGGCTGAGCCGCTGGCGTTGGACAGGCATTTGCCTGAAATGAAATGCTTTATGATTTGGGTAAACTGGGGACCCACAGCTGGCAACTTTCACAAGCGCACCAGGACCGGGGGAGCTCCTGGGGTCACCGCACAGATCCTGCGGGTCTTTGCTGCTGTTTGCCGTCCGCTCTGGCTTTTTCCTGCTTTCAGCATCTCTAGTGGTCCTGTCCAGGGCCAAGCCCAGGAGTGGTGCGGGTGAGGGCACCGTGCAGCCTCTCGCAGCGTGAGACCAACGTGCTCGCAGAGTCCGCACGTTTTGATGGTGGAAGAACACTTGTCAAAGCTTCTGGTGATCTCCTGCGGACAGGGGACAGAGGGGAAGCGGGGGCCGGGGCCCCCGGATGGCGGGGGGCAGCAGGGCCCGGGAGTGGGGGTGTGGCTTCCTGGCAGACGCACTGGCCTCGCTTTAGGAGCGGAGCTGCCTGACCGTGGCTCTCCCTCAGCCTCTCTCTCGCTCACTGCCCGCCCCTTGCCGGCCTGTGAGGTGCCGTCAGGCCCGACAGCATGTCACCTGCACGCCAGCTGTGGTGCAGAGCAGCCCAGTCACTGCCACACTCGGGGCGCGGAGAGCGCACTGAGCACGCAGCCAAAGCGGCGGGTACACGGTGTCAGCTTGGACGAGAAGAGCCCTGGCCCGCGGCACTGCGCTGGGGGGCTGTTCACAGACGCTGGCCAGGTGCCGGCTTCGCATGCCCAGAGGCGGCACCCAGGCTCGCCCTGGGGGGACCAGGGAGAACAGTGCGGGAAGCATTCCGGGCTGAGCGGGGCTGGGAGCACAGGGCAGAGGGGCAAATGGTGCCACCAATGCTCAGGAACACAGGGCGACTGCTGAAGAAATCGCTGGTTTCTGCTGGGCATCTGCACGGAGGTCTTGAACCAGAGCAGAAGGGGGACATCGTAACAGATCAGTCAGGCTGGAAAGGTCACAGTCCCTGAAGAGCGGGGCGATTAGAGCAGACTTAAGAGAAGGGCCACTCTGAGAAGCTGGGCGTGACCGTGAGGAGACAGCATGGCCCCGGGCGGAGCCAGGCCGAGCTCACGTGGTGAAGCTTTGTAGGCGCTATTCAGTATTGCTCCAGAGGAAAGTGTTCAGAACAACAATATATTCTTGCCCTGGGTGGCTGTCCATGGCTGTCAGTGTGGGGTCACTCAACTGACACACGTTCAGCTCCAAGGTGGATGGAGGGAGGGAGGGAGGGTCTCCAGATTCTGCTCCCAACTGGCTTCCCTCCGCCCCGCTTGAATCCAGGCCGCACCACTCACTCAGCCACATCAGGCTTCTCTCCGGGGTCTCCCCAGCTCCAGTGGCTTCTAGAAGGATCTTTACAACCCTCAGCTCTGTCCCAACCACGCCCCTACTGTGGCAGGCCCCCCCCACACAGGAAGCCCTGGCCAGTGTGACGGCCCCGCCCTTGCAGCTCAGCCCCTCTCCTCCTCCCTTCCAGCCGGCACTCCTCTGTTCCAGCCGGCGCTGGGGCCGTCCCCGGGGCCACGCCAGGAGCTTTCCAGACTCCTGCTTCTGCTCGCCGGCGGCTGCCACTTTGAATGCTGTCCCTTCCCTCTTGTCCTGTTTCACTTGGAGCCACATCAGCTTGGCCCCTGCAACGGGGGCTGAGGGAGCAGACGCTCGTTTCTCACAGCCCTGGAGGCGGGAGGTCCGCGACCCCGAGCCCGGGGCCCCAGCGCGGGCGGGCCCAGTGAGGGTCCGCCTTCCGCTGCATTCGCACATAGAGGGGCTCTGCACCTCGCAGCCACACTGGCCCCAGTCACCAGCCGGGCCCACTCTGCTCATTCACTTTAAATGGATGTATTTCTCCTGGTCCCCCTCTGTCTTCCCAGAAGAGGGTCAGCTCCTCTGCTGGCGTCTGCTGTGACTTTGTGTCCCTTCCACATCCCTCTGCCCCTCGGTCTCTCTCCATCTCTCTGTCTCTGTCTCCCGTGTCCCTGCCCTGAGACCCACACCTGATTCGCCCTCACGGCAGGGGACCTGAGGAGGGCAGGGTCTGGGGTCCCCAGACCTTCCATGGGGCCCAGGAGGCCACTTGAGAGCTTAATACCCAGAGGTCAAGCCTGCAGGACAGACAATCATGCAAGGGCGCCGTGGGGGTTAGGGCTTCGATGGGTGCGCTCGGGGACGCAGACACGCAGCCCACGACACCGCTTTTCAAGGCTCAGCATCAACACCAGCTTCTGCCTAAAACGTCCTGGGACTGAGAGCTCCCACCCTAGCGACGTCTGGACTCACAGACGGTGTCAGCCAGCCTGGACCTTGCTTCTGACACGGTTTTCTACCTGACCTTAGAAGTGTGTGTATGTGTGTACATACGTGTGTGTGTGTGAGTGTGTGTACACCCAGGGAGCCTGATCCTGGCAGGAGGATAAAGGCCGCTGCCCACAGAGGGTCCCTGGCTGCAGCGGGGGCTGCCCTCTCCTTCGGTGGACGTGTTAGCAGCTTCTCGGCACAGGAGATAGGCTCACAGTTTGGGAAAGTGGCCAGAAACCAGGATGTACTTACTTTTTTTCTTGCTACGATGAAGCAAATGTGAGGTCTAACCGTGATGTAATAAGACTGATTGGAGCCCTGGATGAGTCCATCCGGTTCCCAGCCCAACCTGAAGCACGGGTCCTTTCAAATCCAATATTGTTTCTTAAAATAAATCCTGCAAATGACTTCCTATCAAGGGAAAGACAGATCTCGGCCATTTAATGATGGCCTGGAGATTAATGTACGAGTGAAATTTTCTCTGGCTGAATTGTGAAATTATTTTCAAATTTTGCCCTGGAAAGAAGTATTTCATTTGTCTAACACTTGGAATTTTGTCGTAAACACATGATGGCTTTGTGAAGGCAGAAAACAAATGACACCAATGATGTCCGTCACTCCAGCAGCACAGGGACACCGGGGCAGGTGAGAGCGCCCTCCGCCCTCCCTCGGCAGCTGACGGGGGTGGGGCAGGCCCTCTGCGGGCAGGCTGTCCTCTTCCCTGCGTTGAGAAATGAATTGATGAGTGTTTCGGGGACATTTCGGTCGCGTTGGCAGAGCAGCTGGGTTAACAGTCTGTAGGTGACGTGATGAGGAAGGGGGAGTGGGAGTGATTCCTGGGCCCCCCAGGACCACGGCACTATCCGCGAGGAAGCTGGGAGGAGGGTCAGGGCTGGGGGAGGAGGGTCGCTGGCCCGGGGCTCACTGAGTTGAGATGTCTGTGTGTGTGGAGCCTGGTTACAGCACGAGGTGAGAGGCAGAAGCCGCGTGGGGCTGGGGAGAGTCCCGGGGCTTTGAAAAGGTTTCGGAGGTGTCACCCCTGGCTGAGAAGCTCCCCAATGTGGCAAGTCCGGTCAGGAGCAAGGGAGGCAGGGCCGGAAGCCAGCGACCCACTTCGCTCAGGCGGCAGCCAGGGCAGGACCAGAAACGTCTGTTGAGTCAGGACCTGGAAGCCAGAGGGAGCCCGCCACCCCTCTGACCTGCCACCCTGTCCAGCTGAAAGGAGACGGATGTAGCTGAGGAGCCGGAGGAGAGCCGCGGCATCACTGGGTAACCAAGGAGGGAACTCCTCCAGCAGATGGAAGCCCTCACGACTTCTGGAAAAAATAAAGGAGATGGAGCTGGAGTGCCGGGGAAACGCAGAGTGAAGCAGGACCCCAAGTGCTGAAGGGGTGTATGAAGGACCGAGGAAAGCCGTCCACTGCCCACAAACCTGCGCTCACGCATGCAGCCCCGTCTTGGCTGGGGAGCCTCTTCCCTGCCTCCGCTTTATTATGAGCACGTGGGATTTTCATCTTTTGCCTGAAGACTTTGCCACGTCTCTGCCAACAGCAGCCCCAATGGCGGTGGCGTGGTCTGTCCCAGAGTCACCTGCAGCACGTCTGCGGGGACTGCGGACCCGGGGCTGCCGCCCCTGCCTCTGATTCCTCATCCTTAGATTCCCCCATGGGCCAACACGCACACAGAATCAATGAGGAGAAACCCTTCCTTCATAAAAGGATGCAAAATACAGACCGACCCGCTGCCCGCTCTGCTGACGGGCAAGCGCAGGCGCTCCTGCTGGGGAGGCTCCTCCGGGACAGTGGGGTGTCCCACCGCCCTCATCCCTTAAGGGCCTTACGAATTACAGCAGAGGACCGGAAAAAATCCACGTGTCTCTGGAATCCCAGAAAATGGAAGCTAAGAGGAACTTTAATGATTATGGAATTTGAAATGTTTAATGTGCTCAGGAGACCACTAAGACACTGTGATACATTAAGCTTGAGAAACTAAACTCATCAGCTTGTGTGAAAGCAGATGTCTCCTTATCCCGGCCTGTAGCGGACGGGCGGTCCCGGGCGCAGGGGCTGTGGCAGACCCAGGGGTCCGCCCCTGGACCCAGACGATTCTGTCCTGGCCTGTCTCTCCTGCTGTTTGGAGAAATGCCACTCCCTGGAGTCGAAGGCAGGAGCTGCCGGGGGCGGGGGACGTAAGGGGGACCCCAGGATCCAGACCGAACAGTGTGGTCCCAGCCCAGACCCGCACTGGCCATCTGGAAACTGGCAGGGAGGGGAGGCGCCCGCACAGGTGCTCCCTGCCGGAGTCAGGACGCGGAAGCCCCTTCCTTCCTCCAGTCCTGCCCCCCGTAAGTCACTGCTATTCTTTCTTACTGAGCCCTCCCTGCTGAAGGCCCCCGGCTGGGCCCCAAGGGGGGAGCTGGAACAGGCGGCGTGTGCATCCTGGGGGTGCGCCCTCTCGGCTCCCTGAGTGATGAGCCTGCCCCCCAAGACGACTGCACTGACCTCCTCCCCACGGAGGGACACGAAGCACCTTTGGGTGAAAATGCATCCGTCTCTGAGGCTTACAGGTGCACGTCCTTTGCTGGGGAGGCTGTGGTGACTTACAAAAGCCCGTGTGCACGCGGGCGCCCGCACACAGGCTCTCCCTCCCTCTTTCCCTCAGCACCTGCGATTAGCGTCGGGTTCTTAGCGTGTGGGCTCGCACACCTTGTCAAAACACCACCTCTCAGCTCGCAGGACAGCTGCCCGCAGGCCAGCCGGACGCAGCCTGCCCTGCGCAGGGCCGGGTCACCTGTGCTTGCCGCCTTCACCCGGACCGGAGGGTCCTCGGCTGCAGCGCCGCCCAGACGCCTCAGGGATAGAGGGAAACGCGCAGGTCCTTGCAGGAGGCTCGTGTGAGCCGGCGCCCAGACGGGAAAAGACGGCAACGCAATACAGACACACGTGTGCACACACACACGTAGGTGCCTAGAACTAAAATAATCTCACTGATGACAGCGGGCGCAGGAGCCCTGCCCAGCCCCGCCTTGTTCCATGTGACTCTGCGGCTTCTTCCGCCAAGAGGGGGTCGCCGTCCCACCCTCTGAGCCCGGGATGGCCAAGGGACGTCCCTGGAAGGTCACAGAAGCGCGGAGGGCCAGCCCCCTTCCAGCCAGAAGAGGCCCCACCAGCCCTGGTCCCTTCTCCGGAAACCCTGGCTCCACGTGGGCGCAGGCGGGGCGGGCAGGCTGGGGTGAGCCGCGGCCCGCGAGCCCGGCTGAATCTCGCCGAGCCCAGCTGGTGGCCGCAGACCCCCCCCCCCCCCAGCCAGACCGTGGACTTCCGAGCAGGGGCGAAGCACTGCCGGCCTTGAGATGGCAAGTTACTCAGGGGCCACTGAGGGAAAAGCCAGCAGCCTGTCAGCTGGAAATCACGACAAAGGACAACCCGGCGCTTCCGCCCCAGCGACACAGGGAAATGAGGGGCGAGGGGGGGCCGCGTCCCACCACGTGAGGGTTCAAGAGTGAGCCACAGTTGAGTAAAGGAGGGTTTATTCAGACAGGTGACCCTCGTGGACAGAACGCGGCCGTCTCGAGGGGCGAGAGGCGGCAGCTCACAGCACGGGGCCCTGCAGGGACGTGAGGCCGGCCCGGGGGTGGGGGTAGGTTTTATGGCTAACTCGTGGGAGGTCACTCCAGTTACTTTGGGGGAGGGCGGGGATCCCAGGCATTGGGCCGCCGCCCACTTTGACCTTCTATGGGCAGCCTTGAAGCTGTGGCGGCGCCTCTGGGAGGGCCGCGTAGCAGCTGATACACTACAGTGGGCGTATACCGAAGGTCAAGGTCTGGTGGGCGCTGAACCTTGCGCCATCTTGGCGCTAATGGCCGTGCCATTCTTCTCGCGGTTGTGCCCTGCCCTCCTGTCTCACCACAGCCCGGGGAGGTCGGGCCCAGGACTGAGCTTTCTGGAAGGATGTGGCGGAGACAGGTGAAGACTTAGAGGGAGCAGATAAACGGCTGCTGGGTCGAAGCAGCCTGGGGCTGCCCGAGCCGCCAGCAGCCGGCCTCGCTGACAACGGGCAAGTGCTGAAACGCACACCGTATTTGCACAATCAGCGCCCCATCTTTACAGCCCTGCCAGGTGGGCACCATTATCACCTCTTTTTGCAGGTTCCCAAGGCGGGGACGCAGAGGCGGAAGCGAGCCGCCCAGGGTCACAGAGCGCGCCCCGCGCGGAGTCAGAGCGCCCCGCCCCGATCTGCGGGACGGCGCGGAGCCCCCGGACCGGCTCCAGGAGGGCCGACCAGATGGACGGCGAGCCTCGCGGGCGGTCCCGGCGCGTGGTTGCGGGAAGGGGAGACGCATGTCTCGGGTCCGGGAGGGGCGCGGGGAGGCCGTGGGCGTCACGCCAGGCGGCTCGCGCCGTCCCCGCGGCGGGCGGAGGCGGAGTGTGACGAGGCTTTGAGACAGCCGGGCGGGGGCGGGGCGCGGCGTGGTGGGAGGAGCCGTGAGCCGCGCCGCCGAGCGGGGGCCCTCGTCCGAGCCGGTCCGCTGCAGCTCTCGGACGCGGGCTCTGCCCGAGTCTCCTTGACATTTGGGAATCTCTGCGCCCAGAACACGGTCCCCTGGAATCCTCGTTGCCACCGAGTGATTTAGAGAGCGCCGGGGTCACCGAGCCTTGCGGAATTTCTAAAGAAAAAGAGGGCATTTGCAAATGAGGGCACTACCCCCATCACCAAAGAGAAGATGGAGGAACAGAGAGGTTAATTAATTTTCTCTGAGGTCTCCCCGGGAGTCAACTGCTTAACTGGATAAGAAAATCTAACTCTAATGATTTTACGAGTGATGCGCTCAGCGTCCACCCTCCTGTTCACCACGTCGCCACTCGCGCTCCGCATCCACCAGCCAGTCCTGGGCCCACTCCTGCCCCCAGTGTCCCCGCTGGGAGCCCTTGGTGACCCTTTGATTGATGAAATGCCCTCACAAACGCCATGTCCTTCGATCCGGGGACCACCCCCTGCCACGGGCATTTTTACCACGTGCATTTTGCAAACAGCTGGTGTGGACGGAGCTGCTTCTACACACAGGGCTTCTAGTGGCCGCTAGCTGAGGGGGTGCAGCCCTGGTAACCCGGCATCCTGCGGGGAGAAGGCAGGCTGTGGTGGGATGAGGACCAAGCCGGGTGCCGCTGGCCCTGCTCCAGACGCCTGGACGGGAGGACGTCTGTGGCAAGAAGAGGCATCCTGGTCTGGACAGGTGATGGTGGAGGCGGTGGGGCGGGTGCAGTGGGGAGGCTCCAGAATGGTCGGGAGGCAGCCCAGTGGACGTGTGTCCTTCTCAAGGGCTCACAATTGGGGGAGGTCTCTGGGGAGCCACCCATTTCCCTCCCAGAAATGTGCCGCTGAAAACCGCAGCTCCCCCTCCCCTTGGGCTGGTCAGCTCTGACTCACCTCGGAGGCTCTGCCTCCCGGGGGCTCGCCATCTGAAGGGACCCCCGGAAGCCTGGCTGGAGGCCCTTTGAGGCCCCCTGGGACTGCGTTCCCATTCCCGCACAAGTCCCTACCTGCAGTGTCACCGCCTATCTGACCCCCGGGGCAGGAGCATCGGCCCCCACGTGCTCCCCGTGCCACCGCGGTCCCGGGGAACACCGCTCGTCCGGGAGCATCGCTGAGGGGGCGGCGTCGGGATGACTGCGTGAGCCGCTGTGTCCCCAGTCTGCACTGCAGGATCAGTGCATACTAGGAGCTTAATAAACATTCTCCCGGTGAGTGAATGGACGTCCTAGCTGTGTGACTTGGGCACTTGGTTTTGCTTCTTTAGTTAAAAAAAGTCACTTCTGCAAAGAATGTGAGCACGGGCTCCAGGCTCCCTTGGCTTCCATGCAGGGCTGATCCGGGCCCAGACACAGCGGGGCCCGATTCCTGGAACCTGTGAGTGTTCCTCGATGCCGTGAAAGAGACTTCGCGCACGTGGCTGAGCTAAGGGCTGAGAGGGGAGGCGGCCTTGGGGCAGCCAGACGCACCCAGACGCAGCCCGAGGGCCCCTAGCAGAGGGAGGCAGGGAGGCTAGATCACAGAGCAGGAGCAAGCGGACGTGGACTCAGAAGCCACGGAGGATCAGAGACGGATCTTCCCCTGGAGGCTGCAGGAAGGAGGCAGCCCCGCCTGCGCCCGGTGGCGCGGAGTTCACACTTCAGACCCTCGCCCTGCAGGGGGGCGTGGGGAGGGGGGGCGCCCAGCTCGTGGGAGTTTGTCACAGAAGCTGCAGGAAAATCTGACAACCTCCAACCGTCCTTGACGGCGGAACAGTCTGCTGGACACACAGCCCTGTGTGACCCCCGCTCCTGGCCCAGGAGCCAGGTGGGTCCCACTCGCCCCAAGGCCAAGCTTGTCCTCCCTGCGCTACTGACCACGTCCCCAGCAGCCCCCCGGGAGGGCGTCGAGGGGAGAGCCATGCTCTTTCTCGAGGCAGCAGCTGTGACTCACGCCACACCCAGGCTGGAGGGAGGTGGCCCCTGTGCCTCGGCTGCGTGGCCTTGGCCAGGGGCTCACCTCCTGCCACCATCACTACTGGCAGCAAAAGCCACAGGTCTCTTCAAGAAACAAGTCACAGAGAACAAGTGTCCCGTCTCCGGAATCACCTCACGACCCTCTCCTCCTTGGCGCCCTTGCACTTTCTGGTCACCAGGCTGTTCTTAACCTGTGTCGCCACGAACACAGGTCGGCAGAGTCAGACACGTGCCGAAATGCGCCCAGGACTTGATATCTTTGAACTTGTTCTGTGAGAAAACAGACCATTCCTTAGGTGAGCACTGAAGCCATGCCTTCCATGCCAGGAGAGCACGGGCTTCTCTGGAAAGTCGGCACTCATCCTAACCTCCATCCAGTTGCCTGACTGTGAACAGCAAGCCTGGTTACCCGTCTGCGGTCTGAGCAGGTCACCCACCTGCCACGCCCACCCACTCCCCAGGGGCCCGGGGGCTGCTGGAAGCGGGTGTCTCCCTCCCAGACGGGGAGCACGGTGCCAACTTTCACTCAGGACTGTCCCCCAGAATCCGCCGTCAGGACGCCAGGACTCCTCTGCCGGGTCCGCAACCTCTCCATCGCTGCTGCCAAATTGATCTGTCCACTATTAAAAACGCAGCAGATGGCACATCAAGTCAAAAGCACTTCCAAAACGACACCCATTCCAACTCTGGGAGGCAAGTAAAGTCTGATTAATCCTCTGGAACAGGAGCCTCCACCTCCAGCTCAGGGAACGTGTGGTTCTCTCTGTCCACCTTTGACCATTTTCTGGAGTAGCAGGGAAGTGCCTGCTCAAGACACGGCAGCGTCTGGCCAAGGGGGTGGGACGCAGGTACCCTTGGCTGGCGGCTCCCTCCGGGACGCCCACTGAGGCCCAGCTCCCTTCTCCTCTCTCCCTGGTGTTTGTTTACCACCCTCAGTGCCATGGCGACACTCAGCTCCTCTGTTTCCTGCTAGGAGGCCGGGCAGACCCGCCTGCTCTGTAGTCTGTATGAGTGTCTGGCAGCCGCTCTGACAAATGGCCACAAGCTGGGGGCCTAAAACAACAGAAATCCACTCTCGCCCAGCCCTGGAGGGGAACAGTCCAAAATCAAGGTGTCCCCGGGTCCATGTTCCCTCTGAAGCCTCCTGGGGAGGACCCTTCCTGCCTCCTCCAGGTCCTGCTGGCTCCTCGGCCTGCAGCCATGCCCCTCCAACCTCTGTTCCGTGTTCACAGGGCCTTCCCCCGTGTCCCTAATCTCCACCCCCCTCTCTGGTGACACTTATCATTGAGCTTAGGACCCACTCGAATCCAGGACTCACCTTGGGGTCCTTAACTGTATCTGCAGACCCTTTATCCAAACAAGGTCACCATCACAGGCTCAGGGTCAGGATGCAGAGAGATATTCTGAGGGGTCACCATTCAGCTCGCAGCCCCGCAGGTGATGCCCTTGCTTTTGCTGGTTTGTAAGGATTCATTTTTTTTTTAGGGCGTGGGGATCACTGTCATGTTACAAAGTGAGTCTGCTTTGCCTGTAAGAAAAAAAAGCAAGAAGGTTCTCAGAGAGGAGGGGCCGCTGGCTGCCCCACGGGCCTGGGCTTCGTTCTGGTCCCAACACTGGCGTCACCACACTGCTTAGTCAGCTGTGACAAAGGGCCAGCACGGTGTTTGCAGGGCCCGCTCCTCCTGAGGCCTCTCTCCTTGGCGTGTCGACAGCGTCTTCTCCCGTGTCCGCACGTGGCCGTCCCTCTGTGCGTGTCTGTGTCCCCACCGCCTCTTCCTAGAAGGACCCCAGCCTTACTGGCTGAAGGCCCACCTGTCCGTCCTCGTGTCCCTCTGCCCCCTCTTTGCTGGCCCTGTCTCCAGCACAGCCACAGTGGGGAGGGGCTTTGACACCCACATTTCGTGGGAGACACAGCTCAGCTCAGAGCCCCTCACACTGCCCTGCAGTTTGCAAGCCCCTGCCCTTGGTTCGCCCCACCAAAGGTGTGTCCAGTCCCTGCTGTGTGCCTGCATCTAGGCCGGGGGTGGAGGGACAGCGAGGGAGAAACTTGGCCTTGCTGGTGGCCCTGGTGGGGCACCCCCCTCCCTCGGCTTGAACCTTGGATGTGAAGCACCCGCCCTTCCCACAGGAAGGATGTTGAATCTCCAGTGGGGTCAAGGAAGAGGTGGCCAGCCTCTGGTTGACATGTGGCTGTTGGGCCTCGTGATGGGGCAGGGACACACACGGTGGTGTCACCACTGTGTGGTGCGGGCCAGGCTCTGATAAGGGGCCCACCTCATGACCTCGCTCAACCTCAATTACTTCTTTGGGTTTTGTGTGACCATCCCGTCCACCGTGAAGCCCCAAATATTGCATGGAACAAAATTACACTAAAAGATGCTCAGTGTTTAACTGAAATTCAGATGTAACTGGTCATCCTGTATTTTATCTGACGACTCTAGCTTAAACCCAACCTTCCGGAGGAGGCGTTAGTGGCCGGAGACTCAGACCTCATGGGGTCCCGTGGCTCACTCAGCCCACAGACGTTCTGGCCTTGGCACAGAGGACACGGCCCTTTGAACGTCCAGTGCTCAGCTGGTGTCCAGCCTGCTTGAGTCCTGGGCCTGGAGGCAGGTGGCCTCCCAGTGGCCCCTGGCACCCGTCCCAGCTCCACCGTGAATCGGCTGTCTCTCCCATGTGCTCTGAGAGAACACACATTCGCAGATCTGATGAGAGCTACAGCCATTTTGCACAAATCTAGTGAAACAAACCCTAGTCTCTCATTTCAGGAGACAGAAAAGACCCTCAGCTCACACGGCCTCCGACTCCAAGATGAGGCCAATTGCTCGGTGTGCCCGATGGACGGGCCGTGGGGCGGGCCATTTTAACTGCCTTACCCCTAGAGCCCAGCGTTCCTTGTAGCCATAACTGTGCTATCACCTTCAGCCGCTTCCCAGCTCTGAAACAACGAATAATTTTCAAAGAATGGAATTTCCGTTTCAAAGCTATCCAAACTCAACGGAGGGCTTCACATGAGAAATAAAATCTGCGTGTACCACGCAGAGATACCACACCTGCCGTCCGCAGGCTGCTTCCCGGCGTTGAGTGTCAGGTGCGCGGGAGCCTTGGGCGACCCCACGGCACGAGGAGCGGCAGGAGCCCACGTGCTGTGTCTTCCTCTTCCCAGGCTCTGTGCTGATGCTGGTCATTCCAGGCCCACCGCTCAGACGTGAGCCTCCGCTGGGACACGGGCGGCGGGGCACTGACTGTGCTCCCAGGGACGCTTCCACCCCGTCGGGAGCTTTCACTCAAAATGAACTCAGATGGGTGAATCCAGCTGTGCCGGGGCCAATCCTGTAACTGGGATGTTTTCAAAATCGAAGTCCGTGTAGACTAGGCTGCTTATTAAAGGTTAAATAATAAAAATAAGCTGATTGGAAATTTTTATGTGTGTGTATACATGTGTGTATGTGTGTATATGGAGGTACGAGAGAATGTATGTGTGTGTGAGTGTATGTGTGTGTGTGTGTGAATGTGTGTGCACTCGTGGGCAATGAAACTGCATCGTAAACAGGGCAATCGTTAGCACCTAGGGAAAAAAAAAGTTTTTTTGGGGGGGGATTGAAAGGTATTATATCCTGTTCAGAATTATGGGTGAGAAGTGGCAATAAAAAGAAGTCGTGGTATATATGCGTAATGGAACACCACTCGGCCACAAAAAGAATAAAAGAATGCCATTTGTGGCAACATGGATGGACCTGGAAATCATCATTCTAAGGGAAGTAAGTCAAATAGAGAAAGAAAAATACCATTTGATGTCACTCATACGTGGAATCTAAAAAGAAAAAAGAAGACACTAATGAACTCGTCTACAAAACAGAGAGACTTACAGACATAGTAAATCAACCTATGGTCACCGGGGCGTCGGGGGGAGGGAAGGGTAAATTGGGAGCTCGAGATTTGCAGATGGTAACTACTATATGTAAAATAAACAAAAAGAGTTTCTTCTGTAGAGCACAGGGAACTATATTCAACGTCTGACAATAATCTTTAACGAAAAAGCGTGTGAAAAGGAATACGCGCATGTATTTGCGTGGCCGGGACGTGACGCTGCGCACCTGACACTGACACGCGGTAACTGTTCACCTTGGAAAAAAAGCCTGCTGACTTCCCCTCCATTTCACTCTTGTTTTAACGTTTTCTACGGACGATGCTCCCATCCACTGCCTGCCGCGGGGTCTCGGGCTGGGGGAGGGGTCAAGGTGTCAGCGGCAGTGGCATCTGCTGTCGGACAGGAAAGCAAGGCCGACCCCCAGAACTAACTCTCGCAGTGAACCTGGGCCCCGGCCACACCGCGTTCCTGGTGCCAGCCTGCTGAGCGCGCACTCCCCTTCCCCCCATCAGCCCACTTGGCGGATCAGCTAGCGCAGGCCCCGCCCCTCGGCCGGAGGGTTACTTGCCCCTTTGGCGGATGAGGTCCTGAGGCTCAGGGGGCTGCTAAGTCCCGGGACGGCCTTGGGGCCCAGCCTGCTGCCCCCAGGGCCGGCCTGTCCCCACCAGCCCACCGCCGCCCCCTGTGGCTGAGCGGGGCCCCCCTTGTGGCCTCACCAGTGGGCTCGCCCGGGTGCTTGGGAATTTCTCCGCAAGGTGAAGCCCTTCTCTGTGCGCTCAGGGGGAGAGGGCGGAGGTGCAGGGCTGGCTGCCCTCCCCAGTTACAGGACTGTTGTGCTGCGGACGAAGCCTGGCGGAGGTGGTCCCAGAGGGCTGGAGGGCAGCCAGGGGGCCAGGCCCACGCGAGGCACTGCCGGGGCCGTCCATCTCGCCTAATCAGATCAGCCTGGCAGCCCAGATTTGTCAGAGATGTCTGGCCGTGTCCCCATCAGATTGGTGACAATATGCTGTCCTGTTCCCCAAAGCCACTTGGCCAGAGCGATGGCTGGGGCAGGACAGCAACCTGGTGCTGTTGGGCTGGGAAGGAGGCTGAGGCCAGATTCCCAAAGTCCTTAAACGCCAAGCCAAGGATGCTGTCCAGGATCACGTGGCACCAGATCCCCTGCCGTAGCCAGATGACACGGGCCACGCTGATTCTGGTGATTCCAGAGCTGGAAGCCACTTTGAACTTCATTTGCTGGCTGGGCAGGACACCTCTGGAGCTGGTCTGAGAGCGCCAGCAGGGTCCTAGGGAGGCTGGCCGCCTTCCTCTGCAGCCCGTGCAAATCCTAAAACCTCGGCCTGTGACAGTCACTCCCCCACCAGCCTGGGACAGCCTTCACTCTGCTTGAAGGTGAGTGGCGTGTGCTGTGTGTGCACTGGGTGTGCACTGAGCGTGCGCAGTGTGTGTGCTGTGTGTGCTCTGCAGAGGAAGAGCCCCCACCCCCATAGTCCTTGGCCATCTTTCTTTCCAGGAGATAAACGAGTGGGTAGGGGGCCCCCTGAGGACCAGGGCGCTGGGTCTCCCCCCATCTGGGGCGATGCAGGACTCAGGAGAAGAGTCTGGCCGTGGGCGGGGTCACGGCGAGGATGGAGACGTGCGTTGATTTAGGAGCGGCCTGCAGCCCAGACCCTGGTCTGGAGAGAGCGCACAGCCAACACGCGCTGGCTGCTCCGCCCTCCCGTCGGGTCTCCGCCTGGTCTACGGGCACCTTCTTCTCTTTCACTATTTGCAAAGCCGAGCAGGAGTTTTAAATGCCCACCAGCCAGAGGCACCTGCTGCAGTGCCTGCATTCTGGGGGCTCCAGGAGTTCCCATTCGGAGAAGACCCGTCCCTGCCGTCGGGGCTGCAGGGGAGGGCAGGGCATGCCGGTTAAGTTTGAGTTTCAGGTGGGATGAGTGTGACCTGGAGACGGACAGGCTTCCCGTGCTGTGTTTGCTCGCTCAGGCAGCTGGTCCCGGTCTCCTTGCTGGGGGAGCCGTGAGGATGGAAGTGGATTCCAGCTGTGACTCTGGGAAGGGAAGAGACAGACAGGCCTGGAGGGGCGGAGGGAAGTCTTAGCAGGGACGGAACACTGGCAGGGAGCACACCTGTGTCCACTCCGGTCGTGGGGCTGGGGTGGGGGATGTCACACTCAGTCTTCATGCTCCTGTGTCTTCAGCTTGGCCAGCCTGAGCTGGAGTTTGATTCCTTTCACGAACCACAGAGCTACCAGGCAGCAGACGGATGGACACCGTGGGGCCTCCCGGCTCTGGAACGCTGGGCTTCCCTCCTGGAAGAGGAAGGGGGCACAGGAGGCGGGCGGGTGGAGGCTCTCCTGTGAGACCGAGGGGCCCTTCCTGCTGATCCTGCTGGTGAACGAGACCGCGGCCGGGGCAAGGGTGAGTCACAGACGAGCCAACTGTGCATCCTTTGCCCCCTCCCCCGTCTCCTGTCCAAGGAGATGCTTCATCAAACCCAGGTCTTAAAGAATAACTTTCCAACAGGCGTCCTCGTGGAGAAGTAAGCCCCCTGGCCCCGGAAGCATTCCGGAAGGTGCTTGGGTGAACGAGTAGAAAAAAATGTCCCCTGAGGGCTTGGCGTAATAGCCCTCTGGGGCAACTCCAGCTTCTAGGTGCAGTCACTCAACCACCCACCATCCACCCAGTTATCCATCATCCACCCATCCATCCATCCAAGATTTATTATCAACTCCTTTGTGTGTGGCTAGTGCATCTGGGAACGCACATTTATTCGTACCAACCTTGGAGGAGCCATCCAGCGAGAGGTGGGGAGACGAATGGATAAACAGATAAACAGTGACAGGCAAGACTCACTATTTACAAACTTCAGGAGTGCAAAGTCCAGGCCCGGGTCCCTGATCTGAGCATTCATCGTGATTATTTGATGAGCAGATGAGCACATGCAGTGTGCATGTCCTGACCAGCCAGGGCTCGGAGTCCAGCCCCATGTGGCCCTGCACAAATCCCGGGCCTCCTCCCTGACCCTCAGGGGCCTCATCCACGGGATGGACATTAAAATGCATACTTGGCAGTGTGATGTTAAGCGTTGGAATGACACGTGTGACACTGTCACCCGGTAATTGCTGGTGTTGGAATGATGGTGGCAATCATTGCTGTGGGACCTACGGGAACCAGGGCACAGCAGGACAGGGTCTGGAGGACGAGTCGGCTCTGAGCAGTGCGTGGAGGGGTCAGGAGCAGGATCCGGTCAGAGGTGGAGTCGGCCGTCAAGAGTGGGTCTGGAGCTCAGCCCTCGGAACTGCAGAGATCAGACAGGAGGTGAGAGGGTGAGAGCAGATGAGGGAGGGGAGGAAGGTGCTTAAGCGACGGCTTGGAGCAAAACTCCACGTTTCCATCCTGTGTTTCTACAGCAGTGTGCTGGCTCAGCCCGAGTCCAAGGATCAGGTACCGGTCTGGAAGTCAGAAGTTCCCCAGCTTGACGGCACGTGGTTTCCCCAGAGCCTGGGTGGGCAACACAGAGCGTGTCCTGAGCGGCTCCAGCCAGTCCCTGGAGGCTGCCTGGAGCCCCGCATGGGGGACATCAAGGGGGAGCAAGACTCAGCGGGAGAGGAGCAGAGATCGATTAGTGATGTCTGCCACGGGCAGAAGCGGACAAAGCCACGTGTGCACATGCTGGTCTGGCATGATTGTGACCCTAGAGGGTTGGGCCTCTCAGTCAGACTCGCAGTGACTGGTCCCACGTGGGCAGAAGCAAAATACAGTCACTCCTCCCGGGCGACACCACTGTCCTTTCCTGTCTGGAACATTCACTTACACACAGTTCAAGTGCCTGTGTGGCCAAGATAATGCAGAGAAAGACGCCGGAAGACAGAGATCTGACCACGGTGTGGAGGTGCACACTGGTGCTGGGTGGCATCTCGTGGAGGCCAGAGGGGGCTGGTGGCCCCACGCAGCACACAGCAGAGAGCCGGTCCTGCCGGCTGATTAGACCAAGTTGGAAGCCCCACCCCGACCACCGGGGCCCTGCCCTTCTCTGTTGGCCCCTGTCGTTCACCAGTTCCTTTTTATTTACTTATTTTTTATTTTTAAAAATTGAAGTATAGTCAATTACAGCGATATGGTAATTTCTGACGTACAGCATAGTAATTCATTTATACATACATACTTCTTTTAATACTCTTTTTCATTATAAGTTACTACAAGGTACTGAATATAGTTCCCTGTGCTGTACAGTAGAAACTTGTTGTTTATCTATTTTATATATAGTAGTTGGTATCTGCAAATCCCGAACTCCCAATTTATCCCTTCCTGCCCCCTTTCCCCCCAGGAACCATAAGTTTGTTTTCTATGTCTGCGAGTCTCTTTCTGTTTTGTAAATAAGTTTGTTTCTGTCATTTTTTTTAGATTCCACATGTAAGTGATATCATATAGTGTTTGTCTTTCTCTGTCTGACTTACTTCACTTAGAATGACGATCTCCAGGTCCATCCATGTTGCTGCAAATGGCATTATTTCATTCTTTTTTATGACTGAGTAGTGTTCCATTGTGTGTGTGTGTGTGTGTGTCTGTATAAATAACACAACTTAAAAAATCACTGTTAATTAAAGAAAAACTAGATATCTCAAGTTAACACACTTAGCACTTCTCTGTGTATAGTGTGAGGTAATCAAATTAAAATGAGCTACAAGAGAGGACCCTGGCCCAATCACCGGGTCCTTAGATGAGAAAGCACTGTGAAGACAGACACACAGGGAGAGGCCGTGGGACATGGGATGACAGAGGCAGAGATTGGAGTGACACGATTACGAGCCAAGGGTGCCAAGGACACAGGCACCACCAGAGGCTGGAGAGACGCCTGGGATGGGTCCTCACAGGGTTCCAGAAGGAGCCTGACTTCAGGCCCCAGGCCCCCAGACAGTGAGACTCCATTTCTGTTGCTCTAAGCTTCCAGGTCCGTGGGCCTTCGTTGTAGCTGCCGAGGAGAACCACACTGAGTAGGGCGGAAAGGCAGCCGCATACGACGCTTGACTGAATCCTCGATTTTTACAAGAAGGGCAGATGGCTGTCAGCGACATTCTGACCAAGACTTGGGAACATTTGAACCAGGGCTGGTGGTCAGAAGGCTGCCCCCGTTTTCAGCTCCTGGGGCAGGATGCTGCGCAGCTCTGCAGGGACACCCGGCTCCCGGCAGCCCCTGCCCCTTCTGGCAGCAAAGGGGTGTGACGTCTGCAACTTGATTTCAAATGTTTCAACAAATGAAGGAGAGAGTGAAATAAAGAGAATGCCCTGGGACCTCAGCCCTAACAACAGGGGACGAGGCCCAGCAGGTATGGGCATTTATGCGATGGTCAGCTTTGCTTTGGATTTCAAAGTTTTGTAAAATGATTTGAGGATAAAAAGTTGAGTTAATGTCCATTGACAGATGACTGGATAAAGAAGTTGTGGTACATTTATACAATGGAATACTACTCAGCCATAAAAAATAATAAAATAATGCCATTTGCAGCAACATGGATGGGCCTGGAGATCATCATTCTAAGTGAAGTAAGCCAGACAGAGAAAGAAAAATACCATATGATATCACTTATATGTGAAATCTAAAAAAAAAAGACACAAACTTATTTACAAAACAAAAAGAGACTCACAGACATAGAAAACAAACTTATGGTCACCAAGGGGGTGGGGAGGTGAGGAGGGATAAACTGGGAGTTTGGGATTTGCAGACACTGACTACTGTACATGGAATAGGTAAACAGCGAGGTCCTGCTGTGCAGTGCAGGGACTGTATTCAATACCTTGTAACGGCCTTTGGCATCTGGAGTGGGTGTGGGAGGTGCCCCACCTCCTCTGAACAGACAGTGGTGCTCCGCCAGCACCAGACTCGGGCAGGACTGCTTCTTACTCATCCAGCTGGACAGAAATGAGCGCAGGGCTGTGCTCTGCCCCACACGTCTGGGAGGGGGCAGACACACACACACGCTCACACGCACACACAGAGCTACGCCCTGCTCACAGCCGCAGCCGTGATGTGCTCCGAGACCTGTCACACCTGCTGCGTGCGGAGCCTGGTGAGTACAGAGCCCAGTGAGTTCAGACCCCGCCGTGCAGGCAGACAGGCGGCAGGGTCCTCCCCCAGGAGCCAGCCGAGCCCGTCTCCCCACGGCCTCTTCCCTCTTCCCTTTCCACCTGAGGCCTTACGGCACAGTCGTCAAAGCGGAGCCTCGGCGCAGACACCAGCTGTTGCCCTTGGCTGTGAGCATCTGCATCCTGGCCCCTGGCCCTTTGCTGTCCCACCCGAGGTCCTCAGCAAGGAGGTTTTACAGGTTTGCTTAACCCCAGGTAAGCAAAAGCGGTGTTTCCTGGAGCTCCCTCTTGGAAAGGAGTTGGAGTCAGCAAGGCTGCTCCCACCTCAAGAAGCTTCTAGAACAGTCAGGGCCTACGAAGGGATGCGGGGGGCTTGGCCCATCAGCCTGAGCCCCACCCCTCATAGATGCCCACACCGTGTCCGCTTGAGGGCATGTGTGTGAAGAGATTTAAATGCAGCCAGGAAAGATGCAGAGGACATAGGATGAAGTCAGGGTGGACTGGCCAGTGCCCCGGTGGGTGGTCCCTGTGCGTCCCCTGCCATCGGCCCTCCGCCATCGCAGCCACTCTCTCTGTGGGAGTAAGAGGCTCCTCCCCGGCCTCCTGGGGCACGAGGGTGGAAGGACCTCGCTGCTGGACCCAGGAGCTCCCCCTCCCTCGCCGGCCCCCCCACCCTTCCACACCCTGTGAGCAGAGGCAGGTGGACTGCCTGTCACCATCATTCATCTCCAGCCAGTGCACTCTGACTGACATCGTGTCTTCCTGACAGATCTTTCATGAGATGCTCATTTAGTGAGGGTGTTGGAATCTGTGGCTAGTGGACTCAGAGTAGCGCGTTGGCCAAAGATGTGGCACCAACTTGTCCATCTCAGAGGCAGGAGGTACTCTGTCTTCCTCCATGAAGTTCAGAGGCGGCACCTTCCGGCCTCTGCGCACTCGGGGGCCAGCGCCGCCGTTCCTCGGGCCCCCGCGGGTTTGGCGGGCCTCTCTCGCCCCCACAAACCGGTAGGAAGCAGCTCCCCCTGCCTTCCGCAGACCAGGCAGAGCGGGCTCATGTCCAGTTTACACAGTGCCGTTTGGTGGGGAAGTGGCAGGTCCGCTCTGCTGATGGCCTTCCCGACGCCGCAGCCCTGTCCACTGCCCCAGGAAACTGCTGGCTCCTTGGCGTCCCCGGGGCAGCTGACAACCAGGCGCGAGAAGACCCCGCCTCTGCGCTGCGCTGACCGGGGGAAGCAGGGCTGCGGGAACACCCTCTCCTCCTTATTAAGGTCACGGAAGCCTTTTTCTCATTCAAGGCTCACAGGGGATGAAAAATGCATTTAATTTCCCCGCGGTTGCGCACCTTCCACCTTGCCTGAGACGGCTGCTGGAAATTAACGTGCACCTAGGCGTCTGATAATTTATTGATAAGAGCCCCGGGCTCTGTCCCTTTGAACTTCACAGAGAAAATTAGCCACTGTCATGAGGACAGCACCCTCCCAATTTTGGATCCAGCAAGGCAGCCAAACCCTATCCATCCCGCGACGGCACGCCTTTAATTAGCACCCGATCCGAGTCTGCGCAGCCCCGCGGTGCGTCACGGGCCGCGCTGGACCTGTGAGCCTCTTTTTAATTTCCAGCGATGAGCTGGGGTGATGAGGACGGCCGTTTTACGTGTTCACACTGATTGCTTTTTCATTAACTCCACTTCCTATTATGAAACGCACGTGGGAAGTTGTCCTCGGAGCTGCTTAATTGAGTTCAAGTTGTGTCACTGGACATCAAGTGACATTAAAAGCACGTTCTGCCTCAGCTAAGTTGTTATCTGGCCCTAAACCAAATGGATCTCAATTGTTCAGATGAGATGCAGCAGATAAACTCATGTGGCGAAAACGCGAACTAAACCGTCTTTGTCGCGTTGACCGTGTCCACACTGCAGCCGAGGGCGGGGATGCACCCGGATGAGACACTACATCTCTCCCACAGAAAACATCTCAAGGCACGTTTTAAAATGTGAACGCTCCCAAGTATCAGACAAGCGTCTGCCACGGACCAGTCATCCCGTTTGGTGCCACGTGACATGAAACACCCCTGGTCACACAGCAGCCCTGAGTCCAGTGTCAGCGTCGCACGTGGAGGATGGAGGGACAGGCTCAGAGTGGCAGGAGGGCGGGTCCAGGGTGGCACAGCCGGCAGGAGGCAGGGCCGTGAACCCAGGTCTAACGCCAAAGCCCTTCCCACGTGCCAGCCAGATCCCCGCCCCCAGACCTTGGCAGACCACCCCGCCATCAGCAGTAGTCGACCAAGATACCAAAGTTCCACGTCACAGCTCTACTGACATGCGTGTTGCTGTATCTGTTGCCCGCAAGTTCCGACTCTGCAGCCGAGTCAGAGTCAGCCTGGAGGCAGGATTCCAGGTCACTGCACTCAACTCAAATGAAGAGGATAAAAGCGGGCAGAGAAGCCAATCAGGCCACAGGGAAGGCCACGCAAGGGGTTCTTCCTCCAGGACAACCTTCAGGAGGCCTGGCCACGGTGGCCCCGCCAACGGCCGGAGACCCAGTGTCTGCACTTGGAAATCCCTTTGGCAGCCAGAGGGGTCCAGGCTCCGAGAAACAGCCTCCCAGTGGCCGTGGCGGGCACCTGCCTCGGCATAGCCCTCTGGCCTCAGCCACCACCTCCATCCCTGGGTCTGCTCCACCCGGGCCGTCTCCAGCCCCAGGCACGTGCTCTTCAGTCACTGCACAGGGGCGTCCTCATGCTCCCAGAGACCCGATCCTGGCTGAGCACTGCCCGCAGGCGGGCTCAGACCTCGGAGGCGCCAGACATCACGCACAGGCTGATGCAAAGGACGGACGAGAAGCTGGGAGTCACAGGGCAGGGTGCTAACGCGTGAGGGGTGCGGCCTGGGGCGCTGGTGCTGCAGCCAATCAGACTCAGGACGGGGGAGAGGATCTCAGGTGGGTAGAGAGCACGTGCAAAGGGCCGGGGGCACTGAGCCGCCTGAGGTTTGTAGGCGTGGCTTTTCCAGGCGATTAAGGGAGACTCATCAGAAGACGTATTTATTCAGTTGGTTAGCAAACCCCCCGTCCTGGGAGGGGGACGCTCCCGTCCCGAGAGCAGAGGTGACTGCAGGGCGAGGGGCTGACTGGACCCCAGGCGAGCCACAAGGCACCTGAGCTCCCCACGCGGTTTATGACCTTTGACCCCAGAGCACTGCCCTGCCCTCCCTCCCCCACTCACGACAGCTGCTCCTGCCGCTCAGCCTGTGTTTTCCCACATAAGACTTTTGGCTAAACGTGGACCATTGTTTTAAAAATACGAACCTCAACGCACGCCCGTGGGGGTGCATCACCTGCGGCACTCCATCCCCCGTCCTTAAGCGCGTCCGCGGAGGTCTCTGCTCGCCGCATCTGTTCCCGCGTGCTGGGCGGTGGCGCGGGCGGAGGCGTGCTTTGCGCAGATGTCCACGTGGGTGGGGGGGACTGTCCTGCAGTAACGGTGGAGGGGCTCTCCATTCACTCACCGAGCGGGTGTGGAGTGAAGGCAGCCAGGCACGGAGAGGCGTGGCGCAGACCCAGGCCAGGGGTCTCGGAGGGCTGGCGGAGGTGGGCTGGGTTTGGGTCGTGTAGGAGCAGCCGAGGAGCGCCACCTGTGCAGGGACGTGGAGGCCCAGAAACAGTAGCACTTCCGCGCCCACAGGGGCCGGGAGAGGCTTCCCAGAGCGGGTGGGGCTGAGCTGGGCTTTGGACGTGCACGCAGGGAGCTGAGGGCGAGGGGCGGGTGAAGGCTGGAGGCTTCGGTCTGAGAGCAGAGCGTACGTTTCCCGGAGAAGTGAGCATGGTTGGGGGGGGAGTTTGGGGAGGCAGGCAGAGGCAGGGGATGGGGCAACGTGGGGGCTGTGCACACTCAGAAGCCTGTTTAAACTGCTCACATTACGCGCAAATCCGCAAAGCAGGAGGACCCCGCACACCCAGCCCCTCCCAGCATGTCTGCTTCAGGACGTGGGATCTGTTGCCAAGTGTCCAGCCTCCTGGACCTGGGTTTCCCCTGACAGGAGGTGTCTCATCACCACCGCCGTCGCAGGAGCTGTCCTCTGTCCCGGTTCTGGCCCAGTCGAGCCCTCCAGCAGCTGACACGGCTGAGGCAGCGGAAAGATGCGGCCCCAGCCTCAGGCTTGGCCATGGCTTCTGCACGGCTGTGTCCTGGGACCCCTGCTGGGTCAGAACCGGGGACCTGATTTCCGCCTGGTCCTGGCACCATGCCCTCCTGGGAGGGAGGCTGAGCGCACTGGGCTGGTGGCTCTCCGAGGCGGGGGATGGGGGGCCTGCGGGATCCCGAGGCTTAGGACGCTCAGAACGCCTCAGCTGCCGCTTCCCTCCTCAGCCCCTAAATCATCTCCAGAGGCACATAATTAAACCACAGATCAGATAATCTAAGGGCTCTGGTTTGTTTTGTTCTGTTGTATCACATGTCACAAGTCCGGAGTGGTAAGAGCTAAGCTCTCCCACTCAAACATCGCCTGGCATGACTCACAGTCCTCTCCCGACCAGCGGGGCACCGGCCGCAGGGGGCCAGCCGGAACAGACCCACGCTCAGACTCCGGGGCCTGGGCTCCACCCCTGCGTCTTCTGTAAGAGGGGATGAAGCGGCCCGACTGCCCGGGGCTGCGAGGCGTGGACGCGGCAAACACGCAGTCATCCTTTTCAGCAGCGTGTGCTCAGTTTGTGTGCTTGTGCGTTTATGGAGACGAGATGGGGTCCCGCCAAGACCTGGGAGTCACGTGACCTCCCTGGGTTCTGTCCTCCCACCTGCGATAATGGGCCCTTCCTCCCCACCGCCCCGTCCCTGGGGAGGTAACCGGGCGAGGCAGCAGCAGCAGCAAGTGCAGGTGCGCACACAGGGCGCCCCCACGGGCCGGTCTGTGGGCAGGGCTGGCGGGCGGAGAGGAGACGAGGCGAGGGGGCAGCCTGGCTCACAGCAGGAAGGTGCAAGCGAGCGGGTTCGCAGCGCCTGGCGCCGTCCTGGGCTCGCAGCCTGGGAGTCCCACGGTCGGAGCGACGCCAAGCACAGCCTGCAGGACCGGAGCCCCTCCTTCCTGCCTGGCCGGCGGCAGCCAGGCCCCACTGGGTCCTCTGTCTCAGGAGGTCTCTGGCCCATCGTGAGCCTGCCTTTGCCGCGTGAGGCCTGCCTCCCCAGCTGCCCCCAGGGCGCGAGCCGGAGCCTTCCTTTGTGGGGGGCCGGTGGTCCTGCCGCAGGGGTTTTGAGCCGTTTCCTCCTCATGCTTCCACTCTGCAACCTTTTTTTTTTTCAATCTGTCAGGGGCCTGTTTTTCTTAGGTTATTTTAGTTTATTTAAAAAATGATTTATAAAAGTTATTTTATTCTAATGTGCCATCCCTTCATTCATTCATTTACAATTTTCTTTAAAACTTTTCATTTATTTACTTTTTTCTGTAGCAACAGTGCAGTTTCTGTGCTGGGAGCCAGAGAGACCCAGCCCCGAGGCGTGACGTCGTCTGGTGGGGGCAAAGCCAATTCAGCATGGAGTCACAGCGGGCCAGGCGACGGGCTGGGAAGTCACAGCGGGCCAGGTGATGGGCTGGGATTTGTCCGCCTGTGAAAAGTGGTTTTAGGGCTGTCAGGAGCATCAGTAAGGGTCACACACATTGGTTTAAGGAATAAAGCCCCAGACACGTGTGGCAGAACGCAGTGGAGAATTCCTTCTCATGCGGAGGCCTTCCAGGGTGATTCAGGGACCAGGCTCCTGTGTCGGTGGCTGTGCAGTCCCCGAGGGCCTCGGGCACCTCTGCATTTAGTCATCGTAAAAGGAAACAGACACGTCCTCTCAGCCGGGAGTGTCAACACACTGGTGAGAATGGGTCGCGTGGCCTTAACCAGCTGCAAGGGGATTGGGAAGTGTGGTCTGGCCAGCTGTGTGCACCGGGGCAGGCGGGACGGGGGGCCATGCCCAGGCACCCCCTTGCTCTGGGGTGAACTTTGTCTATTGGGCGATTTAAGGCAAGTGCTCACCCCTGTCCCTGGGGATTCCTTCTGCCAGGAGATGAACCCAAACGCAGCTCCTTCAGACCCAGCGTGGAGCACTTTGTTTGATAATATAGCAGCTGTATTCCACACAGGCACAGGGCATCTCTCCCTTCATGGGGCTGCATCTTCTCTGGTCGAGCCACCAAACTAGAAGATGCGGGGTCTGGGCTCAGAGGAAAGAAGGAATGGACAAGGAGGGCTTCTACCCCAAGGCTGAGCACTGTCCCCTGACACGTGCCAAGAAGCAGGACAGGGGCCAAGGAGACCAGGAGGCCAGCGGGGACACCTGTGAGGACTGAACTGCGAGAACCAAATGCAGGGTTTTCTCCCCTACATGGTGGTCCTTCCACGGTACCGTCAAGCTGGTGGACACTTCCTCTTAAATGTCACAGCAATCTGGACATAGTGCTCCGTCTCCACTGCCACCAGCCTGGTCCAAGCCACCATCCTGCCTGGACTCCAGCAGCAGCTTCCCAATGGTCTCCCTGTGTTTGATTCACTCCAAGGCAGACACCGCATAGCAAATGGAATCATAGCTTAAAATATAAAGTAGGCCTCAATATTCTCTTAGAAATATTTCCTGATCATTCATCGAGATGTTAATAATATTTAAAGGCTGGAATTGGTCCAAACGCACATGGATAGGGGCTGTGGGACCGGCTGTGGTGTCTGCACACAGCAGAGGGCAACATGGCAGCACAGGGCGTCAAGAAAGCATTCTCTTCACTAACAGGAGTCATCGCCAAGATATATCACTGAATTAAAAAAAAAACAAAACAAGAATAACAATGCTCTAAAATGTTATTTTTTCTGCAGAAATGGAAAAGAGTGGAATAAAACAATAAGTCAAAAATGAGTTAAAATGCAGAAGGGAGGGTAAGGAGGGCAAAGATAACGACCCTCTGAAAACACCTTTTTTACAGATTTGATTTTGAAACCACATAAATCTTTAAATGCTTCTATTAAATCAAAAAGAAAATGAAACCATAAAAACTTGAAAACAGCCTGAAGTGAACTGTATTTCAAATTGGTGGCATGCACACACAGATAAAGTAATTACTATGATTGACTTTCAGTTTGGCATTTCGACTGTACCTCAGTAGAGGAATACATCCTGATAAAAAGAACGTGTCAGAAGCCTTGTTGGTAGGAGCAGCATCGTTACTTTGAAGGTGTCTCTTATGTGTTTTCATGACAGGAACACGCAGCAGTCACACTGCCGTCACTGGAGTCGTGACGCCCGGCAGAACAGAGAACAGGGGCAAGCGGAGCAAAGGAGGTTGAAGGACAGTCCCGCAGCCGTAAGTCTGATCCGGAAGTAGTGTGAACTAATGACTGTGTCTCTTTGAAGATGACTCTTGAGCCCGTGTTTCTCAGCTCAGCCTAGTGCGGCTGCGCAGAAGCACTGGCAGCCCAGAGCAGTGCGCACCCTCAGACCTGCATTATGGTCTCTAAGCACGGCTTCCCGCTGGGCAGAATCAGGGCTCTTCTGATCAGTGGCTCAGCCCGGTCGGCAGGCAAGAACCTCGCCAGGTGAGCCTGGGGCGTATCGCTGTACCAGAGGCTGCAGAAGCCTCCGACAGGGGGTGTGGCTGTGTCAGAAGGACGGGCCTGAGGAGGTCATCTGAGCATCGAAAAGAGAATGGCGTCAACTGAAAGCATTCGTAATTTACAAGGACATTCAAAGGCAAAATAAAAGTCCCCGTTGTTGGCTGCTAAGGTAACCGCGCACTCTTCAAAGCCATCAGGGTGCAACCCCCCATGAACCTGTAGTCGCGGTCACTGATGGATGCTGCGAACACAGCTGGGAGTTGGCGGGGGCGTGATGGTGGAGGGGTCAGGCTGACAGCACCTGACCTGTCCATAATCTTGACCCAGGTGAGTGACACGACCAGAGGGCACGGGGCTCCTGGGACGATGGAGCGAGTGCAGACGGCCACCCGAATAAACTGGAATCTCGTCTCTGGGTCTAACTGCCACTTACTGGAAATTCAGGGACTATAGAAACCTTCTGAAGAACAGAGGAAAAGAAGCGATGGGGCCCCGAGAAGCTCCGCAGGCCCAGCGACCCGGTGCTTCCACAGCACGTTTGGACACACACCCCTCCGCCTCCGCCCCAGAAAAGGAAGGAGGAGCTGCTAAAGACGAAGTGAGACTCAAGAGATGTGATGACTGAGTGCAGGCGTCAGCTGAGCTGGACTCCAGTGAAACACACAGAAAAAGACACTTTGCGACACAGAGGACATTTGGACATGGTCAAGTGAACTCAATCAGTGGCCTGAGGCCACTCTTTCAGCAAACGGCAGAGTTGGGACTCAAATCTGGGACACCGAAGTCCTCCCGTTTACGCGGCACCATGACTCCCCTCTTGGGTAGAATATGGATTTAATAGGAAAAAGCCTGTTGAGGAAGCCGGCGTCTAACAAGAGCTGACACAGAGCGACCCTCAGCACGGTTTGATGAGTGAACCAACGAATGGCCGAGCAAAGGGCCCTGAGCCTCGCGGACGGAGGGCTGCTGCGGTGTCCGCTCCCTGTAGCACCGCGCCCCAGGGGCGTCTGAAGCTGAGGCCGATTCAAAGTGACCAGACTCTCCGACATCACTCTGGCTTCCTGAAGCCACGCGGAGCTGGCTCTCCTTCTGGAAGCAGAGCAATCACCCTAATGAGGATGGGAACCCAGACCTCATTTCCACGCTCAGTTAGGAAGCCGAGAGCCCCGTGACTGGGGGCGTCTCTGGTTTCCCGGGAAGCAGCTCATTTTGCTCCAAGCCCACACACACTCTCCCGAGCCGGGTGCTGGCTGTGGGACAGCAGGTACCTTGAGGAGAGAGAAAAAATGGGTTTGGGGAATGGAGCCTTTTCGCCGACCAAGCACAGCAGGAATCCTGTCACTGGAGGATGCTGGCGGGTGAGCGGGGAGGGGAGAGGCCCCGGGCGGGTGCACATGGCGTGGCTGCCATGACTGAGGCGATGGCTCTCCCGCGACACAAGCTGAGAGCTCTGGGCTCAGCGATTCCACGAGTGGGTAGAGCCAGCAGGCCTTAGTCAAAACGGACCCCTGGGGCGAACGCCTCCTGCTCGACAGGAGGGAGCACGGGGCCGGCCTCTGCCCGGGGGCGTCCAAGGTGCGGTGCGGCTCCTCCTGAAGGTGGCGGGCTCTCTGAGCACCATGCAGGGCTCCCCTCCAGGGACAAGCAGCACCCAGGATGACCGGGGCAGGGGGCGGATGCAGCTGGAGACCCGCCACGAGGGAGATGGTGCTGAGACCCCACTGTCTGGTGGGTCCCCAGGGTCCACTCCTGCAGGTCCCTTGGCTCAGTCCGCAGCCCGTCCCCCCCTGCACAGAGCATCGTCTGGGGGCCTGGCCTTGGGCGAGTGTGACTGGGGTTTGGTGTGGGACAAGGAGGTTCCTCAGAGGACAAGCTCAGGCCAAGGCTGTCCCAAGGCTGGAACATGATGTCAGGCTTGCAGGCTGCCCCTCTCAGGCCGTCTGCGGCTCCAGGGTGGCCGTCAGCAGCCAGCCTGCACTTGGTGAGGGACAGAGAACTGGAGAGAGCCCGTGGCTCCCACCAGCAGAAGGATGCGAGCTGCCTGCATCCCTGTGCCCCTGGCACCTGCGGAAGGCGGGGGTTCCACGTGGAGACTTCAGGCCAGAGGGCTGTGATCCCTGCCTACCTGCCCCTGCCCATCCTGGGGGAGCGACACCCCACCTGGGGCTGCACAGTGGGCTCCTGGTCCCACCCTCCACGTCCACCAGAGACCCCTGCCCATGGTCAGCGGATGCCCTACTGCCTCTTCTCCATGGCGGCCGCCCGGGTGGGGCCTCTCCCGGCCGCCAGCTCCACTCCTGGTGTCCGCCTCTCGCTGCACCTGCCCACTCCTTGCTTTTTCAGGAGAAATCTGCTTTCATCTCTCAAGTCTCCCTGTCTCCACAAGATTCCCCTTGAAGTTAGGGCTACAGGCCAGGCCGTCCCAGACCCTGGGGAATCGGGGCCTCCGAAGGTTCCCCACTGAATTTCCACTGCCCCTCAGTCCTCCCTGCCCTGGAATTATTTCCAAATAAGACCAAAAGGGCCTGTCGTTTCAATCCCATCACAGATGGTGACTTACGCTCAGCACTGTTCCAGGCGCTGGGGGAGTAAACGCGGACCCCCGTCTCCGGGGAAATGTGCAGGTGCGGGGTGCGTTCAAGTCCCGACTGGCTCTGGAAAGGGCTGGCTCCCACAGGTCCCTTGACAAGGAGAGTTCAGGGGGCATTTTCATCCTTTAAAACGAAGTGCCCGTGAGCGCCAGCTGCCTGGCGGTTGGAGCGGAGCCAAGTGCCCACCTCGCGGTCCCGGGTCCCCATCAAAATGCCCTGCGGATTGGCTGGAGGATGACGTGACCTCACCTTGGTTCAACCTCGAAATGACCCAATTCCTGCAGCTTCAAATAGCAAAATACGATTTTCATCTCTCACAAGGGCAAAGCAACTGAACCACGGATGACAGTAAAAGGGACGTGGCAAACCGGGCGCTCCTGTTTTTTGGTGGAAACACACACTGCAGAGGGCTTTTGGGAGCGACGGGAGAGCAGGCATGCAGGCGTCAGCCCTCCAGACCTCGGGGTCCAGGAGCCCGCCCCGCAGAAACGCGGCCGGCCCTGAGCGTGACGCGCAAGCCCGCTCGCGCCAGGGCCGTCCCCGTCCCCGAGAGAAAACACTGGGGAAGGCAAACGGGCGATGCAGGTGGCTGAGTGGACGGAGAGGGTGTCACGTCGCCGTGAAGGAGGAACGCCCGCCCCCCCCCCCAGTGACCTCAGCCCGAGTGGAGGGCGTCGCTGCGGCCCCGCTCCAGCGCGCAGTGCCCGCGACTGTGACACGCGCGCCTGGGAGGGAGCGCGCTGACTCGGCGACAAGTGCTTCCGGGAACGTGCGTCAGGAGGGGTGTGAACTCCTGTATTTTGCGGGTGTTTTTTAATCAACTGTTACTATTTTACAATTAAAAACACCTGGGGAAAAAAGTCTTGCATGTTAAGGTAAACACTGTCTGCTGATTCAGACAATCAAGTGAATGAGTCCTTTGTCTTTATTTAATTTGCTTAAAACGTGAAGGACTTGAGAAGCCTGGCTGGCTGACGGGGAGCCGGGAGCAGCAGGGCCGGTAGGCGCGGCTCGCGTTCTAACTCCTTGGTCCTCAGGGCATCGTCTCGGCTGTCACCTGCCCCACCTTCAAGGTGGGAAAACCGGTGCAGGTACCAGAGAAGTTTCCAGGTCCCCACCGCTGGTGAGGGGCGCAGCTGGGACTTGAACGCAAACTCCGACTGCTGCCCTCCGGACGCCTCCCAGCGGCAGGCCACCCCTGCCGACCCTGCCCCCTCTCCCTGCCCCCACTCCCCACCGCCCCACCCAGGGAGAAGCCCTCTTCTGCCGTCTTCCCTCTCCGGGCGCTTGCTCCGGGCATCCCCGGAGAACTAGGGCGCCCAGCGGGTCCCGTTCCCTTTCTGGGTTTTAATTGCATGAGAGGAGGAGACAAATCTGGGTAAACTGTTATCAGCAAACTGACCGTGACTTCCAACTGCAGAGCTTCGGGTCAGGAGTGTCGGTGGGCAAGCTTTAGCCCTGGGGCCAGCTGCTTTGGTCCTCAGGCTGAGGACAGCCAGTGCTGGGGACGGCCACGCCCACCCTCCCTGCAGGGCAGCGCTGGCTGTGGCCACGGGACCCCTCCGGACGCTCTGTGAGGTGGGGGTGGGGGGCTGAAGTCCACACCCGCCAGCTCAGCTCTGCACCCGGAAGGCTCCACGATGGGCCACAGACGGGCCCTGCTGAGCAACCCCACCCGCCTCCCTGTCCCCTCGGGGGCTCAGGGACCGTCCAAGGAGCCTGAGGGTAAGAAGGAGAACCACAGCCCTCTCGGCTGCCAGAGCCTTTCCGGTTACTGGGTTTCCAGGGAAAATTTTTAATCCAAGTCAAAACCTCTTTTCCCTTGCAAACTAAAGCCCAGAGAAGTGAAGACCCGCCCCAGCTCCCTCCGGGTTCTGACTCCGCTCAGCGGAGCTTGCTGGGGCTGGGATGTGGTCCCTCCGTAGGAGCCGGGTCAGGGCCGCATCCTCCTGGGACCCGCAGGCGCGGCCCTCATGGCACCTGGAGGTTCAGTGTCCCCAGCCCGGCAGGTCGGTAGGACGCAGGGCAGCGGAGGACCCCAGAGCCCAGCCCTGGGCCGTCCGGGGCCCCTGCTGCCTGTGGACCTGGGCTTGCCTGGTCAGGCTGGCTGAGCCCAGCAGGGCCTCCACCCCAGGGGCCCAGGAGGGCGCTGCTGGCTGCTCTTCTGAGGCGCCTTGGGCCCTCCAGGTCTGTGGCCACCCTGGCCTCGGGTCACGACACTACCTCACCACTGCTGTCCCCTCCCTCCAGAGGGGCTGTGCCCTCCCTCACTGCCCCTCCCCTGTTGGCTTCCTCCTCTGAGCTGGCCCCCACATGGACTTGGATTTGAAGATGCTGACCTACCCTTAGGTCAACTGCAGCCTGTTTTCACCGGGAGGTGGGTCCCAGCGCCCTCCCCCTCACCTTCCTCCCCTCTTCCTCCTCCATCCATCCCTGCTTGGATCCCAAACTCAGTACACATGCAACACATGCACGGCGGTGGGGAAGCATGCGCGGGGACCAGAGGGAGAGCTGAGTCTTTCTCCCCGTGCGAGCAGGGACTTCCACCGCCCAGAGGTGCTGGAAAGCCTCCCCACCTGACCCCGCCCCACTTCTCCGGGGAGCGGGGGACAGAGCAGAGCGTGGCCACTTGCCGGAGCCCTCGCTCCCACTGGTCTCCCCTGGCCAGGCGGTCTGGGCCTTGCCCCTCAGTGGAGCACGACCTGCCCCGGGAAGGAGACCCCCTTTCAAGGCGCTTCCTTCATCAAGGAAAAGTAGTGGCCAGGCACACGGCCCAGCCCCACCCCGTGTCTAAGCTGGCTGTCCTCCTGGCCACACCGTTTCCGTTTCCCGGGGGCGGGAGGGGTGCGCTCCGTCCGCGGGTCACACTGCGAACCCAGCACACACGCCCCTCCCCTCTCAGGGGTCTTAAGTGGGCCTCGCTGGGGCTCGGAGGAGACAATTCCGGAGGCTAAACTGCAAAGCTGTTCGAGACCGCAGGCCCGGCAGCTGCCAAGGCTTTCCTGGGCACCTCCCGGCCCCCGGCCCGTCCGTGACAGGGGGGCTCGGACTAACACTCACTGCACCCATCTGCTGAGAGGCCCCCGGGCACCCAGCAGATGGGCTCAGCCTGTGCCGTCACTGCCGGCCGCATGGCTCCCGCCCCAAGAGGCAGCTCGCTCTGTGGTTAACAGCGCTTGTCGGAACGTCTGGCCTTTAATGCAGCCAAAAATCTGCGTCCCTGTCAGCCCTGCCAGTGGGTCCCCTGCTGCCGTGGGGCTGAGGGGGAAGACGTCTCTCCCCGGAGGGGCCCTGAGAGGCCCGCGAGCTCTCCACTCAGCAGCCCGCACCTTTCAGCCGACCGCCTGTCTCTGCAGCGCGCGGCCCTGGCACTCAGCCCTGGGGGCCTCCCTCCAGCCAGGGTCCTCGGGAAGGGACGGTGACACCTGTGCGGACAGCAGATGGCCCACTCTTCCCCTGCTGCTGGGCTGGGGTCCGGGCTAGGGAGCCCGAGCCAGCACGGTGGGACCCGCACCGCACGCACGTCGGCCAGGCTCTCCCCCTCCCTCCCCCCTCCCCCCCCCCCACTAGTGGTTGATTTTTGTCTTTCCTGACCAGCGAGCAGGGCTGCACGCTGAACCTTGCTCAGTCCCATCGCGTTCACTTCAGTCCATTGTTCTGTTTGTCAAGAGGCTTTTTGTGCCCAGAGTGTTTCTTCCGCCACATCAGCCACCCCTCTGAGCTCTGATCTGCAAATGTGACAAGCAGGCCCCGTACGCCGTTATCCCAGTCATTGACACAAACGCTGGCCAGGGCCGGGGCGAGGACGGGCGCGCCACCGGGGGCCTCCCTGCCCCTTGACATCGATCCATTAATCAATGCGCTCGGGCGCCGTCTCTCAGCAGCCCTGCTGCTACCTGTCTCCCGGCCCACGCGACAGACTGGGGACTTCGCAGACTCTCCCTGCTGCCTGTCTGCCAGCATCCACCGAGGTCCCAGGTGCCACTGGTGTGCCTGCCTACGATGCACCTCACGAACACCACGGTGGCCTCTGTCCGTCGTGGTCACTCCCGTGGCCGATGGTACTCCCTCCTCCCCGTGTCCTCCTGGAAGTTTTAAAGCCCCAGCCCACGCCCTTCCCTTCCCAGGAGCCCTCTGATGCGACCCAGGCGTGGCCTCCCTGGGCTGTCCTTGGCTCACCCGTGCTCCCAGAAGCCCCCTTGCTCAAGGCTGGAGTACCTGCTGTGTGGTGCACACAGCATCTGGGTAGGGCTTGCCCCACCTCATCTCTGACTCCCCGCCCCACGTCCGGGGAGGCCCTGGTGGTCATTCAGCCACATCAGTGGATCAAATAAGCAAGCCTTCACACTCTCACTGGGCAGGACTCAGTAGACTGTGACTTACGGGGCCAAGAGCAGGCGGCTGCCTGGGTTTGTGTGGTCTGTGAGTTCTCGGTGCTTTTTTCTTTTAAGGATTTTAAAAGATTGGACAAAATTATGAGGGATAATATTTCATGATCCAGGGCAATGATATGAAATGCAAATTTCAGATCCAGAACCACAGTCCTCCTGGAGGGCGGCCACACCGGCTCCGTGAGCTGCCGTCACAGTGTAGCAGGTGGGCAGTGGGGGCAGTGGCCCCACGGCCACAGGGCTGAAACGTGCTCGCCGGCCCTTTACAGAAGACATTTCTGACCCTTGTCGGAGGGAAACGGGCCCTGAGCAGGGCAGCACGGACATCCATGGACTAAGTGCATTTATTTGTTCAAGGAGTCGTGATTTGTAGCCAGCCCACGCTGGACGAGGAGCTACGTGCAGGCAATTCGAGAAAATCACACTTCGGGGAAAGTGACAAACATTAAAACGCAAAATAATTCCATATTATAAAAAAGTGACATAAATCACAGGGCCAGAGAATGTTGCGGTGCAAAGGGGTAGGTTGTCTAGAGAAGACCCTGGACAAGGGAGCTTCCCTGCAGGACCAGAGGGCTGCCTGGAGGAGGGAGCAGGGGAGGTCCTGCCAGAGGCGGGAGCAGCCTGTAGGTGCAGGGGGAGCCAGGCTGGGGGTGGGGAGGCCCCGCAGGGTAAAGAGCTGGGCTTCGCGCCAACATGGTGAGAAACCATCGGGGTGGGGGGCACAAACAGGGAAGCCACATGCCCTGATATGCATTCTGAGAAGTAAGGGGCCGACACAGAAATAAGTACCAAGGACAGTGCACATGACACGCAGGCGGGTTTGTCCCAAGCAAACGCCTGTATCTCAGAGCGGGCTCTGCAATGCTCAGACCTGGGGACCAAAAGCCATGCTCTTCCACACACACAGATCATTGGCTGTCTCGCTGATGCGCACCCCGTCCGATCCTTCCTGCCCCACCCGCCACCTTCCACCGGGCAGAGGGCTCCGCGCCGGCCGGCACCAGAGCTCGGGGCGGACAGAGACCAAGCACCCCTTACAGCGGAGGGTCAGCTCTAGGAGGGAGGGGGCACACGCCTCCTGGGACAGCAGGGTGGCCGCACGCGTGGAGGTCAGGACACAGTATCCCTGCCTGGGGCAGTGCCCCAGGAGGTGACAAAGGAGGGGTTGCAACTCTGGAGGTCTCGCAGGTTAGGGACGGTAGCTCCCAGGATGGGCAGAAATGCACACGCCGCCCCTCTGGGGACAGAAGCACGCCTTCCTGGCTCTTTCCGGTCCTGGCTGAGCTTAGGACGGTAGGAAGCCCTGAGGGCTGACTGGGGCAGGTGGGCACGGTGGCCTGCCTTGGGTGGCCACCAGCCCTGACTCCTCCGTGACCAGCGAGTCCTATGGGGGGCAGCTGCACCTCCTCCAAATGAGAGGCCTGGACCAGCCGCAGGGATGTTGGCCTCGTGCCAGGCCATCCCAGAGGTTGCTTCCTGTCTCCCCTCCCACACGGTCTTCTGCGTGGTTCAAGGACGTCAGCACACGTCTGTGCTCAGGCCTGGGCCAGGGGCCAGGGACAGATAAGCCACAGGCACATAAAGCAAAGAGATCGCAGGGTGGGGAATGACCGCTGCTCAGAGCAGAGCAAGACCCACTGTGGGAAGGGGTCCCCACGCAGTGCCACCTCCTCGGGCCCCCCACTGGTGATGACCAAGACTGTCCACACTGTGCTCAGCAGATCCTTCCCGGGGACAGTGGTAGCAACAGCTCCGGGCAGGGAGAGCTGCATGCCAGGTCGTACCTCCCCACAGTCCCACGAGGACAAGGAGCATTTCTCTTTCCTTTGTGGAGCCCTCTCTAGTGTCTCAAAACAGAGCAGGCACTCCAGAAGGAGTATGGCATGGATACACTGATGATGGGAAGAGCTGGGAGGAGACTCAGCATCATGCCTGTGGTGCCTGCTTCCACGGCCACTGCCACTGCTCCACTTGGAACCTGACCTGCTTCAGGAGACTCACAACAGACACTACATATTCCGCTTTCAGATCACACCATTGGAGACCCTAACGTTCACAGCCTGTGTTCTCCATGTTTCTCATGTTCTGTTCCACTCCCCCCATCACAGTGTCTTTGCTTGTCAAGCTGGCTGATTGGTGCCTGTTTTACTGCCAATGACACAGAATCTTGTCCAGCACTGGGACTCCCTGCCTTGTTAGACCCTCAGCGGAGAATACAGCACCCCACAGTCACCTCTAACATCTCAGCACAGCTCCCAGATCTGGCCAGTTATCTGCCCTGCCCTCCCCAAGCACGGGGTCTTGTATGTCCAGCTGCACAAGCTCCTCTCTGTGGGCTGGCCCGCGCCACGCCAGGCTCATCCAGTACACAGTGTTCGTACAGCTTCTCTTTCAACTGACAAGGATCTTTCAAACTGCGGGCACCTTTTGCTCTTTCTTTCTGCCCAAGGTGCCAGGCCATTATTAACTGGTCTTTCTACATCTTCCCTTACAGCAACTCAGACTGAGGTGTCACTGTAACCTCATTCCTGGATGATCCAAACTCCTTCCAAATCAGCCCACTCCCAAATTCCCTCTGCTCTTACAGATCCTGCATTTGGCTTCTGAGTTAATCCACCCAAGGCAAAACCTCCATGTTCACTCTCTTTCAGGAGAACCAGAGAGATAATGAGCAAACGCAGGGTAAGGAACAAGAGCTCCAGGGAAGCACTCTGGACGACGGGGCACCAACCTCTGGAAACCCACTCTTCTGTGAAAGCGATGAGAATAAGGGGAAAACTTGTCGAAATCAACATTTTCAGAACTCTGTACGTTAAGCAAAGCCTTGCAACAGTGCAAGAAACGTCTTTTCAGGAAAAATGGCTGCATCTCAGTAAAAACAGTAAACTTGGGGCTTTTTGACTTTCACTAGTCCCATCTCTCTCCCCCAGCTCTGTGGAAGCTTTAAAAACCAACAGCCCTGCAATCGTGGTGCGTTAGTCCAAGTGCTCCAGAGAAGCACTGCCAACAGTACCGACAGGACACACACACACATACATACGTCCTATTCTATGTTCTCTATATATAAATATAGAAAACTATATTTACTATGAGAAATTGGCTCACAGTTTTATGGAGACTAAGTCCCAAGATCTGCAGTTGGCAAGCTGAGCTCAAGAGAACCGAGGATGTAGTTCTAGCCCGAGCACGAAGGCCTGAGACCCAGGAGAACATATGGTGTACATTACAGTGAGAGCCAGCAGGCTTGTGTCCCCAGAGGAGCCAGCTTTGCCATTCAACATCAAAAGCAGGAGAACACCGACATTCCAACTCAACCAGACAGGTGGGAGGCATTGCTTCTTACTCAGCCTTTTTGTTCTGTGCAGGCCTTCAACTGACCCACACTAGGGAGGGAAATCTGCTTCATCAATCTAACTATTTGAATGTTAATCTTATCCAGAAACACCCTCACAGACACACTCAGAATAATGCTTGATTAAATGTTCAGGCACCCCATGGCTCAGTCAAGTTGACATAAAATTGCCCATCACACATGGTGAAGGTCTGTAGCCGCAGAAACAGAGTTGGTGTGAGAAGTGGCAGCCTGACGGCCGTTAGCAGGGGCAGAATTAGTCCGGAGCCCCACTAAAAGCTCCAAAGCTAGAGAGCTATCACTGTTTGACCTACAGTTAACCGGAAACAACCATTCAAAGAGATTGTCTTTATTTGACATGACTGAGAACCTACTCTGCGCAGAGAAGATGTGCAGCAACGGTGTTTGTCAAAAACAATCAGCAGCAATTGCTTCACATGGTAGCTGCCCGAGGCAGCAACACCGATGTAAGGCGATGGAAACAGACTAAAAATCTTAAAAGGAAAATTGGTGGCACAAAATCCCTGCAGGGGGCTTTGCAAACCTTTGAAATATTCCCAGGGATCTAGGAGTCAGGTAGGGCTGTGCATATGCCCAGGAAAGACTTGAGAGGGACCCGATCTCTCACCTTGAGGTTCTGTGAAAACAGGACTTGAAGGCCGAGGCAGAGCTGTGCACTGCCCGTTAAAGAACTGAAAATGCAGCCCGAAGACACGTGGAGCCTCTCGGCAAAGCTTGGGGGACACACTGATGAAGGTATTAAAGGAAATCTGTGCCCAATTCTCAGACGACAGCTGAACTAATCAAGGAGAGACTTTAGTCACCATACACAACAAAGAATACAGACTTTACAGAAATATTTTGGGAAAGTAACTAACAAACAGCAGAAACAACAAGCATGGGGGGCAAGGAACAATCTGATTTCCAGAGTTGTGACAATATATTATTTAAAATTTACAATTTTCAGAAGAAAATTATGAGATAGCCCAAAAATCTACATATTATGAGATATACATATTATATATTCTTGTATATATTACATAAGGTATATATTCTTATGTGCACATATATGCATATACAATTACATTATACTCAATACTATTCAGCCATAAGAATTTAGGAAATCCTACCACTTGGAACAACATGGATGGACCTTGAAGCCATTTCACATTATACTAAGTGAAATAAGTCAGACAGAGAAGGACAAATACTGTATGATTTCACTTGTGTGTGTTAAAAAAAAAAGTTGGAACAAGAGATCAGACTTGTAGTTACGAGAGGTGGATGGTGGGTGAGGGGAAATTGGAGGAAGATGGTCAAAAGGCACAACCTTCCAGTTATAAGATAAATAAGCACTGGGGATGTGACGTGCAGCACGCTGCCCATGGCTGCACTGCTGTGTGACGTACAGGAATGTTAAGAGAGTAAATCCTGTAAGTTCTCACCACAAGGAGAATTTCTCTTCTTTTTTTCTTTCTTTTCTTTTTATTGAATTTATATAAAGTGGATGTTAGCAACCTACTGTGGTAACTGTTGCACAATATATGTAAATCAAACCATCATGCTGTGTGTCCTAAAGTTATACCATGATATGGCAATTATTTCTCAAGAAAACTGAAAACATTTTTTTTGAGATACACAAAGAAACAGGAATGTATGTGTAAAGGTGAAGTGGGGATGCAGTCAATAGAAATTCTCTCTAAGGAGGCAGACACTAGGCTTACTAGACAGACTTTAAACCAGCTGTCATACATAAAACAGACACAGATATCACAAGGAAATGACAGACCAATCTTCCTTATGAATATCCTCCGTGTAATGCGCCATCTCAGTAGGAAAAAAAACATGATATTTCAGCACACAAAGAAAAAACATTTGACAAATTCTAACACACTTTCATGATAAAAAAAAATTCAAGAATCTAGGAATAGAAGCAATTCCTCACCTTGATAAAAGACATATACAAAAATCTCACAGCTGACATCATGCTGGATGGTGAAACACTGCTCACAGTCAGGAATCAGGGAGTGAAGCTGTTCTCACCACTTCTATTGGACATTTTACTGGAGGGCTAGTCAGGGAAATTAGGCAAGAAAAAGCAATAAAAAGCATCCAAATTGGAATGGAAGAAGTAAAACCATGTCTATTAGCAGAAACATGATTATGCATATTGAAAACCCTAAGGAACCCTCACACACACACACAACCGTTAAAACTAATACATAAGTTCAGCAAAATTGCAGGGCACACGATCAACATACAAAATCAATTGTATTTCTATAAACTTGCAAGAAACAATAAAAACAAAAATTTAAAAACAAGTCCATTTACAGTAGCATGAAAAAGATTAAATATACTCAACAAAGGACGTGCATGACTAATCCACTGAAAACCACAAAACATTACTGGAAAAAATTAAGGAAGGTCTAAATAAGAGGAAAATATCCCATATTCATGGATCATAAGACAAGACTTTTAAGATGATACCATTCCCCAAAATGATCTACAGATTTAACATAATTCCTATCAAAATCCCCCAACTTTTTTGGTAGGAAATTCCAAGCTAACCCTAAAGCTCACATGGATATGCGACAGGCCCAGGATAGTCAAAACAATCTCGAAAAAGAAGAACAAAGGTAAAGTACTTGCATTTTTTAGATTCAAAACTTACACTAAAGCTACAGTAATCAATGTAGTGTAGTATTAGCTTAAGGTTAGAAATGTAGATAAAGGGAACAGAATTTAGGGTCCAAACATAAACCTTTGCAACTATGGTCACTGATTTTTGACAAAAGTGCCAAGGCCACCCACAGGGGAGAAACAGTCATTTCAATAAACAGTGCTGGAACAAGGGTTCACATGTGAAACAATGACGGTGGACTCCCTACCTCACACCACACACAAAAAGTTAACTCATTATTGACCCTGGATCATGAATCTTCCAAGTAAGATTATTAGCTCCTCCTAGAGACAAGACCACCCTGCTCTGAAGCAGAAAACATCACAGTAACACTTTGTGATCTTGGTTTAGGCAACTGTTTCTTAGCTATCACATCACATTGGACTTCATCAACGTTCAAAGCTTTCGTGGTTCAAAAGTAAGTTAAAGGCAACCTACGGAATGGGAGAAAATATTTGAAAACCATATAACAGATAAAATTCTGGCATTCAAAGTATATAAACAACCTTTGCAACTGGACAATAAAAATAAAAATATATTGATTGAAAGGTCGGCAAAGAATTTGAGCAGACATTTCTCCACAGAAGATACACAAATGACAGGGACGCACGTGAAAATGTGCTCAACATGGTCAGTTATCAGAGATGTGCAAATCCACACCACAGCGAGACACCACTTCACACCTGCTGGGGCTAACGTGGTTTTAAAAAGCCAGACAGTAGCAAGTGTTGGCAAGGATGCAGAGAAATTGTAATTCTTGTATATTGCTAGGGAGATTTTAAAACAGCAAAATCACTCTAAGAAAGAGTTTGGCTATTTCTCAAACTATCTCAAAATGTTAAACACAGCATTACCAAGGGACTCAGCAATGCCAAACTTTGGTAAATATTCAAAAGAAACGAAAGCACGTGTTCACACAGAAACTCAGGCATGAGTGTTCATAGCAGCATTATTCCTAACAGCCAAAACGTGGGAAACGGCCAAGTGTACATCAGTCAGCTAAAGGACAAATAAAACACACACATGCATGACCCGTCCTTCTCAGACATGAGAAAGGAACGAACTATTTACACAGGCTTCAACATGTGTGAACCTTGAACACGTTATGATCATTGAAAGAAGCCAGTCGCCAGAAATGACATTGTGTGATCCTGCTTAGGTGGAATGTCGAGAACAGGTACATCCACAGAGACAGGAAGTGGGTTGTGGTTCCCGGGAGCTGCAGGAGGGGGCAGGTGACGGCCACGGGCACAGGCACAGAATCTCTTTTCGAGGTGATGGACGTCCTTCCTAATGACCTAATGGTGATCACACACAGCTCTGTGAATAGACTAAAACCCACCGAACTGTACACATCAAAAGAGATTTTTATGAGATGTGAATTATAACTGAATTACATTACAAATTACATTACATAAATTACATTATAAAATGAAATTAGACCTTCAGCATGCTGTAAACTACACAAATAAGTTTGTGTTGTGGGGAAACTTGAAAGAAAATGTTACTTTATCAGTGAGGCTGTCCAAGATCACCCACTTCGTTTTTCTTTGAGGTACCCACCGTCCTCGACACACCATCTACAGTGAAATTCAATCACATGAGAAATCCAATCACCTAGTGGTGTGAACTGCAGGGTCACAGCTCTGTGAGGTGAATGGACGACTGCTGAGTCCATACAGAGGATCATCTTGGTATCTGGGAGTCCAGTTGCACAATTTGCATCCTCCTCAGGCCCCGCCCCAGTTTGGGGTCACCTGGTGGCACCTGTCAATATTGATGGAGGCGATTCTGGTCCCTTTTGTGTGTTTTTAGGGCTCTCCAGAGAAACAGAACCAACAGGACACGTATGTGTATGATTTATTATAAGAAACTGGCTCCCACGGGCATGCGAGGTGGGATGCTGTTAGATCGTCACGGTGTGTAAGCAGGATGGGCACCCGGGGCGGCTGCTGGTGTCGTCCAGTCTGAGTCCAAAGGCCTGAGAACCAGGAGAGACAGTGGTGTAGCTCTAAGTCTGAAGGTGGGACAAAAGCTGGTGTCCGAGTTTGAAGGCCACCGGCAGAAAGAATTCCTTTGGGGGAGGGCCAGCCTTTTTTGTCCTCTTCAGTGGGTTGGATGAGGCCTGCTCATGTTAGGGAGAGCCATCCGTTTCACTCAGTCCACGGGTTCAGGTGTGAATCTCATCCAGAATCACCCTCACAGAAACGCCTGGAGTCATTCTGGCCTGACGCCTGGGCACCCCGTGGCGCAGACAAGTTGACAGATGCCACTAACCATCTCGCGTGGTCACCCAGCTCTCCCGGCCCGCAGGCCGCAGTCTTGGGAACATGCTGACTAGCTGGCAGGTGTCCCAGCCGCTCAAACCAGGGGGCTCAGACCCAGAGAACCCCCTGCTCCCCATCCTGGGTGGGGTCGCCGTCTGCCTCCCCCGGCTGGTCTGTTTCCCCCTGTTTCTGGAAGCTGGAAGACTCGGTCCCTTTGCACTTGGGAATGGATGCTGGGGAGGAGGTGAGCGCTAATTTCTGCTCCCGTTCTGTGGGTCCCTGTGATGAGTGGACTTGCTGTTGTGGAGTTTTACACATTCCCGTCCCTTTCCTTTTTTTTTTTTTAATAATTTCTCCCAGCATCTAAGTTCTAGGGGGAAACAGTGACGACTTTTTTTCCCCCCACAATTATGTTTCCTCTGCCTGGAGGAGGGCGTGGTCCAAGTTGATGTTTAATAATATTTTGAGTAAATAAAAATAAACCGAATTACACAAGGATAAGTTAACCATGAATGAAATAAACCCGTTAGTGCCCGTTGAGCTTTGTCCTCCATGTGATCGATGCCCACATGTCCTTCCTGCCCCCATCAGAGCCCAACTCCACAGGCCGGGGAGCCGCTGTCAGTCCTGGGGCCCGTTCTCAACTCCTGTTTCTGGAATCCAAGAGTGTGAGCTGGCGGGGTGCCCCCGCCGCCGACTCAGCGACCCCATCGCCCCCGGCACGTCAAGAGCTTGCCAGGTGCACCCTCCCTGGGGAATATTTAAAGTTAGCATTCACGTTGTTTTTCCTGTGTCTGTGTACCTGGTCCATTTTTGTGTTCCCCGATTTATACACCATGGATGTGCGTTATTTTGTATTTAGGAAACAAGCACTATTTTTTAAATCCCCCCCAAAAGCTCCCTGCTGTTTAAGTCATTTTCCCAGGTTTAGTAAGTGGTGGGGGGAGCATGAAGGAGGCAGCTGGCTCCCGGCCCGAGGCCCCGGCCCCGTGTCGCCTGCTGCCCCCCACGCTCCCCCCCCTGCCAGCCGGGCGCTCCCGCGTGGCGCTGGCCCCTTCACGGAGCTGGCGTTTCCCTAGCTGGCCCAGCTTCAGCTCTCGCACGGCTCTCTGCTCCCGCCTGGGGAACACCCCACACGTCAAACCCGTTACCGGCGTTCTCCATGGAGACGTTCGGGGCCCTCCTTTCTCCACAGTCTCAGTCCGAGCTCTCTCACTTAGGACCCAGGTGACAGTGACGCCCCTCAGATTGCAACTGTTACCGGTCCAAACTTCTGCTCGCAGCATGACAGGCCCATAAATCAAGAGATGGGGTGTTGGGACAAGGAAGAAGGACTTTATTCAGAGAGCCAGCAGACCAAGAAGATGGGGGACTAATGTCCTTGAGAATCACCTTCCTCAAGTCATAACTCAGGCTTTTTCTTTATACTGAAAAGGCGGTGGGGTGTGGCTGATCGCTGCAGACTTCTTGGTGTTGGAATCCTTTGTTCCTGCAGCCGTCCACCTAGGTCAGGTCACGGTGTCCCTGTGAACTTCCAGCAACACAAATGTGTTTTTCTATTCGGCCACTTAAAAAAAGTCTTTAAGTGAGTGGGAAGGTGCCACACCCTTAAGGGTCAGAGCCACGAGAACGGGCTCTCCTGTGGGTTTCAGGCTACAGGCAACATGCTTAACTTGCAGCAAACGCAGCAGAGTGCAGAGGCCAAGGTCAACGGAACAGGCCGAGTGTGGGGTCGGGTTTGCTCCCCTGCAGGACGTTCCCGCGTCCTCCCTCCCCGTCCACCCTGCCCAGCACTGTGGAAGCCCTGTCTTCCTCCCAAACGTTCCATTGGTCCCTTCCCCTTGAGATGACCCTCACATGGTCCCAAGCCCTCTACCCGCCCATTCATCTCTGTGGGTCCTTCGACCCAGATCCAGGACTGTCCCTCAGAGCCTGGCGAGCCCGCGCGCCCTCCTGCCTGCTCGACTCCTCCCCTTCTCCACTTCCCCAGACAGAAGCCATTTTTAAGACCACGCCGAAATGTCAGCTCTTCCACAAATGACCCGGAAGGAGTCCGTGCGCCCTCTGCGGTCCGCGCCCGGCACAGCGAGTGACGCTGCCCTCGGCCCTGGGGTAGCTGTTTCCGCGCGTTCGTGCTGGCCGGCCGCCTCGCTCGCCTGCTCCGGGCCCGGCGCACACCAGTGTGTGTGGCTCCGGGCAGTGCGGTCAGGGTGCAACAGGGAAGGACAAATGTGACCCCACGCTGCACCTGCCCCTTTGGCTCTGCCCTGGGCTCTGGGTCCCGGGCCCAGTCGGGCTGGTTCTGCTCCTCCTGTGAGAGAATGCCGCCTGGAGCCTGAGACCCACGGGAGGGCCGGTTCCCAGGGCTCTGACCTTTAAGGGTGTAGCGCCTTCCATTCATTTAAAGATAAAAAGTTGCAAAGCAGAGGATAACAGGTGTCTTGTTGGAGGGTCACAGGACACTGTGACCTGACCCACGCGGACGGCTGCAAGAACAAAAGATTCTGACACCAACAAGTTTGCAACAACCAACCGCACCTCCTCCCCTTTTTAAGTATAAAAGGAGCCTGAATTCTGACTTGGGGAGGATGGATCTCCAGGACATTTATCCCCCATCTTCTCGGTCTGCCGGCTTCCCGAATGAAGTTCTGAATTCCTCGCCCCAACACCCCATCTCCCAATTCACTGGCCTGTTGTGCGGCGAGCAGAGCGAGTCTGGACTCAGTAACGAGGGCTCCCTGTTGGAGAGGCTCCCGGCCTCTGGCTGGGCTGCCCCGCAAGCCCTTTCCCCCTCCCTTGGACCGAAGGACAGAAGCAGGCACTGCGACTTCTGCGAGTGCCCCCGCAGTGCGCGCTCTCCCGAAGCCCCCGAGCCCTCCCGGGGCGTCTCCCTGAGTCTCTGGCGCCTCCGGCCCACCCTGGAGTGTTCACGTCTGCAACTGCATCGGAGATTCAGCCCAGCTTCTTCCTCACCCCTACCTCTCAGCACACTTCTGGGAACTGCACAGGTGCTTAATAAATGCTCCCCGATAAAGAGGATTAGATAATTTATGACCAAAGATGGAGAATAATTGCCGATGAGAATTACACACTAATAACGCAAAGAGCTCTGAGTTCATCTTGAAGTTTCTCTCTTGACCTGATTCTCAGCAAGGGGAACATAAAATCAAAGGTCGGCCTCGTTAGCTGGATGGCAGTGAGCTGTGAAGCTTCAATCGGCAGCCGGGGAAGGCTGATTACACAGATTAGAAATGCGCTTCTAGTGGGCACTTTTATCCAGCGAGAGGGGAAGGATGAAACGGGGCCCATGAATCCTCTGATATGTCCTGTCTTTCTTCCCTACCTTCACGGGCTCGGCTGGGAGTCTGCCCTTTTCATTCAAGCATAGCTTCAATATTTGGACGGGGGCTCCTCCCTCCTTGGATGAAGATGCCGGGTCCCCCTTTTAATGGTGGTCTTCAGACCTCCAGATGAGCTGCCTGATGGCTGGGGTCATTGTTGACATGGTGGGAAACACACATTTCACCACCTACACGTTATCTGGAAGCTTCTCAAGAGAGGGTCGAGCATCTGACTCAGGTCCGGGTCTAACACGGGATGAGGCACGGCTGATGCCCAGGTTCACCATTCCCCCCAGGTGATAGGGTGAGAACTACGTCTTTCTCGCTCACTTACATGAAGCCTCCAGTCCTCTTCCTGGGAGATGCCCCACCCACTGAGCTCTCAAAGCCGCCAGCCTGGCTTGGGGTCACCGCCTCCATCTCCCCGAATACCAGGCCCATTCACTGTGACATCAGTGGCATTGACGTTTGGTGCCGGCATAATTCAAGAATAAACAAAAATAGCCCAGGACTCCATCTCCCTCCAGTTGACTGGGAGCCCTGGGCAGTAGGGTGTCCAGGGTCCACCTCAGGGTCCTGGCTGTCCCCTTGCTCCGGGAGGTTTGTTTAGGGAAGGAAGAGAAGATGGAGGAGGGAAGGAGAAGAGAAGGGAGCGGGGAAGGGGGAAGAGAAGGAAGAGGGGGAAGGAGGTAATAAGCAGGAGGAGAGAAGGAGGGAAGGAGACTTACAGGGAGTCGAGTCCAGTAACTGAAACCTTGACAGCATCTCAGGTGCCATGCGGCGCGCCCGGTCTCAGCTTCCCAAAATGCACACTAATTAATGAGGCGCATATGCTATCAGTTGTGTATAAATAATTACAGGTCCTTAACAACATACACTAATTATATGCCCACTTAAACGTGTGTGTACAGGGGTGTGTAAATGTGGCTCTTGTGCGACACCCATGTGAGCTGTTTGTGACTGAGAGTGGCTCCTCCAGGACCCCAGCTGCAGCCACAGGGGGTCAGGAGTAAGGGGTGGGGGGCGTAGACGGGGGTCGGGAGTGAGGGGTGGGGGGCATAGACGGGGGTCGGGAGTAAGGGGTGGGGGCGTAGTCGGGGTCAGGAGTAAGGGGTGGGGGCCGTAGACAGGGGTCGGGAGTGAGGGGTGGGGGGCGTAGACGGGGGTCGGGAGTGAGGGGTGGGGGGCGTAGTCGGGGGTCGGGAGTGAGGGGTGGGGGGCGTAGTCGGGGGTCGGGAGTGAGGGGTGGGGGGGCATAGACGGGGGTCGGGAGTGAGGGGTGGGGGGCGTAGACGGGGGTCGGGAGTGAGGGGTGGGGGGCGTAGTCGGGGGTCGGGAGTGAGGGGTGGGGGGCGTAGACTGGGGTCGGGAGTGAGGGGTGGGGGGCGTAGTCGGCTGCCTTGTTCACAGTGCTTGGGAAGACCTGCCCTTCATTGCAGAGAATCAATATTTGTACAGTTGGTTCACTGTAAAATTTCATTGTTATGAGGTGACACGTTTTCCTCACTGGTCCCCAAACGGATATAAAAACCCAACAGTGAAAGTGACGTGATGAGGGAAGGCAGTAGGTGACAATCATCGAGTGATTAGGACACACACAGCTGTGGTGGGAGCCATCCCCTTTTTCCCACGTGGCCCCGTGGGGTGGGAACAGCTACCACGCCCACCTCACAGAGGTCTTCCCCAAGGGGCTGCTGTCCTGAGCGGAGGCAGAGACGTGGCCTGGCTGTCGATCCCGGGTCTGTGCTCTCAGAAGCTGGGACCACACATTCCAGCACCTTCTGCTGTGACCCTTGGAGTCTCAAGTCCTGGAAAGGCACGTGCTGGGAACCAGAGGTTTCTTCCCACCGGCCCCGGTGTTTGTGTATGTGGTGGGCGTTGACATGAGTTAACATTACAAAGTACAAAATGTAACATTTTTCATCCCCAGAGTTCATTTTCTATGTCCTGAGGCACCAAGGAATTGTCCACAACCACAGAGCTGTTTAGGATCAACGCTAGTCCCGGGGCCAAGTCACCAGCCGTTCTGCCCCACACCCCTGCGAGGCTGTGTGTCCAGTGCATAATTCTGACCCCCTGAAACCTACCCTTCCTTGACTCTATCGGCGCAGGTCAGTCCTAGGTAGACTTGTCTCCAGTTCTCAATTCAGAAGTCCATGTGTCCTGGTCATCCCACTTCCCGGCATGTATCCAGAGGGATCTTACTTCAGAAAGACACCTGTGCCCCAGTGTTCATAGCAGCACTATTCACAACAGCCAAGACATGGAGACAGCCTAAATGTCCAGTAACTACAGATGACTGGATAAAGAAGATGTGGTATATCTATACAGTGAAATACTGCTCAGCCATAAAAAACAACACAGCAGCATTTGCAGCAACATGGATGTACTTGGAGAATGTCATTCTAAATGAAGTAAGCCAGAAAGAGAAAGAAAAATACCATATGAGATTGCTCATATGTGGAATTAAAAAAAAAGAACATAAATACAAAACAGAAACAGACTCATAGACATAGAATACAAACTTGTGGTTGCCAAGGGGGCAGGGGGTGGGAAGGGACAGGCTGGGAGTTCAAAATTTGTAGATACTGACAGGCATATGAAGACTAGATAAACAAGATTATACTGTACAGCACAGGGAAACATATACAAGATCTGATGGTAGCTCACAGCAAAGAAAAGTGACAATGAATATATATATATGTTCATGTATAACTGAATAATCATGCTCTACACTGGAAATTGACACAACATTGTAAACTGACTATAACTCAGTAAAAAACAAAAACAAAAACAGAAGTCCCTTTCCATTTCTGGTGCTAAAACACATATTTTCTACTAATTGTTATAGTGACCTTTTTCTAAGATGCAGCATCAGACGCCAGGAGTCCCACCACTGGTTCCACTGGCAGGATCACCCCCGGAGCAGACCCAGAGGGGAGCACCATGGATGGAGGAAATTGTGGGAGGCCCCCGGGGTGACCGCCAACCTGGCCAGGCCTGGCTGTGGGAGCTGGTGTTGTCCTGTACCTGCTCCTCCAACATGGACTTGAGCTGGACAGTGATGGTTCCCATTCTCGCTGCCCCTAGAAGCTCAGGTCCAGATCCCAGGAGGAAACCATGGAAACACGGATGCTTATTCTTGTAAGAAGCTGAGAAAAGCCAGTAGCAGCCAAACTGAGACAGGAGGGAAGGAGACAGGGCACAGCTATTCAAGGAACGACACCAACACCAAAGTGGCAGAGATTCAACCCCCAACATGACTTGAGGCCAAAGCCGGCAGAAGAGTTGACTTCTAGTCTAACTTGAGCCTCGTTACACCCTCACTGCAATATATTAACATGATAAACAGCGCTCCCACAGGCGCCGTGACAGTTCCGAGGCCGCCCATAAAAGGCGGTGGCCCAGTTCCTGAGAATCCCAGCCTCTCCCCCCAAAGTAGTGGACTATCCTTTCACTTGCTAGCACGTGAAGTTACTGAGCCCACAAAACCAGCCACCCCGTGCCTCGTGGCCGCCCTCCCTTGAGTGAGATGGCCACACTCTGCCTACGGAGCGTGCACCTACTGCTCCCCATGCTGAGCGCCCACCCTGATGCCTCGCGGCCGCGCTGGCCTTCTGTCTGTGGAGTGTGTATCTCTCTGAACGCATCTACCTTTAATCAGCTGTGCCTCGCTCTTGAATTCCTTCCTGCGTGAAGCCAAGGACCCACGTTCGGCAGGGCATGCCCCAGGGGCTCAGCCGAGACCTGGAACACGCCCATCCTCTGGCCCCACATTTTTTCTGTATTGAAATGACTTCCAGGGAACAGGGGAGTAATAACCTGGACAGTGCCTGCCCACAGCCCCTGCTCCCGGGGGCACCCAAGGGGGCATTCAGGCTTCACGGACAGGTTACCACGTCTGGGACGTCCCACGCCGAGGCTGACTCACCACCCCATCCTCTGAGCCTCCTGTGCTCACATGGCCTGGTCCTGACCTTCCCCTGGGGGAAGGTGAGCTGAAGTAACAGGCATTTGAACACAGCTATTTCAGAAGAAGAATAGAGAAAATGGATTTTAGGTGGCACTAGAAATGAAAATACGAGAACTGATCAAAAAATTAAAATTCATCTAATAAATGTCTTTCCTGCACCAAGCGTTACTGTTGAAAAATCTATTTATCTTATTCTCGTTCCTTTGTGAGTGAGGTGTTCTTTTTTAACCTTTTAAAATTTCCCTTTTTGTCCATTTTATATGTTAATATTGCCATAATATGTGGATATATAAGATGACGATGGGGTAGTGTGTTCAAAGTATTAAAGGAAAGCACTTCAAATTTGGAAAATAGTATTTTTCTCCAAATAGATTGTCATTCAAATATGAGGGCTTAATAAGGCATTCAAGAGCTCAGAAGCTTTGTCACACAAAGAACCACAAAGAAAATAGCTTTTTTTTAAATAAAAAAGGAGATGTTAAAAGCGATATCTGAGATAAAGATAGTCAAGCATCTTGGGAAACTTGGGTGTTCTTAAGAAAATAAGGGAAAACCAAAACCATGTGAAAAGAGAAAATATATCCCAGATAACTTGGAGTTAAGGGTATAGACACAGCCAATATGATGGGGGCTTTGGCAAAGCCTTAGCATTAGACACAAGAGCCTGCTGAGGCTTGTGTCTGCGGTATAACGAAGAATAAATATTAACCCCCACCCAGCTCCTTAAACTCCCCGGAGCTGTCGGGCCGATAAGCACATCCTTCACACGCTAATGAGATGACTAGTGGTGGGGCCAGCAGACAGCTTCGGGGGTCTGGTCCCCAGAGAGGTCCCGGCATGACTAGAGGGTTGGAATTTTCAGCCCCAGTCACAACCTCCAGGGAGAGGAGAGGAGCTGGAGATGGCACGCCCTCATCAAAGGCCGATGATTTAGTCAGTCTTGTTCTCAAAAGGAAATCTCCATGAAACCCCTAAAGAATAGAGGTCCGCCCCTGGGCTGGTGCACCTGCGGAGGTGCTGGGAGGGCCGGGCCCCACCGAGGACGCGGAGGTTCCGCAGATGCTGCCCCAGTCCTTCCCTGTGCCTGCCCCCACGACGGCTACTCCGGAGCTGGATCCTTCACCATCACCTGCCAGAGACGCGCAGTGTGTTCTGAGTGAGGGCTGTGCTCACGCATTATTGAGCCCGAAGAGGGTCGCGGGAGCCGCAGATTCGCAGTGACTGAGTGGCGTTGTTGGGGCCGGCAGCCTGGGCGCCCACTTTGAGCTGGCGTCTGAGGTGGGGCGGCCTGGCGGGACTGAGCCCGGGGCCTGAGGGGTGCGCGCTAAGTCTAGGGGGCTCACGTCAGCAGTGAGCTATGTCGTAGGGCATCCAGCTGGTGTCAGAGAGGTGCAGCAGAGCTGTTGTAAAGACACCATGTATTTGTCATCAGGAGGAAAAAACCCTCAGTGTCTTATTAGCAAATGACAAATATATTAATTTTAAAAAGAAGAAAGAAAAATACAAAATAGTGGACAGATTTTAATTAATTATGATCAATGGAAATAATAAAATATATCAGCAAGCATAATAAATGTAAGTAAACTCACTGAACAAGTTATGAAAAGATAAATTGTCTGAAGACCAGAAATCCATATATAAGCTGTTACTATTAACAGAACTAAAATATGAATTTATGCAACGACTGAGAGTAACGAGAAAAAAATCCTGGAAAATATGAAGCTGATAAATTTGGCATGGCAACATTTTAATATCTAATAAAACAAACCTTGAAGGAAAAATGTGTTATTGGAAATGCATCTACTACGCACTTTTGGAAAGCTTTACTTCACCAAGAGAACTCGTGGTTTTCCTACTAGCTGTAGGAAAAGCTTCAGCATCCAGTCATGTTGAAGGAAACAAAACAAAACAAAACAAACAAAAAATACTCCTAGCAAGCTAGAGACTGAGGGAACTTCTCTAATCAAATAAAGAATATTTGTAAATAAAAATACCTTAGAGTAAATACTATCTTTGGTCTTTCGCACTGAAATAGGAGTTGGGAAAGGGGCAAACACCCTGCTATACCAACTTGCATTCAGCATTGCAATAGTGGCCGTAGCTGGAGTAATATGGCAAGAAAAAGTTAAATAAATTCACATGAATTGGAAAGGAAGAAATAGATCTGTTATTTTAGATGACATGTTTATGTATTTGGAAGACTCTAAACTATTAGAATTAAGAAGCAAATTTTACAAAGATGCTGGATAAGAGTAAAATATACAGTCTAACACATTTTGCCTATTCAGAACAAAGAAATATAAAATAAAAAATTAAATGACTTTTTTCCTATAGCATCACACAAATTCAAATACCTAAAAATGAAGCTAATCAAAGATGTAAACAAATTTTTCATCAGTGCCACAGAAAGCCCAGGCTGTGAAATGTTTGTCACCCGTTTACGAGGAGATAAAAATGTAAGATTAGGTGTGTAGAAACTTCTATGGCAAGTTTGACATCGCCACAATATTTTCATTTTGCTTTGCAAACATACCGCGTTAGAAACTTGAAAAACAAAACGAAGCAAAAACATGCTGGTTCTTCACCACAGATAATTTGAGAAGCACTGCTGCATCCTAAAGCCTTTAATATTTTTGAAAATAATGAAAGGACCACATACATAGAGAAGTGATCCATGCCTTTTAACCAGAAGACTCAATAATGTTAACACGACCATCTTCCTAAACTAACCAATGCAACCCCAGGAGAATGAGTGTGTGTGTGTGTGTGTGTGTGTGTGTGTGTGTGTGTGCAGAAATTCATGCACTGTGTCTGAAGTTTAGATGGACATACAAAAGGCCAAGAATAACTGTGGCAACTGGAAGGGAAGGGACAAAGCTGGACCACTGGCAACTCTACATGAGAAATTCTATCGTCAAATTGTATTAACTGAGACGGTGGAGGGATGGTGCGGGATGTTGCACGATGGATGAACAGACCAATGGAACCAAACCGTTCAGAAACAAATCCCCATGTTTACAAGCCCTGACTTGTGGAGAAGGTCACACTGCAGCAGGATGGAAACATACAGGCTTTTTAACGCTTGGCCAACAGGACATCTGTGAGGAAGTGAGACTCAGTCTCACTTCATACCATATGCAAACACCAACTAGAGATGATTTTTTAACACTAAATATAAAAGTTTAAAACAAGAAGATTTTGGAGGGAAACATAGAAGGCCATCTGTATGGCCCTGGAGCAGGTAACAATCTTAAACTTAATATAAAAATTGCTAAAAATGAAGGAAAAAGAATGGCTGTGCTTCCTCATGTTAAAATTAGGAGCACCTGCTCACCAGATGACATGGTTAATAGAAGTGAAAGTCAAGAAACGGAGTGGGAGGAAGTTCTTGACGTGCAGGTAACACACGCAATGCGCAGAGCACGTGGACTTGTGTCTAGAGCTTAGTGAAAAATACATTCAAATTAGCAATATAAAGGCAGGCAACTCAAAATCAAATTAGGCCAAAGACTGAAGAGATCCTGCTTAAAAATAAGCACTCACACGGTCAGTAAAGCACTCACACATGCAAATCCACTGCTCTTCATTAGTCGTCCCAGAAATGCAAATGAGAGCACAAACCAGCGGACACGGATTAGCGAGCGTTACCAGGAGGGTGGGCAGAGAAAGAGCTCGCAAAGGTTGAAATGCAGGAATCACTGTCACGTGAGAAATACTGGCGGACACTGGAAATAAGATAAAGACAGCGTTTCAGACCATGGTGATGACACACAGATTGAAATAGGTAAGGGGGGGTGTGTGGACTCCCCATCTGCACATGATAGAAACAGGGAAGACACAGGTGAACGGAAAGCATGCTGCCACCAATAAAAATATAAAGGTATCGTGGTAAAGAGGCAAGTCCTCAAAACACAGCACATCCAAGCAGTCTCAGGATTATCAAGTGAGGAATGGGGTATTTGAACATGAACCCCCCCCCAAAAAAGAAAAAAAAAATCTCCCACAGCCAGAGTCACCTTGTAACCACCTCCTCACTATTACCCAGAGTCAGAAAGAGGTTCTCAACATGAAAATATTTCCAAAAAAACCCTCAAGATTCAACCTCATGAAACCAATGACAAATAGTGTTTCTTATGATCGTGCTTTAAAGAAATAGATAAATTTTCCTTTTGTGATTACTTTTGTCATATGCGGTGTTTATCTTATTTCTAATACTTTAGTCTATTAATTTTTCTCCTAATAATTTACAGAACTGCAGTATGTGCTTAGCTTTATTTCTGCTGTTATATTTCAGTTGATTTTTAAAATGTATTTTATCATTTTTGGTATTTATATCATTTAGTTTCAATTTTTTTTTAGTACATTTTGAACACTTAGACTGTCTGCATTTTGGCCTTGCATAAAATACTCAAATGCTAGCATTGTCACTCCATTACAGTCTTGGCATCGTCACTGCCCCTGCCCCCACTACATTTCAGCCACACTGGCCCCCTGGCTGGGCCTCCCCATGCACAGTCATCGCTGGCCGGCTGTGGCGCTTGCTCGCCACTGTGCAGGCATGTGTTAGTTGAATATTCAAGCATCACCTCTCTGTGCATCAGGTTTTTACTATGTGCCATCATCCCAGAGAAGCAGTCCTGACCATCCTTTCAGAAGAGACCCACTGTCACTCTCCACTCCTGCCAGCACCCTGTTTCATTTGTCTTAATGGAATTAATCGACCTGCATTTCAATAATGTATTTGTTGCTCATTATCTGACTCCCTCATTAAAATAAATCACCATAAAAGCAGGGATATTGTCAGGGTTGGGACAGAACTGCACTGGCACAGAGTAAAATCCAATACGCATTCATTAAATAAATGAATGAGCATTACCGGCAGGCGCATGGTGGGGGGTGGTGGGAAGAAATGGAAAAACCAGAGCTCAGAAACAGAGAGGAAATCATAGACGTAGAAGGCAGAGAAAACAAATTCCAACACACAGATAAGCGGTGCCTTTAAAAACGAAGATCCAAGTAATGTCTATGAACACAGATTTAAAGCAATGATTCAAAATGTTATTTCAGACTTTAAAGAAGTCTTTAATCTTCCTGTTAAAAGAGCACCTCATAATTCAGGAAAAATTGATGTCCAACAAACCAGCATTGAATCCCATCATAATAAAATGTGTTGAACTTTAAAATAAATAGTAAGTCATCGAAGAAGGGAGCCGCGTCTCTGCTGAAGTCAGCTCGCCAGTGACATGGCACACAGTGACAGCGCACTCCTCGAAGAAAGAGAAACAGACCAAGACCTTCCTGCCCAGCTGCACCCTTTGTGGGTGCCCATTCTTAACACCCAGGACCGGGGGCCACTTTATGGCCAGCAGAGCAAGCTTTGCCCGCTAGTGGATAAAGACTGGCTCTTCAGTGGAGCATGCCAGGGCACCAGTAACTACAGGAAAATAATAAAATAACAGATCTCTACGTTGATGCGAGCACACAGGTGGTTTAAACACTCAAGTTTAAATGACAGACATTAAACATCCAGAAGAAGGTACTGGAGGATGTCTGGGAGAGGTTTTTTTAAAAAAGCAATCAGTCTAAACATACACCTAAAAATTAATACGTCGTAAGTTAATTATGCTTCCATTAAAAATAAAAAATCATAACAGGGCAAATCATAAAGGAAGAACCCTTTTTTTAAATGAAAAGTTGCCATTAAAGAATGGACAACTCAATCCACAAAATATAGGAGCAATTCACGGGACTGATAAAGAACTGAATTTCAAAACCTAAAATGAAAAGTTTTCCACAGTCAATAGTTTAAAACCAATCCCAGTAAGGAAAATACACGAACAAGCATTTTACAGAAGAGGAAATGAGAAGGATGACTGACACTGGAGTCTGTGGTACGCCTGATCAGTAATCACGGAAATTAGATTTTAAAATTAAATATATTTTTAAAGCCAAAAAGATTGACATAACTTTTACAACTTTGACAATTGTAGACAGATATGTGAAATTATAACATGGCACAAATATTGCTTGTTACGAACACTTCGGTAGTGAAAAATAATTAGGCTTTATCTTGTTAAAAAAACACAAAACGTGTTCATAACCTGTGACACAGCAAAGCACCAATCGTACATGCCTGAACAAAAAGGGAAGCAATCCCAACAGAAAAATGCGCACGAGCACAACAGGGAGCACACGCACTGTCCAGAGCAGCGTTATTTGCGACAGCGTAAAACCTGGGAGCAGCCCAGGTGGCGACAGGACAACGGGTGCACGCGCCGCGATGAAGAGCCTCTGTGCCCGCCGAGCGAGGGCCCCGCCGAGGTCCCGCCCTGCCCTGTGCGTGAGTCCCGGCCGCCGGGCCGAGGGACGGACGCCAGCGGCAGGCACGGCAGAAGCACTGGCGCCCTCGTACAGCGCGCACAGGCAAGGCAAAGCCACAGCCTATCGCTTAGGGATGGGCGCTAACTTGGTGAAATGATACAGGAAACACAAAGCATGGTGAAAACAGAAGCAGACACTTTGGTGCCTCGGTGGGTGGAGCTGGGCTCAGGAGGGACGCGTGGGAAATGGTGGCCCCGTCAGGGAGGTGAGCCACACGTGCTGGTTTTGTTACAAAGGCTTACACACTGTATCTTATTCTGCGTGTACACACATCAGGGCCTGTTTCCTAGCGAGATACTCATCAATGTACGTCGGTGAGTGGACGATCCCACGTTTTCTCAGGATGACCTCTAAGAAAACAAGGGAGAGATTCACGGGGGACCTGTGACCTGAGAGCAGGGTGAAGCCTTCCCCGGGGACACAGAGGTGACACAGAGGCCCACCTGGGGGGGTGGAGATGCACAGGGGCCGGGGAGGAAACGGGCAGAGAAGGCGGCGGCGCTGCCTGTGGCACCACGGTGACGGGTTGCAGCTCTCCGAGGGAATCAGACCGCAAGCGAGACGTTTTCGGCTGCAGGGAAACAGTTAAGGTTCACTGCGGTGTTTACATGATGCTGTGAAGGGGACGCTGAGGCTGGCTGGGCCAACGCGGCGGCAGCATCGGGGCACTGGGCACAGGAGGAAGGGGAGGTCATGCCCCGGGTGGGAGCGGGGAGCGTGAAGCTGTTAAAGCTTCGCCTTCCGACTCTGGCTGCATCGGGCTTGGGAGTATGCTGCAGGAAACGTCTAAAGTTTACACACGAAGACAGAGCAGCAAAATTATATAACTTAGAACTGGGAGACAAGGACAGGAAGAAACAGCTGTAAGAAATGAACTAGCTGTCTGTGGGGAGGATTCAGGAGGGAGGGAGGGAGAGAGGGATGGAGGGAGGGAGAAGGAAAGAAGAAAGAAAGAGAAAGAGAGAGAGAGAGAGAGAGAGAGAAAGAAGGAAAGAAGGAAAGAAAGAGAAAGGAGAGAAAGAAAGGAGGGAAGGAAGGAGCGAGGGAGGGAGGGAGGGAGGGAAGGATGGGGCGGGTTTGCTGTTTCTGGTCTCAAGTCTTACAACAGAATCTTATTAAGTATATATACTCATTTCTTCATAAAAATTAAACTTAAATTTAAAATACTCAGTTCTGTAACTTAAGAAAACAAAAGCCAAAAGGGAAAAATTGCAATTTCCAAAGCAACACCATAGGAAAAGTGTATATATTTCATCATCCAGAAAATTATTTTATTGCTGAAAACCATATTATTTTGCAAATTAGCTGGCAGGCTTTCCTTTACTTCACTCTATCAGGCTGCCATTGTACCTGAAATTGCTACACAATTAATGAGGATCTTTAACGAACCAATGCTCAGGCCTTGGTGCAAGCTGGCTACCTCACCTCAACTGTGTCTCCTAAGGGTTTGGCTGGTACCTGATGGCTCACAGAATCTGTTCCAACACCACTTCACTGCGTCCTCTAATGTTACTTTTACAATTATTTTCATATTGCCCGTATTTGTATTTCTCCCAAGACCGAAAAACCAATCATAACATCCACGGGTAAGCCCTGGGTGCAAATACGGGAACACACAGCCTTGTGTTCATATTACTGCCTTTGAGCTTGCCTCATCTTCCTCTTTTCCAAAAGGTATTTCTGACTCTCAAACAATGAGAAGTCTCAACATTTCTCTCCCAGGAACTTTCTTCCCAAGCCCTGCTTCCCTGTTCTACCTGCTTCTCCCTTCGCTCTAACAAAATGCCGCAGCTTGATTTCTGTTCCCTGCAATCCTAACTGGCCCTGAAACCTTCTTGGAGGCACAAAAGGGTTCCCCCTCCTCTGGCTCAGTTCCTCATGCTATTTAGACAGTCCAGGAGCACAGAAGGAAAATATAAACCAAGGGCTCCCACTGGCCCTCCCCGGAGGGTCTCCTTCTCTGTGGGGACCCAATGACTTTGGGGGGCAGCGCCTCCTCTTTGCCCCAGGCAGGGAGGGGAACTGGGTGCCACCCGCCCTCCAGAGCCCCCTGTGGGGCCAGGCAGGGACTAGGCTCTCCCAGAACCAGGACTCTGGCAGCCGCTCCCACACTGTTCAGCTCCCTCACTCTCTGGCACTAGGTCACTGACTGCCTGCCCTCAGTACATCGCTCGCCAGCGATCTCCAGGGCAAATCCTGCTTCTAAATAATCTGGCCCAACACAAGTATTTGAGAAGCATGGCTCATTTTTTGAAATCATTTCAGAGTAAGAAAGCCTTCTCTAAGAGACTAACACTAAAACCTAAAAGAAAAAGATGATGAATCCTACTAAACTTATAAATATCTTAACCAGCATGGCAAGAGAAGTAACACAAAGAAAGCCAACAGCGATAACACCAGAAATTATCTACACATACAGCAGGGCGCCGTGTAAGCATAGATTTATGTCTTTATTTATTATAAAGAGATCACTTTCCGAAAATTTAAAGACAGTTATCAAACCATTCAACACTAACAACTCAATAGAAACATAGTTAAAAGACGTGGATAAAGATTTCACCATAAAGGGAAATGCAAATGTCATTTAAATGAAGAGATTCTCAACCCACTGACAAAGACTAGAAGAAAATGAAACAGTAATAAGATATTGTTTTGAACTAATCAGAGTGGAAAACCAAACATCTAACCCTCCTCAAACCCTCTGGTATCCGAGTGAGCTGGCAGGGTGACCAGCAGTCACACTTACGCACCACCGAGAAGAGTGTACGATTTTCAGCCACTTCCGTAGTCTGGCACCACTTGTGAAACTGCTAAGGTGTCTGCCCTTTGACTCAGCAGTTCTGCCTCCAGGACTTTATTGTACAAACACCCTCACACATGTGCCAAATGATATATGATCGGGGGTATTCATGCCAGCACAGCTTACAGTAGCGAAAGAATAGGGAACGAAACTAGGGAGGTCTGTGAATAGAGGGCCCTGGTTCAGTGAATTGGAATACAGTCCTGCAGTGAGACGTTCTGCCATCATTAATTTCTGAAAACAAAACCAAAAACCAAAAAAAAAAAAAAACCCACAAAAAGAATCGTATTTACTAAGAAGGCAACTCTCTCCTGTAAGTTCCAGCGGCAGAGTGAGGTGCCCGACAGGGCACACCCGCACACCCGCACACTGCGCTGGCCTTGGTGCTGAAACTGCCGGATGCCTGGGAGGTCAGCAGGCGGGGTGCCCTGGGGGCGGGGCCCGAGGGAGCCCAGCACTTGATAAGAGTGAATTCCTCCATGCAAGCCAGCTTGTGTTACCTGGGGTCAGGTCCTCTTTCTCCTCCAGAGGAAAGACTCATTCCCTCCTCTCCCTCCTCCTCCCTCCTCCTTTCCCCTCCTCCCCCCTCCTCCCTCCCCCCTCCTCCCCCTCCTATTGTCCGCAAGCTCCCCTTTGGAGCCCCTGCTGGTGGGCTCTGGCTCCCTCCCCGCTCCCCTCCCCTCTGACTGGCCGTGGCTCCTGGCACCTGGCTGTCCGTGGCTCACCTGAGGATGGTGACGGCGCATGCTCAGTGCCCTCCTAGTACCAGTCTCGGCAGTATGTTTCCTATGATGACCCTCATCTCCGTTTAGTCCTTCATCACCAATCCCCTTGCACAGGTGGGCGAAGTCCAGCTCAGAGAGAGGCACCAAGAGATCAAAGGCACAGAGCGTAGGTGCCCTGCATCGGGGTTCCATCCCGGGGGTCCTGGAGCTCGAGCACCAGGTGGGTGGGTGCTGGAGGTGGTCCTTCAGCGGTGCCCTCAGGGCCGTGGGCTGGCTTCTAGGTGACCAGCCTGATGGGAGCAGGCTGCCGCATTTCCACATCTGCAGTCAGTCCTCGGTCACTGTGGGGAAGCCCCAGGCCCCGGGGGCAGGGGGCAGTTCTGGTCAGGTCAGCCTGCCTGGAGCAGGAGTGAGAGCCACCAGCTCAGAGCAGAGCAAGGGCCAGGCTGCTGAGACCAGGCCAGGCCTCTGTCCTGAGGGCCAGAGACGGAGCGGGGGAACTGGGGGTCAGAACCCGGGGCTGGCCAGCACCCGCAGAGGGCCGGGGCTGGCAGCGGATCCAAGAGCCCTGAGCTGACACACAGGGTGGGTGGGGGGATTAGTCTTCGCCCTCCAGTTCAGGTGGCCCAGAAGGCCAGATGGAGCTGGGGGTGTGGGTATGGAGAACCTGTGAGGACGCCCCAGCACCTGGGTTCGTGCTCTGGGAGCTTTCGTGGTGAGTCAGGGCCAGGAAAGCCGTGATTCAGTGACCAAGGCACCAAGGGCATCCGGGCGCGGGGCTGCACCTGGGGCGTCCGCCGTCCCCAAAGGGCCTCAGGCAAACTTTGCCACATGTGTGCACATTCCATCCCGAGCATGGGAGGGGGAGGTCTGCTGCGGGACCAAGGACCCTGAACAGGGAAGGAGAGCGCGACAGGGTCCCTGGGGACGGCCCTGCTGTGTCAGCCACGTGCTCCGGGGCAGCCCACTCTTCAAGAGGCCGGAGCAGGCATGCGGGTGGGCGAGAGGGCAGCTTGGAGGTTGCTTGCAGGTCTGAGTCAGATCTGCTGCCCAGCAGCTGCGTGACCTTGGGAGGTCACCTGCCTGTTGTGTTCCTGCCCCGGGAAGATGCGATCGGCCCGCGTGCTCTGGGAGCAGGGCGCCCTGCCGTGGCTCTCATCCAGCTGGCATCCGAGGGAGGCTGAGCTGGTCGGCGATGAGCCTGGCCTGGAGGTCAGCACACCAGCCGCTCCCTGGCTGCCCTGCAGGGAGCATCTGATGGGGCCTGGCCTTCCTCCCCTGGCCAGCAGCGCCCATCTCTAAGGCTCCCGCCTGCACTTCTGACGAAGCGTCTTCTCACTGACCGCTGCTCTGACGTGTTCAGGTTGATTTGTTTTCAGACTGGACACTTGTCCATCCAGGGCAGGGTCCTGGCTGCTGCTGACGGGGCCTGGAGTGAGCTGACTTCCTCCGGAGCGCATGTCGGAATCCCCGAGGGGCCGTCCTTCTGCATTTCTGAGCCTCAGCTGCAGAAAGGCTTCTCACCCAGCCCGGGGCGACTCCCCCTCCATCCCGGCCGCCGCCCTTCAGAGGTAGCTGGCGCTCCTTGGGATGGCGGGGGCGGATGCTGGCGGGGGACACAGGGCACGTGCCCGCACCACCGCGGCACAGGACTCTGCAGCTGGACTGCGTTCAACCCCCCTGCCTCAGAGAGAGCGCGGCCCTGCCAGGAGCCAGCAGGAGCTGCAGCAGCTGCCGGTGGTCACAGAGGCTCCCAGACAAGTGTGGAGATGGATGGCCTCACTCCACCTGTGCCTCGGAACACCCAGAGGGGTTGCTGCATCCCGGCTCTGCGGCTCACGCTCGCGGGCACCAGAGGGCCCTTCTCCTAAGTCCACCCCCAGGAGGATGGGCTCCCGTGCGTGTCCTTCAGCTCTGAGACCTTCAGGCAGCACGGCGGGGACACGTGTCAGCAGCGAGGTGCCCGCCTCTGAGCGCCTGCTCCTCACAAGCAGCAGGAGGCCCTCCTCCTGGCGCAGAGGGAGCCAACGCGCAGCAGAGCCACGGGGCCCGCGGTCTGCGCTCACTGCCTGAGCTGATTCCAACCAAAGGGCAAAACCCAGAACAGACAGGCCAGCGGGAGGTGGCTGTATCTCCACATTTAAGTGAACATGCGGGATCACCGGGAAGGTGACACAGCCGGGAAGTCGGGGTGGGGACCGGGGTCTGGGCGGGCAGCAGTCGGGGCTTTGTGCGTCTATGGCTTGTGCCTGGAGGAGCCGGGACGGCGTCCACCAGGCCCACCCAGCCTTGGGTCCAGCCCTCTGAGCACCCCTGACCTGAGTCCCTTAGCCAGCAGCGCCGGGGCCAGCCCCGTTCTTGTCCCTGGCCCGGTGGCCTAAGCTCCCCCAGGGTAAAAGGAGTGTCAAGGTTAACACCTCAGGCTCCGGACAGAGAAGCTGAGCGGGGAACACCGATGTGTTGCAGGTGTCCCCTCTCCTCGGGGCTGTGGCCAGTCTCTCCTGGGGTGTCCGTCCACCACCAGGCTGCCAGGACATCTCCCGGGCCTCTCGGCTCCCAGGGCCCCTGCCTTCTCCTTCCAGGCTGCTGCGCACGGTGTGGCTCTGTCACAGGGACTGCAGTGTGGGCTGGAGGGCGGCCGCAGGCCCGGGGGCTCATGGCGGGCTCCTTCACCCATGGGGCCACCGGCTGTAAGGAGCCCGACAGGCCACGCCCAGGGTTCAGACGGGAGATACACGCGCACACAGCTGCACGCAGTTCCGGGCCACAGCCCCCGCCCATGATGCGCCAGTTGGGGGCCCTGAAGCAGGGCAGATGTGGCTCCCTGTGTGCCCGTCTCCTAACAGTGCCGCTCTCGTCCTGCCTGAGGGTCCCTGGTGGCGGGGCCTTTACTCCAAGGTCAAGGGCAGGCCCTGAATTTGCCGTCCTGGTCCAGCCTCACACCCTTTAAAAATCTCCACCTGCCATTCCTCCGTGAGAAGTGAGGGCCGTGGCTGAGGTGAGGACTCCTCAGGCAGGATTTCTGCTTTGGGACCAGGGGTGCACCTGCGAACTTCGCAGAAAGATGCCGGAAGGCATCGATGTGGCTGGAGCGACGACTGTCACACTGACAGGTGTGAGCCGCTGGACCACTGTCTTCCCCACAACCAGACATGCTGATACAGGGGTTTCAGTTCCTTCATCTCCGGAACAAGGAGAAGGGCCTTGCTTCCAGGTGACCATGGAGGGACCTCAGGCAGCTGGGGCTGCACCAGACGCACGTGGCGGCTGGTGACGGCTACTGAGTTTCCAAGGCCGGCATCTCAGAGACTGCCCTTCCCTCCAGCTGAGCCCTCTGTGCGTCTCCGGTTCCTGGAGCTCTGGCAGTGACGGCTGGCTCACTCCACCTTCACCTGCCACTCTTGGGGCCCAATGGCCATTGCAGACCTCTGCCTTCCATCCCATCTTGGAGTCGCTCAGAGGCACCCTCCTTCCCAGCACAGGACCCCTTCCCCAGTACTTCCTGTCCCTCCTCTCGCCCTCGCCTTCCCGTGTCCCAGTGTGATGCTCGCTGGCCACTAGCAACAGCACAGAAGCAGCCGGCACACACAGAGTTAAAGGGCCTCCTGTCCGCTTCCCCTCCTGGTGCTCCCCCCCCCCCCCCGAGTCCCCAGGACCTCAGCCCGCCTTGGGAAGAGGCCTGGCGGGCTGTGGTCCTGGGGCTGCGGACTCAGTCCTGGCGGGACAGACTCTGCCACTGACATCGTCGCTGAAAGGCAGTGGCAGGCGTTCCTCCTGTAACTGATCGCCTGGCAATTACAAGGTACAAAGTCTGCTTTTACCTTATTAGGTTGCTGCTATTCTCAGCTTGCATTCAGAAAGGCGGCGCAGTGCTGTCAGGCGTGGGTTGTCCCTGACGAGGAGCCTGTGGGGACCGTGAACCTCCGCAGAGCCGCCCTCACCCCGGCGCCCACGCCATCACCCCCGTCAGCCTGGCGATAACCTCCCGCCTCCCTCCTGCCTCCTCACCCCACCCCCGGGCGCGGGCCCCTGGCTGGGCCTCCAGGCCCTGCAGGGCTGGCCCGGAATCCCACACAGGAGGACGTGGGAGCAGAGATCCGATCCCCGGGCTGGGGACCCGCCTGAGGCTGGGCTGGATGGCACTGTCCATGTGATTCCAGCAGAGACAACTGTCCAGAGCTGGTATCCAACCCAGGAGCCACGAGCCACATGTGCTGTTTCACCCTGAAGCCGTCGAAGCTAAAGGGACGGCAGCCTTCCAGCCTTCATCTTCAAATGCGGCCTGCATGCTCCAGCCTGAAGGCGCCATTAGGGAGGCGTGGAGAGGGACGGGCCCTGCCCAGCCTGGCCGAGCTCCACTAATCCACAGTCATCTGCTGCTCCCTTGGTCCTTAGCTCCCGGGTCTGGAGGAGCTCTGCCCTGTGGAAGGGCCGGGGGGCTGGGTGGGGCTTCTAACTGTGACTCTGAGCACCCTCACATGGGTGATGGGAAGAGGACCAGGCATTTCTGGTGGACCTGTGGCCTTTCCCTGCAGGGACTGCCAGGCCCGCATCACCCAGGGATCTGCTCCTTTCTCATAAACAAGAAGCCCCAATGTCCTTGTCTAGGCTGGGTCACAGGCTGGGGGTGACTTTGGGCAGAGCTGGGGCATGGGGACTTCTCAGGGTAGCTGGTGAAGCAATAACCGTGGTGGCCATGGCCATCGTGGGCTGCACACTCACTGCCCGGAGTGTTCTGCACATGCATGTCCTTAAATCCAGTGACAGCAGGAGAAAGGAATGCTTGTTCCCACTCAGCAGAGAAGTGAGCTAACTCTCTGGAAGGTGGAATCAGACGGTGCACAGAAGACCCCCGCAGTGCTGCCCACAGGATGTGGGTTCCTAAAAGGTCTCCATTAGCCAAGTCATCCTCCTCACCTTCCTCCATCCGGAGCCCTGCTGCTCCCCGGAGTCCGGGCGAGCATCCGCAGCAAGACACCAGCTGTCACACGTGTGAGGGCGTTCCGGGCACCACCACGCCTCCTCGGGAGGGGAGCACGTCCTCTGTGCAGCCAGCTCCCTGGGCAAGTGGTCCCTCGGGGGCCAGCAGACTCCCAGTGCCGTCCACGCCCTGCTGGGCTCTGGCCAGAGGCTGTTTGCCTCTCTCATGCATATATTTTTTCTACCCCTAAGGAAAGCTCACACCTTTGCTGAGAACTACATTTATTTTTGTCTGTTATTTATTCTCCTGACTCATGAAACTGCACCCTTCAGGATGCCAGTACAAAATGTTAAAAAAAATTAGTAAAAAAGCATAAAGTGGATGAAAGATGTTAAGGTTCTTTTATCTCCTGAAATATGAATTTAAATACTTTCACTTCATGATCCCGAGAGAAAAAATTGAATAAAAAGTAAGCACAAAAAATATATACATATATATCAAACACTCAGTCCTGCTAACTTAAATGCAAAACATTAAAAAACAAAACCCAAAGCCTTGGTCCAGAATAACAGTCTGTCTTTCTCTGAAGGCCCCTTCACTGGGCGGCAATCACTCCGCCTCCAGCCTGCTGTGGTCCCGCCTCCTTCCCGGCTGCCCCGTCCGGGACCCTGGCCTGTGGTCTGAGGCCATGGCTGGGGGAGCCCTTGGGTTCTCCTGCGGCCTCACTGGTGCTCCCCGGACTGGCCAGGGATGGACAAGCCAGTGCTTCATTTCAGTGGGTCTAGGGAGCAGAGAGGCTGGAGGAGGAACTTGTCACCAGCAAGGATGTGGCCAGACAGGCCTGGGCAGCTTCCCAAGGCAAAGGCGACTATGAAAGACTCAACCAGGCAGCCGTCGGCCCAGGCAGCCCTCCCTCCCGGAAGCGGCCCTCTGGCAGTGTCACGCATGTGGAGGATGGACGGAGAGGGTAGAAGTAAGTCAGGGAGGCCAGACGAGACGGGAGAACCTACGAGAGTTCTGGTCACGTGAGGGGCTTAGAAGCAAGTCTTGGAGACCTTCAGGGGGTCATGACAAGTACAGCTCCTGAAGGAGCTGCCGGGGGCCTGGACCCTCCCCCATGGGCTTCCGGTCCGCCTGCAGCCCCAGACGCTGGTGAGGGGACCAGCATGGAGCCTTGTCTTCAGTTCACAAGAGTGGCCTAGAGGACGTCCTGGAGGAGACGGCCCTGCCCTGGCAGGTGCTTTCTGCTTGTGCGTGGACGGAAGTAGGGAAGGGCGGAGGGGCCATCATGGAGACCCCTGGATGGAGTCCTAGACCCTCACCCAATCTGGCCTCCTTGGGTGGAGCATGTCAGAGCCCCAGAGCTTCGTTGGTTTGTCCAAGGTCAGGACAGCTGGGACCAAGCCGGAGGGCACCCCACGAGCTCACCTGTGGTTACCACAAAGCCTGCAAAGTCAGGGCATCTCACCCCCCAACAGTGATTCGGGAAACACATTCCACTGTGGCCAAGACTGAGGGAGGGGAGGGGAGCCCAGCAGCTCAGATGACGTCGCTAAAGCCAGAGCCAGAATGATAACGATCGTGTGTGTGTGTGTGTGTGTCAGCAGGGCAAGCGATGGGGGGGTTAATGTCTCTTTTTCCTCTAAAACCTCCTTTCCTGAGCTGCGAGGTGTGTGCCTTCCAGACTGATTTCTCTCTCTGGGCAGTTTCAAGAGGTCCTCTTGAAGCCCCATCCATCACCTGGGCCGATTGCTGCCAGACAGTCCGGGAAGGGGGCCAGGGATCTGTCCAGGTGCCTCCTCAGCACAGACAAGGATTAACAGGGCCCAGGGGGTCCTGGTGCCCCTGCCAAGGGGACGGGCTCCTGAGAGCGCGGGAGAGGAGGCAGCACCTGGGCTGAGCCGCAGGGCTGTGGCTCCTCCACTGCGAGGCTTGTGTGCAGGCAGGGCACCGCTGGGGTCGGTTCCGGGGCACAGAGCCCGGGTCAGGTGGAAGCAGCTCTGCAGCCCAGCCTGAAGGGGACCTTCAGAAGGAGCCCTTGACCCGGCTCCTCCTCATCTTAAATCCATCTGCGCTTCCTTCCTGAATCCAAACTTTGAGCTTCACACTGAGGTCTACTTGTGACCTGGCCTAAACCTCTACCCACGAGTCCCCCTTCCCCCCAGAAGCTGTGCCCGTGAAGCCCCTTGACAGTCCCTCAGCACAATGCGCATCTCCTTTTCTGTGCTCCCAGGGGACCCCTACCTGCCTGTGAGCCTGACATTAACCACGATTTCCAGCTCAGCTGCGGGGGAGATACAGGGGTTCTCCCGGGCTCATGGATGTGGAAGCCCCGTTCCACACAGGTGCTGCCTGTGACGGACGGCAGCGCGGAGGCTGGCTTTGAAGGGAGCATCACTGGAGGAAGAGATTCAGCGGGGCCAGGCACCCAGCCCAGCTCTGCTCCGGAGCAGAGCTGCAGGGGATGGCGGAGTGCGTCAGGCCCGGGGGCAGGTTTGTAGCAAAACAGCAAAATCTGCCAAAGGCTGCAGGTGCTCCTCATTTCCATCGCTCATGGCCTGAGGCAAAGCAGCCAGCTCGACTTGGGTCCCAGCTTCCCGAAGGAAGTTGCAGGTTCAGGGGGTGGGAGGACAGGTGTGAAGGCTGCCAGCCATGTCCGCTCTGTCTCCCGGGGACACCCAGGCTACACGAGGGGCCAGCTGGGGGAGCCAGGCTGAGCACCTTGGACACACAGCTCCAGACCCCCAGGTAGGGCCTGGGAGGGTGAGGACCCCCATCGCCATCATACCCTGTGTGCCAACTGGGACAGGAGGGCTGGGGACGGGGTGAGCTCCCCTGTCAACCTCAGTGTCCTGGGCAGTTTCTCCAGTGACGCAGTCAGTGGGGAGCCAGGGAGGCCCCCGAAATGAGGCTATCACATACCCTTCCCTGGGGAGGGGCCTGCGGACTGCTCCCTGAATCAGGGGAGCCCTGGACACTGCTGAAGAGACATCAGGGCCAAGAGCCTGCCTCCAGCCTCCCGGGCCACTTGGCGCTGACAGTGCTGCTGGGCTCCGTCCCTGAGAGCCCCACGTCTGAGGAAGGCCTTTGCCATCTCTTCCTTTGTCACACAACCAGAGCTGCTTATTTTAGACATGCCTCCGAAGGGGCATGTCCCCCCCACTGGTGTCACTCAGAAGAATGGGAACAGGAAACCAGCCCGAAACTGAGCCACCCTCAAGGCAAAGGGAGGAAGGTGCCCTGAAGGCCAGTGCTGGCACCCCAGATGGCGCAGAAGCCAGATCAAGCCCAGAGCCTCCAGCCGCAGAAACGGCGCCCTGCTCCAGGGCGCGTGCACCATCCTGCTGTAACAGCCCGCCAGCACGCACACGTTTGAAAGGTCAACCCTCCCTCTCTGCTAAGACTTCCTAAATTTTACATGAACTGAAATCCATCTTAGCAGAGCCTGCCTCACTGCCAGGAGGGGTCCTGGGCGAGGACAGAGGTGTCTGAGTGTGGACACACGCCATGCGGCATGGGGCAGAGAGGAGAGCGGGAAGGGGGCTTCGGGTTGGGGGCTGCTACTGGACTGCTTCCATGACAGCAGCATGTAGCACTCCTGACGGCACCTGCCTGCTTCCCCGAGCTGCTCTGCAGCAGCCACAGAGGGCAGAGGGTCCGAGGCTGGGGACCAATCGAGCTGGGCTCCACCCCAGCCTCTGTCACCAGCCACTTTTCCTGAGCCCCAGTTTCTGCCCTAGTGAAATCCAATATCAGTGTCATTTCAGGACATCATGGGGAAGATGGAGTGGGAACCAGCAAAGCACACGGAGCCTCAGACAGAGACACCCTGTGAACACTGACCCCTTCCTTCCCTCTCTTCTCAGTCTGCTGTGTTCTACTCACAGGAACTTCTCTAGACCAAATTCAAGTACACTTCGATGATGCAGGCGTAGCTTGGGGCCGAAGGGTGGGGGCTGATGTGGACTTCTCCCGGGCACTCCGGTAAGGCACATAGACACACTACTGATGGGCGCCCCTTCCCTGCTCCTGTGCTCTGACGCGGGGGCTCGGGAAGGGCAGGCCCCCGACACGCACACCTCCCTGGGGCTCGAGCCTGGGTTTGCACCTGCCCGGCTGCAGACCTGGGCTTGTCCCCGCCAGGGAGTAAGGCAGGCGTCTAGTTGGGCACAGGAATAAAGTGCTGGCCGTTTCTCACCCACAGCTCATGATGTGGCTGGTCACACAAAACTAAAGCAGGGGACGCCCAGTGACCTCTGTGTGTGGTTCTGATTAAAACAGGAAACAAGGGTTAGAGAAAGAGAGGTTTGGGGCCCATGAAGGGGCCTTCCTGAAATATGGGGCAGAGACCTGTGTGGAAGGACAGGGGCGCTGGTGGAAGGCCGTTGCAGGAAGGAGGGAATTCAGGAGAGGGACCTTGAGCACAACTCAGGGACCAGGAGGTCACAGGAGGAGTGACGCCCACGTACCAGCTGCTGGTCTGTGTCCCTGAGGCCTGACCCCCGACGTGGCGGTGCCAGGAGGGGGCCCTGAGGGAGGGGACAGGCCAGGGAGGTGCAGCCCCTAAAGGGGACCAGGACCCTCATGAGAAGGGAGACGCTCTGTCTTTACCTTGTGGGGACACAGCAGAAAGGCTGCGGTCTGCAAGGCAGGAGGAGAGCCCTCCCCAGGCTGGACTCTGCCTGCGGCCTGCCCTCGGGCTCCTTGCCTCTGGAGCCCGTGCTGTTTCCAGCCCCAAGGCCGCAGCATCCCCGATGGTGCAGCAAGCTGCCCCTGAGGGGGCCTGGGGGCTGGGGCCTCGGGGGGGGGGGGGGCTGTGGGAGAGCAGCCCTCGAGCCAGGCCCTCCAGGCACAGAGTCACCGTTCACGACAGACGCTCACACCGCCAGGGCCCCCACGCCCTGACAGGGGTCCCTTTGGGGACCCGAAAGGGTTTCAAAGGGTCCGACTCAGGTGTCAACAGCCTTTGGGCAGCTTAAAGACAGGAGAGAGCACTTGGGGAAGAGAAAGCAGGACCTGAAAATCGTGGACGTGTGCAGCATGGCGCCCCCCGGAGGGAAGAGGGGAGGCCAGCGGAGACTGGCGGCAGTGCTGGGAAAGATCTGAAACCTCGAGGGCTCTCAGTGCCATTGGTAGAGTTTCCGAATGTACTGAGGGAGGCAAGGAGGAACTCGGCAAAATCTTGAGACCGAGGAAAGAGCACACTGAAGGGCCTGCTTTCTCAGTGCGCCCCACGGGGCTCGTGCTGAGATCACGGGGCTCACTCTGGAGCCCAGAGGACAGGAAAAAAGAGGGCCAGGCTGGATGTGTCTTGGAAAGAACTTCTAGGAGAAGAAGCATGGGGTGGGGGGCTGACGCCTTCCCTCCAAGCCTCTCTAGAAAGACAGACTCTCCTGCAGAGGGCTCGGTCACGGGCGGCAGGAGATGGCGATTCCTGAGCCGAACTCCAGCTCCTCGGACGCCGATCCCAAGCCCCCACGTGAGGGTGGAATCACTTGGACGCGCTGCTACTTCCATCCCAGGCTGGGGCCTATTTGAAAAGAGACAAACTATGATAAATGATGTGTGTTTGTGTCCCCGTGGGGCTGACCGTCAAGACCAAGCGAGTCTCCTTGGCGTCCTCCTCTGAAAGGAGCCGTGTTTCTCGGGGGTGAGGAGGCAGGTGTTCCTCTGCACCAGCCCCTGCCTCCCTGAGCCCTGTCCCTCCAGCCCTTCCCCTCTCTGGAGCAGGAGTGATGAAAACTGGCGTCTTGTGGTCTCAGCCATCGCTGCCCACACTGACGGACTCAGCCCAGGTGGAGGGGGCTGGCGGAGGACACTTTAATGAGGAGCCAGGTGCTCCCATCTTACTGGGGCCCCCACAGCCACGTGCAGAGCATCATTAACAAGAATAGAGCAGCCCCACGTTGAACTTGAAAATCGTCACGAAACTTGGGCTTCAAATACCTCCCCAGAGACGTACGGTTTTCTCTGCTGTTCTCCTCAGAAGGAACGTTCTTCCAAATAAGTTTTTATATCTTAAAAAAAAACTTTAAAACACCTAGAATGTGCATCCTTCTACCCCTCTGCAAGGTGAAAAATATGCTGTTAACTGTGCAATTATGTGCGATCCGTTGGGAAGGCAACAGTGGACACACACTTAATGATCTTTCCAAGAAGATCTGACACAGGTTGGGTGCCAAGTTGGCAAAGGTCACCAGCAAAAGGTTGAGCCAGCCCAGCCCCAGTGAACAAAGCCATTCAGAGCCGTTAAAAGAAAGCCAAGTGAGGGGCCGTCGCTTTGAATGTGGGCAAGAGGGAAGCGAACGCTTTTCTTCAGCGGCGTGGGGAGTAGAATGTTTCTGAACGAACACATTAGGGAGAATTTGCTAGACCAAACTGATGGAAGCCTGGCTTTTCTGGTGGCAGGCATATCCGAGGACACGCCTCAGCCTCCAGGATGTCCCAAGGACCTCCGTGTCCACTGAATGTCCAGCAACTCTGAGCTCTGCTCTGTCTGACGTGCCATGCGGGGTGAGCACGTTAACGAACAAGCAAAAGCGTCTAACTCGAGATCTTGATTCTCACCTGTCTCAGGCCAGGAGAGACTTGATGAACGGGTTTGAAAATACGCAGAACTCCCTGCATGAGTCGGGAGGCTTGTGCTTGAAATACTGGCTTTTATCTTATTTGAAAATAATTGTTCAGATAAATATTAATCTTGGATGACAAAGCGGCCAAGAAGCACTTAGAGCACCAATATGAAGGAGACCACATTTTACACGTGGGAGGATTTGCACCAAATCAGAAACGTGTAGCTGCTGACGTCTCCCAGCGGACGGCTCCGACCTGCCGTGCCCGGGCACCTTGGCGGGGCTGCTGTCCCGACGCCGGGAACCCCTTGTTCACTCATCACTCGTTTCCTGAGCCCTCGGGCTGCTCTGCTCTTGGAATCCTGCCTTATGCAGAACGTACAAAGTCGGCACAACACAGGGCTGGCCCTTTGGTCACTTGTTAGACATGGGGGACAATCGAGCAACTAGAGGAGTGACGTGCAGAGCAGTGGGCGTGGGGACAGCGGTGCGCGCAGATGCCGCGGGCACCCGGGTGAGCGGTCACACCACGGCTCATCTTCCCCAGCTTCTGTGGGAAAGCCCCGCGGACAGGGGGTCCCAAACCACACACATGGGTTTCTCCCAGTTCGGAGGCTGGAAGGCCAAGAGCACGGTGCCAGCAGGGCTGGGTTCTGACGATGACTCTCCCTGGGCATCAGGTGACCAACTTTGAGCTGCATCTCCCACAGCCTTTCCCTGGTGCATTTGCCCAGAGAAAATCTGTTGTCTTTCCTTACGGACACTAATCCTGTGGGGTTGGGACCTGACCCTCATGACCTCAATTAATGTTAATTACTTTTTAGAAGACTCTGTCCCCAAATGTAGCCACACCAGGGGTCAGGGTTTCAACATGTGGATGTTGGAAGACACAAATACCCAGTCCCCCACAGCAGCCCAGGCCGGGAGGGCAGACGGTGTGGGGGGGCCAGTTTTGCAGAGGACAGTGGGCTCTCTGGCTCAAGAGGCCAAGTGCAAAGACCAGGAGAGTGGAAAGGAAGTCAGTGACAGAGGGAACCAGACTGCAGCATTGTATGCGTGGGTGTGTGCCTGTGAGTGCTTGCCTGTGTGTACGCACGCGGTCATGCATGCATGCACCCATGTGCGTGTCTGTGTGCGCACACGTGCTTGTGTGATGAAAGAGAGCCGGGCTCGGGGACCAGTCCCAGCTCTGGGAGCTGGGATTGGAAAGAGCAGGGGGCAGGACTGAAGAGACATACATGCCAGGCAAAGGCACCTGGAGACGGTCTTGAAGGTAATGCTGCTTCCTTAAAGCAGCTTGCTGAGGGAAGCCCCGCAAGGGGACGCGCATCGGAGGGAGAGACTGAAGGGCGGCAGACACCGTGGAAGTGGGCGAGGCTGAAAGCCAGGAGGACCAGTCCCTCACGTGCCTGCAGGAAGTTCTCATGGGGCCGTGGCGGGGGTCACGGATCGTCTACCTCGGGGCGAGGGCACCAAGCGCCCAGCGGACGTGAGCGGCGGTGTGGCCGCGGTCACCCGCCTGCAGGAGCTGCGCCTCCAGGGTGCCCTGGGCGCTTCAGGGGACGGCCAGGGCGGCTTTCCGTGCCGAAGTCCCTGCGCCTGGGGCAAGGCGCCTGCCCCATCGTCTGGGTTACAACCCGTACATCTTCCTGGTGAGCCGCGCCTCTGTTCGCCGGGAGATGCCTTGCAAACCTAGTCTGAGGGTTACTTACAGCGCTGCAACTCCAGACGTCGCGCGCCTTTGCAATCAGTATTTGTTCAGCCTTTTACTAACTTGTTTTCTGTTTTCTTCCCTCAACAACCCTTTTGCCATCTTCTTGCTTCCCTCTGAAATAAATGATGACACGTTTCTTTGGGGAGATAAACTCTCTCAGTGTTAATTGCCTAAAAATGCCTTTCCCTTCACTGCTGAGTCACAGCTGCACAGGTGAGAAAGCTGCTGCGACTCGAGGGGCAGAATCCCGCTTCCCTTTGGTTCCCATTGTCGCTGTTAGAATATAAGCTATTGTTTCGAGCTTTTTCCGTGAAGTCATCTGGATGCTTCCACAACCTTCTCCTTTCCCTTCGCATCAGGGTTCTCCACTGATTTATCCTGATGTTAATTTATTTCTATTTATCTGGCTTAGGATTCAGTAAGCTGTCAGCACATGATGATTTGTGGTCTTAATTCTGAAAAACTCTTTGCCACCATGCTCGATTTTGCCTTTTTCCACGTTTCTTTCTCCCCCCTTTCTTCTCTTCTTTCCTTTTTTCCCTCTAGAAGTTGCCTTTAAATGTAGATTTTTTTTTTTTTACTCTGTCTTCCATCCCTCTCAATCTCGCTTTCATTTTCCTGTATTTGAGTGTCTCTGTGTTGAATTCTGGGTGGTTTACTGAGATCTATCTGTCTTCTGCTCAACTTCGTATCTTCAATTTAACCCAAACACTGAGAAGTAAATTCAATTGATGAGATGCTTCATTTCGAAAGTTCTCTGTGCGTCTCAAGTATACGTATCTTTTTGATAGTCTCATTCTTCCCAATGTCTTTACACAAAATTTGTTTTCTTTAAGCTTATTAAACATGTCTATTTAATATTCTTTCAAAACACTAAAGCTTTGAGTATATAAGTCTTCTGGCCTCCACCCCATGATTTTCACTCTTGGTTTGTTTGACCTGATCTTGGTTAATCCCGTTTCTAAGTTGAGTGTCTGTGTTCTCTGAGCACCGTGGAAGTCGCGGATGGCAGTTTCTGAAGCGGGGATTCACCAGGGAGGGCATGTACGTGTCTCGGTCATGGACCTGGGAGTGATGCTAACACGTGCGTCCACTTGGGGCACAGCTTCCCGCTCCCAGTGGCAGCCCCTGCTTTGTCCCTGGTACCCAGAGGAAGTCACTTCCTGGCCTCCGCTGCTGGGGAGGATTTTCTTGGCTCATCCGCCCCCTCTGTGCGAGCATAGGGTTTATTTGATTTAAAGATCTCCATTCCAGCTGCTCTCCTGGGGCCGTCCCAACATCTCCTTCACAACCCAGGTCTCCAAGGTCCTGGCACATAGACTCGATCTGAGGCAGCATCGCTGGCAGCGTGGCACGGGTTTGTGCTGTGAGGACCGCCTGTGCGTTCACAGAAGCGTGATTATACTCCTTTTAAGCATGTTGTTCAGCACGTTTAACCTTGCGTTGTAGGAGGTTCTCCAGGGTGGGAAATGCACCATGTGTGTTTCAGACGCAGGTCAGCCGCAGCTCCGCCCGTCTGTGTGCCCTCCACGTTGTCAGCTCGAACACAGGGACCGGAGCATTCCCGGCTCTGAGTCTGTGCACGCAGCACGGGAGCTCTCCGGGGAGCGACTGCGCACCGAGCACCTTCTCCTTCATCGTGTCTTTGCACCTCACGGCCCCTCTACAGCCCAGGCGCGCCAGGTGTTATCCGCACTCCATCATGTTGAGAACCTGAGGCTCAGAGAATTTTAAGCAACTTCTTGTCATCACACAGCTCGTAGCTGGCTTGCTGACATCTTGAATTTTTTTCACGAGACCCTGGTCGCCGGCTGCACGCTCTGCCTTCACGACAACGCTTTGTCTGCGTCCATGCGACGCGGTGTATTTATTTTACTACCTGTGGTGGGTGCACGATAAATTGCAGGCATTCGGTTTACAGCCAGAGGGGCTGTTCGCTCCTCAGCACTTTCGGAGCAAGACCGCGCCTGCGTTTTCCTTCAGAGGGAAAGTTCTTTGAAACTTCCTGGAAAGGTTTTGCAGGCTGAGGCTGAGGAATAAAATTTGATGAGCGGCACAGGGGACTTAAAATGGATCATCAGATTCTGTGACCTCGACCAGAGGATCGGCAACTGCTGTTCCTCGTTTCCTCCAGGTCTCTGCTTGATCCCGCCCCCCTCGCTGGCCCTCCTTGACGGGCCCGTTTAAGCAGCAACCGCTCCACCCGGGCGCCCCCCACCACTCTCCGGGCTTTATTTCTGCCTGTAGCTTATACCACCCCCGACATGCTGTGTCCCGTGTCTGCCTCCCCACTTAGGGCGCCAGCGCCTAACGTTAGAGACGTTGGCTGGGTGCTTCATTAATGCCGACACCAATGCCTAGAATAGTGTTTATTAAATAGTTTCATGAAAGAATGACAGTGATATAGTTTAGAAGTATGTGCTCATTCTTCCCATTGTCTCAGCTGAGCCTGGCATCAGCCTTCCGCGACAAGCAAGGGGGGATGAAGCAAGAGGGGAAGCCGCCTTGCAGACACGCCGGGAAGCCGCAGCGCTGAGCGCGCGCTTGTCCTGTAGCGCGCGCCTCTCTGAGCCTTGGGGTGGGATGGGACAGTCACGGTCCACAGTCTCGGATCCCACACCTTCACTCAGGCAGGAGGCTGCTTGGCTCTTAGGGAGACCGTGCAGGAGGCACGGATACCCGGGCTGCCCGGCAGCATTGGCAGTGCCCGGAGTTCAGCTGCTGCCTGAGGACGGGGAAGCCGATGGACGGCTGAGCGGCTGTGGGTGGTACCTGAGTCTTTGGAGACCCCAGTTCTCCCATCTGTAGCCCCTCAGGTGGTTTCCAGACCTGAGTCACTGTGAGTCACCCAGGGGGCTTCTTGTCTTGTGACACATTTTTTATCAAATTCTGAGCGCATTTTGACACATTCTCTCTGGTGCGTAACATGGTCTCATTTTCTCTCCCCTATTATCTCTTCTGCCCACGATTTACACCCCACAGTGTCACACACACGCATGGCGTTCATATGAAGCCACCGTATGAAAGCCCTAGATTTCCCTCCCCACGTGGCGGAGGTCAAAGCCAGTGGCATCCACACGTCCCGGCCGCCTGGCGCCGGACAGCGCACGCGGCGTCACACTGCTCGTCTGGGCGGAGCGTCACAAGAGCAGGAAGGGGTCAGTGCTTTCACGCCCACCCGAAGGGTGGGACATCCCGTCTCCTCCAGACGTGACGGGGGAGTCCCCGGTGGGCAGGATGCTCTTGGACGTCCAGGGTTTCAGCCCTGTGTTTCCCGAATCGAGGCCGGTTACTGATGTCAGGTGCCCGGTGACTGCCCGCCCCAAGATTCCAGACAGGTTTCGGAGCCCAGGGGCCCAAGCGGAGCGCCACGCGGTGAACATCACAAAGACGTTCCTCCAGCTCTCTTTCCATCCTGGCCAACGCACAGAATAAACACGTCCACAGGACTTGGGTTTAAGAGGACTACAGGGACTCAAAACTGTCAAGATAATAAAGCAGGATGTCTCAGCATTCCTTGCGTGTTCCCACCCTCCAAAATCCACACGTTCAACTTCATAGGTTTCCTCACGATCAAGCACCTTGAAATCCCCAGCTGGAGAAGGAATCAACAAATGATATGTCTGAAAATGAGCTGCAAACATCCGCCCACACACGTGCACACCCGCACGCAGGTACCCGCGTGCACACGCACACGCACGCTCTGCTGGGTTTGGGTGCGGAGCCGGGCGGCGACGACAGCAGGTCAGCGAGCCTTCCGACGTGTGGTCCGCGGCGGGGGCAGACCGCTGTCTTCTGAGTCTCGGCACCTATCACGGGGCTGTCATGACAGAGGCGTTCACAGCACGCCCAGCTGGCCTCCCGTTCTCAATATTTAAATATCATTCACAAGTTTATGAAACTGTCTGAAAATGTTCATCTCCCTGTTGGTTCTAAAGATTTATTCTTCCTGGAACTTTAATTTATGTAGCCAAGTACTGGAACTGAGACTCAGAGCAGTATTTTATTATATTTTTTTGGGGAAAAAAAATCTGTTAAACAAGTAGGCGGTTCCCGTGGAGCTGGGCGATGTGCCGCGGGGCATCTGGCTCTGCTAGGAAACACTCAAACCAGCGGTTTCCAGCAACTTCACAGCAAGCGCAGCATTTGTCAGGTCCTTCCTATTAATCCATGTTTTTAAATAAAATGGCTCTGGCAGAACCTGATGGAGGGAGTGCTGCTCACAAGCTCCCCACGCTCCTTCGGGCGGAGCTGCACCCTCCAGGCTGGGTCCCATCCCCCCGTGTCCTGTGTGCTCCTCTCTCCTCTGTGTGGATTGTTGGTGAGATCTGACCCAGAAGGTCACCGTAAACACCATCAGAAAAGGCGGGGGGGTCAGCCATCCTCTCCTTGAGCAGAGAGCACTGCCTGTGTGCTGTCAGGAGCGCTGCTCTGTGCTGTGCGCTCCTGGGAAAACGTGTTCTCGTCCCCCAAACACACCATCTCCTAGTGCTCGCGGTTTTACCTCAGGTGCTGCAGTGGGATACTTTATTCATTGAAAGGACGTGTCTGGAAACCATTACACAATAAATCCCAGGCAACACGTGCGTGGGGGCTGCAGAAGCAGCCTTCTCCTGGAGTTCAGGGGACACACGTTCAGCGGGCAGCAGAGCCCTCTGGGAGCTGGAGACTCTGGGTCAGACACTTGTTCCCAGACTGAAGCTGGACTGACTGTGGTCCCACGGGGGTGGATGTCCTGACAAGCTCCTGAAGGCTGCAAAAAGTGGACTAAAAGGGAGGCAGAGAGACAGGGCAGAGAGCGAGAGATTGAGGGCACGCTCTCAACCTGCCAGCTGTGGAAGCGGACAGTTCATTCTTTGCAGATCACTGTTCAGAAAAAGCCCGAATATGATGTATACATTGATTAGTGCACAGGAATTGACTGTAACACCGTGTGTGTGCGTGTCTGCGTGCTTGAATTCCGCGTTGCTCGGCGCAGGCACACACTCACCCCAAAGCAGAAACTCGCGCGGGTCCGATGAGTCGCACTGCTCACAGCGGTGTTTACAGTGCGCGGGCTCGTGCTGCAGGGCTGTGTGCTTGGCCGCAGCACCTGTCCCCGGGGCCCCAGGCTGGAGACAGAGCGGACAGAAGGAGGAGAGGCGGGAGGAAGGGGCCGGGCACTTGGGGAGCCTGTTGGGATGCTTGAGTCTGGTGGTCCAGGCCGTGGCACTTCCGGGGCTGTGTCTGCTCCCTGGGACCCTGAGGCTGGGCGCTCTCCTGGTGCTCAGGGCGCAGCTGGTTTCCCGAGGAGAAAAGCTATCTGGTCTCCTGTTGGACTGAGGAAGGGGGCCGGGGGCCTGCTGGGGTGGGTTTCTGAGCCATGGAGCTGCTCCGCCAGCCTCAGTGTGCCGCTGACCCCCGCCTTGTGGTGGATTTGAGAAGCGCGGCCTGCAGGGTTGGAGAAGGGGCGTTGGGGAGAGAAGGGGTCAGCTGGGAAGGGCATCGTTAATTCGCTTCCTCCCTCATTCAACAGACACTTGTTTGGCATCTACTGTTTACCAAGACATTGTTACTTGTTCGGGTTCACTTAGAGCCAAAACACCCCCCCAGAGGAGACTGGGGGCAAGTGCCCGTCTAGGAGTCCGACTCGTGCCTGCAGGCGGTGGGTGCCAGTTCCTCTGTGCTCTTCTTCCAAAATTCACTCTGGAATAAAATCTACAGAGATTACTCTAAGTGAGGAGGTTTATTCCTTCCTTTACAGAATGGGCAGTGAGATCCAATGAAGCCTCTTCCACGTTAACAAATGGTGACCCCACAGCTCCGTGACCTGCACGGAGGGCCACCTCCTCTGTCACGGTCCCACTGGATGGAGTCAGGTGAGGGGAGCTGGCTTCCCTAGCTCATTTTTCCACCGATCTGTTCATCTATCTGTCCATCCGTCCTTCCATCAATTGATCCCCATCCGACTATCCATCTATCTGCCCCTCATCCCTCTGTCCATCCACCCATCCACTCACCCAGCCATCCCCACCCAGAGACCCATTCATCTCTTCATCCACCCATCCACCCATCAATTGATCCCATTCAGCTACTTATTCATCCATCGTTTCTCTATCCATCCGCCCATCTACCCACAGACCCATTCATCTCTTCATCCACCCATCCTTCCCTTCCTCCTCCCCTTCTCTCTCCACCCCTTTCTTCACACTAGGCCGAGAACACTGAGCTCACGTGCGCCTCCACCTGGGTAGATGCTGAGATCAGGATGAGATGGGGAAAAGCACGTGTCCCTGGCTTCTCCTTCTACAAACCAGCAGCTCACGGGGAAGACAAGCTTGATTTAACGCAGCATCAAGTCAAGCGCATGCCTGCTGCTCAGCTAAGCTACACAGGATCAGGCGTGCAGAGTCTGAGACCCGGGTTTGCAGAAGGCCCTGGAGCAGCGTTAACTCAGGTAATCAGGTCAAGATGCCTGCGGCCACCCAGTTACCCAGCATCCCGGAGGGCACCCCTGTTTCTGCAGGGTGCTTGTGGGAACTGGCCACTGCTGCCTTCATGCAGGCGGACCCTGCTCCCTCCAGCTCCCTGCCTTTGCCTCGTCTTGTGGAGGACTGGCACGGCATGTGGTGGCTCTGCACGTGTCGGGCAGGCCATGCAAGCAAAGGTCTAAGTGCAGCTAATCTGAGTCCTGTCTGACCAGCTCGTGATGGTCCTGGGATGCAAAGATGCAAAGTTTGCAAGGAGCTGCCTGGAGATGCCACCCACTGGCCTCCCCACCCACTAGGAGATGTCAGGGGAGGGTTTCCCCTGGCCTCCTGGGTCCTGGTGGGCACGGGGCTCCCTGCCCTGCCCTCTTCACGGACTGCAGCCATGTTGGGCACTTCAGCGGCACCGTGCCCCATGATGCCATCCTGTTCCCACGTTGCCCTCTCCAGCATGCGGGGTCAGCAGCCCTGAACCCAGAAGAGGCTCCTGTGTCTCTGATGCCTAAGTCTTGTCTTGTTTCCTGTGTGCAGGACGGGAGCTCTAGAATTCTCTACTCCATGTCCTCCACTAGTGTTTTTTGTTTCCTTTTTATTTCACAGAGCCTCCTCCGTGACCGCCACAGCCTTCCCTCAGTCCCACTCATGCGGCGCATGCGAACGCTACGTCAGTACGCGACGGGTGTCGATCATGCCAGCTTTTGAACTTCCAGCATCCAGGGGCATTGACCCTGGTCTTCACAACGAGGAGCCAGTGATCGCTGCTTTCTCAACCAGTGCTGACTCTCCTTGGTTATTTCATAAGCAGATGTCTTACCCGAATACCAGCCTCCATCAGGCTGTGAGCAGTGTCTCGATTTTCTTTCTTTATCTCCCACAGACCTCAGCACAGCTCTGGGCAAACGGTGGGAGCTCACTCGCTGGTTTAGTTGGTCTGAGTTCCCAGCCCCTGCCTGAGTGTCTTCACGGCTCATCTCTGCCCTCTGCCACAGCCCTCTCCTCCTGGAGGCTGGAGAATCCTGGTCCTACCACCCACAGTCTTATGCCTTGAGCGACTCCGACCTGATTCCCACTCTGTCAGAACACAGGCAAATTCTGATCAAAGCTTCCACCCAGAAAGTCTAGGGCACAGCGCTGTCTCCACACCTCCTACCCCCAGCCGTCAGGAGCCTCTGACGTCCAGCCCATCCAGCAACCGGCAAGTCCCCTTTGGCTCAACATTGTCCTCTTAAATTCTCCGAAGTTTGCTCTGCGACCACAGACGTGGGCCTTGTTTTAGAAGACAAAAGAGAAGGTAGAACCTTCCAGAACATGGCCCCAGGCTGTAAGTCTCAGGCATTGGGGCACGGGGAGGAGCGGGTCAGGCCCTGCAGTACGGCTGAGTTATGTGTGTGGGGTGTGTCTTGGGGTCAAGGGGGCAGCAGGCGGGAGCAGGGGGGCCCACGCTCAGGGTCTGCAGGTGACGCTGCAGGTGGCAGGGGCTGCGAGGGGCACTGAACGCTCGGCTGTCCCCCTCGGTCCTGACGCCACGGACGGAAAGTGCCTGCCGTGATGTGTTGTAAATCGTTTTCTGTGTATGTGAACCCCAGACTCTTCCCACGTTCAAAAAGAAATGTAGCAAGAAAAATCAACCGAAGTCCGGGATGGGTTAAGGGACGCGCGGCAGCTGAAGGTGTCCTGGTGGGGTGTCTGCCGAAGGCTGGGTCACTCGTGGGGTCTGTGCGGCCCAGTTGCCACCTGTCTGTCCCAAGAAACCCGGAGAGGATGGGCGAGCCGGCAGAGAGGAGGGCATGCTCTCGGGCCCAGAGACAGGGCAGAGGCGGGCTTTGAGGGGAACAGTGTTCCCTCAAAGCGCGCGCCCCCGATGCCAGGCTCGGTGGCGGGCCTTTGATCCCGGAGCCCGGGTGTTTTCCGCGTAGGATCCAGGGAAACCCACCCCAGGAACACTCGGTGACACAGGCGTCTGCAGAGCGCCCCTCCGTCGAGGGCCGGGGTGTCCCGAGTCCTCACTTTCTGTAGAAGATGCAGTTTTGTTTCCCTTGGAAGCCGGCCTCTGCTTGCAACGCACCGCCGCTCTATCATTTTAAATTAAATTGTTCCTGTTGTGTCTGTATCCCTATGTGGGCTTTAATTCACGTGAATCTAATTGTACTGCCCTCGGGAGGTTGCTCACTGCAGTGTCAGAGTTGGATAAATAATAAATAGGACACATCAGGGTCCCATGTGCCCGCCTGGCGGGGCGGCGCTGCTGGTGTCTCTTCCAGGCGGCACAGCGGCCGGGCCGGGCAGGGGCTGCGACACGCCCGGGCTGGGCTCCCGGCCCGACTTACATCCGGTTCTGAGCGGACGTCCCTTTGCAAGGAGGCTCCTCAAGGTCAGCGTCCTCCCTGCACATATGATGTAAGTCACGCCCCGCTCTCCTCGGCCGCCCACGCCCTGCGGGGCTGCAGCTTCTGGCTCCTGTGGATCTGGGGCTGAAGAGACTGCAGGCAGGCCAGGAGCAGGTGTGACCAGTTCGCTGGAGGACGCTGGGCTGATGTGACTTGGTGGACGGGGGGAGGTGAGGCTCCCGGCTGCTGTGGGCGAGGCTCCTGGGACCCAGGCGCTGAGCTGGACGCAGACCCTGTGATGCTGGGGAAGCAACCACCCGGGGCCTTGGTCACCTGGCCTGTCTCACCCACAGGCACATCCCACGGCTGCACCTCGTCTGTCTGGGGACGCGGGACCCAATCCTTGAGTCCTGTGAGGCCGCAGCTACTGGGTGCCTCAGTCTTCACGCAGGAGGAGTTAAGGGCAAAGGGGGAGACATAACATCAGAGAAGACGTACCCGGGGTGCGTGTGTCTCAGGGGTGCTGGCCGGGGGACCTGGAATCTGATACAGAGAGAAAGCAAAGATTCCAGAAAGAACCCGCCCTTCCTGTCCATCACGACTTGCGTCTCATTTCCGATTCCTCAAACAGAGAGTCAAGCCCCTTCCCCCGCCCCGCCCGGCGGGCCCTGCGGCCCTGAATGTGGTCAACATTCTTCCCACAAACTGAGCCAGCAGCCGGGCCGCCCCTGAATGCGGCAAAGCCCCCCGAGAACGCATTCTGGACTTTCATTCTATGTTTGCTCCAAAGGAGGGACTTTTCACCTGGGAGCCCCCTGTGGCCTTTGGGGAGGAGGTGTGACAGCCCGGATGTCACAGAGCTGCAGGGATCCACACACGGGCGCTTCTGGGGACAGTCCAGCAGCCACTGCCCGATGCTCAAAGGTGGGGTGTCCCCCCAGAGCCCGGCAGCCCTGGTGCCTCTCGCAGGAGAAGAGCTGCCCCTGGGAGCACATGGTCCCTGGGAGCATCACTTCCTGCCGTGTTTCTGGAAGGCAGAGAGAAATGAGTAGCTCTGCGATGGTGGGAGTATGGAGCAATTACAGTCCATCCTCTCTAAGCATGGCAGCTCCTGGCCCCCCAAGATGGAAACGTCACATTAAACGAGAATTAACCATGCGAGCATGGCTACCCCTTAACAAGAGGCTGCCCCCACTTGGAATCAGCTCGGGAAAGCCAGGTCACGGACACCGCCTGAGCACCTGCTGGGGCCGTGGCACCGGGAGACCGGCCGGCCGCGGTGGTGGCCCCGTGGGCGGTCTGCACCTCTCCTCTTCCCGCCCTCCTCAGCAGCCCCGGTCCAGCCGTGTCCAAGTCAGTCACCTGACATCGCTGTGGGGGGCCTCCTGGGCCCTGGCGGAACAGCCCTCTGAGGTCTGTGGGGGCCTCCAAACCCCAGAAAGTGGAAGAAACAAGTGAAATGGTCGAAGCACAAAGGCATATTTTGGGAACCACAGGAGAAATGGCCCAATCGAGGACCAGAGCGGCTGAGGCTGGGACTTTGAGGGGCTGACGAGGCTCGCAGAGAGCGACCACGGGAGGCACAGAGGGTGCGATAGCCCTGGGGACACGGGCGGCTTCGCAGAAAATATAATCCCACTGAGACTGAACAGAGAAGAACGGCAGGGCCGGGCAGCCGGCTGGGACCCGAGAGGGCAGCTGGGGAACCGCCCCGAAGACCAGCCCCCTGAACTTCAGACCAGCCGGCTGGGCGCTGTCCCCGAGACGCCGCGGAGGGGCGAGCGACTCCCCCGAGCGCTCGGCCCGGCCCCCGCCCCAGACCCCGCCCCAGCCTCGGCCTGTGGGCAGCACCCCCGTCTGTCCTGTTCCTGGACCTTAAAGCCCCAGCACCGCCGCTGTCCATCACGCCTCCTGTGCCAGCATCGCCACACCTGTCAGGTCCACCCTACGTGTGTCTGAGCCCCGTCGCCTCTTTCCTGGGTGACGGTGACCATCCCCCTACTTTCCCGTAAGGAGGAGGCCATGTGGTCTGAGGGCATCAGAGGAGGGAGCCGCTCTGGGCAGGGAGCCCAGAGGCAGGAGGGACGGTGCCGCCTTGTCCTGCTTCCTGGGAGTGGGAGCGCTTAGCACAGCCAGGACGGAGGAGACGCACAGCCCGCGGAGGGCTTAGAGTGGCGGGGACGCACGCCTAATGCTTCACGGTTTGTCTGGAGCCGCGCAGCGATCCTGACTCGGCTGCCTGGAGCCCCCGTTGCTGGTCTCCCCAGAGCCACCCTGAACGCCCCCCAGCTCGGGTCTAACGGTGCGCTCGCAGCGAGCTTTCTCAACAGAGCTTGTCCACGTGCAGCTCCGCAGGTGGCCAGCTCTCCTCGCGGGCACAGTCCACTGTTTCCAAAAATCCCACTCACCCCCCGGCAGTGGAGTTGCTCGCTGGTGCTCTCACCCCCGACTTTGAATCGCGGTGCGTGTGATCTCACGGGGGAGCGTAAACTCAAAGGAGTCGATCAGACCAACGAGCCGAGCAGGCGAGGGACAAACAGGATTCCATCCTGCCTCAGTCCCAAGCCCGCCGGGTGTCAGACGGGCCCCTAGGCGAGGCCCGCGGCAGTGGTTGCCAGGAGCCCGCCCCGGGGTAAGTGGGCCAGAGCTTGGGCCCGGGGTCCTCCGATGGGTGAGCGGCCGTCGACAAGGCGCAGACGTGTCGGGGCCTCTGCCGCCTGCGTAACCGTGCCTGGGAAGCTGGCCTGAGCTGAGGGGAGCCATGCTGGCACACAGCATGCTTGCTTAACAAGTGTCAGGTACGGCTGCTCGCCACGGCCGGGCCTCTCTGATAGTTCTTCCTCTTTCTGCGTCTACATCTGCTCCCCTGCAACTCCCTTCCATATGTCTGGTTCCAATCCCCACGGCCACCCCCAAGAGGCCTGCTCTCCCTCGCACACGACGGCCCATCAGGGACGCTTGAAGACAGGAATCATCTTCCTCCGAACCTTCGCCTTCCTTCCTGCACACGCCCGACTCCCCCACCAGCTGCATCCCTGTTGGATGCTCTGTCGAACGCCTGGTGTTACTACGCGGCTGCCAACAAGGCTGGACCCCTGTTAGCACGGTGCAGACTGACTCAGAGGCCGCTTTCTGCTCCCGTATTCCCTGGAATAGATCATCCTGAGAAATGTCTTTGCATCCTTAAAAGGTAATAATTTATTTTTTCTAAGTTGTTTTGAGCTTCAGATTTCCTAGTGGGTTGCAGAATGCCTAAAACTTTCTTTTGGGGAATAAAATTTCTACTTAGTAAGTCAGAAACCTGTCCACTCACTGGGATGTCAGGGCTGGATTGTGGGAGGGGAGTGTTTGCATGCACTGAGTTTCTCCTGGAGGACAGTCTGCCCCGTGACCAGGCACTGAAGGAGGCATCCTTGTCAGACATGCAGCAAAGGCTCTCGGGGAGAGTGGCAGCCCGGCACGGTCCTCTGGGTGCGGTCCTGAGACACGAAGGTCTCCCTAAGGTTTCCAGAGTTTGGACTCGTCCCGTCAGCTGCTCTGTGTTTGCTGACCCCTCCAAGGAGGGCCCCTGCACCTCCAGAGGAGCTCCTGTGTCATCAAGGTTTCTGACTGCCGCACAGGGTGGCCTCTGTCCTGCACAGCATCGGGCTCCCTCCGCACAGGACGCTCTGGCATTGACGTGCTCTCCCGCCTCCGTCGTGGCCCCGCCTCTGCCTCCAACTCCCTGCACATTGCGCCTCTCTCGGCTCTTCCAACCTGGTTCCAGTTTCAGCAGCTCCAGGGTCTTCCTCCACCCCTCCGCCTGCTCCTTCCATGGGACAGACCTTCCTGAGGGAGGACTTGCCAGCTAGGAGGTTCTCAGGTTGAGATCCACGCAAGCAGCCGACTCTCCACTTTGCAGTTAGATAGCGTCCCCCTCCTTGGAATCTCATCACTCACACGGTCTCCTCACACAGAGTGCCAGGGACTTGCCCACGTGTGAAGTCTGCCCACTGTCCTGTGATACACAGACTGGCGTGTTTTTCTTTTCAGATGAGAATTCTGAGGCCTGGGAAATTTGCAGACTTGCCCAAAGTCACACACTGAGTTTGCAGCAAGACTGAAAAGAAAACCCGCTGGCCTGGATTCTAGTAGTCCCCACCAGGAGTCCACACCTCCATTCTACACTGCCAGTCCACACAGGCATTCCCCGCTGCCAGTCCCCACTGCCAGTCCACACTGATTCTAGCACACTAGGGCTCACCAGTATTCAGAAGCAAGGACATTGCCCCCCCCCATTATCACTGATAAAACAGGTCTACAGGGGTTAGGGTACAAATCCCCACCACAGACAATGATGGACAGAGAATCTAACCAGAGGTCCCAGTGTCCCACGAAGACGCACACCAGTCTGAGCAGCTCTTCAGCCCCGGGCGCTGTGCGGGGCAGGGGTGGGAAAGGGAGCCCAGCTCCGGGAGGCAGCGGGTTGCCATGGGGACAATGACTGGGGAAGAGTCACGGGGGAGAGGACGTCGTGGGTGGGAGAGTGCTTGCAGAGCCCACGTGCAGGCGGGCTGTTTATTTTTTCCGAGCACACCCTCAGCGCTGCCTTCTGAACGCCCTGATGAACACTTCGCAAAGCCCCGAAGCGGTGTGAGGCGGCTCTCCTCATTCCCCTCTGTCGACGAGGCTCTGAGCTCCTGGGAGGTTCTACTCCAGTGCCCAGGGTCAGGCAGCAAGCAGGAGTCCCCGCCGTCCTCCACTGATGTCCCTGCAATGGCGGTGTCCGTGGGGCTTCCAGTAAATGAGTGAGTAAGGACCACGCGACTATGGTGAGCGCGGCCGCGCCGTCTCCTTGAACTCGCTTCTGCCCGAGCCGCGAGCTCGGAGCTCGGAGGCCAGACCGTATTTCACCGGCTGCAGCACTTCCCGTGTGGACGGGGCAGTTGAGCACAACCACAGAGAAGCGGCCTTCACCCCCACACCGGAAACGCTCCTGATCCAGGCAGCCCGTTGGATCTCAGGGGTCAGCCAAGCAGAAAGGGCTGAGGCAGCACTCCAGGCACCAGCGTGAGTGAGAAACCACGGAAACCGGGGGAGATGGCCCCGATGCTCCAGGCTGAGCGAGGAGGAGAACGGGGTCCCCTCCCTGCTGCCAGCCCCTCCTCCCCGGGCTGCCGTGAGCAGCGGGCCGCGTGGGGAGCTGGATCCAGGCTGTCAACATGAGGGCTTTGACAAGACTGGTTCTGACAGCCTCAGAGAGCTGCAAACATCCCGGCATCGTGGCTATTTATAGCTCGGCGCTGCTCGTCACCCAGAAACAGGGAAACTAAACAAAGCCATTTGGTAAGAGACTTGGGCAGCCTCCATGCGGACAGTGCTTCCCTCAGGGGAAGATCTGTCCACGTGGGCACTGGGGCCATGCCGTCGCTCCCTGGACGGGAAGCCAGCTGGTCCCTCACTGTGGAGCCAAGATGGCCCGGGCTCTCAGGAGCTGGTGCCGAGCTCATCCCGGCCAGTGCCCGGCCCCCCGACTGGCATGATCAGCTGGGGAGGCCCAGCGAAGTCTAGGGGCCTTGGGCCGACCCCAGAGCTTCTGCCTTGCTTACGTGGGGTGTGGCCTGGGCACCAGGAGATTTTAAACTTCCTAAATGACTTCATTAAGCAGCCGATCAGGAGACCTGGAAGCAGAATATGTGGCTTGGGCGAGTTATTTACTCCTCTGAGCCCCAGTTTCCCTCTCGGCGTGACAAAGCGCTCAGACCAATAATTTAGAATCTATTTTGCAGGGCTGAGTTCCTCTACCATTTAAACGCCTTCCTCAAGCACGATGCCCTTTGTAACTCACATTTTCTGGTTCGTGCGGCTGGGGAGGAAGACAGCCGTGAGGGAGGGGACAGGGCAGCTCGGCTTTCTGGCTCCCAGGCCAGGCACACCCCCTCCCGCAGGCCGGCGAGGAGCCCGCTGCCAGCCCTCGGGGGGCCGCTCGGTCCTTACAGGCTCGTGCAGAGATGCGTCGATGTATTAAGTCGGTCTGAAGTGTCTCCCGCAGTGATCTCGTCGGTGTGCTTTCTGTCTGATTGCTGGTGTGCCGCTGGCTGTGACATCCGCTTCTTCACTCTCAGTGCCCAAGCCGCTCTCAGAGTCTATTACCCAGCATCATTTCTATCCTGAGTGAGCCTGCGCTGCTTCAGAGAAGAAAGGAGTCTCACGGGAAGTGAAGAGACCTCTCCTCTCTCGTGTGATGAGCTGACAGAGAGATAAAAGCCACCAAACACCAGGAGGAGGCGGGAGGGGAGCCCCCACACCGGCTGCGGATGGGCCTCCAGCCGCTTCCCTTCCAGCCTGCTTGCTGCAGTCCTGAGGCACGTTCCTGGCAGATAAACCCCTCACGGCCTTCCCCCCTTTGAATCCCTCTGTGGCTTTCCTGGGACCCTCGCAGCACCCCTCACACCTACCCCTCCTTTGTGTCCTACGCTGAGGCCTCCGCCCCCCACCCTGGGGCCTCTCCAAGCTCCCCGAGCTCCAGGGATGCAGACAGAGCTCCCTGTAAATGCCTCAGCTCTCCCTGTGGGCCAGGCTTCTCAAGGCTGGTCCCCAGGTCAGAATCTCCGAGTCCCAAAACCAGTGCCCACTGGGTCACCTGATCTCATCTGGGCTCTGCCTTGGCTGAGCCTGGGCGTGGCCTGGGCATCAGGATGTCGATAGCTGGAGGTGGAGGGTTTCTCTGGAATGTCTTCCCCCTGCTTCTTTGCCTAGGGGCCCAACAGGTCCTCCAGGCCCAGGTCCATCCTCAGGGACCCTGTGATTCCTTCCCCCTCATCCTTCATCCCTCCCTCCAGAGTGAAGAACCCGTTCCACACGTCTCCAGCTCCAGGGAAACACCAATGTGACCCACATGCCTGTTTTCTGCAGCTCTGGTCCCCACTGGTCCACAGTGAGCCTGAGCTGAGCATGGGCAGGATGTAGCCATCTCTGAGGTCCAGCCCAGGGCGTGGGTCCTGCGTCCTGCACCTGCATCCCGGCCATCCCGCGCTTCTCCTGGCAACCCGCCCCTGTGTCTGCAGGTGCTGTTGGTGTCACTGAGATCGGCCTCCTGATGGTGTCCAAACCCCACTCAACTGTCAGAGCAAGGGCGAGTCACAGCACAGCTCTGGGCTGTGTTACAGGTCCACGCGTGTCTTCCACAACAGCCGTGCTCAGGTTATAAGCCCCACACCTGTGATGTGTGCCTCTTTGGAAATAAAACCTCTACCGCTGTCATCAGTGGAGTGAGGTCACACTGGATGAGGGTGGCCCTAAGCTGGAGGCTGGTGCTGTTGCAAGACGAGGGAAATTCATACCCAGAGGCTCAGGGAAGACAGACGTGTGAAAATGGGGCTGAGCTGGAGCGACGCAGCCATGAAGCCCGGAAGCCCGAGGACCATCCTCACAGCCTCAGACCATGCAAGCGGCGAGGAAGGGCCCTCCCCCAGGGCCGTGAAGACGGCAGGGCCTCGCAAGGGAGCCACGTGCTCCCCAGGAGCCTCGCAATGGCCTATGAAAAAGCACATGAGAAGAAATACATAGAGGCACAAATGGATCACTGTGCTGTACACCAGAAATTAACGCAACATTGTAAACTGGCTATGCTTCAATTAAAAATAAATAAAATAAGATACAGTAATTTTTAAAAAGGCAATGGGGCCCTGCTGATGCTTGGTTTCAGATCTCTGACCCCAGGACTGAGGCTGTGTCACCGCATGGAGGAAGCTGGTGGAGCCTGAGAAACCTCAGGCAGCGTCCCTTTCCCGGCCCTGTGGTCCAGGGGCTGAGCGGCCTGGGCCTGCCCCAGTGCCTTCTCTGCTCCGGACCTACTGGAAACGGGGGCCTGCGGGCTTCTCAGGAAATGGGCCACGTGGAGGTGTGTGTTGCCTCCAACACCTAAACCCCAGCACCCGTGGGTGTGGGCCTCCTTCTCATGGTCAAGGGAACCAGAGGCCGCAGTACGCCCACCCCTTTGGAGGGGACCTGCTGCCACACCACAGCCCGCTGAACCCCTAGAGCCTCCATCCAGGCAGCAACTTTGTGCAGCTTCAGGAAGTGCATGGACAGTGGGGGAGGCAGTTCAGGGGGATGCTGGGCTCACAACAGACAGTCCAGCCAGGTACTAGTGGAGGCCAGGGGGAGGGGGGCACGGTTCAGGGAAGGATGACATGGTTGATCGGGACAAGAGGGAACACAAAAGCCTTCAAGGCTGAGAAAACAGACAGACACACTTTGAAACCCCTGACCCTTCCCTTCCAACATGTAGCCCCTGGTTTGGGCTGGAGGACCGGTACTGCCGTCAAGTTTCAAAAGGACGGTAAGGAAGCAACTGCAGGTTGAATTAGCTCCTGCAGTGTTTGTCCTAGTTTCTGACTTGGATATGTTTGAAACCTCCGCCCCGACTTTGAAGATTTCTGAGAGGGGCAGACACACTCCTCCTGCACGTGGCGCCTGGCAGCGGAAGCCCCACCCGGTCCCTCCTCTCTCAAGTCCTCACTAACAAGAAGCCCTGGCTCCCCATCATGTTCCCCATTTTACACAAGTAAACATCCTTTAATTGAAACTCCTGGGCATTTAACATTATTTATAACTCTCTGAATTAAAAGCCTCACGGAACCCTGGTTCCCTCTCATAGCTGGTGATTCCCGGACTGCTCCCTAATTATTTGGGAGATGTTGTGTGTAGCATCACTAATTACAGGGCTGATTTAAAATGGAGCGATCAGAGTTGCCATTTCAAAGGGAGATGAACAGAGAAGCAGATTTGGACTTCAAAGTTTCCTCTCAAGAGAAGGACCATCCAGGAAGCTTCAGAAGCCAGACTTTTGAGTTTCCACAGAGCTGACGAGAGCTCTGACGTTGGAATTCTTCCATCCCTGCCTTGTACCCGATCCAGCATTGTCTCTGCTCTTGCCCTCAGCTCCCATGCACGACCTCAGAAGCCCCTTCCTCCACCTGCCAGGGCCCCTTCTCCCAAAGTGCCCCGGCTCTACTGTGGGTTGAAATTGCAGAAGTGCCCGCTGAAATTCTACACCCTGACTCCCTCCCCTCAGAACCTCTGATCAGTAACCATCGGGTGGGGTGCAGGGAAACACCCCAGGGAAACCTGATGCACCCCCAGCCATGGACTAGAGCCCTTCCAAGTGACCCTGGCTTAACTTATCCCCTGCTGTGTCTGTGGCACGCCTTTCCTGAGATGAGGGTCTCCCCAGGCCTCGAGACAATCCCTTTGTGTGGCAGGTGTTGCCTAGTGTCCATCTGGGGCTGAAAAGAGACAGAAAGAGAGATGAATGTTGGAGACAGAAGCCCTGCCCTTCCGTCAGGACCACGTGGGCCAGCCTCATTTTCGGTGCCCCACTTGCAGACAGATGTCTGTCTCCCCGCCAGAGCTATTTGTGTCCCTGAAATGCACCCACAGACGGTGCGAAAGCCCTCGGAGGGCCTGCCCTGGCTCGGCCCCCCTCGAGCCCGGCGGCCGCTCTGCCTGCCGCCCCAGCCCGTGCTTCACGGCCCCGCCGGTTCAGCACCTTGGAGAGCGGGCCCGGGCTGAGGACCAGGCGCTGGCCTCCGCCCGCTTTCAGACGCGACCTGGGGCCGGCCTCTGCGCCTGACCCACAGCGAGCGAGAGGCCTCGTTTCAGGAACCGCGTTGCAGCTGCCAGGCCTGAGACTCCTGCGTGGAGGACGCCCCCACACTGTCACCTCCCTCGCTGCTTAAAGGTAGAAGCTACAACTGTAAAAGTTTCAGAAAAACATGAGAGAAAATCTTTAAGCACTTGCACCGAGGCAGGGTTCTTAAGCCTGACACCAAAGGCACCAGTCACAAAAGGAAAGTGAGAGCTGGGACCTCATCCGACTGAAAGCTTTTGTCCTTCTGGACAAGCCCGTTGTGAGGACGGGAAGACAAGGGAAAGCCTGGGGTGGGGAATATTTGCAAATCATGCACCCGACAGAGGGCTGGCATCCAGAACACATTTTGCAGGAAGCCATTCTGCTGAGACCCTTGGCCAGAGCCAGGGGTATGTGTCCAGCCCCCTGACACAGCATCCCGGCAAATGTGGGGTCCTGACCCGCTGCCTCACCGCCCGGGATGGGGTGGGGTTCACTCACCCTGCATCCCACTGACAATGTCCCAGTGGCAGTGGGGCACTGCCTCCTGTTACCTCATCACCATGGACGCCAGTGGGCATCGCTACCGTGAGATGGGGGAGCTGGAGGGTGGATGCACACCACTTTGTCAGGATGGGGCCTCGCTGACCCCAGCGGTGGGGAAGGGGAGGGCTCCCCAGCCCCGACGAGTACACTCAGGCTTCCGCACTGAGGTGCAGTGGGACCCTCAGCTCAGTCCCCTGACGCTGTCCTCGCAGGGGAGTCAGAGCCCCAGCTGGTTCCACGGGGTGGGGTCCCAGACGGGGTGGGAGGAGATGAGCTCGCCACCAGCCCCGCAGAAACCGCGGGGTGTGTGTGTGTGTGTGTGTGGTTTTTCCCTTGCTAACAGCTTTTATGTTAAGTTTTGTCAAATGCTCTTTTGATCCCAGTGATATAATCAAATGATTTTTCTCCATTAAGCTGATAATACAGCATATTACGTTAATTGATTTTCAAATACTAAGCACTCTGCGTTTCCGAGATAAACTTCACGTGATTGTGGCGCATTCGTCGTTTTCTATTTTGCTGAGTTGACTTAGTTGATACTTTGTGGGAGGCGTCTGCGTCTGTTCAGGAAGGATCTGCACTGCGGCTTCGTTGTTCGCGTGTTTTCTTAGACGGCTTTGTCCGGGTTGCCGACCTCGTAAAATGAGTTGAGGAGAGTTTTCTTTTCTGCTTTCTGGTGGAGGCTTTGAATGTTTTAGGAAGCTCATCGCTCAAACGGTTTCATCTGGAGATTTATTTTCTAAAGAAATTTAATTGGAAATTTCATTACTTTAGCAGTTACAGCAGGCTCTTGGTAATCCATTTCATATTGAGTGTATTCTGGTGGTTTGTGGTTTTCAAAAAGGGACATATCCCATCTAAGTTGTCAAATACGTGTGTAACGTTGTTTGCAGCTTCCCCTTATCACCCTTTAGCTTCTGTGGGGTCTGTCGTGCTGGCCTCTGTTTCACCCCTGTTCGTGGTAATCTGTGTCTTCCTCCGGATTTTCTTTTTCTGTGTTTATCAACTTTTCAAATTAAAAAAAAAAAGACTCCATTGATTTGTGTATTGTTTTTGTGTTTTCAGTTTTATTAATTTCTGCTCTTTTTTCTAGTTCCTTCTAATTACTTTGGATTTATTTTGGATTTTTTAAGTTAATTAAATGTGAGAACTTAGACTATTGATTTTAGGCTCTTCTTCCTTCCTTCCTTCCTTCCTTCCTTCCTTCCTTCCTTCCTTCCCTCTCTTTCTTTCTTTCTTTCTTTCTTTCTTTCATTCTTTCTTTCTTTCGTTCTTTCTTTCTTTCGTTCTTTCTTTCTTTCTTTCTTTCAATTTTATTTTTTATTGAAGTGAAGTTGACTTACAATATCAGTTTCAGGTGTACAGCAAAGCTATTCAGTTATATATTTACATATGTGTATTTTTTTCTTTTCAGATTCTTTTTCATTGTATGTTATTAGAAGAAATTGAATACAGTTCCCTGAGCTACACAGTAGGACCTGGTTGTTTATCTACTTTGTATATAGTAGTTTGTATCTGTTAATCCCAAACTCCTAATTTATCCCTCCCCCTCCTTTCCCCTTTGGTCACCGCAAATTTGTTTTCTATGTCTGTGAGTCCCTTTCTGTTTGATAAACAAGTTCATTTGTAGCACTTTTTTTTTAGAGTCCACATTTAGGTAATAAGGTATGACATCTATTTTTCTCTATCTGACTTACTTCATTTAGTATGATAATCTCTAGGTCCATCCATGTTGCTACAAATGACATTATTTCATTCTTTTTTATGACTGAGTAATATTCCACTATATAAATGTATCATATCTTATTTATCCATTCACTTTTCAGTGTTGCTTCTTAGGTCTTTATTGCTATGAATTTTACTCTAAGCACTATTCCATCCGCTTCCTACAGACCTTGATCTATTATATTTTCATTTTCATTCAGTTCCTAATATTTTGGGTTTTCCTTTGTGTCTTCCCTTGTGCCCCATGTGTATTAGTTACTTAATAGTATGTGATTTATTTTTCAAGTATTTGACGAGTTTCTTGGTACCTTTCTGTTACTCACTTCTAGTCTAATTTCATTATGGTTACAGAACATGCTTTGTGAGATTTCAATTACTTTAAATTTGGTTTGTTTAATGACCCAAGATATGGCTTATTTTGTAACTTGTGCCCTTGCAAAGAATGTGTCCTTTACTGCTGGAGGAGAAGCATCCCATAACTGCCCGTTAGTTCAGCTGATGACGCTGTTCCTCCGTCTCTGAGACACTCACTCACTTCCTGCTCTCTGGTTCTGTGTGCTGAGCACAGGGTGTTGAGGTCTCCAGCTGCAGGTGAGGGTTTGTCTCCTCCTTTCACTTCTACCCATTTCTGCTCCATGCATTTTTAAGCTCTGTTATTAGGTGCATACACGTTTATGATTGTTATGTCTTCTGGGGATATTGTATCATTATGTTATGCCACTCTTTATCCCTGGTAATTTTCTTTGTTGTAAAGTCTAATTTATCTGATATTAAAATGGCCACTTAACACGGAAGGATAAAACCTTACTAGTGCTCTGGTCCCTTTGCTTCCACTCCTCTATGTTATCATCTTATTATTGCATCTACATACATAGAAAATTCTACCAGACAATGAATGATAAAATTTTGCTTTCAACTGTCAAGCATATTCTAAAGAACTCAAGGACAAATAGTCTATCTCCCCAATTATTTACCATTTCTGTTGCTATTTCTTCATTCTGGATTTTCCAAGTTTCCTTCTCATATTTTTTCCCTTCTCTCTGAAGGAATTCCTCTATAAATTCTTTTAAAGCAGGTCTGCTAGAAATGAATTTTCAGTTTTCCTTCATCTGAGAACAGTTTTATGTGACCTTCTTCTTAAAGGATATTTTCACTGTGTTTAAAATTTTGGACTGACAGCACTTTAAAATGCTTTCAGCACTTTAAAAATGTCTCACTTCCCTCTGGCCCCCACAATTAATGATGAGAAATCTCCAGTGAGTAAAACTGTTGTTCCCCTATAAGTAATGGATGGATTTTATTTAGATGCTGTCAATATTTTCTCTTGTCTTTACATTTCATTAGTTTTATTATGATGTGCTGGATTGCAGATTTTTAAAAATCTTTTTTCTCTCTGTTTTCCACGTTGGATAATTTCTACTATCTCTTCTCAATCATCCAGTCTGCAGCTGAGACTAATGAGTATTTAATTTTGGTTATTCTATTTTCAGTTCTAAAATTATTATTTGATTCTTCTTTACATCTCCCGTCTTTGCTGGAATTGTCTTTGTCTCTCTTGGCTTTTGTTTCATGCATGTTTACCCTTATTTGTTGGAGCATGTTTATAATAGCCACTTTATTATCTTTGTTCAGTACTTCTGACATCTGCCTCACGTTGGTGTTGTCATCTGCTACTCATTCCCTGGTAATTTTGGATTGTGTCCTGGATGTTTTCCGTATTTCCTTTTGGTACCTTGGGCCTCGTGTAAATCCTATAAGAATGTTGATGTTTAAGTTTTAACAAGCAGTTGATCTGTGAAGTTCAAGCCTCCAGTCCCTGCATGTCTTCAGTGGGTGGTGCCTCAAGGATCAGTGTAGTTTTTAAGATGCTTTTCCATCTACCCCATGTGTGCAATACCCAGCATCTGGAGAGAGTAGTTTATTTTCTAAACAGCTATGTATGCTGTTTACAATCAGATACACACACGCACAGCTCAGAGATGAGCCCAGAGGCTCACACACAGCTCTGAGAGGTCCCTTGCCCAAGCTCCTCCCTCCTCACAATCTCCTTGGTGCTTTCCAATGCCTGGAAAATTCCAGTTTCCCCCGGCCAGTCACCCAACTCTGCCTACCTTCCTGTACCGGTACCCACGTATGGAGGCAAACAGGAGGAGGACACAGAAAGCGGAAAAGCAAAGGAGGGCGGCCCCACCCTCTTGAAATCACATCTTCTTTCGTAGGAGAGGACCCTTCCCTCCATCAGACTGCTGGCTGCTGTGGGTTCCTTTCCCACGACAGCTGCTCCGCTGTCACCGCCGGGCTGCCGGGGGCCAGGGCGCGAGAGAGCAGAGGGAAAAAAGGAAAACGAGCAGTTTCCACAGTCCGCTCTGAGCATTCGCTGTCACCTGGCCTCTTCCTCAAGCTAAGACTAGAGGGTGTCCTGGGCTCTCTGCATGCTCGCACTGCTTGGGCGCCGGCTGCGCTGGGCTCCGGCTGCAGGACCCCGGGGCATGGCAGGGGGGCTCGCTCTGCAGGCATTGCTTGGAGCTCCAATCTTTTCCTCCCAGATCCTCCCACTGCTATTCACTTTCCTGAATCCTGAAACAGTGTCCTGTCCAGGCCTCCGTCTTCCTTCAGTGGAAGAGACGGGCAGAGTGTGCTTACTCCATCTTACCTGGAGCCAGCGCTGCCGCCCCCATGTGTTTCTGTTTTATTTTCTGGTGTTTCGTTACGACAGTTGTGCACGTGTGTGTGTGTGTGTGTGTGTGTGTGTGTACACATACACAGGCTGGCTTCAGTATTTCAGGATAATCTGCTGAAGAACTAACATCTGGTAGAATGATCTTCAGATGAATCAGGAAAGAGGTCGATATTCTTGTAGGAAACACTGAGACATCCGAGAACTAAACCATTTCACTGCCAGGGTTAGAGTACAGCGCCCGAAGTCCTCAGCTGTGAAGTCTACAGTCAGAGCTAAGCACACTAGGCCGTACAAGATGGTCACAAATTAACTGGAAAGAGCGTTGGCTGCACTACAGAGCCGATTAGATCCAAATCCATGAAGCTGACTTTCTTTTTACCAGTTCAATTCACCAAAACCGTGTGGAATGAAAAAGACGGTGTCAGACACTCCTTGAACTGGATGTTTCCAGCCAGCTACCTTTGAAGTCCCTGCTTTCTATGTGTCAATGCCTGCCTGGGTTGAGAGGTGCCACCCAAGCATTCGGCGTTGGAATGTGAGGACAGAGAGCAGGCGAGAACAGGGCATCGCCTGTGCAGGGCGCTTTGAAGCTGCATCCGATCAAAGCCATCTTTGCTTCTCCTGGGCACTGCTTTTCATTTCCAGCACGCCGTGTCGACGTTGGTGTAAAGCAGCGAGTTAAAAGCGCCTGTCAAGTGAAATCTGGATTTTTTTCCCAATCAGTTTACATCATGTTCAGGTTCCATGACAAATTTTATAATTAAATTCCAGTGACTCCTACCAGGTCAGGTGTGCCTTGAACACTTCCCACAGATGTGTTTTCGCACACACAGGAGCAATGCGGTTCTGATGCCAACACCTCTTTGGATGAATGGGTGAAGTTTACAAAGGGAATGATCTGATGTTCTAATTTGTCAGCATAGGCTAAACGGGAGAAGGCACAGGTATAACGTGTGCAGATTTGTTCCGTTCATTTGTTTGTCAAATGCTAACTGAGCGCTGACTGGTCCCAGCTCCCCGGGGCGCCGCGTCTGCGCCTGGAGGGTAGGACGCTCACAGCCCAGGGTGCAGCTGGGCCGGAGGGCAGCCTCCTTCGTCTTTACTCAAATTAGTGTGATTTCTCTGCTAGGCCCTCACTGCCCCACGCTGAAATGGGGATCTCAATCCTGACAGCGCAAGGCACACTCAGCCACACTGGGGCTCCTCTCTCACGTTTCAGCTGGAGGCAGAGCCCACTCCCCACTCCCCGCTCCCCTCTCGGTGCGGGTGTCTCAGCTGCGCAGAATCACTGAATTGTTATTGCTATTACAAATCTCCAGGTTTTTGCCGTCTCTTTCTGTTGGCGTCCAGTGGGTGACAGGTCACATCACTAAGGCAGACATCCTCCCTCCACTCTGCGTGGGCGGATGACGACAGCAGCCCTCCGCGGTCTGCGGGTTGTGCAGCCCGCGTGCGTCTGCCAGCCGCGCCCCCGCCGCGGCCAGGAAGCCCTTTCCATTCTTCCCGCATTTTACTTCAAGGACAACATTGAAACGTCCTTCCGTTCCAGCTGCGTTTGCAGGAGACCTGGTCTCTCCACCTGAACCCCTCCGGGCACCCCACACACCTGGCTTTTGCCTGCGCACCTGTCACAGCCGCTCCTCTGGGAAGGCTGGGTCCCTGCACCGCATTAGGCCCTCCCCTCAGCATCTCCTGGGGGGTTTCCAGCACTGCCTGCCTCTGCTGGCTCTTCAGAGACCCACGCCAGGGACTGACCCCAGTCTCTGACTGTCCTGCCTTGAGAATGTCCAGGCTTCAGAAATGCCGCCAGTCATTGTTTACGACACACACTTTGCCGTCTGATCTTTCAAGCTCTTAGGTTTTGGGGACCTCGAACGCCTTTGCTCAGTGTTAAAACGAATCTCTCGCTTGTTTGTGGCACTGGCTGTCAGGACTGATGTCTCTTTTTTGAGAAGAGCACGTAACGTAAGAGCTAGTCCCCCAGCAAGTTTGTCAGTATGTAATGCAGACTGTTGGCTGTGAACCCTGTGCTGAGCGGTGGATCTGCAGAAACAGCTCATCGTGCATAACTCTGTGCATTTTGACTGACACAAAAAGTCTTCAAAAATACAGGGGCGAGAGGAAGCTTTTGGAGATGGTGGAAAGTTGATGGCCTTGAGTGTGCTGATGGGTTAACGGGTGTGCACCTGCCTCCAAACTCCTAAAGTTCTACAGTAAATATGTACAGATATTGCACATCCATCATTATCTCAATAAAGCGATTTTAAAAATAAAAAGGCTGATCTACCTGGTGTGTGTTTCAAAAACTTACTGTGAGGGAAAAAAAGCCCCGTATCAGACTCTCCGTTTCTGCATAAATCAGCTTCTGCAGCCGTAGTTGTAGTGGCAGAAGGGCAACTTCTATCTCCTGAAGAAGGGAATCCTAACGGTGAACAACCATTGACAAATACTTCAAGCTAAGACAGAGTCAAAGTCTTCGGGAACATCACAGTGCCGTGAAGAATCGAGTTGAGCAGTGTGGGCGGAGCTGTGGCAACGGCAGACACCCCGCTACCGGCATCAGTGGCTCAGGGATGGAAAGCAGAGTTTTTGAAGCGACCGACAGTCCTGGCTGGGTCTTTGGCTCACGCTCAGATCGGCGGGAGGCTCCCCTCGGGGCCCCTGGCTGGCGGCCCCTCCGCCACGCTCAGCGCAGGACCCCCAAGGTCGTCCCGAGACCTCATTCACCGGAAAGCGGGGTGAAGTTGGTGAGCACGCGGGGGAGGGTGTTCTGGCCGGAACTGGCGATGCCACGCAGAGCCTCCACTCACATCCCATTCGCTGCAGCTCCGTCAGGCCGCGGCTCCCACCTGCAAAGGGGTGCGGACCCGCGGGACCGCTGTGTGCCCAGGAAGGGGAGCACGGGGATGCTGGTGAACACATTGCCAGGGGCTCCCTTTTGGGTCACCAAATGTCCAAGTGTCCCCGTCATCACACACGGAAGACGCGCCTCCCGCACCAGGGAGACGTGGAATGCCCCACTGCATTCCGTCAGCTCAAAGCCCCAGAAGGCCGAGGGGGCTCAGGCCCCTCCTCCAGGTCCAGATGTGCTTCTCTTGGTCCTGCCCCCTAGAAAGTACAAAGGAAAGAGGTCTGTCTTCCCTCCATCTTGACACACACCCCCAACAAGAATGACGGATCAGGTGGAGACCCACGCACGGCTGGCCCTGGCCTACGGCAGTGACACTCTGGTGGGACGAGGGGCTGAGGCCCCTGCGCACGGGGACAGTGACATGACTGGACCTGGGTCTGCTCTCCTGGGGGAACGCCGGTGTCCACTGTTCTCATGGCCCCTGTTCTCACCCTTCTGACGGCTCTCCATTGCTCACCACTGTCCATGGCCAAGTCCAAGTGTGTCTCCCTGGGGACCGCACTGCAGCTCCAGTCCAATCCCTACGCGTCCAAGTTCAGCAGCTCCAAGGTCGTGCTAATGCTCGTGCAGTGAAAGCTTTCTGCAGCCCCAGCGTGTGTCTTCTTTACCAGCAACTCTCAGTGGGCTTAATGGAATTGAGAAACATCATTTCCACGTGCCAATAACCAAACCGAAAGTTCTGTTTTTCCCAGATATAGTTTACAAAGCTCCATTATTCCTTAGTTTCTCTGTCCCCAAATCTTTTTTTCTCTCTCTCAGTCTAATGGCAGCTTCCTTGAGGCGACTGGGGATGGGGAGGAGGTTTGGTAAGTAGGCAGCACCCTTAATCTGCTCTCTGCTGCCTGGTTGGATTCCTATGTCTAATTGAGAAGCCTTAATGGGATTTCGAAGCTCAATGCCTTTGCAATCTCGCTTCCCACTGTTCGGGATTTGGGAGTGTTTTTCCAAAGCAAACTTGTCGATTCTCTCTATTTTCTCTAATTTCTTTTTTTCGCAGACTGAATAATTACTGCGTGAGTTTATCTCTGTCTCATAAATCTCTGCTGTAAGAGACACGGAGGCACCAACACACACTCCGTTGTGTCCCGTCTCGCACGGGCTCGGGGCTCGCTGTCTTCACGGAGCGGGGTGCCTGCCACCCTTGCGCCAAGCCAGTGCCATCCGTTTTAGGTTTTCCATGCGGCAGCTCCCCACCTCCGCAGACCAATTTCTGTGATGATTAGAATGCACCGAGAAGCAGTAAGAATAGACCTCCACATCTTAATGCTTTAAAAACAAGCAAGAAAATTATTTCATTCTCCATCAGCACGTGGACGGGCCCCCAGGACAGCGACTCAGCCCTCCTGCGTGTAGCCCTTCAGGGGCCCAGGGCAGCGCATGACTTTTTCACCCTGTGGCTCTCAAGGTTGTCCTGTCCCTGCTGGGGGAGAGAAGGTCCAGAAAGGGCACAAGTGGGTGCTCCACGGGTCCCGCCAGGCAGTACCCCACACCACGCCGCCCGTCACCCGCTGGGTGGGACCTCGTCACGTGGCGGTGGTGTCCAGCTCCCGATGCCTGTTCATTCCAGGAGGATGTGAGTGTGTTGGGGGTCAGGGAGCAGTTTCCACCACCAAGCAAATCTCTGGACACCAGGGGGTGTCCTACCATCCCCTCAATTCTGACGCCGTCTCCCTGGGGATCCCACAGGTGAGGGGCTCGGTGCCACAGCCTGCCCCCGCCCGCTTCAGGCGGTAGTCCCGAGCCCAGGTTGACACCTGCACTTCTGACAGTCTGGCTGCCAATCGGACGTTCCCAAGATGCCCTCCTTGGGTTGGATTAATTTCCTAGAGTTGCTCACAGAACTCGGAAAACTCGCTTACTCACCAGATCATAGGTTCCTTATAAAAGGATGTAACACAGGAACAGCCAGAAGGAAGAGATGCTTAGACAAGGTGTGGGGAAAGAGCACGGAGCAGCTGCGCCTCCCCAGCGGGCCGCCCTCCCCGCATTGCCGCGTGTTCCCCAGCCTGGAGCTCTCGCAGCACATCCTTCTGGGGCCTTGTGGAGCCTTCATGTACCTACCTAGCTGTAACTGAGTGAATCATGAGCCACTGCTGACTGCACTCAGCCTCCAGCCCCTCCTCTTCCCGGAGTCCTGGAGGCAGGCCGTGGGCTGGGGGAACTGAAAGTTCCCACCCTCTAATCGCATGCTTGGCTTCCCTGGCCCCCATCCTTAGGCGAGGCCCTAAAGTCACCTTGTTAACATAACAAATGACGCGAGTTGCTCTCATCGCTGAGGAAATTCCAAGGGTTTGGGAAGCTCTGTGTCAGAAGTGGGATCCAAGGCCAAGTACGTATTTCTTATTATAAATCAGTGTCACACAGACAGCACGGGGTCATGAGAGGTGAAGTGTAGTGCCCACGCAGGAGAAAGCAGAAACTGATTTTCCCAAACAGCGGACAGCTTGTGGCACAGAGAGGCTGCTATGGAAACAGTGAGGAAGCCCCGCCATGCTGCAGGCACGCACCCACGGAGAAGGCGGCGCACAGGTACCAGGGCCAGAGGCTCTCAGGACCTCCTGAGAAGTTTGGGTAGATGGTGGGGTCTAGGTGCTCCTTGGGCGATGCTGGGAGGGTGGTGGGTGGGAAGGATGTGAGGCCGAGGGAACATGTGGGTTAAAGCAGAGCTTGTGGGGCTGTGAGTCAGAGAGGCACAAAGAGGCTGGGACACAGGCAGGTGGATGGAGCAGAACGTATGAGGCATGGGGGAGCCGGGGTCATGCGGGGAAGGGCTAATGTGGATTCCTGGGGGCAGCAGTCCATCAAGCAGATTATTCTCAGCCTGGAAAGAAACATGGTCAACAGTCTACCTTGTTTCTCACTAACTCAGGCACCAGGAACGGAAATTAGGGAGGATGCGGTTGGGCTAGGGTAGGATGAGGACGGTCCGTGATTGTCTGGATCCAGTCCCTCTGTTCTGGTCCAGCGTCGTCTGTGAAGGACTCAATGTCTTGTCCTGTTAAAGGGTCAGTATTGGCTCCCTGATCTCTTTAGGTGGTTAGATTTTGTCAGCAAAGAGGGACTTAAGAGTAGAAAAAGTACAAGAAATGGATTTTTAAGAACATGCTTTTGAAAATGAAAGATGGGAGTGACTTAACTAAATGTCTAATTATCAGTGGGATACGTAAGGTGGAAAATGCGCCGAGGAAAGAGGTGTTGTTTTGGCAACTGGGCCAGTCTGCCAACGTCCTTTGCAGCCCCCTGCCTTTCTGGGGTCAGCTGACCCCCTGACCTCACCCCAGACTGACTGAGAGAGCTCTCCTGGGGTCCCTCAGGGCTCAGGGCTTCAGAGCATCACAGGGCTCCTCCGAGTGCAACCTGGGTCTTTCCACAGGCCTTCGTCCACCGTGGAGCTGTGGGGTTCAAAAGGGGGTCACAACTATGAGCAGGAGACAGACAGAGGGCAGCCCTGCCAAGGTAACCCTCCCAGGGGGTTTTGGTGATTCCACAATTCACTGAAAATCCTTCCGTGTCACAAAAATGCCAGGGCCAACCCCATCTGTCTTTAGAAACAATTCAAAAATGGAATAAAGCCATTTAGAAGAGGGATTATGAGACAACAAGAGAAAACAATGGAAAACAAATTTAAAACCCCTTTAGAAATAGCAGCTATATTAGAAGCAGTAACATTTGGGGGAGCTGACTGCAGTCGAGGGGGAGATGTCATACGGACAAAGACAAAGGGAAGACAAGACGTAATTGGTATTTTTGAAGAATGAAAAAAAAAGATGCAAACATGTAACAAAAAGACACCTTCCTGAGGAGACAGAATACTTGAATGTGCAGATCAAAACAGCACGCCACAGCCCAGGAAGGAAACGATGGGAGCTCAGCACTGAACACGCTCAGGAGGAGACGCGAGCATCTCGGGTGCCACGCAAAGGTCTCTGAGGTGGTGGGGAGTCAGGCTGGCCGCAGGTTTCCTCACAGCAGCAGTCAAGGAAAACAGTTGGAGAGGACGAGGACAGTGTGTATGAAGTTCCGAAGGGGAGAAGGAAATCCGTCCTTCTAATGCAAAGATAAGAGACAGACATTCCACACACAAAACTCCAGGAACAACAGGGCCCCAGAACCCTTCTTGGGGAGAATCCAGCTCACAAAGGGATGAATGTAAGTAAACCTAGAGGGGGAATCCGGACTCGAGCACCTGAGGGTGAGCCCTGGAACTGGGAAGTATTAAACCAGATCAGAACAGCTGTGGAAGCTGTGGTCTGGAGTCCAACCAGGGGGTGTGGCCGTCAGTCCCAACAAAATGAGATGATCGCATAATAGCAATGGGGGGAGTGTAATTGTGCTCAGTCTCCACTTTGATGGAAACAGTCAGTGACTACCGTATAAATTTCAAACACATCCTTAAAAATGCACAAGGGCTGTTCTTCAGTAGGAATGTCGGACAACTCAGTAGGGAAAGAGCAGTCTTTTCAACAAATGGTGTTGGAACAACTGGCTGTCCACAGGCAAAATGATAAACTGGAGCCTCTAATTCACATTATATACAAACATTAGCTAAAATGAATCATTGATCTAAATGTAAGAGCTAACGTTATAAAATTATTAGAAGAAAATATGGGTGTAAATTGTTATGATCTTTGCTTAGGCAGTGGTTTCTTGGATATGACATCAAAAGCAATGAAACAAAAAATAGATACATTGGGCTTTATCAAAATTAAAAACATTTACACTTCAAATAATAAGAAAGTGAAAATGTCCTTAGAATGGGGAAAAATAGGAGCAAATCATATATCTGATAATGGACTTGTATCCAGAATTGATTAAGCACTCTCCCAATGCCTATAAATCCTATATTAAAATAGTCAGAGGATTTAAATACATTGCTTTATAGAAGATGCAAGCACGTGATAAGACAGCAAATACCATCAGATATTAGGGAAACGAAAATCAAACCACAGTGAGCTAGCACTTCATGCCCATGAGGATGGCTACTATTTAAAGGCCATTAACGTTAATCAAGGACAAACCAGAACAAGGGTTGGGCAAGGTGTGGAGAAACCAGAACCCTCCTGCATCATGGGCAGAATTGTAAAATGGTGCAGATCCCAAGGAAAACAGTTTGGCTGTTCCTCAAAATATTAAATATAGAATTACCACACGATCCAACAACTCTCCTCTAAGGTATGTATACACACGTGCATGTCCAAGAGGAATGAAAACATATGTCCTCATAAAATCTTGTACACACAGATTTTCACAACAGAATTATTCATAATAACCCCAAAGTGGAAATATCCCAAATGTCCATCCACTGATGAGTCAATAAACAAAATGTGGTATATTCATACAATGAAATAGCATATTATTTGGCCATAGAAATAATGACATACTGATACAGCATGTTTGAAACTCAAAAATATTACACTAAGTGAAAGAAGCAGTCACAAAAGACCACATGTTTGTATAATTTCATTTATATAAAATGTCCAGGATAAGCAAATCTATAGAGACAGAAAATACATTTGTGTTGTCAGGAACTAGGGGTTGGAGGGAACAGAGGATGAATGGAGAGTTAAGGGGTCAGAGTTTCTCTTTAAGGGGATGGGAATGTTCTAAAATTAGCTTATGGTGGTGTCTGGACTAGTTTGTGGATATACTAAAACCACTGGCTTGTACACTTTCTTTTTTTAGATTTTTTTATTGAAGTGTAGTTGATTTACAGTGTTAGTTTCAGGTGTACAGCAAAGTGATTCAGTTATACAGATACGTACGTATATATTTTTTCTTTTCAGATTCTCTTGCATTATATGTTATTTCAAAAAATTGAATATGGTTTCCTATGCTGTACAGTAGGTCCTTGCTGTTTATGCATTTTATGCTCAGTAGTGTAGATCTGTTCATCCCAAGTTCCTAATCTGTCCCTCCCCCACACTTTCCCCTTCCGCAACCTGACTTGTACACTCTAAATTAGTGATTTTTATGTCGATCATATCTCAGTTTAAGCGGTGCTAACATACACACTAACTCCAGTATCCTAACACACATAGTAGTCACTTTACACTGAAATGTGTACACATGTTTGAAATGAATAACTTGGAAAACAAATGTTTATCTGAAATTTTAAAACATTAATTGAACCCCCCTTCCATTAACCCACATCCAGTGTGTGTCCTGCTTACCACACACTCAGCACTGTTTGAAGCTCTCTATCTGTATTAACATTAACTGTTCTATTTCCCATGACCATGAGGAATATGGTCCTGTGATCACCTCCATTTTGCAGAGTAGGACGCTGAGATGGGGAGACTTGGTTGTTCACCCGGAGCCACCCAGCTGATCAGGGGTAACACCAGGATCTGAACACACGCTGTCCTATGCCAAGCCTGTGCTCTTACCCCCACTGCCCTCTGCTTCTGCAGATGAAATATGTCCTTTATTAAAAACTAGATGGGCTGGAGCCATTTTCATTTTATGAGCCCATTCCATCTGCCTTAAGCATTTACCTGCCAGCCTCTCAATGCCTCCTTCCATCTTTATATATCCACAGAGGTAAGTCGAGAATAACCTTCTCCAAATATTATCTGTGGTTATTTCTGGGTTCTGAGAAGGGTGAAATCTTTACCTTTTCTTCTGTCAGCTCTGAGTCATTTGACTCTCTTATAGGAAGCTTGTGTCATTTGTACAAAAAAAAATCATTTTTCTTTAAAGATGGAGAGACCAATGAAAAGGTGGGCAGACATAAAAATAGATAAGTGGATGGATGAATACTGGATCTAGAAGACAGACACAGATAGATCAGCTGGATAAATAGATAAGAGAGACAGAGATGGATGGATGGATAGATGGATGGATACACAATAGGTAGAGAGATGAAAGTTAGAAAGGGAAGAAGGAGGGAGGGAAGATATTGTTAGAGGCAGATGGACTCTGGCCCAATCACTGATCTCCAGACTTGGAACCTGGACTGGGAGTCGATGCTTCAGAGCCGTCCTGAGTGAGCAGCCCAGCGGGGCCGCTGATCACTTCCTGGGGCCCACTGATGCAGCAGGTCGTGCAGGGGACTGGGTGTCTGGAGACTTGGGTGTCAGTTCTAAGTCCATGCCTAGTGTTCTGTGAAAATAAGACACTTCTTGGGCTTCAGCGCTGGGACCTTCACAAACCATTCTGTCCTAGGAATTAGGCATCTTGTCAGTTTGTGCGTCTTTCGGCTTCAGGGAGCATCGTGGCAATCGCAGTGCTATGTGACAGCATCCCCGAATTCCTCACCCGTGCTTTTGTCTCTGGCTTTGTTTTTTAATGACCTCTTAATCAGTCCCTTATTTCTGAGTCACCCAAGCACTTCATTTCCACTGCTCTGTTGATGCCTTCACACTCTCCAACTCTTTCCCCATCATTTCTCCTGACACTTGACAAAAGCATTTCCTTCCATAGATGGGTAAGTTTAGCTCCATTTGCTTTACTTGATGTTTACAGCCACCCTCCAAGAACCCCAGTCTTCCCAGGAATTCTCCCACTTATTTATTTTCTCATCTGTTCATTTATTCATCTTTCATTAATTCCAGGTGCATCAGGGGCCAGGCGTGGCTCCAGAGGATGGGGACAGGAAGCACCCATCAGAGCCCTGTCCCTGGCTATGTACATGAGCACAGATTGCTATGAATGGGGATCAAAGCAGGGGCAAAATAAACCAGGGGTCCTCAGCACACACTCCCGTCCGTATGGGGGCTCGGTGCGCCCATGGAAATGTGCGATGGTTTCCAGGGACCGCACAGCCTGGGGGGCAGGACTTGCAGGACGAGGCAGCCGGATGAGAAAAGAGCCCCCCGGGTCAGCGTTCCCATGTGCGAGCACAGGTGCCTGCTGACCTCAGGAACTGGCACTGGGGAACCAGGAGGCGGGGCAGTCGGGGGGCGGGGTGGTGGGACACCAGGATTGAGGCTCCAGAGACCTCAAAGAGGGGCAAACGTCAGTAAGAAAGTGACGACAATTATAAATTTCTAGGGAGACACTGACATCAACTGCGGGGTCAGCAAAGCCACCGGGATGCGGGTGGCTTACCTCGAGCCTTGGAGTGAAGTGACTTTAGACAAAGTCACAGGGCGTCGAAGCCCAGCCGCGGCTCTGAGCGCGTCTCCCTCAGCAAGAAGAGCCCTGGGTGCCAGTTTCTGGCAAGATCATATTGTTTTGTCAGTGTGTTTCTTTTCTATTTTGTTTTATTTTATCTATTGAAGTACAGTTGATTTACAGCGTTATGTCAGTTTCCGTGTACAGCAAAGTGACTCAGTTGCACATACACATATATGTTCTTGTTTACATTCTTTTTCATCGTAGGTCATTGCAAGTTAGTAAATACAGACCCCCGTGCTGCGCAGTAGGACCTTGCTGTTCATCTGTTTTACTCATGGGGGTTACTGGCGAGATCGTGATTAGGGGACATTCTCCTGGACCTGGGACTCTTTTTTAAGAAAATGAACACCCCCACCAAAAACAAATATTGCTAAAACCTCAGAATAAACACCTGAAATCAATGTCTTTGCACTAATACTTTTGTTGTTAAAAAATCAAGAATCTGAAGAGAAAACATATGGCTGTATGTGTACGTATAACTGAATCACTTTGCTGTACCCCTGAAACCAACATTGTATGTGAACTACACTTTAATAAAAATTTTAATAAAAAAACAGCAAATAACAAATAGTTGAGCAGATGAAGAAAAGTCAAACGTGATCATGCATGATGTAGACCACAGCTGGACCATACCCAGTCACCACCCCTCCCCGCCCGGCAGGTCGGCCAGGTAACGCCGCAGCAAGCACGGTGCCGTCCAGAGGACCAGGCTTCCTCCAGAGGGGACGGAGCCCCCTGGCCCGGCTGCATCCGGCGTCCGCTCTCCATCACCCCTCCTCGGCATCCTGGCCACAGCCGCCCACATTTCATCCCTGCAGTTGAAATGTTATGGCAGAAATAACCATATTCGTGAAAAAGTACCATGTCCTGCCATAAAGCCAGATAAATACGAGGTTAAATTAAAAGTTGCGCGCTTGGTTTGGTCTTTACGGCTAATTTATGTGTCCGGCCTCCCGGCCCTTTATAGCACGTGGGCTGTAATAGATACCTCCCTCCACAGGTGCCCACTCCCGCTTGATATTGCTCGCTGGGTCGCTGGCAGGGCCCCCGCCTGGACACCTTGACGAATGGCCGAGCCGCCGCATGGGCCCCGCGCAAGGCAGCGCCGTATAACTCAGCCGTAAAGATGCCTCCCTTCGGGTCCAAGTTCAGCTCTTCTCAGATTAAGCAACCTACAGGAAAGAGACATTCCGTGATTTGGAAACCTTGCTGTGATGTCTTCACAGCCTCGGTTAGGATTCGGAGACCCGGGATCTTGGAGTCGCCGGAGAGTCGTTTGCGGGTTGCTCCAGCCCCCCGGGGCCATGGGGGCCCTGTCTCCTCCTGAGCGTGGCCCTGAATCAATCCCTTCTGCCGTCCTGCACCATCCAGGGCCCTGTGGATGCTTTAGGACGTTATTCTAACTACTGAGTTGTTCCCACACACTCAAGCCCGCGTGGGGGGCAGGCTTTCTCCATGTGCCTCCTACAAGTAACAAAAGTGAGAAACAATAGTAACAATAGTAGCAGCAACAACGAGAAGCCCGCGGCGGTGCCCAGACGCCCCGCAGCTCCCAGGACCCGCTGCCGCCCCCTGCCTCCCTACCCCTCCCGGGCCACCCGGGGGCGCTGGGCCACGGGCTCACGGGAGGAGCTGACTTGCTCCGTCTCACCAGGACAGAGGGCGGTGCTGGTGACGGGTTTTGAACTCCAGCTCTCTGGTTCCGTACGCGGGCCTTCTTTTTCAATTTCCAGTTGCTGGATAACACACACAAGGAGGCGTGAGAGCCCGTCTCTACGGATTTTCATAAAGAGACCCACCCGTGTAGACCACCCAGACCAGGGAGACGGAGCCCCGACAGCGTCCGGCCCGCCGAGGCGCCGCCCCAAAGCTCACCCGCGGCCCGACTTCCGACTCAGCAGACGTCCTGTCTCAGCTCCGAGGGCTGACTTGCCTCACGGCTCCCTGCGCAGACCCGTCTACACTGCTGCGCTTGGGGCCTGACTGGGCTGCTGGGTTCTCCTTGCCGGTCTGCATCGCACTGTACGGCAACGTCACAGCTACGGAGGTGAGTCTGCGTGGGAGGGAGACCGCTCGGTCCCTGGGACGTGGGTGCGGCTTTAGTTGAGTTTGCCCAAGACTTCCCACGGCGGCTTCGCGGTTACACACGCACCCTCAGCTACTGCTCAGCACAGGCCCCGAAGTTCCAGGCGACACTGCGACTTTGTGCCCAGCCAGGAGCTCTCCCGACCTGGCCCCCAGCTTCCTCTCCTGCCCCTTGAATTTGAACAGCTCCCAACACAAAAAGGAAACAGGACGCAGAGTCTCTGGGGAAGCCAGCGCCTGGCCGGTTTCACACATCCTGCCTGTTGGGTCCCCCAGACCCTTCCCTCTCTGTGTGTGACTCTGACATTTAAATTGGGTCCCATCCCCTGAGCAGAGGCAAGAAAGGAGAGAGGGCAGGACCTGGGACTGTCCTGAGACCTGCCACAGGGACAGTTCATTTAAGTCCTGTGACAGAGCCCCTCCAAACCCTGTGGCTGAGGACAGCACACACCGTGGACTTCCCATAGGTCTGAGTCGGCTTGGCCTCTCTGGATGGCTCTGCCCACATGCCTGTCGTCCTCCAGGGGGGCCAGCAGCCCAGGATGTGCTCATGATGGGGGCAGAGGAGGGAGAGCAGGCAGGTCCAGCTGGAAACATTCTGCAAGGTCTGAGGGTCAGCTGAGGGGTCCCACTGGCCACAGCCGTCCACGTGCTCGGTCTGCCCACGGGGGATGCACGGAGAGTGAGTGGCAGACTGCACGGCCACAGGGCTGGGGGCAGGAATCGGGGTCAATTTCCATGTGCCCCTGGCCCTCAAGTGGTAGGGGGTCAGCGGAACACCAGTCTCATTTGCTGATGGAGCCGCGGCGAGAAGGGATTGCTGCCGACAGCGGAGTGGAGTAGAAAGAGGGAGATGATTATTGTCGTGGGGTGGAGGTGAGGACGAGGGGGATTAGCAGGGGCACCTGGCTGGGGCCAGCAACGCCCCGTTTATAATCCCCCGGGCAGGGAGATTCAGACCCAGCCAGGGGGCTGAGTGGGACAGGAAGGCAGCGGCAAGGGCTCACCTCCCCGCAGGCGCCCCTCTGTGTCCAGGAGGCTGAGCACGTGGAGGAAGACGCTCCTCCCATCAGAATCGCACACCTCCTGAATCTGCATTTCTACGCTGCGTTTCATCCCTGACATCACCGTTCCTGGCTCACCCTCTCTCCGGCGGGGCTCAGATGGAAAACGTCGTATCACCGTTTTTCTTCACATCTAATTACAGGAGCAGAAGGTGGAGGTTGTCAGGCTTGAAATCAAACAGGCCTCCCCTGCCCACCGCGCGCCGGCTCCCAAGGGCGCACATCTGTGGGTGCCTGCGGGCAAGGTCAGAGGCCAGCAAGGGTCTCGGCAGATGTCGGCAGGTCACCAGGAGTCCGCACATCAGGGTCAGCTCGTTGGGACCTCAGGAGAGCGGCAACCGGGGGAGACCTTTCTCTTTCGACAGCTTTTGGGAGAGAAAGGACCACAGGGTTGTGCTGTGTGGACCGCAGGGCTCAGCCGACAGCGGAGGTGGGGCTGCTCCCCCGTCCAGGGAGCAGGGGCAGGGGCCGCGCACGCGTGGAGCTCCCGTACCCGTGTCTATTGGAGACGACAGGCTTTGTGTAAAAGCAAGTACCCTGTGGTCTGTCTTGATCAGACCTCTCGCAAAGCTGAGTCTGCAGAGGCTGGTGAAGGCGAGTCATCTGAAGGAGGGGACGTGGCGACATTGGAAGCAAGGGGGGACTCTGCCCTGGGAGGGGACCCTGTGGACCGTGCCAGCCCTCTCACCAGGGAACAGGTGTCTGGCTGTCACAGGACACTTGGCCGTGGGAGCGAGAGGAGCGGGGTTGACCCCAAAGAGGGGAGGGGATTAGAGTTCATGGACTGAGACCCCGTGCAGCCATGTGGAGAGGCGTTTACTGAAGTTCCACAGGGATCCCACTGGTGGAGGAGAGACTGGATGTGGGAGGAGGCTGGGGTCACAGGCTGTGGACACATCAGAGCACCACAGGGCCACCAAGCCATACGTGTCGGCCCCAGATGTTGTCCCAGGAGTCGAATCACCCATCACCCCTGAGCAAACAGTAGGTTCAGAGGGACCGAGGTAGGAGCAAAGTGAAACATTCCACACAGGGACACAGGTATCTGCAAAGCAAGGGGAAATAGGACGTTTCCTCAAAGAAAGATAAGAGATCATACTTTTGAGTGTAACCTACTAAGGGAAAGAAAAACGTGAACACGTTAAGCAACGTTAGCGAGATGGTAGCAGGAGAAAGGAACACGGGCCCTGAGGACGTGCGGGCCGGGCCGGACGGCAGGTGTGGGGGCCTGGGCGTGGGCCTCTGAGACCCGCGCCCCTCCCCGCGCTCCGCCCCCCACCCTGGGAAGCGCCGCTCCCAGGCGCGTGAGGCTGACAGTGATGGCCTCCCGGGGCGTGAAGGTGAGAGGTGGGTGAGCCGTCCGTTCCTAACAGGGGCTGTAACCACCGGAAGGGAACCAGGCTAGAAGAGACATCAGTGCGAGGCTGGGTGCCCTCAGGGACCTCATAAAACAAGCTGAACACACACAAGCACTCCAGGTGTGACACAGGTGGTTGGCACCAAGGTGGAAGGTGGGCTGTGGGGTCGTGACGAATGCTGCCTAATATCCTTGCACTTTTGGAGGGTGGAAGAAAGATGTTAACTTTAGACTTACAGCCCAAAGTGGTGGAAAGTTAAGGACAACCATCAAACTTTTTAAAATGAAATGTGTAACTTTTAAATCACGAACAAAAAGGAGGGAAAGGAGTTAATTAAATTAAACCAACACACCAAGGTCTGCTGACCCTCAGACCTTGCAGAAAATAAAATCAAGAAACAAAAGGCCACTGTGGCAAATGGAAAGCACAGCCTAGAAAGGTAGGCATGAATCCCAAGAGCACAACCATTTACATTCGCAGAAAAGGACTGAGTTCACAACACACTGTCCTATGCGAAAAAACGCCCCCAAAACAGGCGTCCACCCCGGAGACACTGCAAGGTCGGCAGTGTGGGAACAGACATAGTCTACCCCAAGCCAAAAACCAAAATTAAAAATAAAGCTCAGAAAGAGCCAGTGTAAACACACTGATATCACATAGAACAAGCCTGAAGGCAAGAATCAGCAATGAGGAGGGTGACTCTGCAACCACTGAAGGACAAGCGCGTGAGAGTAAGAGCACTCCCGAATCACCGCACCTACGAATATGTCCTTGAACTAGATACAGCAGATTGGCGCGGCGTTTCAGGAGATTCTGAGACACACACACTCACGTGCCTCGTCACTCACTAGGTAACCGAGCGAGCAGACTGACACCCGCTACGGACACAGAACGAGCGTCAGGCCCGCCTGTCATGTAAGTGAAGTTTCACTGGTGACAGTGACCCTCGCTTATGTATCGTTGCCCGTGACTGCGTTCAAGCTACCACGAGAGAGCGGGGCAGCCGTGACGGAGACCACATGGGCACCAGGCTGGAAGTACTACCGTCCACCCCTCACAGGAAGGGTCTGCCCGCCCCCGACACAGACGACGGGCGGGCAGTGACGAGGATGCCGTCAGCCCGGCAGCACTGAGCCGCGCCGGCCACGGCCAGGAGGACGCCCTCTCCTCCAGAGCACACGGAAGTCACAGACTCCACCGCGTTCCGCGCCACGGGGGAGGCTCAAAACCACTAGAAAATCAGTGCCACAGAGACCATGTTCTCAGACAGCAACTCAAAAAAAATGTATTTCCAAATGATTTGTGGGTGAAGGGAGACAGGCGAATGGAAAAAAGAACATATCAGAAGCTAAAAAGTAATGATAATGCTACTTACCACACGGTGGGCGGTGCTGGTAAATCAGGGAGTGGAAGGAAATGACTACGTTCAACAAGGAAAAAGTGTCAAAATTAATGACTGAGATGTCCTCCTCAAAAAATTAGAAAAAGAACAAGATAGATCCAAAGAAGGTGGAAGGGGGAGATGACTTTAACTAGCATGCAGACCGGGGCGTCATTACGAGGACACGGTGGCAAAAGTCTGGGGTCTGCAGGTGTGGCCTTTCCAGACCCGGCACTGATCGTGATGCAGAACAAGGTGCCCTGGGACGTGCACGCCTCCGAGGTGTGAGCGGAGGGCGTGTCCTGTCATTCTGCACAGACCGGGACCGTCAAGTCTAAAAGCAGGATGGATGCACGCCCTACAGAGGCCAGGATGGATGCACGCCCTACAGAGCCCTGCTGCTGGGGAGTGACTTCCGTCCCCCCCAGAAGACGCGCTGAACCCCTGACCCCGGCACGGTGGAGAGCGCCTCATTTGGAATCAGTCCTTAAGGAGGAAACCAAATTACAGTGAGGGCATCGGGGTGGCCGTGAATCCGATATGCCTATATCCTGATGAAAAGGGGGAAATCGGACACAGACAGACACACTGGGGGGGAGACAGCCTTGCAAGGATGGGGGCGGCCGTGATGCCCCCACGAGCCCCGAGCCTCCTCGGTCACCGCAGCACTGCTGGGAAGGGGCAGGAGGGGGTCCTTTCCCTGCAGGTCTCAGAGGGAGCGAGGTCCTGCCGACCCGTCGCTTTTGGAATTCTAGCCCCCAGAGCTGTGAGACCAGACGTGTTTGTGGTTCTTCACTGCCCGGTCGTGGCTCTTTGTCTCAGCTCTTTGTCTTTGCTGGACGAATGTGTGATCGCCAGGCCTGGAGACAGGCGTGGGCTCTGGGGCCCTCAGTGAGGCCCCTCCTTTGTGGTGTTGGGGGCATCTCTCGGAGCCAGGATGGAGACAAAGTCATCTCTCTCACCCTCTTCCCCGCCTCAGTGCTCTCAGGATTTTAACGTGATGCACATTGCACCTACTCCTCTGGTCCTTTGTCTTCCCAACTGTGGTGTGGGCCACACGAGGGCCATCTGTCCCCTCTTGACTAGAACCCTGGAACCTGGTAATAGCACCATAAACGCTGGCCAATAAGTAATAGCATGAATAAACAGGTACTTCTCTCAAACTCTCTTTTAAAAAAAAAAAGGCTAGAATACAGTAATCGTAAAGGCCACGTGGCACAATCAATGTCCAAAGTCAGCTCGGGGAATACTGACAAAAAATAATGAGAAAGCGCTCCGTACACCAGCCGCCTGCCGCAAAGCCATTGTCATTACTTAGGACCTGAAATGGCATAAAAGCAGACACGCACAGAGACGGGTGGGCTAGAACGAGATCCAGGAATAGAATGCAGTATTTTGAGGAATTGAATATAAGGCCAAGAAAGTCTCTGAAATCAGTGTGAAAATGATGGTTTGTCATCCAGACAGAAGAAAATACAGCTGCGCTCTCACTTCACACCCTACAGAAAAGCAAATTAAAATGAAAAAGGAAAATCTGAGAATAAAACTTGGAAACTATGCTTATGCATCCTGAGTGTCAGGGCGTCAGTAATGCCTTTCCCTCCAAAAAACAAACATAAACAACAACAACAACAAAAAACACCAAACTAACAATAAGAACAGAGCTAATTGCATCCTGGGCCAAAAAAGAAGGAAAGGCCTATTCACTCGTTGTGCCGGAGACTGTGAAGACAGAAGTGCACCGGTCTGTCCACATTCTCCCACTCTTGGCCCAAAGAGAAAACGTGCTTAAAAGCACGAGGACTCCGCGCATCGGACGAGGCTGACTCAGGTTGTAGCCGCCCCGCCGGGGGGGTCCTGCGGTGTCAGCCACAGGAGCCGAGTGCCGGCGACCACGGCGGGGAGGGGCTGGCATGTCCAGCCCAGCCCTTACTCTGCCCTTTGGGATTTCCTGTCCAAGAGACAGTCTCAGTACTCAGACCAGGGGCACTCACCGGCCACGTAGTCCCGACCACAACGGCGCCCACAGCCAGGCGCTGACCCCCTCTCCACCCCGCGGAGACGCCGCCCTGCTCTGCTGCTTCTCCCTGTGCCTTACACCGGAGGACTCGTCCTCCAGCGGCTTCTTTGAGAATGGTGAGGCTTTATTTATAATCAGCTCAATTCCTTTTCCTTTATAGGGAGAAACGTTGAAAGTTTCGCAAAGCAATACCTTTTCCTCTCTAGGTTGTGTGGATCAGCACCAAATTATCTCAGTGTTGTGACACACACTTTAATAACGGACACCCAGGCTCCAAGCACATCAGTGTGATTGCAGCTTTGATTTTCCAGCAAAAGAAAACCAGCATTATTCTGCAGAATAACTTTTGCCATGTCTAGTCTCATGTATTCCTTTACCTTTCTCACTCTTCAGGGAGCTATAAATCCATGAGCTGAATTTTTAAATTGTATTAACACAACTAAATGGGATATTTCTTAATATGCCTATAATCTTGTCTTTTCGCAGTCAAGTCCTCTAAGATAATGTCAGCGAAAAACGGTTCCATCCTATGGAGAATTACTGTAGACAGCAGAGCATGGGCCCAAGAACCCACCTTCCAGGTCTGAGTGACTCTGCTATTTTGCCGACATTACTCCACGTCGGGGAGAAGAGTCCTTCCCCACCCTGCCGTGGTGCAGGTTAAAGAGGGTCAGGATTCAGGTGGCGGAACTGAAGTGGTGGGTTCATTGCGCTTGAAAGCTGGGCTGGAGGAGCCGCTGTCACAGGTGAGCGCGTACGTGGCTTTGCTAAGGCTGCCTGGATTGGCCGCAGCCCTCCCACTCAGTGGAATAGCACTTGGCCATGAAAAGGGATGAAGTACTGGTACTTGCAACATGGATGAATCTTAAACACATTACACTTAGTAAAGAAGACAGTCACGAAAGGTTGCATGTCACAGGACTCCGTTTATATGAAATACCCAGAATACGCAAACCCGCACAGATAGAGAATAGGTTAGTGGTCTCCAGGGGCCGGGGTCGGGAGTGAAGGCAGACTGATGGCTACTGGGCGCAAGGTTTCCTTTTGAGATGATGAAAATGCTCTAACAAAGATTAGTTGTGATGCTATATAGCTCTATGAATACACCAAAATCCACTGACCTGTTGACTTTAAAGGATTGACCTTTGCGTTGTCTGTATTATATCTCAATAAAATTGTTATAAAAAGAGCTGTGACTAAATTGTTCAAAGCTAGTGACTGCGCCCTTCACAAGTAGACATGGAAATATTGTGGCAATTAAGTGCCCCACACAAAAATACACAGATAGTTTAAGATGATGCATACTGGAATAGATTATATGATTTCTGGCTTCATGATGGTGAAGTAGCTTATACTGGGCTAATGTTCTCATCAATAAAATTATTATGAACTCTGGACCAGTTGTAAACATAAACATCGAGATAATTATAAAGACAACTGTTTTATGACATTACAAAGTGCAGCCAAAAGCAGGCAGAATATGGATACGTTCAATGCTGAACAAAAGGGAAACACAGGGTGATATCCACATTTAACCGGATGAATATAAAGGACTGTTTCTTTTTTTTCCATAAATTGTTTAAAGAAATGAACATTTAAACAAACACACGATGATCTGTTTGATGTTTATAGCATATATGCAAGTAAAATATGTAACGAGAACAAAACAGGCAGGCAGGCTGAAGAGAAGGCTCCTGCATACTTTCAATTCAGAGAAACTATCATAAATTAAGGATGAGTTTTGCAATCTCTAGAGCAAGCAGTAAGAGAGAAAGAAAGAGGTGTGATAAAAAACCAGTTGAGGGCATAGAACAGAACACAAAAATACTTGACTAAACCAAAAAACAAAAGAACAGGAAAAGAAGAACCAAGAAGCAAAGAGCAGAGGATTGTTAGGGGAAAAAATCAAGCTGGTGCACACAACCCATACACCTCTATCATTACATTAAATGTAAATGGACCAAACACTCTAATCACAAATCAAAGTTTGTCAGACTAGGTAAAAAACGTAAGATATGCATAGGCTGTCTACAAGAGGGCTGCTCTAAATGAAAAGACACAGACAGGATGAAAGTAAAGGATGGGAGAAGACATGACATGCAGGCAATAAGTAGAAGACATGTGTGGCTGTTTTAATATCAGATCCAGCAGACTTCAAAGAGAAGAGTGTTAGGGAAATGAAGAGGGTCATTTCAGAGTGAAAATTGGAAAAGTGCATTAAGACGTTAAAAAACACAAACCAAAATCTAACATGCATGCATCTAATGACAAAGCTACAAAATAAGTGAGGGAAACAGTGACAGAATAAAGAGAGAAAAAGACAACACCATAGTAACAGTTGGAAATGCTAACACCTCTCTGTCAGCAATTGATAGACAAACAAGGTAAAAACACAGCGTGAAAAAAGCCAGATCTGAACAGCACAGTTCAATTAGCCCCCTGGACTGAACTGGCATTTCTAGAGCACACACCCAGCAGCTGCAAACACACCCTCTCTTCCGGTGCGCGTGACACGTTCCCCAGGACAGGCCGACTGCAGGGCTGCAAAACCAGCCACGATAAATGTCAGCCGAATCAAAGCATGCAGTGTTTACAAGATGAAAATTCAATTAAAATTCCTAATGACAGTGTATCTAGAAAAATCCGCTACACTATCGAGATGAAAACTCCCTCTAACTGATCTATAAATTGAAAATAACCCCAAGCAGAATCTCGAGAGTTCTTCTTAACAGAAATTGACAGGTTGAAGCTAAAATAGAAATAGAAATGTTAAGGTCCGCGATAGCTGGTGAAACTTTGAAAGAGAACACATTTGGAGGATTTACACCCCCTTGATTCAAAATTTAATACAAAGCTACAGCAGGCAACATAATGTGGTGGAGTCTCAAGCAGACACCAGCAGAAAAAAAAGGAGCAGAGCAGAGGCCGGGTAGGGACCCACGTGGATGTCAGCAACTGGATTTTGGCAAAGGTGCTACCGTAGCTTTTCCTACTAGTCATTAATTCTAACATAACTGGAATTAATTTTGATGTTATAGAGAAGTAAGATCATAACTCTCTTTCCTCAATGCACTAACCAATTACCCTAGAACATCTCAGTGCAAAATCCAAACTTTTCACAAATATGTACGTAGTTCCATTTTAATGCATTATTTTTCCTAACTAAAGAAATAGATGTTTACATTTAAAATGTACAGAGGATGATGCTCTGATGCGCCTCGCGTCACGTGTCCACCTAGCGATGCGGAGCCGTGCTTTGCTGTAGCGCGGGCTGTCCATCCTGCCCCGGTCCATGTGGTCAGTGGGGATGGCTCCACACAGAGACTCGTGGCTCCAGGGCCTTTCTTCCTGGGACCTCAGTGTTCTCTTCTGGCTTCTCCTCATCAGGCTGGCAGAAGGGGGCAAAGACAAGGAGCGCAGATCGCAAGAGGGTTTGGGGGGAATCACTCAGTCACGTGGTCCCCTAATCCTAAGAGAGGCTGGGAAGGCAGGCTAACAGTGGGACAGAAGGAGACGAAGGGGCGTGGCCGACACGTGGCATGTCCACCCCGACTCTGGACGTGGAGTGAGAACTCTCCCTGTGCCAGGCTCTGCTCGTGACCTGATTTGAGCTACCCTCACAAGAGCCCTCTGAGATGGACTCCAGCTTCGTCGGGCTTCCCTAGAGATGCAGACCCCGGGGACCGTGAAGCCAGGATCTGGGCTGGGGGGATGGAAGGGTGGAGGTGGACCTTGGACACGTGCAGCAGAACTTGGTGGTAAGTGGGCTGGGGAGGAGGGGCCGGTGAGGGAGGAGCAGGTCCCAGAGGGCTGCTAGTGCAGGGCTGGGGGCCATCCCACCAGTAGAGATGGTGAAGGCCCCTGGAGAGCAGGGCTCAGAGTTGCTAAGCACCCCAGTTCTGTCCCGCTGGCTTTCCCGCTGCCCCCGTCATGGCAGAGAGCTGCAGGCGGAACCAGACCACCTGGGCTCCAGTCCCGGCTCTGCTGATAGCTGAGGACCACCTGGGAGCACTGTGGGGTCGTCCTGAGCCGCAGTAAACTGGACAGCAGCCTCGCCCACCTCATGGTGCGGGGCTCAGCGACTCGGACAGTGCGACCTGAACCCCACTGGCACGTGGTCAGAGGTGGTGCCTTATTACGATGCGCTTTCAGTCTGCTCACCTTGTGCCGTGTGACCCTGGTGCCAGCCTTCCTTCCCTGCCAGGCCGCCATGACATTGCCCTCCACCCCAGGTCCCCTACTCGGGGTGTCCTCCGCCCTCTCTCACCCCCTTCTTTCTCAGCATTTGCAAGACACAGCAAAGCTCCAGGCTCTCCAGGGCATCCTGGCTGACTGCTGCCACCCACACTTACCCTGGGAGCTCCTGCAGCACCCTGACTGTGGGTGTCCACGGTCCATCCTGCAGAGCAGTGGAGGAAGAAAGGAGAGCTGTGGGCTTGGGCCCCGTCCCGGCATCCCGAGGCCTGGCTCAGAGCCTTTGCTTCCAGCCTTGGCTGCCAGCTTCCTGGTCCTCATGCTGATCTGGTCCAAGAAGACGGCAGAATGGAAAACTCCCAGGTGCTGTGCTGAGGCCACGTGAGAGAGAGCGCTTGCAAGCGCTCCCAGAACATCTGGCTGCCGGTTCCTGCAAGAACGAGCTGAACAGTTAAGACAGGACACGCTGTCCTGACAGGCTGATTTGCAATTTACTCGAAGGTAAAAATAACTGGACAATAACAATTTCTTCCTTGACTCTTTTTCATGTGGTAGGAAATAAAATTATGTGCTAATAAAGATAATACTTTTTGTGTCTGTGGCTTTTATGAAGAACTAATGCTTTGGGGAGTCATTTGTTTAGGAAAATCAAAAGGGAAATCATGGAAAAATGTCTAGCAGTTCTTAAAACAGACCTGAGGTGAAAACTTTGTCCGAATATGAAGTTGGGCTCCAGGTTTTGCGTTGCTTTTATCACCTGTTTGTTTATACTTTGCCTCGTCGACAGGGGCTCTCAGGCGGGAGGCTCCGTTCATGACGAGGACAGCTCCTTGGGTTCCAGCCGGAGACACAAGACTCGGACCAGGAGTGATGTGGCTGAGATCAGGCCGATTCCTCCTCCAGTGCTGTGAGCTCCTAGCAACAGCCACACTGGCCAGAGGGCACGAGAAGGAAGCTCAGAGCCCCTGCCTCGTGCCCCCAGCCCCACAGGTCAGACCCGCTCCTGGTGGACCCCGGGGCCATTCTCTGCCTCCGGAAGACTTCCAGCCAACCACCCAAGAGCAAGCATCAGTTAATTCTGCAACTCAGCTTCCCTCCTGCAAACCGCAAGTCTCCCGTCTCCCATGACACGTGGTCCTCACTCAGTGGCCCCTGCAAGCTGGCCGGCTGGCCTCTGCACCTGCCTCTCTCGGCTCTCAGTCCTGGCGAGACAGCCCGATGCGGTGCAGGGAGAGGTCTTTGGAAAGCCTCGTCCTGAGCTCAGCCCGACCCCAGCAGAACCAGCTGGGCTGCAATTCTAAGGCCAGGAGTTGATCACAGGCACACTCCCCCGTGTGGCGCGTCCACGCTGTGAGGTCCGGGAGGGCAGGGCCCCAGCAGCCTCTCACACTCCGGTTGCACACAGCGGGTCCTTCAGGAGCGGTCATGAAATGATGGCTTTGAGGAGACGCTGTCCATCCCTTCAGACACATCACACACACACAACAGATGATCAGGCAAACTCAAAACGCGAAGGAATCACACTGGAAAAATGACCTCCCTTGGTTTGGTCAATTATAACCACGTGGCTGGGAACTCACCAAGACCATCCTTAGTGCTTCAAGTTAGAGTCATTGAGCCCATCAGAGATGAGAGACCCCAAGCTCAGGTCAGTGGTTCTCTCTCCAAACCCGGTGGTGAACAGGAAATGGCATGGTGTCCAGGGTCGGGGGAGTGTGTCCTGGGGCTGCCTCACACCGGCTCGCCAGGGAAGGCTGTTAATTTTTCGGGAACATTATGAGATGGTTGCTTAACTGTAGGTGACGTGGTTTGAATTGTGGGTACTCCCCCCAAAGATAGGTCCACGTGGTACCTGCTCGTGTGAGTGTGCGCGTTTGGAAAAGGGGGCTTGGCAAACGTGATCAAGGTAAGGCCTCTGAGACAAGGTCTTGCTGGGTTTAGGGGCAGAGTTTATAAGAGACACGTGTCCTGATAAGAGTGAGGGAGGAGATGTGAGACCTGGACACCCAGAGGAGGAGGCCACGAGATGGGGGGCAGAGGTGGTGCGATGGGAGAAGCGAAAAAGGATTCCTCCCTCCAGACGGGGCCCAGCCCTGCCAACACCCCGGCTCCAGAACTGGGAGAACCAGCGTCTGCTGTTTTAGGTAACGAGGTTTGACGTCGCTTGTCTAGGCAGGACCTGGGGCACTAGTACCACGGGCATTATTAAACATCATGCCGTGGGAATTCACTATCACGTAAGTTAGGATAGGGCAATGCGTGCTTAAGGTCCCACACGGCCTCGCTGCGTCTCACTGTGACTTTCTGCTCCTGGCTTCTCATTTGCATCCTCTTTCCCTGTGCAGTAGAAACACCATGTAACGACATTTGCATTTCTCCCCAAATCCCACATTCAAGGGAGCCGCGTGGGTAGCTTGAAACCCTCCATGGTGGGAATATTGATGCCAAGGAAACTGACAAACGCCCCAGTCAGGCCTTGGTCCACTTGTCCGTTGGCCATTTAGAGGTGACGTGATGCAGAGGCTGCCCACGTGCGGAGGGACGTGCAGGCGTGGGTGGCAGCCCCTGCCGCGCCGTGTGGAGCCCAGAAACTGAAGCAGGGTTCCTCCGGCACCTGAGCGTGGTCAGCCAGTCCAGTGAGGAGCCGCTCGAGTCATCGGCCAGCGGGTGAGCTGCCGCATGGCCTTAGTGGCCGCACGTTTGTCTTACGCTTTCACTCATTAGCGTAAACGAAAATATCGACCAGCGTTCCTGCTGGAGCTACACCGGGTCACCGCCTGCCCCCAGAGGCTGGCTGCACAGACGGGACCAGCCGCAGCCGACGAAGACGTCCCATGAGAGTCACCAGCGGCGCGGAGCTCACGGTCACTTGTGAGACTGTGACGCATACTCCTGCCCACAAACTGCGCCGCCGTCTTTCGGATCGGTGAAACTCACAGTGAACGCACGCCCTGGACCTGAGGCACTGGACCCGGTTCTAGCCCACACCCAGGGAAGCTTAGGTGCCTGAAATCCCTTGGGATTAAGTAGAAAAAGCAATCTCAGAGCTTCAAGAGATTGACTTACGAGAGAGCTTTATCGCTCCATCCCACCTGGCACTCCCACTAACCCCCTGACGGCCCAGGGACGCGCTCGTCCCCGCAGAACGAGAAGTAAACTGAACGGTGGAGCGCAGGGCCTTAAAGGATCAGAGAGCGGCCCCTCCAGCCCGCAGGCGGGGCTAGGCTCCAGGGCTTCTGGCACCAACGCCCTGTCCGTGAGGTCACCTTCTCCATCCAGGCCAGCTCCACCCGCGTGCTCACTGCCCCTCTAGGCATTAGATGAGTCTCTTGTTCAGAGGAATTGTGAGTGAATGGAGGGTCCTACATTTTTATTAACACCTCCTGAGAATTAGTGCAGTGTGAGAGGAATGGGCAGTCAATGAAGGTAAAGGAGGCTGAGTGGTTACAATATGCCGAGTTGCTCTTGCCTGACATCCACCTAGAAGCACCTGCCGCACCCTGGGCTGGATCCTGGCACAGCCTGCAGGCAAATGCAGGGGGGCCCCGGCTGGAGCAGGGGCGTGGTCCTCCCTGGGGGCGCCCGGACCTGGGCCGACCTGTGTGGACGGCCAGGGACCCCGTGCCGGGCCCAGGCAGCTCACGGCGCCATGTTGGTGTCGTCCCAGCCAGTGACTCACAGCGTTGCTCTCCATCTCAGACGCGTCCTGATTTGGAGGATGAATCCTCTGCTCTCTGCTCACTTGTTGCCTCTGCAGCTGCTTCTGTGTTCCTTCTGCCCGTGTCCCCTTCCTTCTGTTCTGGCTCCCTTATCTGGTTTACCCTCCACGACGTCGTTTTGATCATATTTCCTCTATGAAGTCCATCTAGACGGCTCCAAACTGCACCTCTTCCGTGTCCCCCCGACACCCCGAAATCCACCAACCACACACCTGAGCGTCAGGTCAGTCTCCTGCCACGTCCTCCTCCCCTGACCCAGACCCTGCACACCTGGCCCCATGCCTTTCCGTCCCCCAAACACACAACACAGCACCTTCCCTCCCCGGGTGCCCTGCAAATGTTTGCTGACATTATACAAACAAACCAGGATCTGGTAACAAACCTTGAAAACGAGGCACCACTAAGATCCGAATGAATTCCAAGGAGGTGTGAATCAAGGGAACGGGGACTTCAGGTGCATGAGAAACTCAGGGGACTTAGGAGTGATAATGGCTTTTTTATCTAAATTAAACAGAGCTGGTTTGAGGAGGCTGTGCTTCCAGAGGAGACTGGGGACAAATTTGTCTCTAATTTTGGTTCCTGAAAAATAAATCGAGGCAATTATTACTTCAGGATCGCTCCTCAGTATCCACCCGTCTTCTTAAAATCCCACATTAACACAACCTGCACTAAAGACATTTTAAAAGTCACTGCTGCTGAACTTTTTTTTTTCCTGAGGGTATATTTGATGCACGTAACCCGAGATCAGATTCAAATCTCCTTGGAGGACCAGCCGCCGGATCCCAGCTTGTTTCGAGGACTCTCCTTGGCGGGGAGATGAGGGTGCTTCTCACCCCAAACCGGAGCCCAGGGTGGTGCCGGCCCCAGGGAGGGGAGCCCCACCAGCCACGTGGGGCTGAGCACAGGGCGTGGGCCAGCAAGGGGAGGCGGGGGGTGGCGAGCAGCCCTTCCCACCCCTGCATCTTCAGTCGAGCACAAGGGTCACTGGTCACTGCTGTCTAGGGACACCTGCCAGTGCGTCCAACGCATCCACAGGCCTTCCTGAGTGTCTGTCAGGCTCTCCACTCCATGCGGTGCCACGTGCGTGCCTGTAAACATGAGTGTGACTGCTGGGAGACCCCTGTGGGCTCTGCCTTCACTCACTCACTCACTCACCCCAAGTCAAGCGCCCACCCTGTTCCAGGGGCGGGACACTGGGGACAGAAGTGCTGTGACCATGCGTGTGAGACCGCATTGCTGTGGTTCTGGAAAGAACAGAGTGCTGTGGGAAATTGTGGGGGCCCCGGCCCAGTCAGAGAGAGAGAGAGAGCCCCTCAGACGAGCCTCTGGGAGCTTGTTGGCTCTGCCGTTTGTCCCCAGCAGGGCTCGGGGCAGAAGAGCGAACGGGGCACCGTGTGCTGTGCGGTACGCGCCTGAGCTCATCCAGCCCCCACGACGTGCCAGCCCCAGCTCAGACGTGCAGATACACAGCTGAGGAACGTCCACGGTCAGGCCCAGGCTCCCGTCTCATCCCGATGACGTCGTGCAGGCGTCTCGCCGGCTCTCTGCCACCCCCGTCGCCTCTACTGCACCTGAAGTACAGGCTCATTCAGAGCAGTGGGCGGGGGGGGGGGGGCGCTTCCGAGACACCCTCACCGCCACAGCCTTCCAGATCCTGGGTGATTACTAGACAGACAGATAGGTAGGTAGACACACCGCGTCTCCCCTGTCCAGTCATCTGCTGCCCACTCCCTTTCCCGCTGGTAATGACCACCAGGCAGGGTAATGTTTTCATTGTGATTTGAACAGTTTAAATGGGAAATCATGGAAAGAGAAAACTGAACCAACCTAAAAGAAGACAAGAAAAGAGAAACAGAAAAACAGAACCTTTGGGCAAATAGGAAACACAGAATAAGGTGACAGCCCTAAGCCCTTTGTGACAGCTACCCCAGTAAATGTGAGAGAAGGAAAGCTAATGTTTAAAATACGAACGTTGCTAAAATGTATGAGAAAAGATACAATGGCATGCTTCCAACCAGATGCCAGACTGAAACCAAAACAGCAGGACTGGCGACGGTGACAAGCTGGGGGCAGAAGCACGGATGCGGCGCCGGCGCCGGGGGAGAGCCGGGCGCTGGGGGCAGCGCAGCTGCGGGCCGACGGGGCCTCCCGGGACCTCTCCCGTCCGCGAGCGAGGGACCAGGGCGGAGACGGCTTCAGTATTTGCACAAATGAAGTGCAAGCAGGAACTGGCAAACGCACGGTCGTTGTTGGGGACGTCAGCACGCCCGTGCCGGGGACAGGGAGGGCAGCGGACCAAGACGAGCTCACCGCGGAGGGGAGCCTCCCACGTGACCCAGCGAGCGGTGGGGACCGCCCCACCCCGACCCAGAGCCCGCCGCGCCTCACACACGGGACGTTTGCACACACCGGCTGCTCGGAAGGCCGTACAGCGGTCGTGACACGTCTCAAGCACCTGTGCTGCTCTTGGTACAACACGCGGGGAGACGGGCCGCTCTGCTGACCGCCCGCCTCGGGGGGCCGAACTCCCACCCTCCCACCCTCCCGGGCTCTTCAAATGGATTTCGTATCTGCATCTCTCTTTTCAGATTCCTGATACACTAACGAAATTAACTTGGTAGCAGGAAAAAATAACTTACCAGAAAAAAAAAAAAGATTTTCTGGTTTAAGAGGGGGACCCTGGGAAACTTCCAGTGAAAAGACACTTCCAAACGTGAGAGGTTAGGAAAACAGACTCTGCAAGCCTGTTACAGTCCTGACGCTCAAGTGAAACATTAACACAAGTCAAAAAATGACATTATTGGAATTGATTCCTATTAAGTAATGGAATTTAACATCAGTCCTAAAAAGTGAGGCCAAAAACTGTTCCCTTACTGAATAAAAATGAGTCTGTAAATTAGGGTCTCATCAGAGCACAGAAACTATGCTAGGTGTTTTAAACTGAGGGAATTTAATACAGGAATTGCTAGTTTGTGGAAAGCCTATATATTTTTTAATGTGTAACCTCGGGGCAGTACATTCCAGATTACCCACATTAGGCTGAGCCAATGCAAATATAATAACATCGGTAACTTCAGATACAACATCGCAGCTGGGGATGAGCCAGGCGGCTCAGAAGGCCGTCCCCTCCACACACATACACGCACACGCACACACACGCACACTCATGCTTTGGGGTCACACAGTGAGTTCTCGGGGGACCGCTAACTGGTGATGGCTGGTTTCAAGGGGTCCTGGAGGCGACGGTGCTGGGGGCACCCAGGGAGCTTGGGGACCTGGACTTCTGCCCTGGGAGCGATGCTGATGAGGCTGGAAGTGAGAAGCCTTTTCTCCCCTCCGTCGGCCTTCCCATCTCCCACCAGACCTTCCTGAGAGCAGAGCCTAACTGGAAGCCAGCGGACAAGGGACTCTGGGAGATGTAAGTCACGGACGCTTGGCCCAGGGCAGGGAGCAGGGGGTGGGCCCTTAGCTGACAGGCAAAGAGGCAAACACGAGGCACAAGGATCTACCAAGAGCTTGCAGGACAACTCCTGCTTCATAACGCAATGCAGGAGCATCTAAAATCGTGACTAAGAAGGAACACTTCCGTGGCACTGTGTGTATATGAGAGGTTCTAGACAGCATCATAAAATAAGGCAAAAATATAAGAAAATGAAAAGGGAAAGACTGTCAGTGTTTGGATGTATTATAGTGTCTGAGTAAAATCCTTGATAGATTCTCAAAAAATGATTGAAATTAGTGTGCATTTAATAAAGCACTGCATATAAGATCAGTAAATATAAAAACAGGTACTTCGTTATAAATCATCAATATTTAAAAAGTAACGTTCAAAGAGTTTTGTAACAACAATATAAGGTGTATAGGGAGAAATTAATAAAATGTGCACAAAACCCCGCATGAGAAAAACAGAAACACACTAAAGTGTATTCCACTTTTATGGTGGGGAAGATTCGGCATTTGAAAATGCCACATCTCCCCACCCAGAGTCAGAGATTCAATGAAAATTCCAGTGCCGATCTCTGTGGAAACTGATGAGATGATTCTAGCGTTTATGTGGGGGAGCAAAGGGCCAGGAGGGGCCAGGATGCTCCTGAGACTGCCACGGAGAGTCATAAGGCCACCTTCACGACCGGGAGTGGTGCTGGTACGAGGTCGGGAGGAAAGGGGCTGATGGAACAGAATACAGAGCCCAGAGGGGACGCGGCACAGGCCGCCGCTGTAGCTCAGGCGGGGAGGGAAGACATATCCAGTGCGGGATTCAGGCAGCTGCTTCCTCACGGGGGCCAAACAAAGGAGAAAGGAAAGGAAAAACTGCATCCCACGACGTTAAAAGCATCAATTATAGATTGTTTAAAGAATTAAAAGTAAGAAGCCGAGCTATAAATATTTAAAAAGAAAACATTATGGGATTCCTTGCGTTGCTTAAACTAGACCCCAAAGCACTAACCGTAAAGCATCGTGGAAGCAAAAATCTTTGTTTATGAAACGGCACCATTAAAAAGTAAGCGAACAGTCACAAACACGACTAAGATATTTGCAATGCGTTTAATCTAAGACGGATTGGTGCCCAGTAAACGGCCTCTTATAAACCCGTAAAAAAAGACATGCCAGCCAGTGAAAATTGGAGACAACATGTAGAAACGCCTTTCACAAAATACAAAACAGGAGCTAGTTAATAAACACTTTCAAGGGTGGGCAATCTCTTTCTTAATGAGAGGATGCAAATTAAAATCACATTAGGGCTGGTTCTCCTACCAGATGAATTAAAGTTTAAAAGGCAGACAAGATTACGATTAAACAGGCAGAAGGCACCAAGTGCTGGTGGGGACGAGAGTGCGCACGCTCGCCTGCTGCGGCCGGGCCTGCAGACTGGGAAAGTTGCCCTGGGAAGCAAAGCGCAAGGTGTCCAGAAGTGTGCTGCAGACGCGCGTTTCCCGGGCCCAGTAACCCCACTCCTGGGGGAGGAGCGTTCGCATGTAAACGCTGGGCCGGGGGCCGGGGAAGGGTGGGCAGGGCCTCACGCAGTTCCGCTGCGTGTAACCCCGAAGAGGGGGTTACGGCCCGGAGCAGGGGGCTGGACTGTGGCGTGGTCGCCTGGCTGCACCCGCCAGCGGGAGGGGTTACAAACACTGGGGGAATCTCAGGAACAAGGGTCTTGGGTGAGGACGTGGGGAGAAACGACGCCAGGGGAACAACGCCGGTAAACTGAAGACTTCACGACGTGCCTTTCGGGGCCAACCCCAAACAGAGCAAAGCACCACGGAAAAAAAACCCTCATCGCAGGCGAAACGGACGTCGGGCTGTTGACAGGCGCCCAGAGGGACGCCAGGGCTGAGGACAGCCACGCGGCGGTGGCAGCTTCTCCCCGGATGACGGCCGCCTTCCTGCTTGCTCCGTTGCACTTGTACGAGACGGCGTGTGCGCACGCGTCAGTCTTCAAATGTGATGGATGCGACATTTTGTAATAATAAAACGTATTTGTAAGAAACGAAACGAACATTTGACGAGAGCGAGTATGTGCGGCCACCACCTCTCTGTTGGGGGCTCTTTCCCTCCCAAGAGCCGGGAGGGAGGAAGTGCTGATGAGCCCATTTTCCAGATGAGAGACATGAGGCTGCAGCTGGAATGTGGGGGCGCCAGGCTTGCTGCAGAGCCACGACCCTACACTGCGTCCGTCCAGAGTGAGGCGGGATGGTACCCAAACCACCCAGGGAGACTGGAGGCGGGGAAGCCAGCCAGCGCCGTGCAAGCCTGGCCGGGCCGCAGAGAGAGGTCACAGCCGCTTCCTGAGGAAGCCAGAGGTGGCCCAGGGGAAGGGACTGTGTGCGGCGTCTCCGGTTCTGCTCCTGGGGGCGCGGGGTCTGAGCCAGCCCTGGGAAGGCGGACCAAAGGGTCCCCTCATGACAACTGAGCCCAGGGTGGCGTCTACCTGTCTCGTCACCCACTTCTCTTCAACTAGTTTATGAGTCTGCCAAGTCGGGCTGCGACCTCTTTAGGAGACAGCTGTACTTCCTCTTTTCACTCCACGCACCACTGAGCCGAAGCCCGGGTGCCTGGGCTGCGCCTGCGGACAGCAGCACCAGGATGGAGAGGAAGCCTTGCAGAGCCCAGCTCTCCCGTAGCTGGAGGCGAACTGTCGCACGGCCCTGAGCTCTCTGGGCCTCACCACCAGAGTCTGCAGAGTGAGGACGTGGGCACGCAGGCCTGGTCGTGCTCAGCTCTGCATGGGTGTGCCACGCGTGAAGACAGACTTATGTGTGTGGGTGGACCAGGCGTCTGGATGGACCACAAACTTGGGTGGATCAGTCACCTTCAGCACTGTGTCCTTGCTATCCAGGGTGAGGCCCATGGACCAGCCGCATCAGCTTCATGCGGGAGCCTGTAGGCGTGTAGAATCTCAGTCCCCAGACCTGCTGGACCGGCATCCCCGGGCCATCCACGTGCACCTCAGAGTCCAGGAGAGCTCTGCATCCTGCCCATGGGACGGGCCCAGCGTCCGCAAGGATCACGCCATGGCTGCAGAGTGGACGAGCCAGGACCCTCGCTGTTGATTCTGACCTGCTAGGGCTGCCACGCACTGGGCGGCTTAAACTACAGGCGTTTGCTTCCTCCCAGTCCAAGATTAAGGTGTGAGCAGACTGGATCCTTCAAGGGCCCCCCCGGGCCATCTCCTGCCTCGCCTGCCCGTGAGGACTTCCCTCTATGGCCTCTGTATCCAGGCCTCTCCTTTTTGTAAGGACCAGCCGCAGTCTAATTGGGCGAGGGGCCCGCTCTACTCCAGTCTGACCGAGTCCTAACTAGTTACATCAGCAGTGATCCTATTTCCAAACAGTCGCATTTGGGGTCCTGGGAGACAGGCCTTGGATACAGGAAGTCCAAGGGCATGCAATCCAGCCCCGACGGGGCCGGTGAGCCCGCGTCTACACGTGTCCTGGGGGACTCCGAGGCGCAGCCCGGTCTGGGCACCGCCAGCCTGGTGGCCGAGGCGCGCCCTGGACAGGGGAGGGGGTGCGTGCAGAGGGACGCCGTGTGCCGAGGGCTTGTCTCCAGGCTCGCGGCTTGGAAGCACGGGGCAGCGTGAGTGGCTGCTCGGTGCTGGAGGCTGGACGCGCCACTCACACCGATGGCTCAGCTGGGGCTGCCAAGTGCTTTTTCCTTTTCCCTTCGCTACTGTTCTATTCCTGGACCCTACAACCATCTCCCCAGAAGGGTCCCCAGGGGCCTTTTTGATGCCGGGGCCTGAGTGGAGAAGCAGAGCCCTGCACCCTGGACTCCAGGGCCAGCAGCCAAGGGGTGGGGACCTCAGATGGGGCGTCCGGCCGGCTGACGTGGCCTCCGTCCAGCTGTGTTCTGCCTGCTCTCAGCCGCCCACTTTCCTGCTGGGGTGCTATTGTGTTCCTTAAACCCTGCTGTGTCTGGAAGCTCTGCTGACCTTTTGTGGAGGAAGCTGTCTCCTCCATCAGGAATGGGGCCCCGGCTGCAGTGGGAACAGCTGGGGGTGGGAGGGACGCAGTCTGCGCGTCCGCCGTGGTCCTAAGGCTTCCGCACGCCCTGGTCATCTGAGAGGCAGGTGCCTGGCGAGGTGGCAGATGAAGGGGCTTAACTGACACAGTGTGAGGACCCCGCGAGGGCTGTCACAAGCCCCACGCACCTGCTGGGCACTTGCGGGAATTCAAGGTGTCGCCATCTGCCATCCTGCTCCGCCGTCGGCCCCGCTGCCAGGTCCTTGTCCCCTGAGGCCTCCGGCCCGGTGTGGGATCTCGGACGTACTCTCCTCGGGCACTGCCTAAATCGCTTGGGCCAAATCCATCAGTTCTTTGAACCGGAATATTTTGCCCGCCCATAGGCGGTATTTATAGCTCAGTGATTCCTAGAGATTTGCGCACCGCACGTCTGTAATCTAGACCAGGACCTGGAAGCACTGCTCCTGAACCGCGCTAAACCCAGCCTGGACCGGGACCCGGGGCCCCCTCACCGGCTTCAAAGTAAAGCTTCCAGGCCGTGGGCGGGGCGAGGGCAGGAGAGGAGTAAAGGGAGGCGAGCTTGCTGGCTGGGAAGCAAGGCTTTCAAGACATTTTCTAGAACAAAGAGTGACAGGGCCGATTATAAAAGACTCTTATCTAATCACCGTGGCAGCCCTGCAGGGCCTCGCAGTAACGTGCTGGCTTTTCATTCATTGCGGAGTGCGTGCCCCGGGGAACGAGGCCTCGTTTCTGGAATAATCGCCCATAATTGAGACCTCGCCTTACGCAGGCCTCAGCCTCCTCAGTTCTGGGTGGTGCCTCGTGCGTGGTCGGCCCTGCGCTGGCACCCTGGAGGCCCCGGGGCTTAGAAACCACCCAGACCTCCCCGACCTGCCTTAATTAAGTGGTTTTCAGAGATGAGTGTGAATGTCCTATGTGCTCCTGTGTCTGCAGAGAGATGAGGGGGCTGCAGTCAGAGCTGGAGGGGCGAGCAGAGAGGACACTGCCCTCCCTGTGGGCTGACGTGGGCCCCGCTGGGTCGGCCAGAGGAGAGGCGGGAGCTGCAGCTGGGACGCAGCGCCCCAGCCACCGCCCGTCCCCCCACCACACCTGTGAGGCTGGTGCGGACGCGGGAAGGCCAGTCTGGCTGCCAGGGCCCCTCCGACCCGTCCACCATGTGACCTCTGTCACCAGCAGTGAGACAGAAGGGAGATGCCCCACCCCGTCCAGACGGCAGAAGTGCCGACTCTAGCTTTTCGGCTTGGACTGAAGGAGGACGCGGTGGAGACTGGAAACCATGCCTCAGCGTCTCTGTGGCACCCCGTGTGGACTGGTGGCCCATCGCAGACACCGGGGAGGATGTTGCCTTCCCGGCAAGTGCCTCCAGCCCTGCCGCAGTGTTGTGCGTGGCCCCCGGCCCAGGCCAAGGCGGGGAGGAGGGGACAGTTCCTTAGGATGGCGGCCTCATCATCGTCAGAGCACGCCCTGTGCCTTGCTGGCCGGTTAGGGGAAACTGCCACGTTTTCCGTAGCTGAACAAAGACTCACGACTAGTCGTAGCCGGGAAACTTCAGAGCTGTCCGGGGAGTGACCCGTGGGGCCAGTGAGGCCTGATCCTGGGCGGAGGGCTGGTTGTTCAAAGTCAGGTTTACCCTCTGGACCGGCGCCAGCGGAGCCACGCACCCACGCACGGCAGGATCTCGTTAGCCCGTGGTGTGTGTGTCTCAGCCTGTCTGTTGAAGCCTTCCCCTTTCTGGAGACATGAGGCTTTCGTGAGCAAGAATCCACCAAGGGTGGCCAAGGCTCAGGGACCTCCACGGGCATCTGAACCCCGGGCGGATGGAGCGGGCCAGCAGCGCTGCCGAGTCCTGCCAGAGCTCACCTAGTGTGGAGGCGCCAGTCCTCCGCCCGGAGCCCTGGGCCCCGGTGGTGATGCTCAGGAAGTAGCTGGCGTGGGGTCCCCGTCAGCCTCTGTCAGAGCAGGTTAGTGCGGCTGTGGTCCAGCTCAACCTCCTACCCGGGCCGGGAGTGCCGTTCCGCCCCGAGACAGTTATGTACATTCAGAACCCCCATCCAAGTGGAGGCCACAGAAGGGAAACAATATAAAAAAGGCCTGTGAGCCTTACCCCTCACTGTATGCCAGGAAATAGTCTAAATTAACCAACAATGTATGGGGGTGTCTGACATTCTCCCACCACAAATATATGTGTACGTCCCCTGCTCTGCATCCACACGGAACTCCAGGGCGCTGGAAACCGGGTGTGACTGTGACCTCAAAGGATGGAAACGTGGTGTGCTCCACACGCTCCCTGAATTTCCCAGCTCAGCCCCGGAGGCAGAGCCACACAGAGAGCAAGGGTCTCGCAGGTATGGTTAAGATCCATGTCTGCCAGGGTGTCCGTCCCAGACAACCTGGGCGGGCCTGACCTAATCAGTCGAGAGGCCTTAAGAGCAGAGCAGAGAATTCCCTGGTGGGGAGAAGCCCCGCCTGTGCCCCGCCCTTCTCCAAGGCCCGCCCGCAGGCACACACTGGCCGGGCCTGAGCCTGCAGGCACGTGAGCCATTGTCTGGCCTGTGTCTCCACATGGACGTCTCCTCCAGGCTGCTTCTCTGGCCGACCCTGGACGCAGGGCGGAGAACGACTCTGCTCGTTTCACTCTCCACCTGCTTCCTGCCTCAGTGTTTCCGTCAGCGTGTGCCCAGGGCTCGAGCTCCCGTGCGCAGGAGGGAACGCCTCCTCCTCGCCTGGCCCAGGCCACGTGCTCCGACCGCTGAACCTCTCCTCTGAGCTGCTCCTCCAGAGGCCTGGGAACCGTCCCTGGCTCCCCAGTGCAGCCCCTCCAGCCCAGGTCCCTTCTCAGTCAGAAATGGCCCCCAGCTCGCCGTCCGCTAACCCCCCACTCCCGCTGTCCGACTCCTGACCCCACCTCACCTGGATGACAAGCCAGAGGCCCCGTCATCTCCCAAATCACGGATTTCTTCGAGTTGCTTTCCCGTTTAGGGCTGGATCACGCTGGTAGAAATAGAAGCCTTTGAGGAAGCTGCATCACTCAGAACCGGCTTTGTTGCGCTGCAAGAAAGATCTAAAAATACCAGCATCTTTGCGAGGTGGTGCCTCCCACCCCGGCACATGCCCGTCACAGACTGAACAGACTTGATTTCTCGCAGATGCCAAGACACCGGCCCCGCCGGGTCTCCATCGCAGCACCCCTCCGCCCCCCGAGGGCCCAGGGACAGGAAGCTGGGACGGCCGTGCACTGGCTCTCACAGGTCTGTGCGAAAGGACATGCGCCTCGGCTGAGCGCGTCACAGGGACACCAGGCCATCGCCAGGCAGGAGCACCTGCCACTCAGAGAGGGCGACGCAGACACATGGACAGGCACCACATCCGCGCCCTTGTGGTGCAGGAGAGTCAGCAGGCTTTGGGCGGCACAGGCGGGGCCCGGGGAGGCCCTGCGGCGGCCCCTCGCCTGAGGCAGGGCCGGGGAGTGGGCAGTGCTGGCGGTAACAGCCATCTGCTCCGACGGCTCAGCCTGGCAGGTGTTTGCTCAGTGGGCCAACCGTGGGCCCTTGGATTAAGAGCAGAAGTGATGCTCTGATCCTGCAGACTCAGAAACTACCTGGTTCCTTCAGGTGCCCTGGCCTCCGTGGACGTGGACGTGCTCAGGACAAATGGCCCACACATCTCTGCTGCGGCCTTCCTGGCCACAGGCCCCTGCACTAGAGCAGGCGGGTCCCTTCCTCGTGTGGGAAGGAGACGTGGGAACCGCAGGGTCTCAGCTAGACGGTGTCCACGAGGACTGATGGCGGTGGATCTCACGGGTGACATTGGGGAGGGTTCACGGAAGCAGTCTTCGCTCTGGATAGGAGTCTGTCAGGAAGGAGGGCGATCCTATGGGCGGGCTGTGCTTCCAACTGAGACGGAAATCCCACACCGCAAAGCGTGGCCCTTTTCAAGTGTCATGCTGTGTTCTGGTGTGTTCGTGAGACTGTGCAACCATTACCACCATCAAATCACAGAAAATCTGTTATCTTGCAAAAGAACCGCCAGCCGTGGGCAGCCCCCTCCAGCCTCCCCCAGCCCCGGACAGCCACTCACCCACGTTCTGTCTCTCTGGACTGGCCTGTCTTGCACACTTCGCATCACGGGCACCACGCACGCTGTGGTGTTTAGTGACCGGCTCTCTCACTGAACGTCACGTTTTCAGAGGCCATCCACGTCCCGGCCAGGTCTGCGCAGCCCTCCTGTATGTGTCCGAGTGATGTCCCAACGTATGGGTAGACCACTTTCCGTTCGTCCACTCTCAGATTCGGAAGTTTGCGTTGTTTCCACCTTTTGGCTGCTGTGAACAACCCGGTGCTGTGAACTGGTGGACAAGCTTGTGCGCCGACATATGTCTCCCTTTCTCCGGGCATTTGGCTCGCAGAGGAACGGTTGCGTCTTGTGGTAGCTCTGCCTGGGACTGAGTCTCTCTATCCACCTGACCTCAGAGGAGGGCCACTGAGAGCGTGGCTGAGGCTGGAACGAGTAAAGGTCCCCGGGGCCCAGCAGAGCTGGGAGCCCGGGACCCACACCTGTGCTCTGCCTTGTTCTTGTCTGTGCTCACGCTGCTCTCGTCTCTGCTCACGCCGCTCCCGTCTGCGCTCACGCCGTTCCCGTCTCTGCTCACGCTGCTCCCGTCTGTGCTCACGCTGTTCCCGTCTCTGCTCACGCTGCTCCCGTCTGTGCTCACGCTGTTCCAGTCTCTGCTCACGCTGTTCCCGTCTGTGCTCACACTGCTCCCGTCTGTGCTCACGCTGCTCTCGTCTCTGCTCACGCCGCTCCCGTCTGCGCTCACGCCGTTCCCGTCTCTGCTCACGCTGCTCCCGTCTGTGCTCACGCTGTTCCCGTCTCTGCTCACGCTGCTCCCGTCTGTGCTCACGCTGTTCCAGTCTCTGCTCACGCTGTTCCCGTCTGTGCTCACACTGCTCCCGTCTGTGCTCACGCTGCTCTCGTCTCTGCTCACGCCGCTCCCGTCTGCGCTCACGCCGTTCCCGTCTCTGCTCACGCTGCTCCCGTCTGTGCTCACGCTGTTCCCGTCTCTGCTCACGCTGCTCCCGTCTGTGCTCACGCTGTTCCAGTCTCTGCTCACGCTGTTCCCGTCTGTGCTCACACTGCTCCCGTCTGTGCTCACGCTGCTCTCGTCTCTGCTCACGCCGCTCCCGTCTGCGCTCACGCCGTTCCCGTCTCTGCTCACGCTGCTCCCGTCTGTGCTCACGCTGTTCCCGTCTCTGCTCACGCTGCTCCCGTCTGTGCTCACGCTGTTCCAGTCTCTGCTCACACTGTTCCCGTCTCTGCTCACACTGCTCCCGTCTGTGCTCACGCTGCTCTCGTCTCTGCTCACGCCGCTCCCGTCTGCGCTCACGCCGTTCCCGTCTCTGCTCACGCTGCTCCCGTCTGTGCTCACGCTGTTCCAGTCTCTGCTCACGCTGTTCCCGTCTCTGCTCACGCTGCTCCTGTCTGTGCTCACGCTGCTCCTGTGTCTGCTCACGCTGCTCCTGTCTGCACTCACGCTGCTCCCGTCTGTGCTCACGCCGTTCCCGTCTCTGCTCACGCCGCTCCCGTCTGCACTCACGCTGCTCCCGTCTCTGCTCATGCTGCTCCCGTCTGTGCTCACGCTGTTCCAGTCTCTGCTCACGCTGTTCCCGTCTCTGCTCACGCTGCTCCTGTCTGTGCTCACGCTGCTCCTGTGTCTGCTCACGCTGCTCCTGTCTGTGCTCACGCTGCTCCTGTGTCTGCTCACGCTGCTCCTGTCTCTGCTCACGCCGCTCCCGTCTGCGCTCACGCCGTTCCCGTCTCTGCTCACGCCGCTCCCGTCTGTGCTCACGCCGTTCCCGTCTCTGCTCACGCTGTTCCCGTCTCTGCTCACGCTGCTCCTGTCTGTGCTCACGCTGCTCCTGTCTGCACTCACGCTGCTCCCGTCTCTGCTCACGCTGCTCCTGTCTGTGGTCACACGTGGTCACACGTGGTTCTGGCCTGGCCTCCTTTTGAGTCCCACTTCATCCTGGGCACAGAGGAAGCACGTCCGCCTGGGAGGCTGCGTCATGTCCAGGAGGGGTGCCAGCCCAGCTCCCTGGTGTGTACTGCTGTCCCCCGTCCCCCAGGCGACGTCCTGTGTGAGGGGCCCTTGTCTGGTGGGCGGGCCACAAGGCTCCCCTCCAGCCTGCGGCTGCCCAGAGCCCTCGGGCTGGGCGGAGCCAGCACCTGCCACGTGGACCAGTGCTTCCTCCAACCCAGGGCCCTGCCCCTGCCCCTGCCCCTGCCCCTGGGCCACCGTGTGCTGGTCCCCTCTGTCCTGGCAACTCAACCCCCACCTCCCGGCCCTCTGCCTGGACTACCTCTGTTGGCCCTGACGTCACATTCTCAGTGTCACTCACTGAGACCCCACGCCGCCCCGAGCATCCCTTAGACTCCATTTTCTCCACAATTTCTCTTCAAGCAGCTATCGGAGAAGGAGAAATGGTGCCCACTGTCGCACTAGGCATACATTTACTTAGAGAGTGGACAGACACCGAGGCCACCCCCACGTCTGACCCCCACCCCGCCCCGCTCCACCCCAGCCATCCGGCAGCTCTGACTGGACGGCTCCTCAGGCGCCTGCCTGTGCTCCTGCTCTAATTGGCTTTAACCTAAATTCCCTCAAGTGCAAACCGGACCGTGAAGGAGAACCGCGTCCCCCACCCTTTGGTGTCTCTGCTCGAGAGCGATGTGGCCAATGGCACTTTGGGGAGGGAAACCAGGTCCCAGGGCACCTCGCTGCCTCCAGGTCCCGCTGTGCCAGCCCCGCACTGGGCACCTCAGACCCGGGACCCCGTGTGTCCGGACCCCTCACTCTGCGAAGCCCCGGGGCCTCTGATGGTGCCCGCCGTCCGCTCCTGCCAACGTGCCATTTCTGATTTCATTGCGACTGGAGAGACTGGACCCCGCAGGGGACGAGAAGACTGGCCGTGCTGTTGGCTCAGGTCACTGGATGGCTTCCTCTGCTTCCCGTGTTCTGGAATTTTCTGTCGCTGGAAGATTCACCAAATGCGAATATGGTTTATTAAAAGGCTCAGCAATTCTAAGTAAACAAGACCTGCCCCAAATGCTTAGTCTGGGGCCACGTCTGCCCTGCGTGGGATGAAGAGACTGCAGATCTCTCAGAAGTTTAGAGTGACAGCCCTGGTGAGTGATGAGAAGAGAATTTGGGGTTTTTTCCTATCAAAAAACAAAAAACACCGAAAACCAACTTCCCCTGCGGTGTGTTTATTTTTTCTAAACAGGAACCACATGCAAAGGCAACGAAGTATCACCTAGGGTTTCCTCTCAAACCGTATTAAGCCTCATGCTGCGAGCGGCAAAGCTTCAAGACTGGAATTCGACACAGATGCGTTGTGCACCTACCTCGGGTCCAGCCGGCCCTGGGTACTGAGGATGGCGCTGGGGGGCGGCAGAGCAACCGGGATCGGCAGATGGGAGTGAGCGCTCCTGTCAAAGTCCCCGTGGCGGGAGGAGCCAGCTCACCAGCGTCTGCGGCTAATGCTGCGGAATGTGCCTTACTCTCCGCAAGGCGTCCTGCGTTGCTGCCCGGCGCACCCAGCCCGGGGTCTCCGGAGGAGAAGACCCTGGAGCCCCAGGGCGACCGGCCGTTTCCACACCTTCTTCCCTAATCCTGACCGCAGTCACCGACGTCCAACCGACGTCCAGCACCCCCCTGCCCGGCCCCAGGACAGACTGTGCCCCGCAGCCCCTGGCAGAGGAGGGAGTGACACAGGGGTCCGGATCGGACCGACGGGCCGTGCCTGGTGAGCGGTGCACTTGCTGCAGACGTGTCTTTCCCTAAATTCTCCCTCCGCCGAGGCAGCGGGGGAGGCGGCTGCTCCGCATGGTCCAGCCTCCAGGAGGGGCATCCTCCGCCTGCCTGGAGCCCTGAGGGACGGTGTAGGGCAGAGGCCCTGTCAAGCTGCGGAACCAGGGAACACTCACCAGGTTCCATGGCTAGCTGTCACCGCAGCACAGTTTAACTGGCCCTGGCTGATACAGCCTGGGAAATCCATTCCCAAAACGGACGCAAAGAAAGCGGGGGTGGAGGTCTTGGAGTTTGGTGTGTTTTAATTGAGTGTCCTAGACACTGTCCTTAGAAAGATGTGGAATTTGGTGAACACAGTTAGAAGCCTTCTTGCAAAAAAAGACTCAGTGCTGCCTGGACAGCGCACAAAAAACGAGCCTTGTGCCGTCGCAGCTGGACCTGCTGCTTTTTAAATCTGATGACTCAGCGGAGTTTTACGCGTATCTTTGAAGAACACACGTCAGTTAAAATGTCCTTCGATTTTGGTTTGTTTTGTGTTTCCCGGTGATTAGATTTGGTTTGCATCTTTGGGGCGGAAGCACACTAGAAATGATGTTTGGGTTCTCAGGGAGGCCCAGCAGAGGCGCACGCGCAGTGGCGCCTGGACTGAGGTTCGCTGTGAGCGCCTGGCTAGGTGCTGCCGGGTCCCTGCACTGGACAGTCACTAGCTTTCCTTCTGAAATGTGTGAATCATCCCGGGGTGACTGGGGGTGGCACAAGCACCCTGCCCCCAGCGGGCCTCACCGCCTCTCCCCGACGTCGGAGCCGCTGACCTTGGCCTGAGTTAGTTGTCCTGCAATGACCGCAGGTGACGTGAGCTGATTTCCTCGCGCCCCAGGGCCTGTCAGCGAGCCTCCCGCTCTCCCCGCCCACTCGGCTGTCGCCTTGCCTGGGGATTTGCTTGTATGTGTTTGCGCATCTCCTCTACGGATGGACTCGCGGATGCTTGCTTCATTCGATGGGCATTCACCCGTGACTTCTGCCCTACTGCGATGTCCGGAATGTCCCCGATTTGGCCCGGGGGACGAGCCTCTGTCCTTCCACCACCCCCGGCGCGCCTGTGAGCGCTGCCTTCGTTCCTGCACAAGGTGTTTAAGGCTCAGCGGGCGCCTTCCTGCCTCGGCTCCTGGGTCCCCTTTTCCTGGGAGCCCCAGCCCCTTTTAGGGAGGAAGGTCGATGGCACGGGAGACTACAGAGAAGCTGAGGAATCTTCTGGATTGAAGGAGACTAAAGAGATGTGATGCGGAACCCTAGATCCTCCAAACCAGGAACCAACCCTATAGAAGACACTGCCGGGGCGCGGAGTGAGGCCGGAGCCGGGACTGCCTGGTGGATTGGTCACAGGGACAGTGCCCCGTGGTGCCCATGCCGCGCAGCTTTAAGGCGAAATCCCCATTCTACGGAAACGTGGAGTATGAAGGAGGAAACGTGACTCACCCTCAGAAGCTTCACTCAGCGCCCACCCCAGCCAGGGTGACGCGTCCGAGCACGGATGGCGAAGCAGCTGGGGGCGAGGCTGCGCAAAGCGGGGATCACCAGGTCGTCTGGTTCTTTTTCCTTTAATGCCTTTTCAGTTTTTCTAAATTTGAAATGATTTCAAAATAAATCATTGAAAGAGAGAGAGAGGCTGGAAGTAAGAGCTCATGTGTTCGGGTCACGGTGGCTGGGACGGCTCCACCCGCCTGCACCCTCTCCACGCCCCGGAGGCAGCGAGGCCGGTCCTGGGGACATTGGGAGGTCACGACGCCATCAAAACGGGTCAGGCCGACTCAGAACCTGCGGGCTCCCCCCCAGCTCAGCCTCTGGTCCCCGCCCCTTCTCAGAGATTCTAGGGCTTGGGCGTGGGGACACGTAGGACAGCTGGGTGGAACTTGCATTAGCCCTGCAGGTGCTGGTGATAAAGTCAAAATAATCAGGAAGAGGACAATACCAGAGCGAGCCCCTGTTCTCTTCCTTACTGAGGAAGAGGCCGCGTGTGGGCGGACTTCTCAGGCTGAGGCTGGCCTGGCACTGGCCATCCTTGTCCAGCACACTTCCTCCTTAGTGGGACGAGGGCGTGGCCACACACAGCACCTGGCCGCACATCTGGCTGGGGAGGGATGATGGGGTCACGCAGAAGTCCCGCAGCCCCAGTGACGGAGCCCTGGGGTGGCACTTCCCTGCAACCCCCACCGTGCAGGCCTGGGAGATGCAGGAGAAACAGATGTGGGGCGTGAGGAGGGCCGTGTCCCAGGCTTTGACTGAGCCCCTGGGACGTGCTCTGCGAGTTGGGCCCTTGGCTTTGCCCAGGAAAGAATTCAAGAGAGAGCCATGGTTGAGTGAAGGTAGATTTATTCAGAGATACACTGAAGGCAATAGAAAGGCTATGAGCTGTAGGGGTTGGGTGCTCAGATTAAAAGTAGGCACACATTCCATAGACAGAATGCGGGCCGTCTCCAATGAGGTGGGGAGAGAGAGAGAGAGAGAGACACACACGGGGGCAGTGGCCTCGGGCAGTGTTGCCAGTTTCTATGGGCTTGGTGGCTTCACATGCTAGTAAGTGGAAGGACCAGTCTAAGTAGCCTGGGGAAGGGGCTGGGGTTCCCAGGAAGGAGGCCATTTCCCACCCTTTGACCTTGTGTGGCCAGCCTTGGGACTGCCCTGGCGCCTGTGGGCGTGTTAGTCACCATGTTAGCATATTACAGTGGGCGTAGAATGAGGCTCAAGCTCTGCTAGAAGTCAGATCGCCCACCGCCCTGAGCCTCAGGGCCTCCTGGGGGCTGAATCCCCCACCACTTTGATGTTAGCTGCTGTGGCGCTCTTTGAATGGCTGTGCCCCGTCCCCTTCCTGTCTCAGGGGCGCTGTGCCGAGAGGCCCGGACCCCAGGAGGGAGGGTCCCTGTGGCTCTGGCGGGTGGGCAGGGGCAGCCGGCCTTGACCGAAGACTTCCTGTGAGGCAGAGAGACCCCTGGTTTCCACGAGGCTGCGCCTTTCAGCAGCGCACACTCCCCAGGAAACGCGCTCGCATTTGAAAAATGCACCAAGCAGAGTACAGCTACCTAAACAGGCGGGACTCCAGAGCTTGCTTCTGACTTGAGCAAATAAGATTGGGGTTTGCAGTTTGCAAATTCTCCCCAGGGGTTATGTTTCGGGGTCACTCTGCACAATCTTGCTCTTAGAACAGTCTTCAAATAGAGAAAATGCCTAAAGCAAAAATCCTCCATTCCACTGGCTCCTCCCTCCGCCTGAGCCTGGCTCCCGCGGAGGGAGGGGGACCTTCTCTCTGCCTCCCTCGCTCCGACGGTCAGGTTCTCCCTCCAGGGGGCCTGAGAGGCTCTGGGCTCCTGTGGGGGTTACAGGACGCACTGGGGCGTCACCCGATCGTCCCGGCTGCACAGCATGGCCTGGACTTGTGTTAGACCAGGGGTGCCATGTGCAAAACTGCCCTCTGGTCACCGTGTGGATGCAGAAGGGCCAGGGAAACGTGCTCATTGTATTAAATGCAAATATTTAACTACCACTGCTGCCAGAGGGCTTGGAGCCCAGAGCGCAGGCAGAGCCCCTGACCCCAGGGGACATCCATGCCTCCTTGCTGCCTCTCAGGTGTCCCTTCCTCAGTCACGATCCCCTGCAGGGCAGGCAGGGTCTGCCCCTCTGGGACTCCGCCCTGCGGGGAGGCCCTGGCCCGGGAGAACGCCAGTGAGCGAGGTGAACACAGGAACAGAGGGACTCGGCCCCTCTCTGAGGTCTGAGACCTCCTTCCCAGGAGCTGGAGCCCCCACCCACCCCTGCGGGACCCACGTGTGCCAGCCCACAGTCCACCCTCTGCCCAGCCCCGCCCCAGCGGGGCGCTCGCTGCTCGCTGGAGCGCCCCAGCAGGAAGAGCCCCCGCCCGCACCCCACACACCCCGCCTTCCACCTGCAGGGCGGGTCAGGCCCTCCCCTTTGGTCAAGTGCGTTCTGCATTTTTTGAGATGACAGGTGCTTGTTAAGTGTTCACTTTGCACAAGTTACTGTTCCAGCATCAGCATCGGGCACCGTCCCTGCCACCCTCCTGGGGGGGGGGCTCCCCCAGCCCTCGGCGTGACTGCCCCGTGGCCCTTGTCCCCAGCCTCCATCCTGCCCCCACCCGGCAGATGCCGGCCCGTCCCTTCCCAGCACACCCGCTCCTCAGCCTCCAGCCCCTTGTGTCCTTTTCTCCCCCCTCCCTGCTCCGTCCTGCTTCATCCTCAAGTCCAGGAGCATAAATGTGGGCGTCCCCAGCTCAGCACCCCACACCCCTCCTCTCTGTGGACTTGCTCCCAGGCCGTCTTATCCAGTCACAGGGTTTCAAGGACTGTCTCTCTGCAGGGACTCCTGAACTTACATCTCCAGTCCCCACGTCTCCCCTCCCTCTGTCCCTCTGTCCCTCCCTCCCTCCTTCCTTGAATTCACAGCCAAACACTCCGCAGACTTGAATGTTTAATGAACATCTCAAGTGTTATATGTGTGACTCCAGGCTCTTGATTTCTCCTCAAAACCTGCTCCTCCCTATCTTCCCGCCTCCGTAAAGGGGAAAATGTTCTTTCCATTTCTTAGGCCAAAGTCCGGGGATGTCACCAATTAAAACTTCCCTCTGCCTTTCACACCTTGTCTTTGATCCGTGAGCAAGGCTGCTACCTCCACACATCCTCATTCCCAGCCCCACACCCCCGTACCCAGCCCCACACCCCCAAGCCCACACCCCCATCCCCAGCCCCACACCCCCGTCCCCAGCCCCACATTCCTGTCCCCAGCCCCACACCCCCGTCCCCAGCCCCACATCCCCGTCCCCAGCCCCACATCCCTGTCCACAGTCCCACACCCCCATCCCCAGCCCCACACTCCTGTCCCCAGCCCCACACCCCTGTCCCCAGTCCCACACCCCTGTCCTCAGCCCCACACCCCCAGGCCCACACCCCCGTCCCCAGCCCCACACCCCCGTTCCCAGACCCACACCCCCATCCCCAGACCCACACCCCTGTCCCCAGGCCCACATCCCCGTCCCCAGTCCCACATCTATGACTGCATGTTGGGCAGGTACCATGAAGGTTCCAGGGAGACCTGCGGTGTGCACATGCTATGAAGGGGAGGGCGAGAGGCAGAATCAGATGCAGGCGTCCTGGAGGTGATCGCATCCTATTGCAGGAAATGTGGTGGAAAGGAGGGAGAAAGGAGTTTGGTCTCACGAGAACATCAACTTCGTGAGAGCAAGGACATGAGTCCTTCACTGAGGTTCTTCCAGCATCTCAGCAGGCCTGGAAGCAGGGGGTGCCTGTTAGATAGAAGTGGAAGGAGAGGGAGGAAAGGAGGGAGGGAGGGGGAGGGGAGGAGGGAGACATCCCTTTGCCCTCATACTGTCCTGAGGCCACATCTGGGCCCCTCACGGGGACAGTCTGCTAAACGCCCCACCTCACCAAAGGCGCCTCAACTTCTCTTTGGAAGGAGGGGGACTCAAGCGTGCCTCTAACTCAACCACCGCGTCCCTCTTGGTGGACCCCTCTCGCTTTGGGAGACACAAGCTGACACCCAGCGGGTGACCCCGTGGCTTCAGAGCTGCCCCAAAGTCACCCCATTTAAAACCCACTGTGCTTTCAGCGCCCGGAGGCGATGTGTCCCTTGCCCCTGGGGAGGTGTGAGTGCTGACGTTCCCTCAACAAGTAAGGACGTGTGTTACGCATGGTGAGCGCGGCCCTGAGTTTGGGGTGAGAGACAGGGTCAGACTGGCAGTGTGGGAGGAACGGGTTTCCCTCTGCCAGAGCGGGGCTGGCAGAAGCCGCCGGCTCACGGCCAGGTGGGGTGGCCAGCGCCGGTCACCAGCGAGCCGGGGAAGCCCCGGGGTGGCCAAGCAGGGATGGGGGTGGGTGAGTCCATTTTCATTCGGGCTAGGATAAAGAAAAGTCTATTTGTAAACAGACCTACATGAAAATAAACACGAAACGAATACATGTATAAATAAGAATAAAAATGCAGTATCAGTAAAACCTGCAGACACCCTCCCTGCCACTCACTAGCCAAGGAGGAGGCGGATGGCGTGAACCGTGGGGCGGACGGGCGCCTGCTGCGCCCTCCGGCTCAGCCTGCCCGCTGGGCTCGCGCGGAAAACGTTTCCCGCCTCCCGGCGCTGTGCAAGGGGTTCAGCTTTTCTCCTGTAAGTAAAACGTTTGTTCCCCCCAAGCACTGGCAGGGCTGGGCTGGAGCCTCGCCGGAGGCACGTGATGATGACGAGGCGTGGGAGAGGCCGGGGTCTTTGGGGCGCGCGGGACACACCCCAACGCGGACGCGGCAGGCAGACGTGCCCCCACCTCGTCACGCACGGAGACGGGAGGAAGGCTGGCGGCTTCGAGGACGGCCCCCCCGGCCCCCCTGGCGGAGGCCGGCCCCCCGCCGGGCTGCCCAGCCTGCGCCCCGACCGCTGGGATCCCGAGCGGAAGCCTTTGCGCTCGGCCTCGGCCCTGAGATGCGCACACTCGGACCACCTCATCGCCGTGCGATGCTCCGCAGCAGGCGCGCTGCTGAGGGTGAAACCTCTTACAATAAACAAACACGTTGGCTCTACAAAGACGGTCACCAGAGACCTGGCTCCACGGAGCTGCTGCCCTTCCTGGGCGGCGGACCTCCGCGCATCTCCGCCCGGCCCGGCGCACGGACGCCAGGTGTCTGGCGGCGGCTGCGGGGACCCGGGGCCGCCCGGGGAAACAAAAGCCAGGTCTCTCCGCTTAGCTTCCCGACGGCACCTGACTGGGGCGACCCGGAGACAAGTGGGCGCAGGGCTCCGAGTGACACCGCGCTTTGTCACAGCAGCTCTCACTGCAGCCTGACTTCTCACACCAGCTCCCTCTCAGCCTCGACGGGCTGGTCCTCGCCCCAGCGTGGCTCTGGCCTCCCCGGCGGACTGCCCACTGGGGGACAACGAATTTGCTCTCTGGGACCCAAGAGGTCTCCAGAACGCTGCAGAAATTCAGGGCAGGGAGGAAAGGCAGAAATTTCATCCAAACTCTAGAGGCTTTCTCTAACACGCTGAGACACGACAGACACTCTGTTAGAAGCTGGAAAAGGCGCTGAATGTGGAATCAGGAGGCGTGGGGCCCAGCGACCCTGACAGCGCGACCTCGAACACACGCTGCGCGACCGCCTGCCTGGGGGAAGGGTGCTTGCCTCCGGAACGAACGGAGACGCCCTTTGCTCTCTTGGCAAACACCCAGGCTGCATTTTCAGAGGGCGGGTCCAGGGACAGCCCAAGGATGGAGTGCAGGCAAGGGCGTCCCCAGGGGAAGGGGAGAGAGCAGGAGGGGACAAGTGCGCCACACATGGGATGTGTGCGGCGGGGCGCGAGGGCTGGACCAGCGCCTACCGCCTCCGCCTCACTCAGCCCTGTCAGCACAGGGTGGAAATTTCCCAAGTGAATGGACTGAAGAACGTGGAGGCTTCTGGGAAAACAGACGCAGGACTCTGAGGCAGTGACAAGGTGCCCCTTGAAGAAGGCATCCTTATAGTGGAGAGAAGATAAGGTGTTGGAATACCAACTTTCAAAGCATCTCCTGGGTGGGATGGGGGCCCGGGGGCCGGTGAGGACCCGGCCGGCGCTGCCCCACAGTCCTGCCTGGCCCGCGAGCTGTCAGTTCTGAGAACAACCAGCCACAAGCTTTGCTGCTGGGCAGCCTTTCGCCAGCTACCCCGTGAGTCTTCCGTTTCTCAGGGAAGAGAAGTCTCTCGAGTCCCACCTCCTCCAGGCCTCCCAAGCACAGCCGCCACTCACACCCCAGGGCTGCATCTTGGAACCCGGCGTTCCCTCTCTGGGGCCGACCCGGAGGCCGTCACCCACAGCAGCAACACTGGCTTCCTTCTCCTTACAGTGAGCGGGCGCCTGAAGCGGTGCCGGTGCACGTACACCCGGGGCCGGGGTGGGCGTGTGTGTCTGAGTCGGGGTTCGCCCCGAGCCACGCCCGCCCACTTACTCCAAGCCCAGCACCGCACCCAGCGGACTTGGAGGGGAGATGTTGTGTGCGGTCGCCATGGAAACATTCTCCCCCACCCCACCCCCACTTGCCACTCCCTGGTTTTAAGCTTAGTTCTGTAAAAACATGCAATTCAGCTGGCAGGAGCTTTCAGATTTAAATATAGAGATTGGATTAAATTGGTGTTGAAACTGTGTTTGAATCCATAGTGCGAGAAACGAATAAAACCTGATAATGTTATGGAATGTGGGAGAAAATAAGGCGGGGGTTAGAGCCACATCAGACTCTGTCTTCAATGTCAAGCGCTGCTCGATTTAGCTTCAGTGTTTGCTGCTGCGTTAACGTGTGTGCTAAGATAGCTTTAAGAGGAAAATTAAGGTTTTCTTTTTTTTTTTTTAATTAAGTGAGACTCTAAGTTCTGCTTACATAACGTGTTTTTTGTGTCAGCTTGCGGTAGAGTGCCCAAAGGCTGCAGCCTCACTCCTCCCTCCTGTCCCTGAAATTTGAGTTGCCCTTGGGACCTGCTTTAGCCAATGAATGGAGCAGAAGAGGTCCTGGCCTCCGTGCCGTGAGGACACCGGCCGTCCACGTCGCTCCAGCCCACAGTCCAGGGAGTGGGACCATCAGCTGACCTCGGACACGTGCGGCACCAGAACTGCCCGCTGAGCCCAAGCCAAACTGTGAGCTCTCAGAACTATGAGTAAATACATGATGGCTGGGGTTTCTTTTTTTTAATTTTTTATTGATGTGCAGTTGATTTACAACGTTAGTTACAGGTGTACAGTCAAGTGATTCAGTTACACATATATACACACATGTACTTTTCTTTTCAGATCCTTTCCCATTATATGTTAATACAAGAAATTGAAATAGTTTCCTGTCCTTACAGCAGGGCCTTGCTGTTTATCTGTTTTATATACAGTAGCGTGTGTCCGTTAATCCCTAACCTAATTTATCCCTCCCCGCCCTTTTCCCTTTGGTGACCATGGTTTGTTTTCTATGTCCATGAGTCTGTTTTTGGTTTGCAAATAGACTTTGTATCTTTTTTTGTAGATTCCACACAGACATGGAAACAACCTAAATGTCCATCGACAGATGACTGGATAAAGACGACGTGGTCTATATATACAATGGAGTATTACTCAGCCATAAAAAAGACTAAAATAATGTCACTTGCAGCAACATACATGGGCCTAGAGATCATCATATCGAGTGAAGTAAGTCAGACAGAGAAAGACAGATACCTGCATGTTGTTTTAAGATACAAAGTTTTGAGGTGCTTTCTGTGCGACAAAGACTAACAGCAACAAGGTCCAACCGTAAAGCATTCGGTTATCTGTGTTGAAGGAAGTAGGAAAAAAAAAAACAGCCGTTGCTTCCCTCTTCAATGTAGGACATTGAATGGCGTCTGGATGAACAGGGAGCGTTGCTTCATGGAAACCCCATGAAGTGGAGATCCTACAATCGTCTGAGACCTTCCGGCCCCTGGCTGTCTCTCCATGAGAGGACAAGTAGGCCCTCCAAGCCAAGCCCCCGGGGGCTAAGCTACAGGGGGCTCCAAGCTGCTGCCCGGCCTCGGGCTGGTCTGAGCATCGAGTGGAAATGGGCCACCAGTGGGCTTGGGCACGTTCCTTGTAGAGCAGTCTGGACATTTTTGTGCAGGCTGTCATGGTCATGAACTTGACTGTCCAAACAGTGCTGAGGGAACCGCAGGATGACAGCCGAGTGGCCCTCCGCCCAGGCTCCCAGCCGCAGTGGGCACTTCCGTCAGTTGACCGAGGAAACAGCAGGGCCCCTGGCTCTTGGCGCACGTGGACCTCAAGCAGAAGGAGAGCCAGCCTGGGGTCGGAAGGCCTTCTGAGTTGAGGTCTGCTGACCATAGCTCTCAAGATGCTGGCCTGGGCCTGAGCTTTATTCAGGGCACATGTGAAGCTGGGCGGAGGTCCTCCCGGTGCCTCGTCTGCAGGACCATCCTCGGCACTTTGTAATGTCACTCAGTGCCCAGGAAATATCTGTGAATGATGATGAGAGTTGCTGTCTTTGGATGAGTCTCGCACTGAGGACCGGAACGCGCACGGGGGTTATAAACGTTCCCACGGTGCGGTTTTCCCACCACGCACTTGACTTGCACACGGCCCCTCCCCCACTCCACTCTGCGTCATACTGGGTGTCTTTACCATGGAAATGGGAAAAAGCAGGCGCGCCGCCAGGGTCTGCTCCTGCTCGCTGCTGCTTCTGAGAAACACTCGGAGGCTCGGATGGGCAATCTGGCTGGTGTATTAATGAGTTTTACCATTTTTGAATACAGAAGGCATCAGACGTGCACTTGTAATCCCATCTGATCTCGCCAACAACCCTTCCAGGCAAATGGCATTATCCTGTGTTAGACATTAAGACACGGGGCTCAGGGAGGACAAATCCCTGCCAAGGTCAAAAGGCAGGGATGGAGGACCGGCGGGCTGGATGTGACACAGAGAAGAGGGTGGGTCAGAGCCCGGTCTGGCGCTGCCTCCTACCTTTCCAAGGAGCCCCTCACTCTGATGTCTTTTCCAAGGTACCCAGACGACTCCAGCTGAGAGAGAACAGATCCCATTTGCATGTTTCTTGAAAAACAACCATTTGGGGTTGTACAAAGTATTCAGGATTCAGACTCGCATCTCGAAATGATTTGGGAATGTGTGCTTATGAACACCCAAAATGCTGCATCAGGAGGGACGTGCTGGGTGACGTTCAGGGGCGGCCGTGGACCATCTGCCACGGGGCAGCCTGTGCCAGCACGGTCCCGCACGTGACTGCCAGCACCGCGGCAAGAAGGCATCCTAACACAGCTCCCCGGTGTCCTCGCCCCTTGTCATACATTTCTGCACCGGTCACCCGGGTGCTGGACTTCCAGGGAGAACTCCAACCCGCCAGATCATGTTTAATTCACGTGGGCAACGCCCACATTTCAGTTATTTTTGTAAGTCTAAGATATTATTACCGAGCAGCAGAACAGTCAACTAATTACCACTCGGTTGAGTTGCCTGCCTTTGTCATTAAGGCAGGAGCAACATCTTGCTAATTCTATGTCTAATTCCAAGAGGCGTCCTGCTGCACCTGCTCCACCAGTCGGCTGGCTCCAGAGAGAGGCGGGACGTCCCCCCGTCTCATGTGCTCAATGGCAAGGAACCTACTGTGTGTCCATAAGGGGAGACTTCCACACCGTTTGACCCCAGGCGTCCCCAGCCCATCAGAGATACAGCTTCCACGTCCGCACGTCCGCCAGTATCCTCGGGGACATTTTCCGACCAGGTGATGTAGAGCTGCACAACTCAGCCTGAGGTGGGGCGAGGCCGTCCTCAGGAGAGAATCCGGTGCGGCGTGACTTCAGGCTTCACGCTGAGGCATCGTGGAGTGAAGGACCCTCTGCCCGGGGCTGGGGTGGGATGTGGGGAGCTTGTGATGACACCCGCCTTGCGTTGTGAGAATGAAGTAAGGGAGTAAAAGCGGCGCCCTTAGGACAGTGGTATCTGACCCCGTGGGTGACATCGCCGTCAGCACCGGGGGCAGCAGGCGGTCCCCAGGGCTGGCTGCGCCGGCTCCTCCCCGGGGGACGTGCTGCTGGGCGCACCAGCAGGGGGCCTCTGACCCCCACCGTTTGAACCTGGCCGGTCTTAGTCACTTAGTGGACCAACGGAATGTGGAGGAAGTGACCTTCTGGGGACCCCGACTCCATCAGCAATCCACGCAGCTTGTGCCCGGGTCTCCTGGGTGACCTCCCCGGGGAACCCGGCCACCGCCGCTCACGGGGACGTGCCAGTCGGCCGCCCCGGCTCAGCCCCAGCCCGCAGAGTCCCCTCTCCGCTGTGGGACCGCCTTTTCCTCAGCCTTCCCGAGGCATAACTGACGTGCGGCCCGGTGCCAGTCCCAGGCGCACCGCGGTGACTTGACTTCCGTGCGTCGTGGGACAATCGCCACAGCAGACTCGGTGAACGCCCGCCGTCTCGTACAGACACGACACTGAAGAAATAGAAACGCTTTCTTCCTCGTGATGAGAACTCTCAGGACTGACCCTCTCCACAACCGTCAGGCATGACGCCCAGCAGCGTGAACTGCCGCTGTCCTGCTGTGCGTGACACCCCTGCCGCTCATCCCATAACTGCAAGCGTGCGCCCTTTGACCCCCTCCACCTAACTCCCCTCCCCCCACCCCCTTCTCTAGTGACCTCGAATCTGTTCTCTTTTTCTATGACTTTGTTTCTTTGTTTGTAAAGTGTAACTGGCTTGTGCTTATGGCACTACGTTGGCTCCTGGTACACGACACAGTGATTCGCTATTTCTGTACAGTTTTAAATGCGCGTCACAGGCAGCCTAGCTGTGACGTGTCACCGCACAAAGACATTGCGTAACTGTTAGCCACGCTCCTCCCCCTGGGCTTTTCAGCCCCAAGACCCAGTTACTTCCTAGCTGGAAGTTTGTACCCCTTCATCCCCCACACCTGCTCCTCCCTCCCCTCCCCCCCAGCCCCTCTGGCAACCGCCTGTTCGGTCTCCGTATCTATGCCCCTGTTTCTGTTTAGTTATGTTTGCTGATTTGCTCTGTTCTTTAGATTCCACGTAAAAGTGAAATCATATAGTATTTGTCTTTATCTGACTCATTTCACTTAGTTTAATACTTTCTAGGTCCATCCACACTGTTACAAGTGGAAAAATTTCATTTTTTTGTGTGGCTGAGTAGTAGTGCACTGTGTGCATGTATCACATACATATATATACACACACACATATATGTACACATGACTCGTTTATCCAGCCTTCTGCTGTTGGACACTTAGACTGCTTCCACATCTCGGCTACTGTGAATGGTGCTGCTGAGAACACTGGGGTGCGTGCATTTTTTTCTAATTAGTGTTTTCCTTTTCTTTCAATAAATAGCCCCAAGTGGAATTGCTGGATTGTATGGTAATTACATTTAAAATTTTCTTAGGAATCCCCACAATGTTTCTTATAGCATTAGAACCAGCTGACAGTCCCACCAACAGTGCGTGAAGGTGCCCCTTCCTCCACCCCCTTGCCAGCACTCGTCTGTGGTCTTTTGGATGATAACTGCTCTGACAGGTGTGAGGTGGCGTCTCGTCGTGGTTTTGATTTGCACTTCCCTGTTGTAGAGCATCTTTTCGGGTGCCTGTTTGCCATCTGTACATCTTTGGAAACCGTCTGTGTCCTCTGCCCATGGTTTAATTGGGTTGTGTATTCTTTTCACATTGAGTGGCAAGGGTTCTTTGTATATTTGGGATGTTAACCCCTTGTCGGATATTGCACCTGCAAAAATAGTCTCCCATTTGTTTCACTGATGGTTTCCTTTGCTGTGCAAAAGCTTTTTAGTTTGATATAGTCTCATTTCTTTATTTTTGCTTTTGTTTCCCTTGCCTGAGGAGACATATCCAAAAAAAAAAGTTGCTAAGACTGATTCAAAGAGCAAACTGCCTATGTTTTCTTCTAAATGTGCTATGGTTTCAGGTCTTACAATTAGGTCTCTAACCCACTTTGAGTTTATTTTTGTCTGTGGTGTTAGAGAATGTTCTAATTTCATTCTTTTACATGTAGCTTCCCAGTTTTCCCAAAACCGTTTATTGAAGAGACTGTCTCTTCCACACTGTATATTCTTGTGTCTTTTGATGTAGACTAACTGCCCACATCAATGTGGGTCATTTCTGGGCTCTCTGTTCTGTTCTGTTGAGCTATGTGTCTGTTTCTGTGCAGTTGCCATACTGTTTTGATGGCTGCAGCTTTGAAGTATAGTTTTAAATCAAGGCAAATGATGCTTCCTCTTATGTTCTTCTTCCTTAAGATTGTTTTGGCTGTTTGGGGTCCTTTGTATTTCCACACAGATTTTAGAATTGTTTGTTCCAGTTCTGTGAAAAGTGCCAGTGGTATATTGGTAAGGATTGCACTGAATATGTAAAAGCCTTGGGTGGCATGTTCATTTAAACAATATTAATTCTTCCACACCATGAACACGGTGTATCTTTTCATCTGTTGGTGTTGCCTTCAGTTCCTTTCCTCAGTGTGTTACAGTTTGCCGAGCACAGGTCTTCTACCTCCTTGGTTAGACTTATTCCCAAGTATGGAGTATTTTAGATGGGATTGTGATGGGATGAGTTTCTTAATTTCTCTTTATGAAAGTGAAGTATTGGTGTGTAGAGATGCGACAGATCTCTGCATATTCATTTTGTATCCCACGACTTTACCAAATTCATTGATGAGTTCTAAGTGTTTTGGTGGCATCTTTAGAATTTTCTTTGTATAGTATCATGTCGTATGTAAACAGTGACAGTTTTCTTTCTTCTGTATTTGTGTCTCTTATATTTCTTTTTCTTCTCTGATTGCTGTGGCTAAGACTTCCAATACTATGTTGAATGAACAGCTGTGAGAGTGAGCTGCCTTGTCTTGTTCCCGGTCTTAGAAGAATGCTGTTAGCTTTTCACCATTGAGTGTGATGCTGGCTGTGGGGTTGTCATATGTGGCCTTCATTATGTTGAGGTACGTTCCCTCTATACCCACTTTGTTGAGAGTTTTATCATAAATGAATGCTGGATTTTGTCAAAAAGTTTTTTCTGCACCTATTGAGATGATCGTATGATTTTTATTCTTTAGTTTGTTGCTTTGGTATATCGCTGCCTGGAGCTTCAGCAAGATGCCCTACTCAGCTGAAATGTCCACATCCCTGCCCAGGCTGGTCAGCCATGAGGTCACTCCCATCCAAGGCAGCTGGGGAGGTGGGTCAGGAGAGCTGAGAAGATAGAGGAACCTTGAAGTTTCCGGAATGATAGGTACTACTGTCGTGTCAAGACCCCACACATGGAAAGATGGAGGGAGGAGAGACATGTTTGGGCCCCTCCCTCACCACGTCCCCAGTTTAAACTCCTCAGTGCCTTCCTCTGCAGTCTGAGCTCAGATGCCCAAATGTCCTGTCATTGGTCTGGGCTCCACTGTCCTTTGACCCTTGGGTTCTAGCTCTGCCCTCTCTTTCCAAGGAAGGCCCTCCTGATTTCCTGCCTGTAGAGGACTGTATGTCCCACATGCTGTGTGCAATCCCCATGGGGCTGTGTGTCCAGCCCCCACTGACCTCTGCTTCCATGGTGACATCACCTGATGAACTGTGTGCTCAGCGCTGAGGACAGATGATGATAATATTGCCTCTTGTCCTTTAAATGGGGATTTTTGAAGGAGAAGTTATTTTATCACAGAGGAGCACCTCTATACTGGATGTCCGGTCATTAATGGCTCAGAGGCTGGGGGACCATGGGGCTCAGAGCTCAGTGTCAACCAGGAGAGGAAGGGAAGCCTGTGTGTGTCATAAAGGAGAGGAGCTGCCCTTCTGGAATCCTCACTGAGGAACAGAAGTCACAACAGCAAAACCTCTGCAGACAGAAGTGAGCCAGGCAGCAGCTCGGAGGCGTCCCCCACCCCCATCCAGGATGCTCACACATGCCTGGCCCTTCCAATGGACACTAAAGCCAGTCATATTCGTCACCTAGAGGGGAAATGAGCCTCAGAGGGACAGACTCCTTGGAGAGCTGATGTCAAGTAGAACACAACCGCTATACAGTCAGGTAACAGGGTCTGAGACGTGCCATGGGGAGCGCTATCAACCATGCCCTCTGTGCAATCATAGCGCAATAAACCGGCGACTGTTGCTGTAATTAAAGTGCTTTTAATAATAACGGACCTTCATGTTTGTGGAACACTGAAGCATGCTTGAGTACTGTCATAAAATGGAGGAAAATAAAGGAACACTTGATTCTTCATTAAATCCTAAAATGTTCTCACTCTGAGGCAAGTAAAATCAACCATCCATCCAACAAACATTTCCTACGTACAGATGTGGACGGTGGGCAACTGGGTGACTTCAACACAACTGCACAAGCATATTCAAAGGCACAGATATTGAAACAGAGCCTTCCGTGTAAAATTCTTAATAATGTTGTCTGAAATTTTGCTTAATAAATATTATTGCGCAAATGGAGAATTAAATGGATGAAGAATGAACGGCTAGTGAAGCAGATTATGAGTATTGTATTCCAATTTGACATGGAAGAGAAAGAGATGTGCATCCTTGGATGACAAATGGCCTCAAAGAGCTGGAGCAGCAACCACTTTGGAAAAACTGACACTAAACAGGAATGGGAGCAAAGTTCTAGCTTGAGCCTAGGAACAATTAAAACTTGCCCCTCATACATATGACAAGACCTTATTTCTTCTCAGCAGCTCTGGTGTCAGTGGCCCGGGAGGATTCATTGCCTGCAAGTTCAACACCAGCCAGCAGGCTTACCACACACACTACATGAGCCCAGAGGGACATGTCCACACCGGTTTGCACTAGTTGGGGTCGCAGATGCAGGGAGACTTCCTTATCTGCAAGTTGAATCCGGCTACCGGAAAATCCAGCTCCAAAAGGTGTCTTTCCATTGTCTTTCAAATTAGGGGCAGCCTCGTTCCACAACATTTGGACCAGCACTGAGCGAGGTCATCTTCCAAAGTCACAGCCAAACTCTTCTCTGGGGCCACGTTGTGCTCTCAGATACGTTCACATGTGATATGATGTGAGAGCAAGAGAAACATCTGCCTGAAATTTCAAGTTGGAAATCACATTCTTTGCCTTTTCTTCTTTTTCAATTTTCAGCCAAAAGGGTAATGCAACCCTGCTTACAATTTCTACTTATTCTTGCTTGTGGACGGAAACTCCTTTCCCCGTGGTCCACCCTCACATGACCTCACACTGTGAAGGTTCGGCTTCGGCAAGGGGACAGCCACTGTTCGGCGGGCAAGGAGCCCACCCTTGGAGTTGGTTTTCCCAGCTATCTGATGAGGCTGCACTGGGGTGTCTGCTGAGCAGGAATGACATTGGGCCATAGAAAAGGCAGCTGACTTGGCTAAAGCCACAGGGCTATGAAGTTGAATGGTCCAAAATGACAATATTTGACTGTTTTTGGACATACACAAATAACAATTTTATAGAGTTCAAACCAGTAAGAAAATAATGCAGCCAAGATGCAGGCTTAGATTTTCTAAACTTAAAGTTTAGTTCTTTTTGAGTAAATAATCAATCTTTTGGGGGGGAAACGGATATTTTACCCTCTTACATTAACTCCTTAACCTCCTTCCAGCTTGTGTAGCTGGAGCCTCACGAACCCCTTGAGGGTGGCCAGGTGTGAGGTTAACCTGATCTGAATGAGGACCCAGGCTCTGAGGAGGCCCTGACGAGACAGAGGTCAGCAGCTCCCCTGGACAAAGGGAATTGCTGTCCCAGAGAAGCTAGGACTCAGGTTTTGGATCGCATGTCTCTTCAAACGTTTGCAACGGCCCAGGGTTACATTTCATTCCTCCATGTTGCACTGTGAAGCTGAGGTCCAAAATCACACATGGAGCCAACTACCGTGGGATTTTTGCCCAAGTCTGACTCACCCTAAAAGTCCACATTCTGTCTTCCTAACCCACACCTTCCACTCAGCCTCCCAACCTCCAGGACAGGCTGTCTGATTAACGCAAGACACATCACCAAGAAGGAGGTGAGCGCTCCCCCCAAGTGTTGGGAGGAAGTTCCTGAAAACCCTAGATGTGGAGGGAATCCGCCCTCCAGGCGTGCAACGCAGCGCCCAGGTCTCAGCCAACTCCAACTGCAAATCTGTTACATGCACTCTTTTCCCCCAAATGCAGTACTGCTTTCAGAAGACTTAATGACACGTGTTTTCAGTAATCATTACTAACCTTATTACATCTCAGCAATGCTCCAAACCAGAGCAAGAATTCAATTGCAGCGTGTCCTGAAATGATCTTGCAAAAGAGAGAGGTGAAATTCCCAAGTCTGACAAGCAATTCTGAGTGCAATATCTGTGAAGACCACGGTAATTGTTTGCTTGTGCCACCTTGGGAGGCGGCATCTGCAGCCCTGGGCAGAGCTTACACAGCGGAGTGCTTGTGATGAGGCACCCCACTGGTTACTCATAAAAGATTTACAAATATGCCAACAACGAACCTTGGATATGAACTGGGGAGGAATCTGACAGCCTTCCTGTCTCAAGAACCCGTATCTGTGGGGATGAGATGTTAGGAGTCTTGCATTGGGATTGCATGGAGCAAGGCTCCAATGACATTCCTGCCACTGCTTGTCCCCAGCCATCACCTTCTGCCTCTTGGTGTGTGAATCCCTTGCCTTCAGGACAAACAGGTTGACTGAGCCTAGCACCTGGTATGTGGTGAGTATGCAATGTAATTATCATCACCATCCTCATCACAACCATCATTATCACCACCACCACCATCACCACCACCACCATCACCACCACCATCCTCATCACCAGCACCATCCTCATCATCACCACCATCCTCATCACCACCACCATCACCACCATCACCACCACCATCATCATCATCTTGTGGCTTCTGCTGTTCTTATTAGAATTAATTTTTGTTTAAAGAATGGATGACCATCCCACTGATATCTCAGACATAACACAGACTTCCCGTTGAAAGTGCTTTGGTATTTGGTACTTCAAGGGCGCATCTCAGCACACCCACCAGGGAAAGCAGGGCACACACCTGGTTTTCTCTTGACCCAATTGCTGATGAGGAGCAGATTCAGCAAAGAGACCCTCTCGACCACCAGTGGGCTGCCCTGCCCACCTCCACCTCCTCACTAAGGGACACTGCAGAGTCCTGGACAGAACTGTGCCCCTGTTCTCTACAGCTCCTCAAAATTGGGCCCCATCCTTGGCCTGGACCGAATACATTCATCAAATGATGCAGACGCCTTCTCTCTCTCATCCTTCACTGAGAGCAGACTGACAGGAGGGAGTGTTAACCAGGGATGATGGCGAGGGATGGAGAAGAGGCAAGGGGAAGGAGAAAAGGGAAGGAGCCCGAGGGAGTGGTGACCGTGTCCCTCCCTGGAAGTAAGGGGCTCCAGTGGGAAGAAAGGCCACTCGGAGCTTCGGAAACAGTGGAGAATTCCCTGAGCCCCAGAGCGGAGTCCGGTTGTGGGGAACCTTCATGAGTCGCCAGGCTTCCGCAGCATCCCTCAGGAGCCTGCTTCCCAACCCCCTCCCCCAGGGTGAGCCCCTGTCCGGTGGGTGGGGCGGGGGCATCTGGGCGTCACAGCCATGCTCCGAGGGGCCGGGCCAGGGGTGAAGCCGTGCCCTGGGGGCCTGCTCTCTGCCCTCCAGAGCCCCCGTGAGAAGGCTTCGTCTGCCTCCCTGCGTGAGCTCTGCTCTCCAGGGCAGGCTCTCCTCACGCTGGAAAGGCTCTAGAACAAGCACCTCTTGGTTATTCCTCAACTGGCTTAGGATTTATCAAGAGAAAGAAGCCAGCTAGGCACCTCCTTAAACCCCGACGTGCAGCACATTTTGCAGGAAACCTTGGTCATGACAATTGATAACTAGACTGGAAACCAAAGGAGCAATGGGGCGGCCTTGGCTTCAGTGTGGCCGGGATGGAGGGACAGGACTTGAGCCAGGCTGGTCTCTCTCCACCACACTGGCCGCAGCGAGCCCAGGGCTCCCGGCGTTTTTGGCTGACGCTCACCTGCGCAGACACGGCGCCTCCAGCCTGTGCCGCAGAGACTGCGGTGTCAGAGGCCGGGTGAGCAAAGGGGGGCAGTGAGGTCCCGGCAGACACGTCTCAGATGGACTGAGCTTCTACGACCTGGAGACACCACAGTGGCCACGAGATGTTTGGGTTGCAGGTCACTAATGGGTGAGTCTGGAGCCTCTAGGCTGTAAGGACTGGCACGAAAGGACATGAGATAGGGGCCCAAATCCACCCCTCTTCATCTTAGCTTGAAAAACATGGAGCCCAGGAGGGCAGGGGCCGGAATGGTTTCTTACATGTCCCCAGACTCCTGGACGTGGCTCCCACAGCACAGTCTCAGGGAGGATCTGAATGTGTAATCCTACAGGCCTGGTGAGGGCTTTAATGGGTGAGATCACGAGGAATTGCAGGAGGGCGATTACGTGAGGGATGCAGTTCACTGCTGGTCCAAACCCCGCAACGGGGAGCCCTAGACTTGCAGAGCAGATGGTTTGGAACCAGAGAAGAACCTTCACCTGGGTATCCGGGAGAGCAGCAGCAGGTTTTAGCTCTGGGTGGCGGAGAGGAAGCCGGGGGTCAGGTTCTGAAGGAAGACAGGGGCCCCTGTGTGGGAAGCTTGATAGTCCAAAGAAGATACTCCACATTTATTTCTCTTAAAGACAGGACAGTAAAGGGCAAGTATTTTGTTGTAAGTGGGACTGAAATGCTCTTTCTCTGATGCAAGAAATCAACAGAAAAAGAGAAGGGGAAAACTTGAAATGTGGACCCCACGACAGCCCCCCAGAGGACAGCAGCGAGGGCTCGGGAGAGCCGGCTTCAGGTGTGGGGCCAGCTATGACAAGCCGTGTGTTACCTCCCGACAGGTTAGAGGGGCTCACAGTGACACAGCTGCTCCGTGTGTGGGCAGCAGGTGTGGCGTGATCCAAGTGCACAGGCCTGGGGAGCATGGGGGCAGGGATGAGCCCTGTGGTCCCCTATCAGTCAAGGCCAGTTGCAGGGTAAACATGGGTCTGAACTGGGAATGGACGTCTGCTCCTGGGCTCCCAGCCCACCCAGGGGAAAGAGCACTGGCCGGGCGGCCCCGACCCCAGGCTCCTGAGTGCGCTTCTGCTGAGGGAGAAGTGAGTGGCAGAATCTAGAGGAGGCAGAGAGGACAAATCTGAGACCCCAAACCAAGACCAACTGAAAAGCACGAAAGCCTCTTGACCCCTCACTCTCGCTCCTGCAAGGGGAAGACAAAGGAAGCCTCAGTTCCAGGTTAAAAATGCTACCACTCAGGCCACCTGGACACGGGAGAGGGAGCACTGGAGACAGATTTCACTGGCTGGAAAAACATGTGACAGCAGGAGACGGTTCTGCTGCCACCGAAGAGGCCTCATTTACTCAAGGTCTCAGTCACCCGAAGGCCAAGAACAGAGTCAGGAAGAGCTGAGGTGTCCTCTGACCCCGCAGCCTCCTGGGGGCCCTGGCGTCCACAGCATCAGAGGCAGGTTCTGCTCAGGAATCTGATGAGAGGGCTCTCTGGCCGAGACCAGCATGGGATGGACGTTCGATGTCAGAGGCTCAGGCCATTCCAGAGCAAGGGGCAGCTGCCCAGGCCACGTGGGACAGAGCAGCCAATGCCTTTTCAGGAGGAAGGGTGGGGGCAAGGGGTGCTGGGATGTGAGCTCAGTGGAGAAACAGCAACTCTGCATTTTAGCTGAGTGGGATGGATAAGGGGGCCACAATGCAGGATTTTACCCTAGTGGTAAAATCTGGCCTCTCCCCAGGCAGGGTAATGACCGTGAGCAGTGTGCATGAAAACCGTTGCCTGCAGTCTCAGTGCACAAAGGATGCTGCAGCCATCGAGCCCTCAGCCACTGCAGCTGCCCTGGCTGTGCACCCCGAGGGGATTCAGGATGCAGAAGAGCAGGACACTGGCCCTAGAGAGTTAAGATGCACATCAAAGGGATGATTTCATTAAGCCCAGGCTCTAGCACCTTCCCGTACATAGAAAAGTGCTAAGTTCATTAACTTGAGATGTCTGTTTTTCTTTTTAATTAATAGTAATCTTTTAAGTTGTGGTATATGTATTTACAATGGAATACTACTCACCCATAAAAAAGAATAAAATAATGCTATTTGCAGCAACATGGATGCACCTAGAGACTGCCATTGGAAATAAAGTGAGCCAGAAAGAGAAAGAAAAATACAATGTGATATCTCTTACATATGGAATCTAAAAAAAAAAGAAAGGGAAAAAGAGGACACTAATGAACTCATCTACAAAACAGAAACAGACTCTTAGACTTAGAAAACAAACTCATGGCTACCAAAGGAGAAAGGGGGGAGGGATAAGTTGGGAGTTTGGGATTAGCCGCTACACACTACTGTACATAAAATGGATAAACAACAAGGACCTACCATACAGCACAGGGAACTATATTCAATATTTTGAAATAACCTATAATGGAAAAGAATTTGAAAAAAGATATATATGTGTGTGTATAACTGAATTGCTTTGCTGAACACCTGAAACTAGCACAACATTGTAAATCAACTGCACTTCAATTAAAAAAAAAGCAGCAGCTATAATGGAAATTGTCAGAAAGATTGGATGTACTTATGTGAGAAAGAAAGAAAAGAAAAATGAACTTAGATCCTTACCTCACACCACACATGAAAATGAACTCAAAATGGGTCAGAGACCTAAATATAAAAGCTAAAACTATATAAATTTCAGAATAAAACACAGGAGATCTTGAGTTGTGCAAAATTTTGTTAGATGTGATACCAAAAGCATAGTCCTTTAAAAACAGTGATGCAAGAAATCAACAGAAAAAGAAAATTTTATCAAAATTAAAAACTGCTCTTAAGAAGGCACCTCTAAGACAAAAAGCCGAGCTGCAGACCAGGAGAAAGTACCTGCAGATCACGCGTCTGATGGAGTCTCTGTGTCCACGACGGAGCGACAGGTCCTATGGCTGAGTGACAGAGGAGCGAACAGCCCCGGGGGAAACGGGCCGCACACGGGAACAGAACACTCTCCAGAGCAGAGAAGCGCGTGGTTGACAGGCACACGGGAAGATGCCTGGCACTCAGGCGCGAGGGAAACGCAAACTAGCGTCACGATGAGATCCTCGCACCCAGCAGGGACTATCGACAGAAACATGGATAAAGCCAAGCATTGGTGAAGACGGAGCAACGACAACCCAAATTCATTCTGGGCGCAGGACAAAACGGTGCCGTCACTTTAGGAATGAGCTTGACAGGTTTTCTAAAACTTACATGTACACTCTTCACGTGGCCGGACGGCCCCACCCCTTGGTAGGTACCCAAGGGAAAGGAAGCTATGTGCTCATACAGAAGCGTGTGTGCAGCATCCATCCCGGCATTATCCAAAACAGCCAAACGGGGGGACCACCCGGGTGCCCACCCACTGGCGAGTGGGCGAACAGCAGTGCTGTGCCCCTGCAATGGAACACGACGGTGCCGCAGGAAGGGCACAGCCCCCTGGTGCCTGCAAAGACACGGGTGACTCTCAGGTGTGTTACTGTGAGTGAAGGATGCGAGCTGCGTGATTGCCCCATCTGGCATTCCGGGAAAGGCAAAACTAGAGAGACAAAAACAGGCGAGTGGCTGCCACAGCCTGGGGTTTGGATGAGGGCTGGCCGCCAAGGGCTGGGGGGCACCTTTTGGGAGATGGAGCCGTTCTGGGTCTCCATCGTGCTAGTGGTCACATCGCTGTGTTCTTGTTTCAGGATCTATAGGTCCGTACACCACAAAAGGGTGTCTTTGCTGGCAAAACAGCTAATATAAGTAAACACCCACCTCACCCCGCTGGCTGCTGGGCCTTGACTGCCCCCTCACTGGCCCCAGGCTCCCCCACGGGCAGCAGCCCAGCTTGGGGGAAGGCAGAGCAGCCATGGTTCTTCTGGGTGGCAGTGATGGGGGGGAGGCAGAGCAAAGGATCCTCAGCGCCGAAAACCCCTCCCACTCCGGTCTCCACCCTCAACGAGCCTTTCCGTCCTCGGCGTCCATGGGCCTCCACGTGCGTCCCCCCTGCAGGACGTGGACGTGGACGAGCCCTTTCCTGCGGGGCCCCAGCTCAGCGCACGTGCCGGGGCCCTGGCACGTGGGAGGCGCTGCCCTCTGGGTGCCGGTGGGGCTGTGCTGCTCTCCCGGGGCTGTGGCAACGAAGCACCGCAACCGGGAGCCCTAAACAGCAGGAACTTACTCTCACCGCTCGCTCCGGAGGCCTGAGACCGAGGCGTCGGCAGGGCCGCCGCCTCCTGCGGGCTGTGGCCACAGCCCCCGCGCTCCGGGCGTGTGCCGGCCGTCCCGGGCCTTCCCTGGGCTGCAGAAGCGTCACTCGGATGGCTGCTCCGTGGACTCGGTCCCGGGCCTCCTCCCTGTGCGTGTGCCTCTGTGCCCGGGGTCCCCTTTTCCACAAGGACAGCGGCAGCGGGGAGGGCACAGCCCAGCGCAGAGTGTGTGCTGAGCACGCCCGGGGTCCTGGGCTCCACCCGCAGCGCCCCCGCTGAGCGGTAGTAAGAGAACCGTTTACTGCGTCTGGGAGACTGTTTCGTGGTAAACAATTTTACAGTTACTGGGGAAAAGGAGGTGGGAAGGGATAAACTTGGGAGTTTGAGATTTGCAAATGTTAACCACTATATATAAAATAGATTAAAAAAAACAAATTTCTTCTGCATAGCACAGGGAACTATGTTCAATATCTTTTAATAACGTTTAATGAAAAAGAATATGAAAACGAATATATGTGTGTATGTGCATGACTGGACATTACACAAAAAATAAATGAATAAATAAATAAATAAGTAAAGGAATAAAATAGACCTAATCGCCTCCCTCCTCACCCTCAAAATAAGGACACCGGTCTTACTGGAATGGGGCGCACGCCTACAACCTCACCTTAACCAGCCACACCTGCAAGGGCCCTGTTTCCAAGGAAGGTCACATCCGGAGGTTCTGGGGGTCAGGACTCACATCTGAAGTTTGCAGGGAGCATAATTCAGCCGCAGCGAGGCCCGAGCCCAGGACGCAGGGGAGCCCCCAGCGGTGAGAGGACTCCCTGGGTGAGAGTGAAGGCGCTCTGCAGAGGGGACCAGCGGTGCTTCGCCTCCCGGGAGACCCGGCCATCGGGGCTGAAACCACGGCCCTGGTGCTGTCCCGACTGCGCCTGCCCCAGCCCAGCGCCAGGAGGACAGAGGAGACGGACGAAGCTGCAGGGAGGCCTTCCTGGGCAGGGAGGCATGCCCAGACCTTCACACGCACTCGCCACAAGCCTCGTCTGCTGGTCTGTTTACAAACCCCGATGGCGCAGCCTCACTGTCCGCCTGCCTCCAATTAACACCGACGTAACGCCTCGCCGGGCTGAGCGTGTGCAAATCCGGCCCCCGCGGTCCGGTCCCTGTGCAGCCAGGCAGGCCCGCGGCTCCGGGAGCGCTGGTTCCCGCACACCCCAGCCGGGCTGCCTCTGGTGCTGCTAGGTTCAACCCAGCCCCGGGAAAGCTGCTGATTGAATGTTTTCAAATTTTGTGCTGGAGCCCGGAGGCAGTGTTCTCTCAGAGGGCACGGATTTTACAAATTGGAAAAAAATAAAAGTACAATAAATCAAAGCTCTTTTCTTTCTCTCCCTGTGCTCGTTAACTTTAGGACCAGACCAGGGTGACTGGACGGGGCTGGAGGAAGTCTGTGAACTTTCTGGAAAACCCCAGAGCTGTGGTCCCTCTGAGTCCCAGGGCTCTGCCCACTTCTCAAGCAAGAGTCAGGACTCGGCGGCGTCGGCCCGTCAGGACCCCGCACTCCTCGCCTGGCCACCCCAAGTCCGATCGGCCGGAGGCCCCGGCTGCCCTGCTGTAAGTGTCTGTATTTCCCACCCAGTGGTGGAAGGGAGGAAGTTACCATGAGGTACCGAAATGTGGACGCCTGGCTCCTGCTGAGTATGGTCAGGCCTTGGTCCCCTCAGCGCGCGCGCACACACACACGCCTGATCACTTCTCAGGCAGCTGAGGGATCCTTGGGTGGGGGGCTCTGTGACACGGTGTGCTCCGCCTTGAGGGTCTCCAAGCTCAGTCCAGACCCTCAGCCTGGCGTGGAGCCTGGAGGAGTGTGTTGGGCAGATGGATGGGTCTGAGGTGGGAGGTCCGGGCAGCGAGCAGATAAGCACAGTTGCCGTCTCGGTGGGGGGCAAACTCACGATTTTCTATCGTAACTGCTCCCGTGGTCACTGAGGCTCCACCATCAATGCATTGCCCTGGAGAAGCCTCAACTAAAACGCAAGCAGCGAGGGTACAGCCCAGCGGGACAGCACATGGGATGGGTGAGCGAGGTCCCTCCACTGGGACGAAGAAGGAGGAAAGAAGCATCAGAGTGTGGAGGCTCCGCCCCAACCTGGGCCTGCTCCAGACGTTCTCCGGGTGGGGGTGGAGCAGAGGGAGCAGGGAGGGAAGAGTCACGCAGAGGCTGCCAGGGAGAGGGACCCCAAGCCTCAAGCCAGTGGCCTCGAAACCTCTAGCTCTCTGTCCGAGGAGAAGCATTTCTGCCTGCCTGGCACCTGAGACGCCTGCTCTGGGCACCGCACACATCACGCACCTGAAACAAGGCGGTGCGGCCCTCCGCCCGGCCTCCCGGAACCAGCCGTCATCCTGTTTACGGACACAGTGGACGTGCAGACTGCTTTCCCGAGACCCAGGTCTTGAGCGGGTGGGGACAGGAGTCGTGTTAACTGCAGACAGTCATGTCACAAGCTGGGGGCGACCCCACCCATGGAGGCAAAGGGCGATGCTGATTAGGGCTTCTGCCCTTAAGGGGCAAGAAAGATGGGTTCCGGCCTTGATTCCTGTGTCCCGGTGGTTTCTTATTTATATGGTGCCCGCGCGGTATTTATGTGTGTGGCGGTGCCCTCCTTTCGGCTCCATGCAGTGCGATTGGAGTCTGCCGCGAGCCGGGGAGGTTACACTGCATGAATATTTTATTGGGACACATGCGTAGGTAAGGAAATGAGGTTCACGCAGAGTCTGACAGAGCGGACCAGATCCCGCGTGATGGGGACACGCGGCCCAATGATCTTCTCTTTGACAAATAAAAGAGACCTCGAGAGCCCGGTGCTTTATTAGGACACAGGGAAGGGAATTAGCTCCTTTCCATCTGTCATGGGCCGGTGATGAAGGGCCTCCCCCAGTCTCCTCTGTGCAGCCTGCCACGAGTCTGCTGTTAACCACGTTCCCTCCCAAGCAGGCGGCCAGAACGAGCGAGAGCAGAAGTGGCACAGACAGGGGACGGGCGGGACACTCACCTGCGCGCCGTGCAGCACCCCGCTGCGGCCCCTGGGCCGTGTCTTCGGTTTGGGCTCTTTTTTGACATTGGCTGAGGGACACTACAGACAAGGTGCCAAATTTAGCAGATTTCGAGCTGGTGGGGACAGAGGAGGTGGGTCTGTTCCTCCCAAGGCGCAGGAAGACTCCTGCTCCCTGTGACTTTGAAAGGATGGTAAGCACAGATGCGCGCAGCAGCCAGAGGTGGAAGCCGCCCCACGTCCGCCCCCAGGGGAGCAGGTGCACGGGCTGGGCAAGCCGGACGCTGGAGCCTTACTCAGCCACCTCGGGGGAGGAAGTCCCGACCCAGAGTCAGGATGAGCCTTGGGAAGATTCGGCTCAGCAAAATGAGCCCGTCACAGAAGCATCCTGGGGCAAGGCTTTTACTGTTTGCAAGCTCACCGGGAAGTTGCTGGACCTGGCTGGGCCTCCATGTGGACTCAGGACTGACCTCCCAGGGCAGGGAGGCTGTGCTAAGAGGGTGCAAAGCCTCAAAGGGCCTCCTGCCACCCAGCCCCCGATGCCCAGTGCCTCCATCCCCTGGCAGCTTGGGTCGCATTCAGGCTCCCGTCCACTGGGGAGGGCACATTCCAGAGGGGCGGGCCCTGGAGTGCGTGCTGCCCCTCCCCAGGGCCTGGGCGGCGTGGGTGAGCCTCCTCTGGCAGCTGGAACCAGCTGGGGCCACATGGGACATGCATAAGGCAGCGCGGGAGAGAAAGGGTACAAGTCCAGCTCTGCCTGAGGCTTCAGCCAAGCAGGCGAGCCCACGTTTGCAAAGGGCCTTTCCCAGAGGTGGGTGGCAGTGGGGAGTCCCAGAAGCACAGAGCAGCCCCTGTCACCAGGGAGCTCAGAGCCTGGCCGGGCCGGTGGGGGGGCCACAGCGGGCCTGCACATCCGTGATGCTGGCCGGCCCGGGCCCCTGCGCTCTGGGCCCAACGGGAGGCGGGCTTGGGCCGGGCTGCTCCAGGGAGGCTGGACTTGCAGGGTCCAGAGAGCCTGGGTGGCAGAGAAGCCAGGCAAGGACTCCCCCGGCTGCAGGAGGCAGCTCGAAAGGTAGACGGGCTCCCTCCGAGGATCTAGGAAAGTGGGCCAGCGCTGGGCAGGGAGACCGCAGAGCCCTGGTGGGAACATGCCTGGGAGGAGGCCCTGGGGACGGTGACAGGGCAAGGGTCTGTCAGGACAGGCGCTCAGCGTCAGAGGCTCGCCTGTGAGGAAACCACCTGGATGTGCCTCCCAGCGGGGGCTGTCCTCTGTCTCCCCTCTGAGACTTGCAGTGAGCCCCCCATGCACATGTGCACACACAGGTACGGGACAAACACAGGCACATGCACGTGTGCACACACACGGAACCCCAGGCTGTCAGGGACAAGGGCATCCGTCCTGGCCGTGGGGGCCGTGGAAGCAGCCCTGGCCTTGGGCAGGACGCCCGTGAACCTGCTCACGTCTGTCTTCTCCCTAATGCTGCCTCGTCAGCCGTGAGGCGCGGACCCAGCCTCCGAGAGCGGCGGGGGTGGGGGCGGGGGTGGGGGCGGGAGGGCACCGTGCGGGTGCAGGGGCGCGTGCCAGCCCTGCAGCCTGGGGGTCAGGACTCAAGGCCCTGCACCTGGATGTGGCAGTGGAAACTGGTACCTGTGTGATCGGCGGCCACAGAGCAAGGGAGCCGGGGAGAGGCCACCGGTGACATTTTGGGAACTGAAGATGGAAGCGGGACCAAGGAGGGAAAGTGAGGCGCTTTCATTCGCTCTCTTTTCACAGAGAGCCCTTCGGAGAGAAATTCTAAGGAAGCCGTCTGAGTTGTGGGCCAGAGGGAGGACAGGGCAGGAGGGCAGGGAGCATCTTTACTCCCGGCTCCAGTCCTGGCCCCCTGCCCCTCGACCGTCCCCACCCCTGGGTCCAGACCACCCCCCCAGCCCCTGCTCAGCAGGCCGCGCCCCTCCTGATGGGCTGGGTTCCCCGTGTGGACAGAGCTCCTGCAGCCTAGCCTCCCAGTCTTCTCCCTCCTCCGGCAGCAGAGAACCCGGGCCCGGAGCTGGGAGGGGCTCACAATCGCCCCCACCCCACCCCGTCAATGGGTGGTAGGACCCAGCCCCACATGGGGTGTGAGATCATCTTGGATCCACCCCCAGCTTGGTCTGGAGGAGAAGTTTCTGGAACAAGCCGGAGCAATCTCATTCCTGCCGCTGGAGGTTGCTGTGGCCCGGGCCCAGCAGCCTCGCCCCTGCTGTCCCCACTAAGGGGGCTGGGCGGGCGGGTGCCCAGCTGGCTCCCCCTGAAAGCAGCCGCCCGATTCCCAGGCCGGCCTGGACGCCGAGCGCCTTCCGCGGGGCCTCCTGCCGGGGCCGGCGCCCAGGGATTACCCGGCCTGCGAGGGCCTCACGGGCGGCGTGGCCTTGGCAATTACTGAAAAGGAAGCATGGTTATTATTCATGTCGTGTGTTGAGAAATCTCTATAAAGTTTTACAGCCGCAAATGTAAAAGGGGTTTTTTATTGGCTTAACATTCCTCCCCACTCTCCTGCCCCCTCCCAGGAGCTGCCGCTTCCCCCTGCCTTCTCAGAGCCGAGGGGCCCCAGAGAGAGCATCCGCTGTGCCCTCGGGAGGTGCAGGAGAGCCTGCAGGGAGTGTGGGATGCTCCCGTCCCGGAGCCCACGCCCACTCACGGGGTCTCGTCTCCTGTGGGGTCCCAGCCACCCCCGAAGGCAGCAGCCTCTCCCAGATTCCTCCGCAAGTAGGTTCTGAAGGCCTGGGGTGGATCTGATACAGCCCAGGTCCTGAGAACTCAGAGGTGGGAAAGATGTTTACTTTCTGAAGGAAAAGAGAGACATGAAGAAACACGTAATGGCATATACAGGGCACGGGTGTGGCCCAGGGCCCCACCCGAGAGACCCACGTGGCCCTGTCCCTGGAATGTGATTAATGGGACACTTTCCTTTTGCACGGGGGCCAGCGGGGTGGAGGCAGAGAGCGTCCAGGTCGAGGAGGACGGGGGCACCCACGGTGGGTGGCTGGGAGGGGGACCCAGAAGAAGAGGGCCGTGGGAGCAGAGAGCGGAGCAGACCGGGGCCAGGAGCACAGAGGCTGAGGGAAAGCCGCTCGGGCAGAGGGCCAGGCTGGGACACCACCACCGGCAGAAAGAAGAGCCTGGAGACTGAGGAGAGGCAGGAAGGCCATGTGGTTAGAACACAGGACGGTGGCAGGGATGGTCGGGCCTCACCAGCCAGGGGTGCTTGGGCCCCAGTTGAGGGATGTGGGGAGCTGTTTTGAGGGAGTGGATAGCGTTATCCAATCTTTCCTCCTAAAGATTGCCCTGGCCACGGTGCGAGAATTAGAGTGAAGGGCAGGAGGGGCAGGCGACCGGGCAGAGGTGGCCGCAGCAGCGTGGTTAGGGTCTGTGACACCTTGGGCGTGCCAGCAGGGAGGTGGTGAGGAGCTCCGGGGAGGGACCCGCACAAGGCCTGCTGGACGGACAGCACCAGTCAGGCGGGATGCTCAGATAGAAGTCACCGTGCTCGGCCCCTGTGGCTTCCTTCCCCGCGTGCCCACATGCACTCCACCTGCTGAACAGGTGTGGTTGCCCCCAGGGAGAGAGCCTGACTCCTTCTGCCTCCCATCACTCCCACGAGGTCACCTACAGACACAGTCCCAACAGGTCCTGAGTCTTTCACTAGGGCTGGCGCTGGCTCTGCTGAGGAACCACTGGGACAGAATTACACCTGAGAAAGGTTTACCACCGACAACATTGTAATCAGCCTGTGAGCTATACCATTTGCTGCTGTGTTCATGGTATTCTGTCCCCAACCCTCCATCAGGCCAGGAAGGAAGGAGGGCAAAAGGCATGTCACCAGCAAGGGGCCTCAGACCAGTCGTGAGCATCTCTCACCTCCTACCCGAGGGCTGCAGGGAAGCACCTGCTGGGCTGGTGTAATTACATGTGGCGCTTTTGTGAAAACACACGGAGAGACTCCCAGCTTAACCTCCTAAGAAAAGAGCTTGGAGGTCATTACTCTAGTTTTCATGATAAGAAAAAATGGAGTAAACTGAAAAATCAATCACTCAACTCCATCGGAGAGTTGAGGTCCCAGGGAAAACTATCTCCCTGACAACTGGAGAGACAGGGGAGGTTGAGCGTCACAGCTGAGGTCCGCCCCCTGGGAGCAGGAGCCAGTGGAGCCTGGAACTGGCAGGACACTTAAACAGTGATTGATGGACCTCTGGAAGGGGGGGTGCGGGCTCACCAGGGGCTCAGTCTTTTCTAGACTTTACCTCCAGCAGCTCCAGCTCGGTCTCAAGCGAAGATCTGAAGATGAAAGAAATATTAGTTATCAGGGAAGGACAAGGGAAAAGTAACCGAATACACACGGTAGGTTTGCTCAGTACCAAGCCTGCCCTCACGGGGAACCACTTTACCAGAGCTTGATGTGACCTCTCGGCCTCTAGTCTCACTAAGCGGAGAATAAAAAAAGACTGAAAACACTCTGAGGGTCACAGCTCAAGAACTTAGGCACAATAACGAAACCTGAAATTTCATCATAAGACCGTAGAACACGTCACGACCCAGTGCCTTACCACCGGCAGGGCTCCGATATGATAGCAGGGGTGACAGCGGAAGGAGCTGCAGACCACAGACTCTGTTTAGCAAATTCTTAGGTAAACCCAAAGACAACAGGAGAGGACACAACAAATGAACAAGGAAATCAGAAGCACTACGCACAGCCCAGCCCCTAGGCAGAGTAACGTAAAACCTTACACGAAAGCCTGGCGTCCTCAGTCCCTATTACCAGCCGCACCATTTCCACCTTTCTAGAAAAAACTGGAGAGTCTTGCCAAAAGCCAAGGGAAACACAGTCTGAGGAGACAAAGGTAGGCATCAAACCCTGACTCAGATACTGCACAGAAGCTGGGATTATCAGGCCCGGGATCTAAAGCATCCCTGATTAAGGCTCTAGTGGAAAAAGAAACAACGTTCAAGAACAGGTGGGCGATTTAACAAAAGAGACCAGAAATCTGAGGAAGTCAAAGGGAAGTGACAGAAATCAGAAACACTTTAACAGAAATAAGGAAACGCCTCTGGTGAGCCATCAAAATAGAGCAGACGTGGCCAAAGAAAGCATAGATGATCTTGAAAATGGGTCAATAAGACTTTAACACTGAAATCCAAAGAGAAAAAGTATATGAAAAAAAATGGTACAGAATATCCAAGAACTATGAAACAACCACAAAGGGAGTTGAATGTGTATAATGGGAATAGCAGAACGATAAGTAAAAGAGAGGCTAGACAATAAGAAATATTTGAAGTAATTCTGGCTAAGGATTTTCCAAAATTAGTAACAGATACCAACCCATAGATCCAGGAAGTTCAGGAAATACTCAGTAAGATAAATACCAAAACTCTACACACAGGCATGTTATATACAAACTGCGGGAAATCAAGAGAAACTCTTGAAGGAAACCAGAAAGAAACAAAAGCTTACCCTTTGAGGAATAAAGATAAGAAATATATCAGAATTCTAATCAGAAACCATGCATGTAAGAAGAGATTGGAGTCAAATATTTAAGGTGTTGAAAGTAGAATCTACCAACCTAGATTTCTGCATTCAGCATAAGTATCCCTCAAATGTAAAGGAGAAATCCTTTCTCAGACCACAAAACATGAGGGAATTTGTCAACAGAAGACCTGCCCTCAATAAATGCAAAAGACATTTTTCAGAGAGAAAGGAAGTTATACAGATCAGAATTTCAGATCTACATAAAGAACATCAGAGAAAAAAAATAGGTAAAATAAAATTCTTTATTTTTCTTATTCTTCATTTTAAGAAACAACTGTTCATCCTGGGATCAGTCCCCAGAATCTCCATCAAAAAGTAAGTAAACAAACCTAATTACCTCCCCCTGTGAAAGGAAGGAAGGAAGGAAGAAAGAGAGAGAGAGGAAGAAAGAAAGAAAGAAAGAAAGAAAGAAAGAAAGAAAGAAAGAAAGAAAGAAAGAAAGAAAGAAAGAAAGAAAGGAAGGAAGGAAGGAAGGAAGGAAGGAAGGAAGGAAGGAAGGAGGAAAGAAAGAAGGAAAGAAAGAAGGAAAGAAAGCAAGAACTGTTCAAAGTAATAGTAGAAACAATGTATTAGGTCATTATAACATATGAATGACAGCAATGTTATAAAAAATGGGAGGGAAGAATTCATAATACTCTGTTATAAGAAACCTACACTGCCCATGTGGTGATGACATAATGCTGTCTGAAGGTGGCCTTAGATTAGTTGTAAATGTCTATTGCAAATTCTAGGAAAACCATTAATTAAAAAAAACATAATTGAAATGTTAATAGAGAACAGAAAATAGAATAATAAAATACTCAGTTAAAACCAGGGAAAGCAGGGAAAAAAAAAGAGAGAGAGTAAGATTTTAAAAGAATGGAAACAACTGGCAAATGCAATGAACAGAAAAGAGTTTCAAACATGGTAAATATTAATCCAATTGTGCCAATAATGACTTTAAGTGTGAATATTCTGAATAAGCCAATTAAAAGGCAAATACTGTCAGAGTGGATTCAAAAAAGACCCAACTACATATTACATACAGGAAGCCTAGTTTAAAAAGAGACGCTGATATATTAAAAAATCAAGGGATGGAGAAAGATATACCATGATGATACTTACCAAAAGCTTGAACAGCTATATTAATTTTAAACAAAGGCAAGTGGGAAAAGGTGTCAGGAATAGAGAGAAGTATTACATAACAATGAAAAGATCAATTCTTCACAAATACTGAAGAATCTAACAACAGTGTCAAAACATGTGAGGTTAAAACCTGACACAACTATAAGGAGAAACAGACAAACCCACTTTTAAGAGGTGGAAAATCAACACCCCTCTATCAGTAACCGATAGGTCCTGCAGGCACAAAATCAGAAAGGACATAGTTGGACTGAACAGCGCTATCTATCAACCGGACCTAATTGACGTTTATAGAACACTTCACCCAGCAGCAGTAGAATACCTATTCTTCTCAAGTTCATGTGGGGCATTAACCAAGATAGACAGTCCGGACCATAAAGCACACCTTAATACATTTAAAAGAATACAAACCATAGAAAGTATTCTCACACACCACAGTGGAATTAAACTTGAAATCAATAACAGAAAACTAGCTGGAAAATCTCAAAATATTTAGAGAGTAAACATTACACTTGGATCAAACAAATCTAAAGAGAAATTTTTAAACATTTCTAAATGCTTAGAGGGAAATTTATAGCATTGAATGTACGTATCAGAAAAGAAGAAAGATGGAAAATCAATCATCTGAGCTACTACCATAAGAAACTCTTTAAAGAAGAGCAAATCAAATCTAAGGTAAGCAGAAGAAAAGAAATAATAAAAGCCAGAGCAGAAATCATAAACCTGAAAACAGGAAATAGAGAAAATCAATGAAACTAAAAGCCGGTTCTTTGAAAAGATCAATAAAAGTGATAAAGTTCTATCCAGGCTAAACAAGAAATAAAGACAGGCACAAATTACTGATATTTGAAATGAAAGAAGAATAATCACAAATGATCCCATGGATGTGAAAATGTGGGTGAGGGGATACGGTGAACCACTCTGTGCTCCCTGCTAGGCAGCAAGTCTAGTCTCTCACCACTTCTATCCAGCATTGTACTGGGAGTCCTGGCTAATGCAATAAGACAAGAAAAAAAAAAGTAAAATGTATATAGGTTGGGAAAGAAGAAATAAAATGGTCCTTGTTTACAGATGATGATTGTCTATGCAGAAAATTTTAAAGAAGCACACAGACCTTACTTCATTGAGAACAATGACAACAAAAAACTAACTCAAAATGGACCATAGACCTAAGTGAAAATGCTCCCAAACGTCTAGACAATAACATAGGACAAAATCTGGGAAACCCTGGGTTTGTAGATGGCTTTTTAAACACAAGTGTGTCCATGAAATAATTAATCAGTTGGGTTTTGTGGAAAGTGAAATCTTCTACTATGCAGAAGACACTGTTAAAAGGATGAAAAGACATGATTCCCAAAATATACAAACAGCTAATACAGATTAACTAAAAAAAAAAAAAAAGAAAGAACAGAAAAATCAAAAAATGGGCAGAAGATCTAAACAGACATTTCTCCAAAGAAGACATGCAGATGGCCAACAGACACATAAAGACGTGCTCAGTATCACTAATTATTTAAGAAATGGAAATCAAAACCACAATGAAGTGTCACCTCACACCAGACAGAATGGCCATCATTAAAAAGTCTACAAATAATAAATACTAGAGAGGGTGTGGAGAAAAGGGGGCCCTCCCACACTGCTGGTGGGAATGTAGACTGGTGTAGCCGCCATGGAGAGCAGTATGGAGGTTACTTTAAAAACTAAAAATGGATTTACAATATGATCCAGCAACCCCACTCTGGGGCATACATCCGGAGGGAACTCTAATTCAAAAGGACACCTGCACCTCAGTGTTCATAGCAGCTCTATTTACCGTAGCCAAGACGTGGAAACAGCCTGATTGCCCATCGACAGACGACTGGATAAAGAAAATGCAAACACACACACACACAATGGAACACCACTCTGTCATAAGAAAGAATGAAATAATGCCACTTGCAGCAACATGCATGGACCTGGAGATTATCATACTAAGTGAAACAAGTTAGACAGAGAAAGACAAATATCACGTGGTATCACTCACGTGTGGAAGCTTAAAAAGAAGAAAAAGGAAAAGAAGCAAATTCTATTTACAAACACAAAACAGACTGATGGACATAGAAAACCAACCCTGGTTACCAGAGGGGACAGGGCGGGCAGGGATAAATGAGGGCTTGGGGACTGCAGACACACACGACTGTACATAAAATGGGAGAACAACAAGGACCTACTGCAGTGCCCAGGGAGCTGTGTTCACTTTCTTGTAACGATCTCACCTCCACCTTCTCACGCGCTCAGCGGCGGCACCTGCCTCTGGGGCTGCGACAGGACCAGGAAGGCACCGCCTGCAAAACACTCCCAACCCGGCCGGCCGAGGGCCGCCCCTCTTTCGTGTTATTTTTTAGGTGCAAAGAAACCTCTAGAAGAAGATACACGCCCAAAAGGTGGTGGGTTTTTCCTAAGCGACTGATTAGGCATTATTTTCTTTTCACTTTTTCTTCATTTTCCATCGTGTGCATGAAATACCTTTTCAGTTGGAGGGAAAAACTAAAACCTTAAGAAATGAAGCAAGTGGCGCAGAGCCAGGCGCCCGGCGAGGGGCGGGCGGGGCAGGCGGGTGGGAGCCGGTCCTGCTCAGAGCGGAGCCGCCGCCCGCCCCCCGGGGCTGAGCGCCCCTCCTCCGCTGATAAACCTGCCCCGAGCCCCTCCGTCCCCTGCCCGGAGCTGCCTGCAGTGAGACCCCGCCCCAAGGACCCGCCAGGGCCCCGCCCAGACAGCTTTCCACCGAGCCCTCCGCTCGGCCGCACAGCAGCCCGGGGCGGGGTGGGGGGCAGCAAGCTTCTGGCCGGCTTCTCACACTCTGGGGTGTTTCTGCTCCTGTGTTAAAGTCTGAAGAGCCTGCCCCCACCAGGCACGATTCTGATCCCCATCACCGCTCCTTGGGACTCGTGTGGCCCCAGGGCTTGAGCAAACCCTTGATCAGGGTCACCGGAGGGCCGGCCTCTCCCCTCCCGCCACCTGCAGCCTCGCAGACTCCCCAGGGGCCCTGACCGCCTGTCAGGTCAGAGCTGACGGGAGGACGGGGGCCTGAGGCTCCGTTCCAGGTTGCTGACGTTCAGTGGACTTTCAGGTTCAGAGGACACAGGGCGGGATGTGCCTCGGACTCCCACCCCACACCCACGGGGACCCAGGGCAGCACAGTGGCCCTCCTCTGCCCCACCCCCGCCCTGTGCCCCTGCAGGGCAGCGCTGGGCTGTCTGTGTGTCTCTTAACACAGCTGACTGGACAGGAACACATTTTGATGGGGGAACCATGCATTAAACCAGAACGTCCTCTTTGGAGAATCCCTCAGTGTCATCGCTTCCATCCATTGCCTTCGAATTCTGTGAGGAGGGATGAGGACAGGGTGGGCTTGGGTACCTGCGGAACCAGGGCAGAACTCCCTCTGTCCCCTGCCCCTCACAGCTAGCAACACTACAATATTGAGGACGTACCCGGCCTTTTCTGACACACAGTGAGCCCGTCTCGGCTGAGGAAGGGCAGGGACTCGGTGTGGACCACGCAGGCTGCGCACGGAACCCTCCATCCACCTGGGGAGGCGGGGGCCAGCTGCTGCAGATCCTGGGGTCTGGATGGGCTCTGTCTCGCTCTCTGCGTCTCCCAGCTGGGTTCCTCTCAGACGCTGCTCCCCAGGGCCCGCAGGGATGGCCAGCAGGGATGGCCGGCAGCCACTCGAGACCCTCACCTCGCCAGCTCTGTGACCCTGGCAGGAACTGGGAGAGGAAGCGGTTCTCAGCGACACCGGCCAGACCGGGCCTGATCTTACATGGTGTCACCAGCCCCAGGACGAGCATCACGGCCAGGAGCAGTGGCCGCCCTGGGTCTCAGGCCCACCCGGGCTCCATGGAGGAGTCAGCCGCACCTGAACCACAGAGGCTGAGCAGACGCATGGGCCCATCGTGACCCTTGTGACGGCCGGAGCAAGGGCCCAGTATCCCTGCTCCAGAACGTCACGAGATAGGCTCCCTCACTTTTTGCCTGTTTGCTCCTCACTTTGTGGGAGGGACGTGAGGCAACAGAGCCACCGAGAGGATCCTCCTGGGCTCAGCCTGGCGGACAGAGTGGGAGGCGCCTCCGTGTCCACCCTGTGTGTCCAGCGCCCGGCAGGGGCCAGGGCCACGTGGCAGGAGCTGATACCGGGTGCGGTGCACATGGAGGCAATGCCGTAGACAGCGGAGCCAGGGCCCGTCCAGGCCCAGCTCCGGGGTCTGCATGTCAGACCCCAAGAGTGCCAGGTTGGGGAGCCCCTGGACCCGAGCCTCATCACGTGGTCTCTGCCCCCAGGTCCTGAGAAGTTCCCACCCGCTTGGAAGGAAGGAGGGGACGCCCAGATGGGGTTTAATGGGGAAACTGTCTTGCCAGGGTGTCTGTGTTTAGTGGACAGTCATTTACTGAAAAGGGAGAAACTGTCCGGCCAGTGGTTTTTATAGCCACGGCTCTGGCAGCCCTTTTGCGGATAAATGGTTAAGAGCTATTTTTCCATAAATTAAAATAAACTAGAGAGGAAACGCCATAAAATTTGTCAGGAGGCTTCGGAATCGTGCTGTTTTCAAACTGCACCCGTTGGGGCGAGCTTGGAGCCAGACGGCACCCCGGTGCTGCAGAGGCGGGCAGCCCGCAGACCTCTCCCCCGGCCACAGGGATGCTGACCTCTTGTGACTGCCCAGCCCGGTGTCCCTGGAGCTGTGAGCTGCCCCCTCACAGGGACAGGGAAATTTTAAATAATACAATAGACGTCACACCCTGAGTGCAGACGAAGTTCCGAAGCTGGGGCTACCACGCCATCCCCCCAGCTTGGGCAGTGAGGGCATCCTGCCCCGCTGGTGGACAGGCCTGGGGGCCACTGAGGGCAGCAGCTGGCAGTGTCCCCGACAGTCAGCGGACAGACACAGACCAGCTCACTGCCAGGGGCCACCGGGTACCCTGACGGCTTCCCACCCCCGCCAGTGGGCACCAGCCCTGTCCCAGACAGTCGAAGCAACTCCCACAGCAAACCTCTCAGGTTGGGAGCACGGTTCTCACGTTGTAATCGAGGGATGCTGGAGCTCAGAGGGGTGAGGACAGCTGCCCGGGGTCACACAGCGGGCATTTCAGCAGGCTGGCCCGGGCCGCACCACTCAACTGCACAGCCCGTGTGCATCCCCGCTGCCTCGTCAGAGGGCGGGTTGACGGCTCGTTCGTGGACCAGCTCATGCGTCTAAGGGCCTCCTGGCTCGTGAACACAAACTTACAGCAAGGAGCACCGGATGGACAGTGTGTCAGGTTCCAAACCTGCACGACCAGACCACAGGGGCTGCTGTGTCCCAGCCCCTGGTCCTGGGTGTGGCCTGGAGAGAGGAGGTGGGATGGGGGCAGGGGGGAGGGGGAGCAGGGAGGGAGGGCACCACCTTCAGCTGGCTCAGGAGTGGTTCCTGCAGATCTGGTTCCTGGGTCACTTCGGAGCCGTGGTCCTCAGCCCTCAGCACAGCCCAGGACTCGCACCCCCGGGGCGTCACCCCCCTCACCCTTGAGGCTCAGGTCCCCTCCTGAGAAAGGCTTGGAGAAGCCGTTCACCTCGTGAGGGAAGGGCCCAGCCCCAGAGCCGACCTGTGCCCCCCACCCCCATCTCCCTGCGGCCTCTCCTCGCCTGTCCTCACCTGCCCACTTCCAGGGCGTCGGCCCATCACACCTCACCTGCTCAGGACGCTGCTCCGCCGGCTGCGCGGTCTCCATCAGGCTGGGGCCTCGCTCCGCCCGCGGGGAGTAGAGAGCAAGTGGCGGCAGGGCCCCGTCAGAGGCCCCGGTGTCCCGGTGACGGCGGGCCCTGGATGTCCCCTGAAGGAAGGAGCAGTCCCGGGCTAGGACTTGCCAGCCAAATGTGAAAAGATGTTCCCTCTCAGATGAACTGTGAAGCCAACGCTCTGGAGCCCGCGTCCACTTCCCGCGCCCCGCCTCCCGCGCAGCCGAGACCGCTGACAGTCTTGTCGGGGATAAACTGCAGACTGCATTTCTCACATCAAAATGCACAGCTAGTGATACTTAACGCTGAAGACATATCTCCTCCGGCAACGAATACAGTCAGAAATTACTCACTGAGCTTAACCGAGGAGAGAGCGATGGTGGGGAGATGGACTGCATAAATTCAGAAGTGTGGGACAGCAGCCGCCATTTACCAACACTTCATCTCCTGGCGGGGACGAGTGACCTTACTTCAGCAGTTTTACTGGGAGCAGAAGCTCCGGAGGCCCCCCTACCCCCAACCCCACCTGTGCTGTTCCGGCGGCAAATGGCACGTCTGCTGTCGTTTTCCCGATGTTTTCTTTAACCCGGGAAAGCGAGAAAAATGTGGGGGGAAGGGCCCCCTGAAAAACTGCCCCTGGAACATACAGAAATTCAGGTCATTTAAACAGGCTTCAGTTCATAAAGGGAAATGAAAGCAATTTAATTGTGAGGGGCCAAGGTTTCCCCCAACAGGAGCTGGGGACCCGGGAGGATTGCATATTGGAGAGGGGAATTGGGGGGCCCGGTACCTGGCAGGCATAACCAAATTAAATCCATCCATTCCTGCCAGGATCAGACATGAACACCTGCTCTGCACTCGGCCGTGGGGGGGGGTGGGGGCGGGGCTGGCAGAGGAGGAAGGACGCAGCCCCTGGCCAGGAGGAGCTGGCAGTCTAGGGGCAGAGATGCTGGTAAGTGACAAACATCACAGTTAAAGGGGCGTGACTGTCCTCAACATGCCAGCCCCAGGCTCTTTGTCCCTTCTCGCTCCCCGAGGGGCACAGGTGCTGCATCCCCCAGGTGTGGACAAGCAGATGGAGGGCAGGGGATCTGGCTGGACCAAAGGCCGCCTATTCTCGTAACTTCTGAGCTGAAGACAGGCTACTGCGCTTGGCCACAGCCGTCTTGCACCCCAAACACAATGGGTAATGGCTTGGAGGGCAGTTACCAGGTGCAGACAGACCCAAGGACGGGGTGAGGATGCTGTGAGATCGGGGCCTGGGCCCCTCCGAGATGTGCTGCCTGGAGCTGCAAAACCAGCCTCCCTCCGCTTCTCTCCAGAGTGATGTCACACTTGCTGCAAATACGACGTCTGATTCTTGACCTCCATCATCCTTCCTCTACATCTTCCTCTGAGATGAAGGAAAATAATCACATAAAACTTTAGGTTGACGTTATTTTTCCTCAATGTGACTTCCTTTGATTTTGTGCTCCCCCTCAGTGGGATACGGGGGAATCGGGCATTCTGGCTGCCCAGGTTCTGCCTCACCTCCAGCTTTCCAGATTTTCCCAATTTTATTTCTTTCATTTTTATATGGTCAAGGTTTACAAAGGTGATCTTCATTCTGACACAATAGCTCACACAACATTTTTCATTTTGTCCTAATTATTTTGCGCTGAAGTGTAATTGATTTACAATGTTCTATTAGTTTCAAGTGTACAGCATCGTGATTCAGTTATACACATATATACATTCTTTTTCATATTCTTTTCCATTACAGGTGATTACAAGATATTGAATATAGTTCCCTGTGCTCTACAGTAGGTCCTTGTTGTTTATCTATTTTATAGACAGTAGTGGGTATGTGTTAACCTCAAACTCCTGATTTATCCACCCCCCAACCACCTCTTTTCCCTTTGGTAACCATAGTTGGATTTCTACGTCCACGGGTCTACTTCTGGTCTGTAAGTAAGTTCACTTGTGTCAGTTTTTTTTTAGATTCGACATATAAGTGATATCATATGATATTTTTCTTTCTCTGTCTGACTTACTTCACTTAATATGACCATTTCTAGTCCCATCCTTGTTGCTGCAAGTGGCATTATGTCAGTGGAGTTAAGGAAACAATACCATTTACCATCACAACAAAAAGAGCAAAATACCTAGGAATAAACTTACCTAAGGGGGAAAAGACCTGTACCCAGAAAACCACAGGACACTGTTAGCTTCTGGTGTGCAGCCAAGTGATTCAGTTACACATACGGATTCTTCTCCATTATAGGTTATCATGACATATTGAATACAGTTCCCCGTGCTGCACAGCGGGTCCCTCCGCCCTACCCCTTCCCCTTGGTAAGCATAATTTGTTTTCTATGTCTGTGGGTCCCTTTCTGGTTTGTAAATAAGTTCATTTGTATCATTTTTTTAGATTCCATATATAAGTGATATCATATGATATTTGCCTTTCTCTGCCCGACTCAGTTCACTTAGTATGATAATCTCTAGGTCCATCCATGTTGCTGCAAATGGCATTATTTTATCCTTTCTTATGTCTGAGTAGCATTCCATCGTATAAACATACAACCACTTCTTCATCCAGCCATCTGTCAACGGACAGCCAGGTTGTTTACATGTCCTGGCTATTGTAAACAGTGCTCCTATGAACATTGTGGTGCACGTATCTTTTTAAATTAGAGTTCCCTCCAGATATACGCCCAAGAGTGGGATTGCTGGATCAAGCAGTAACTCTATTTTTAGTTTTTAAGGAGCCTCCATACTGTTCTCCATAGTGGCCCCACCAATTACATTGCGTGATAAAGTCTTCTGCTTATTCACTTCAGGGAAGTTTTTCCCTTGTTTCCTCCCTCGTATTCCCTTGAAACACAGCCCCGTCCCATTTGCCGCTCTCTCTGTTACGGGGTAACAGTCACTCACTTGCCCTCCACTTGTTTTATCGACTGCTTAGTTGTCCCCTCTGCACTTCCCTTCCACGTTGTTGTGGTCAGCTTCAGTTTTCCTAACATCGGTAATTCCAGCGGAGCCAAGGCCAAGCCGCTCCTTGTCACTGCTGGCTCAGCGCCGGCGCTCTGCTGGTGTGGCTTGCCCCTGTGCTCCTCCTCCGCTCTGCCCACCCCTTCCTCCTCTCACACGTACTTCGCCGCGTGGCCTTGCAGCTCTTAGTTACGCTGTTTTAGTTGTCAGTGAATGTCTCTCTTACTAAGGCCTTCTCTAGGGCAGAAGTCCCCTGGAGAGTTGTCTTCGGTGCACGCGGCTAGCTGAGCTGCAGGCTGGGCTTTTCCACAGCCGGTTTCACACTGTTCCCTGCATTTCCCCATTTCCCGGGACTTCTCCTTCTTCCTCTGGCTCAGGTGGGGGCTGGGTTCTTCTCTCCCCCCACATTAAATGACATTGTCTGTCTTCCTATGAATTCCATCCGTAGCCTGGGGCTTCTGGGGGCGAGTGGGGCGGGGGCTCCTAGGCTAGCGCATGTGAAGCCAAGCTGCCTCCTTGGAAGGACTGGCTCATCCCGGCCCTCCGAGCTGGTCCATGACCCTTCGTGGCTCTGTCACAGCAAGGGCTCTGCATCACTTCCTGCATCGGGGGCGTCCTCAGGTCTGGGCCACTTCTACATCCTGAGCACAGAGGCTCTGATGTTCCCTGCCTCCGTCGTCCCTCCGTCATCTCCCCCCACCCCTACCCCATCACCTTCTTAACCAAACATGAAAATAGTTACTTCAACAATGCACTTTACCAAAAAATCCTTCCCCACCACCACGGACAGCATAGAAACTCTCTGCATCCCACCCCTCTCTGTCCTCGCGATGCAGACTCTTCCCCACAGGTCTGCATGCCACCTGGCAGCTTATATTTTGATGTGGTTCTTTATGGGCTCCCCCATGCAGGCTGCACACCGGAGCCAGGAAGGTGGACTGCTGCATCCCTGCTCCTGGAGGGGCAGACACCTGACAAACACAGTGTGGGACATCTGGGGGTCTTCTCTCAAGAGCTGCTCCTGGCGCGGGGCACAGGGGACCCTGGGAAAGGGGATGCTGGGGCAGACTTGGGAGCATAAGGGATTGATCCTGTGGAGCTGACGCTGGTGAGTGATGGATGGCAGATTGAGCGGGAAAGCCTTTGGGCTGTGATGCGGATGCCACAGTCTTGGTGCACCCATGGGGGCTGCAGAGCAAAGAAATCTCAGACACCTTAGGGGTGCCCAGCAGGGGGCAGAGGCTAGGCTCTGGGCCCCACTGAGCCCAGCATTCGTTCAGCATGGGCTGCCCATAGCCTCAGCTCCAGGCTAAGCAGGATCCTGAAGGTGCTGTAGCAGGAGGCCAGGCAGTCAGCCGACCACACTCCCCGAGGCTGCACACAAGTTCTTCCCATAGGGAGGCAGGGGGTGCTGGGCCACGACTGCCTAATGGCTGCCCGCCTGCTGAGAATGCCCATGTGGGCATCTCCCCGGCTGGCCTCCCGGCAGAGCTGTGCATGGAATCACTGCAAGGCGGTGGGAGCCTCACCACTCCCAGGTCAGCTCGGGAGCACCAGCCCGGGCTGCGAACTGCCCACATGCTCCAGCTGACCCAGAAACCTGCTCTTTAAGACTGGTAGGCATCGAGAGTGAGAGATTGCACACAGAAATTGGTGTCTGGCCTCTGGTGACCCTGGGGACTGGACACGCAGGTGCATCCCATTCTCTGAGGTCCCCACTGGGTCCTGTCACCAATTTAGGGTCCCCACAAGCAATCTGAAAGGCGTGGAGTTTCCACCCCTGGGCTAAGTCATTTAACCAGCCATTTCGAGCTGGAACCTCCACTTTAACCTTTGGGAGGCCCTTTCTAGGCAGCAAAGCGAGGATCTCGCAGGCTCAGGGCCCACGGGCCATCCACACCAGCAAGCCCAGGTTCCTGCTCCGCGTGTGCCCTCACCTTACCCCTGGATCCCCCGGAAGGGGCTGGGAGCTGCCTTCCTGGAGGGAGCCCGCAGGTGCCAGGAGACAAGGCTGGCCCCATCATCCCTCGCCCCGACACTCACCAAGGTTAAGTTTGTCCTAGATAAGATGGTGTAGTGAACTGATTTCTTTATCATCCCCGAGGCAGCTAATAAATTCTGCAGAAGGAGCAACAGCCTTGAAATTGGAGAGGAGCGGAGAGGAGCAGACAGGGGAGAGAGGACTTGCAGGCACAGGAGATCTCCTTGGAACATGGAAACACTGCCATATGCAAATCAGCTCCTCCTGCTTTAAATAAAACATTAGCATACTGTGCCAAGATCCCAGAACTCGAAGACCAGCGGGGAAAATCCAGGCCAGGAAACCCTTCCCCCACCAGCCAGACAGAACATACACCCCGGGACAGACCGAGCGGCCGCAGCCTCCAGCCCATGCCCTGTCCGCAGGCACACGAGCCCTTTCCTCCCAACCCCCCAGAGGGACCGTCCCGAACTGGCCAATGACCCGAGCGCTGTTTCAGGGCGGGGCGCTAGCTCGGAGGCCTGGGGCGGGAGAACCAGGCCCATTAACGCGTCTCCAGGCCTTTCCCTCCCGCGGTCGCGCGGGGAAGCCGCAGGTGGATGTGACGGGCAGGCGGCTCCAGGCAGGCGGGCGGGGCCTCCCGGGGCGGGGCGGGGCCTCCCGGGGCGGGGCCTCCCGGGGCGGGGCGGGGCCTCCCCGGGGCGGGGCCTCCCCGGGGCGGGGCGGGAGGGTCCCTGGGCCCGGGGCCTCCCCATCACCCGGCGTCTCAGAGCCGCGCCTGGTCCCCCGCTTCAGGAAACGGGACCGGAAGCGGAGTCAGCCTGCCTGCTCCCCCCGCAGCAGTGTCCTGCCGACCCCAGACGATTATCCAAAAAGGAAAGAAGCACAGAGAAGCGGGCGGACCAGCGAGTGCCCTGTGTGGTGAGCGGCAGAGGCGCGCTCTAAAGGCTTTGTCCTGGGGCCCTGCAGGCCCGGAGTCTCCAGAAGTTCAGTGCGTGTGGGCGGGCGCAGGGCCAGGGGGCCTGCAGGACAAGTGACCTCCGCCTGCGTCCGCACCCAGGTGCCCTCCGCGCGCCGTCCAGGCCCCGCCCTGCGAGGCTCCGCCCCTGGATGCTGGTCCTGCGGCTTCCACCCGGACCCTCCCGCTGGCGGCCTCTGTGGCGGCTCTCCCCCCGACCCCCCAGCTGCGTGTGCGTGCCGGGGGCGGGCAGGGGACCCTGGGGGGCCTCGGGGACGCTGGCTCCCCGCCCCGGCTCCTGCTCTAAGCTGAGAGATCTCGAGCGCGCCCTCGCCTGCCCTGGACCCGGGTCCAGGCTCTGAAACGCAGAGGTGACCCCTGAGACTCCCCCCCCCCCGTGGAGTGTGGCCCACGGTCTCCGTGAGCCCCGGATTCAGTCTGTACCTGCCTTTAATTTTTAGTTGCAGTGTATTTGATTTATAATGTCGTGTTAGTTTCTGGTGGACGGCATACTGGTTCAGTTATCCATGTATATATGTATTCTTTTTCATTAAAGGTTCTTACAAGATACTGAGTATAGTTCCGTGTGCTCTACAGTAGGTCCTTGTTGTTTATCTAATTTATATACAGAAGTCTGTATCTGCAAACCCTAACCTCCTGATTTACCCTCCCCACCCTCTTTCCCCTGTGGTGACCGTAAGTTCGTTTTCTACGCCTGTGATGTGTCTCAGCCCCCAGCACCCCCACGGCTCCTGATATCAGATCTTGGACACAGAAGGCGCCCGGTATTTTTAATGAGTTTATTAGACAAACGTGACTGGGCAGTTTGTAGGCTCAGTGTGAGGAGGGTCCTGCCAAGCTCCCTGCTTCATCTGTAGCGTGTGGCTCGCGGAGCGGGCTCTCCTGTGGCGTGGAGGCCAGTGACTACGGATGGATGGCGAATGAACCGCGAGCAAACGGAGGAATGAATGAACGAATGATGAGGCTGGTTTTCTCTGCAGATAAAACAAGAGAAAATTAGTTCCTTCGGCAGCCAGGGGGTGGCTCTGGGCTGTCCTGGGTGGAGGCGACAAAGGGCACCAGACAGGCAGGACTCTCTGGGCCAGTGCAGGACAGCAGGCTGGGGGTAGGGAGAAGGGGCAGCTTGGCCCCGGGCTGCCGGGGCCCTGGCGCTGTGCCCTCCAGCCCTGCCCCTCCGGGAGCCACCGGGATCCACAGCAGGCTGCCTGATAACGGCCGGTGAATCCAGCAAAGCCACTAGACTTGCAGCTGCCAACAGAATCTGGAGGAGACCTCGCTTCTGGGATCCGTCAAAGCAGAAGCTCGGATGGCAGCAGATGGAAGGGTGAGATATTTGTGGATCACAGCCACCATCTGGTCACAACTGATGGCCCATCTGAAGGCGGGTTATTGCTGTTGTTCCAGCATCATTAACAGCGTGTTATTTATCTCCAGGCGCCATCTCTGAGTTTGACGCGAGACCTTGGAAGGCCCCGGGACGCTGGTCTCCAGGCCCCATCACTCACCGGCGTCCTTCAGTCTCGTGGCTTTGCCCTCGTGGTCTCTGGCTGCCTGCTCTCGGTTTAGGTGGCTGATTAGTTACGCGCTGCTCCCCTGTCCTGCCCCCGCAGCCTCGGCCCTGCCCCCGGACTAGTCTCTCCCCACTGGCTCTCGCTTGTCACATTCACCCCAGAAACTTCCAGAAGACTCCGATTTTCACGCCACACTTAACGGTGTTTCTGCCAAATTAATCCGTGTCTTTTTTACTTTAAATTTTATTGGGTGGGGAAAATTATCTCTCATTTACAGATACCGGGCTTTTTGGCTCAGACTTCCGTCGGGCAGCAACAAGAGCTACGTGCTGATGTCAGGCTGGCCCTCTTCACTGGGGGCTTCCGGAAACAGATGAGCCCGAGTCAGAGGTGGGGAGGCATTGATGAGATTCTCCAGACCGTCTGTGAACAGGCAAAGACACTGGGCTCACATGAGAAAAGAAAGGAAGTGTGATATTTTTAGAAAATTATTTGAGTGTAAAAAAAATTTATCCCTAATTCTAGAGGAAAACATAATTTTAGATGGTGGGGATTATGCATAAAAGTCTCTCTCTAGGATACGTAATTTTAGTACTGGAGGTGGTGTAGCTGCATCACAGGGTGGTTCCTACAACGCGGCAGGAGTCCACATCTGAGCAGGGCACACGGGCTGAGCAGGACCGCACGGTCATCTTCAGGGACGACACCGAACACCGGCTCTGCTGGGTGAAGTGGTCAAAGGAAGTAGTCAGTCCAGGCTGCACCGGGGCGGGGCATCCCAGGTACATTCTGTTGTCATGTTATGGCTTTTTCATTGTGGTAAAATATACATAATATAAAATTCACCATTTCAGCTGTTTTTAAATGCACAGCTCAGCAGAATTAAGTGCATTGATTGTGTTGTGCAAGCAGCCCCACCATTCATCTCTGGAACTTTCCCATTTTCCCAAACTGAAGGTCTGTCCCCATTAAATACTCACTCCCCGCCCCTTCCCAGCCCCTGACCCCCACCGTCTAATGTCTGTCTCTGTGATTTTGACTCCTCTGGGGACCTCATATAACTGGAATCACACAGCATTTGTCCTTTTGTGCCTGGCTTACGTCACTGAGCATGATGTCCTCAAGGTTCATGCACGATGTAGCAGGTGTCAGAATTCCCTTCCCTTTTAAAACTGAATCACAGTCCCCTGTATGTACGGACCACATTTTGCTTATCCGTTCATCCATCAGGGGACACTAGGTCATTTCCATCTTCTGGCTGTTGTGAAAAATAAACCTGGTGGACAAAGGTCATCAGTCCACGACCCCGCTGGCTGTTCTTTAGGGCGATCCCTGAAGTGAGATTGCTGATCATTTTTTTTTTCGGGAAACACCATGCTGCTGCGTGGCTGTGTCACTCTGTGACTCTGCCAGCTGCGCCCCAGGGCTTCTCTTTCCCCAGGACTCATTGCTCCATGACTCAGTTGACAAAGAGCCAGTAGCAGGGCCGAGTCCGGTGTGGACACAGCAGGGGCTGTGGTGCCCGACCGAGGTCACTGCAGAGCCACCAGAGTGCCCAGTTAGTGGGTGGGGGGAAGAGAGCTGAGAGCCGGCCCACAGGTCACCCGGGGGCCGTGCCTGCTGCAGACACAGCACCGGCCCTCGGGGGGGGGTCCCGCAGCCCCCAGACCCACACCCTGGGGCCCAGCCCTGAGCCCCCGTTCTACCGAATGGGGTGCCCCCTTCCCTAGAGCCCACTCCCTCCACAGGCCACCTGGGTGTGTCCCTGCCAGCCTCGTCCCCCTCCTCACCGCCACTTCCTCACTCCACCCCTCTTCTCCCTTCGCTGGGTCCCTGCCCTGCCTGGAGTCTGGCTGGGGCAGGGAGCTACCCAGCACGCGTGCGCACTGGTCCCCCAGCTCAGCCAGCAGCGTGGGCACGGCGCACGCAAGCCCTGCTGGCTGTCCGGCTGTCCGTGCCTCACCCCGTGGAGCCACCAGCAGGAGGCTTGGCATGGGAAGCATCCGCCTGTGCATCCAAACGGCCTGCCTAGTTGGAGCGGACGCGACGCCCGCCAGGCTGATGGAAATATGTTCTCTTTTCCGGTACCTCCATCCCCTGTGCCTGCGGCCGGCAGTGCCCAGCGCTCAGTGGGTTGTAGTTCATCGACTAATTGGCAGGAACAGACGGGCCGGGAATGGGGCTGCTGGAACCAGAGTCTGGTCCAGCCTCGGTGAATACCACCTTCTGCTCCCTTTGCCAAGCTCCGTGGAGCCGGGTGTTCTGGCAGATTCCACATTGTCAGTGCTCCCAGTCCACGTGTCTGAGACGGCTTTCCCAGAATGCACCCTGGGGCACGTGGTGGGACTGCTGCCCTTGAAAGGGGAGGCAGAGCAGGTGGCTCCGGGCATCAGGAAGGCAGACTGCTTGGGGAAGTGGGGAGGTGGTCGTGGGAGAGCCCTGACAGCCCTGGCGTGCCCCTCCTGCACCTTGGACATCAGGGGAGGCCAGCAATCAACCACTCGGTGGGTGACCAGGGCAGGCATGGCCCTGCAGAATTGGGTTTTGGGAAGGGTGGGCGTCCAAGGTTGCAGGCTGGCTTGCCCTTGGCTGGGAGCCTGGATCCAACTTGAATCGGATCACTGATGCTCCAAAGTGGGTTTCTGTGAGCAGTCGATCAGGCAGGGCAGGGAGGACTCCAGCCCTGCCAGCGGCAGGAGACAAAATCCCTCCATCTCTGGAGAGAGGGCTTGGATGGCTGGGCAGCCAGCCCCTCGCCCGGGACCTTGCTGTGCTGCGGCTCCAGGGCTGACATGGGCGTCCCCGGCTCAGGGCCGCTCAGAGAGGCTTCGGAAGGCACCGGGGGCCTCTCCGCTCCACGCCGGGCCTCGTGGCCAGTGGCTGGTGAGAACTGGAAAGGGGCCTGAGAGTGGGAGGGTGGTGAGCCTGCAGGAAAGACAGCAGATAAGATTCACATTTAAATCGGGTTTTCATAAAGCAGATGCCCTCCTGATGTGGGTGGGCCTCGTCCGGTCCATTAAAGGTCTGAATAGGACAAAGACTGACGCCCCCAAGCGGGACGGAATGCAGCCAGCAGGCTGGCTGGGGACCCCACCGGTAGCATCAGCCCCTCCCCAGGCCCTCCTCCTGCCGGCCCGGCCTCCCTGAAGGCTCTCGGCTCGCCAGCCTCTGTGATGGCACGAGCCGACTCCTTACAATAAATACTTCTGTGCGTGTCTGTGTGCGTGTGTGTGTGTGGGGGGTGGTTTCAGAGTCTGACCCCCACTGCCCAGGGGCGCGAGCCCCAGCAGGCCAGCTGGGCTTCAGCTGAGGTTCAGACGAGGGGAGGCCCCACGGAGGCTGCAGCTCGGTGGTGGCAGGTGCAGGACCGTCGTCAAGCAGACCCCGTTGGTCCCCGGCACCAGGACAGGGGCAGGCGGGCAGGGGCTGACCCGGATTGGGTTCGGGGGTAGGGACGGGGACACGCGCGCACCTGGGCCAGCGCGCCCTCCGCCGCTCCTCCGCTGGCAGGCCGCGCTGGGCCCCGAGGAGCTACTTAACCTCTCAGCATTTTCATTTCTTCCTCCATCAAGTGAGGCTACTTTGCAGCGAGATTGTCCTGAGGCTTGAAAGTGGTGGCGGAGCCGTGCTTAGGAAACTGTGAACTGCCCCCTCCGAATGTCAGACAATATTATTTCTGAATCAGTTTCAAGAGATCACTTCAAGAGGAAGTATTGGAAAATTGATTTTTTTTCTCCCTTTGGCTTAACCGAATACCTCGATGTCACAGAGCTGCTGTCGTTCGCTTCGAGGACTGCCACAGGGTCCTCCGTGCCCGGAGGCCCACCAGGCCCAGCAAGTGGACTTTGTAGAGGACGGTGGGTGAGTGACAGTGAGCAGATGGCAGAGGGCGGAAGGCGCAGGGTGCCTTGGCCCCTCTGAGTCCCACCCCCTGCCCCCCACTCTGTGCTCCGCTGAGTCCGGCACTTACTGCCCTGATCCCCACGCTCCTGGATGCAGCTGCCTGCCCGGGGCCCCGCCAGCCTCTCCAAGACATGGGGGAGCTCTGTGGCACCATAGGACATTCCAGGCTGGAAGGGGCCTGCAGGTCAGCTAAGCCAGCCCCGTCTAGGCAAGAATCCTGCTCCCCGGCTTCCATGCCCACCTCCACCCAGGAGCCCAGGCCTCTCTGCCACTCTGGGTCCAGCCGAGCTGGGGGCAGCCCGTGAGTATTGGACTGAGGTGACCTGAGCAGCACACCCCAGCTTTCATGAGCCCTTGGCTGCTCCCCTGGACAGAGCGCCCTCTGCAGACCACACCCACACGCACACCTGTATCTGCTGACACGGAAAAGACAGTTCAAGGCCTCCTTGCCTTCTTCTGGGCACCAGGCAGCCCCGGGCCCTGGCCCCAGTCCTCCTCCAGACCACAGGGAGCCCCTGTGTCCTCTCCCGGGGGTGCGGTCTCACTGCCCAGAGTGTGGCCTTCCCAGCCCTGTGCAGACCTCCAGCCAGTCTCCAGCCCCATCCCTGCTCCTCACGGCGTCCACCCTTCCTGCTGGAGGCCGGGATCAGCTGCCAGCCCTCCCCTCGGGCTCTAGCCCGGAGCCAGGGGTGGGTGGGGACCCCGAGGTGCACTTGGGATGTCCTTCACAATCACACCTCCTGGGAAGGGTCTCTGGCCCCCACAGTCACACGGAGTCTTCAGGCTGGTGGCTGCCCCCTGTGGGCTGCACACAGGGCCCTGCAGGAGGCCAGCTCCTCCGCACCAGGCTGGGGACCCTTTTCCACCTGGCCCCCATTGGGTCCCATTTCCTTAGGGTCCCCTGAGGTCATGGGCCAGGTGTTTCCCACGTAGCTGTTGTCACCCCATCAGCTGGACACACTGGCCCCAGACCTCGGAGAAGCCCCTCCCCTGGGGTTCACCTGTGCTCTCCTGTCAGGAGAGGGACACCTTGTCCAGGCCAGGACCCCACTCAGGCTGAGGAGGAGGGTGGAGGGGGCCTGGGTGCCTCCACGCCCTCCTGCCTCTTTGGCCTGCCTGGTCGCAGCCGTGCGAGCGTCCTGGAGGTCCGAGCATCGGCCACTATGCCGCCCCCAGGCCTGGGTAGACCAGTGGTCAGCTCGGTGGCTGCATGCGGTGCGGCCTTGCCGGCATCCCTCTGGGCCACAGGGGCCACGGCAGCACCAGAGCTTCCCTGGAGCAGAGCCAGCCACTGGCCTGCCGGGGACCGTGACCATCACCGGAGCCTGTGACCTGGGCCCCACACCAGTTCCCCACACCAGTGGCCTGGCAGGGAGGCCCAGGGAGAGCCCGGCCCTGGACCCAGGACAGCAGGTACACGTGTCCTGCCCAGCACCCCTGGGGCTGCCCAACCTGGGGTGCTTTCTGGAAGCTGGCAGAGTGGTGGGAGCTGGCAGGGGTGGGATACACCCCCGTGCCCTCCCTTCCCTGCCTGCGGATGGAGAAGCACGCCCTTGCAGGAGAGATGAGTGGACTCTGCCCTGGGGCAGGCGGGGTCTTGGACTGTGCAGAGCGGGGGCCTCTCCGGCTGTGCCCACCCCAGGGTGTGGGCAAGGCGGGAGGGAGCAGAACCCCGGGTGCCCCGGGTGCAGAAAGCAGAGGGCTGGGCCCTGGCCTCGGCGTCTCGTCACTGTGTTTATTGGCCTCTGGAAGCTCCAAGATGGGCGGACTCCTGGGCCCAGCTCACTCCTCTCCCAGTGACAAGGCCAGTATCGATTCGTTTTTAATGTGCTCGTAATGGGGCTTGAAATGAACACAGGGCTGTTATTTATTTTCCTTTTTGGTTCCCGGCACCATCCATGGTGCTGGCAGGCTGGGGACCAGGGACAGGGAAGCCAAGGTGGATGGGCTCCAGCCACCACGGAGGCCGGGGGCCCCACCTGCCTCCACTCACCCAGGGGCCAGGGCCGGACCCCGGACCCGGCGGGGCAGCTTGGCCCCTGCAGCCCTGCTGTTGGAAGGAGCCTGGGAAGGCGGCGTCTAGCGGGGACAGAGTTTCCACTGGGGCGACGAGAGTCCTGAAGGTGGGCGGTGCGACGGCCACACAGCAGTGCGAACGTGCTTAATGCCACTGAGCTGCGCACTTGAAAATGAGCCAGACGGCCAGCTTTATGTTTGTATATTTTACCACGATGAGAAAAGTGTTTAAAAAAAGCACCGCTGTTGACTTCCTGGTGCCCTGGCTGCCCTCACTCTGGGAGCCCTCCCCAGACCCCTGAGCAAGTCCTGGCCTCGACACTGGCCTGTCCAGCAGGGGAGCACCCTGGCCCCCCTCTTCATCAGGGAGCTTCCACCGTCCTCCCAAGGTCAGCTCCAATGTCCTCGCCTCCATCCGGCCCTCCTCACTCGCAGGAAGATCTAGGGAGACCACCCAGACCACGAGTGACCGTGAGTGACCACGAGTGACCATGGGCCCATGACAGTAGCCCTAGGGGGTACCATGTCCCTGCCTGAGTCTTGAGAGGGGGGTGGCTTAGCAGAGCCTGGGACTGTCCCCGATCCCCCAGAACACCGAATTCCTGCTCCCCAAACCTGGAGCCCAGGCAGGTCTGGGGAGGGTGTCTGGAGGGGTGGTCAGCCTCCGGCCAGGCTGTGAGGCCACTGCAGGTGGTGGGACGACAGCGAACGAATCAGGCCGTCGGAGAACTGCCGAGCCCCCAGAAGGCCCCGTGGCTCCCAGGCACCCAGAGCCCGTGAACGTGCCGCACCCCCAATGAGACCTAAAGCCCGAGCCTGGGTCACCGGCAGTGGCCCCCTCGATCCTCCCCCGGGGGTTCAGCCTGCAGACACGCTGACGCCAGCACGCTCCCTGGTAAACAAACATTGCTCCTCACAGTGACTTCTCACAGCTGGGCCACTTCAGGCCACGCAGCGGGGACAGGCTGTGCGTCTTGGAAAACCGTGAAGCCGCGGTCGGCTCCTTTCCTGGACCCCCGCACGGCCAGCTATACGGAAACGCAGGAAGTGATTTTCATAAATTCTTTATGCTATTTACTCAGAGCCCGTGTTCATTAAACTGGCCGGCTTCCAAAGCCTCCTTGCAGATTCCTTTCTCAAAAAAGTAAGCTTCATGGCCCCAGCCCACCGTGAATTAAAAATGGGTCTTTGATACACTCAGCAGCTTCTGCTCCGTCCGTCAGCCTTCCTTACGTGAGGCGTGGAGACAGGCAGGTCCGTCAGCGGCCGACGACGCGCACCCAGTCTCTTCTGCAGCCGCAGGGGCTGAGCGAGCTCTCCAAGGGGCTCCCCTGTGTCGTCGTTAAGATATCATGAACTGTCTTTGGGATTCTTGCAAACTGGGGTGAGAGGCCTTGGGAGAACTGCTTTTCTGCGAAAACAGCTTTCAAGTTCCCCAAGTCAGTCCATCCCCCTGACCTCACATTGGGTCTCACGGCACCTTTGAAGATCTGCTGATGAATATACCGTCTTCCTCGGTCCCGAAACTGCGGCGCCGAGTGCAGGGGGTTGCCAGGTCCCAGGGCAGCCTGGGCAGCTCGAGGCCGGTCTCCTGACCCTCTGCCACTCCCGCGGGGATCAGCGGGCGCAGGGGGACCACCCCCTACCTGCTCGGGGCCGGTGTGACTCCACGTGGATGAGGCCGGGCCCTGAGGCTGGAGGGGCAGATCCCAAGCAAACCGCACAGAGACCCTGGGCAAGCCGCCGAGCCCCTCGGAGTCCTGGTGTGCATCCTCGGGGACCTCCCGTCCCCACCCCCAGAGCACTCGGGGGCTGTGGGGAGACCAGGCGGGCGGGTGAGCTCTGTGGGCAGAGCCGGCTGAGGGAGGCGGGTGGTGCTGGGCCAGACCCGGGGGCTGCCCCCCCCCCTGCAGGGGTGGGGCTCGGGGTGTGCGCAGGGGCAGGTGGTGAGGGGAGAAGTGTGGGTGTACTCCTCGTGTGCACCCCCATCCTACGAGGGCCCTTAAAGGTGAGCCAGGAGCACAGGAGCACGGCCCACAGTGCCCTGCAAGGAGCAGACGTCCTCCCCGCCCCTGGGCCAGCACACCGGGTCCACTCCCACCTGGACCTGGGCAGGGGCTGCGGGCACAGGACGTGCCCCCCACCCTGTGAAGCCCCCTGGTAGGGCCAGTGGACACTCAGGCGGGGGGTGTCCCAGGGCCAGGCCCCAGGTGCCCGTGCTCGTAAAAACAGAGCACCATTCTGCTGCATTTCTGCCCCCCGCCTTTTTCTCATTGGCCAATTTTATTCTGAGCTTCTAGGAACCTTATCTCCGGGGTGACCTTACGGTCACAGCCTGCTGCACCATTTGCCCAGACCCGTGGAAAATGCAGCATCTCGTGTCTCTTGTTCAAAAGGCTGGAAGCAAGTGCCGATGACAATCCTAAACCACAAAGCTTTTTCTCTAAAATATTTTATCACCTCTAGAGTGTAATAGGGATGGAAGTAACATGTAAGTGACAGGAGAAACTCACAAATCACAAAACAGTAAATTTTGGGAGACACAACTTTACATAAGATAATAAATCATGGCCCTTTGTTAATACGATGTCTTGACTGTGACCCTGACACAGGTTTTCTGACTGCGAATACATTCCTGAGGCCACCAAAACCTGTACTTTCAGCAACTTCATTTCTCACCGATGTCGTTGACAACGATGCCAATTGTTTTGGCAGATGCAAGATTGCAAATTTTTTTGATAATTTTTACCTCTGTGGAAGCTCTTTCTGTTAATGCAGCAGTTGCTGGAGTGTTTACAAATGTTTATAGGCTATGGTAACACTGGGATAAATCTTTGATAAATTAGTTTGAAATAGAAGTTTTAGTACATTTACAGGTGGTAATTCTTGTAGAACATTTTTTCTAAAAACATTGAAGGGGGAGGGTACAGCTCAGTGGTAGAGTGCATGCTTAGCATGCGCAAGGTCATGGGTTCGATTCCCAACATCACTGCTAAATAAAAAACTAGTAAATGAACCTAATTACCTTCCCCTGCAAACAAAAACAAAAAAATAATAAAAATAAAAAAATAAAAAGATTTAACTCTATACAAATCAGTACTGTATAATTCTAAAATTACACAAAATTTCAAATATAATCATATGTTATAATTTCAAATATAAATGTGTCCAGTGGCAATTTAGCGTTTGCTCTGTATCGCCGGTCGTCTGCGGCGTTGTACAGGAAACTGAAACTGGCTTCCCGATTTGCACGTAATTTAAACACCCATTTCTGTACTAATGCTGTGTCTCAAATTAGAAGGAACATTTCAATTTTAAAACTGTGCTCCTTGCTAGTAACTGGATCATCTGAACCTTCCTGGGTAAATAGTATTCGTTTCCATCAAATCAACGATTTTTAAATTTAAGGTCTATTTCTAAGCCTGTGGATATTTGCTTTGCGCTGTAGCGGCGGTTGTCAAAATTGGAGAGTCTGAGCTCTTTGAAGATCGGAACACCTTCTGGATGCGCTTTATTACAGTGGGCGCTGAATGTCACTTTGCAACGACTGCCTGCCAGGCTGGCGCTGCGCCCGGCGTCCCCCTCCTGCCGGGGGGGCTCACACCTCGCAGGCAGGCTCCTGGGAGGGGAAAGGCCGTCTTTCTTTGCGGTCCTGCCTCCACGCAGCCGCCTTCGTCTTCTCCACGGCGGCGGTCAGCCCACCACTGCCGGTCCAGCTGCCTTGGGAGCCCAGGGAAGCCAGGCTGCCCCAGGGCACGTGTACGTGTGCACGTCGCACGCCAAGCCGGTTGCCCGGCACCCACGTGTGCCCGCAGGGCCTGCAGACCTGAGCCGCCTGTGTGCGCCCTGCTCTCCCTGCTGCTCACGCCCTGCTCCGCTGTCCTGATAAACTTCACTCACAAATTTACAGGTCCTGAGATAAAGCTATTGGGCATTCCCCATTCGCCCGGCTGGGGTCTGGGAACACCCATAGGAAGGTGTGTGACCCCCACCCCCTTAGAGCACAGGGTCCAGCAGGAGAGCCAAGAGGGACATGGGCACTGAGGGCACAGGTCCTGCAGAGGGATCGAACTCCGGGGGGCTGTCGGGGTGCTGGTTGCCCGTCACCTGAAACCCCGGGTCAGTGATGCCCCCGCTTTCCATCAGTGGAACACCTTCTCTATCTGAAAAGACAGAAACCCTCTGAGGGGCTGCAGAAGAGCCAGTTTACTGTTTGTTCTCAAAGACCAGCAAAACGATCCTTCTCTTCCTTGAAAAAAAAGGATTTCTTTTATAAAATATGCGGACGTCATTCTGAGGGTAAACGCCACTTTCGGCTTATTCCACACCTGGGTCCACACTATTACCCTCGTGGAGAAGGCGCAGAGCGTGGTGGACGCTGGGGCGTTGAGACCAACACCAGGGGACAACTTACATTTGAGCATCAGGTTCCAGGGACCAGATGGAGACACCGGTCCCCACTCCTTCGCTTACAGAGCATTTGACCTGAGCAAGTGGCCTCGCACGACTGGACACCATCTCCTCACTGAGGCAAGAGCTGCTTCCTCGAACCCCAGGGATGGACTGTGGCCACGTTCCGGAAACAACCATGACAGCAGCCACTAGCAGCTGAGTCTGTGGCGGGTGGCGGGCAGCAGCGAGGTTGACTTTCTGTAATAAGGCTGTAGGCTGGGCATCAGTGTCCCCTTTACACAGACAGGGTCACTGCCGCAAATCAGCCAAGCAACTGGCTCCAACTCTTGTGGCTGAACCGGGACCCCCCCGGAGGCTGAGTGCGGCCCCAGGGTCTGAGCTTTCTCCCACCGCATCAGACTTGAACACAGGGAGCAGCGTGGCTGGTGTGTGACGGGCCCCCCAACAGGGCTGGGTCCCGGGGTTCAGCCGCTAGGGCTGCCATGCAAGACAACCAGGCTAGACGGCGCAGCAACAAACGGAGTCCCTCCTGGGGAAGGGAGGCTGGGGGTCAGGGCTCACGGTGTCAGCAGGGTACCTGGGGCCTCGCGCCCTGGCCACCATCTCGCCCTGTCCTCGCATGGTTGTCTCCCTGCGTCCACATCCCTGGTGCCTCTCCCGCTCACAAGGGCACGGCTCACCTTGGATTAATGCCTCACACCACTGGCCTCATTTTAAAGTCTTATCTCCAAATACGATTTGATTCTGAGGCACCGAGGTTTGGAATTTGGACACATGAGTTTTGGGGGCATATGCCAGCCCATGGCATTCACTGTCTGCAGAGCACTGAGAGGTGGTCCCCCAGAGACACGTCTATGGCCTGACCTCCAGAGCCTGCGAACGTGACCTTGTCTGGAAAAAGGGCCGGTCCCTGCAGCTCTGCTTGGGTTAGCAATCATGAGAGGGTCCTGGATCGGGGGCCTGGCAGAGGACAAGCGTGCCGATGAGACACACAGAGGGAGTGGCCATGTGAAGACAGAGCCAGGGAGCAGGGTGACGCTGCCAGGAGCCCAGGAGCCCTCAGAGAGACAAAGAAGGACCCTTTGCTTGAGGGCACACCGCCCTGCAGACACCCTGATGTGAGGCCGCTGGCCTCCAGGGCTGAGGCTGCGTGTCTGTTGCTTTAAGCCCCTGGTCTGTGGGCTCTTGATGCAGCAGCCTCAGGTCAACGCACCAGCCTCCCCGACTCCCATGTCGGCTCAGGAAGGAAGCGAGGCCCCCAGCAGGGTGCACGGCAGCCTGAGTCCAGCGCGCTGGTGTTGACGGGGTGCCCATTTGAAGGGGGGCACGGCCTCTGCCCAGGGCCCGAAGCTGGCTGGCTGTGGCCCCCCTCGACAGCCCAGCCAGCGCGCCCCCGACGCTCCCGGACGGAGTGAGCGCCCTCTCCCTTCCTGCGCGCGGCCTCGCCTGCGGCTCCCCGGGGTCTTGGCTGCGTCTTCCTCGGCGCCGCTCATCTCGTTTCTCCCTAGCGATGAAGCAGCTGGGTTTCCCGAGCAGGACTTCGCGTTCAGCCGCCTCCGTGTAATTTTGCGGAACCCTTTCGTCCTGCTCCCGTGGGGTGACCGCGGTCAGGCTTGCTAGGACGGAGCACTTTGAGAAGAGAGATCTGATCTGACATCGGCACTGCGTCTGCCAGGGACTGGGGAGCAGACCTCCCCTTGGGCAGAAGCAGGCGAGGGCGGCGCGCCCTTGTCGGAACGAGTGCCCTGTCCCCAGGCGGAGTTCTAAAGAGACACTGAGTCCAGCTCCTCCGAGGTCCGAGGGGCTCAGCTGGGGGGCCCGGGGCCCGACTGTCCGGGCGCCGACAGTGCCTGTGTGTTCGGCTCCCTGTGAAGCGAAGCCAGTAAATGCTGTGGAAACAGCCTCTGTTTGAGAATCTTAGCTGTGAATCCCTAAGCAGAGCAGATAATGGCCTCTGTAATACCACTGCTTGAAGGGCCCGGTTTCCTATTTGGCTTTGACTTAAATGAAGACGACAGCTCTCAGCAGGGGCAGCGCGGGCCGTGCGTGGTGAGGAACCCGGCCGCCTGCGGTCTCCCCTCAGCGCCGGGGGCCCTGCGTCCCACCCCCGTCCCCTTCCTTCTCGCCCTCAATGAGCAAAAGATTCTCTTTTTCTTGCTCATCTCAAGGAAGTCAAGGCCAAGTGTTTACTGGGTCAAAAGTTAGTCTTGGTAACAGCCGTCTACACAGAGGCCCGTGTCTTGCCCTCCCAACCTCCGCTCCCCCATCTGGGAACTCTTTCACCCCTGCGGGCAGCCCTCCCCACACACAGCCTCCCTCCCTTCCAGCTCCAGCCCTCGGGGCCCGCGTGCAGCCGTGGCTCCCACACCGGCCTCACCCAGACACACCCGGACCCGTGGCTCTTCTACCTGCTGCGGCCGCCCTTCTCCTTTTCTGGCTCAGAAACCATGAGACCTCTGCCTGGTCCTTGGAATTCAGTCACTGTAATATAGGACCCTCAACAGCTGTGCCCCCCCTCCCGCACAGCTGTGCCCCCTCCCCTCCCGCACAGCTGGCCAGTTCCCGGCTCCAGGGGAGCCTGCCCAGCTCACTCCTGCAATGCCTCAAACCCGCTGCTCTCTCCTGAGCACATCACCCCTTCTGGAATGTCCTACCGCCCCTTCTCCCTCGGCTGGCTCCTCAGCCTCATGTCTTGGCTTAAATACTGAACTCTCAAAAAAGCCTCTGTGATCACACACATGCGCTCAAGCATGCATACACACACACACACACACATGTCCACGCATGTGATGGAACCAGCCCTCCACATCACTCCTTCCAGCATCATTGCCAGTTACAGTGCATCCATACTTTTCGGGGCCACCTGATCTCTCGCCCCCAAAGCATCAGGCCCCATGGGGAGGGCCCAGCCCTGAAGCCAACTCACCCCCTCAAGGTTCTCAGCCCAGGTTCTGGAGGAACCAGGGGCTCCCCCGCGACACAGCCACATTGGACATACATCCTCCAGCCCCCTGGAGCCGTCAGATGACAGCAGCCCCTGCTGCTGCCTAAGGGACTCCAGGTGAGGGCCGCCCAGCCACAGCCTTCAGGGTTCCTGGCTCACAGAGGCCACGAGAGAAGCCGACCACCGCTGTGGTTTTGAGCTGCGTGTGGAGAGGTTTGCTGCTCAGCACTGACCAGAAGGGCAGCCTAGCCCCTCCTTCCAACCCCCCAGGTGGGTCCCCTGGAGGGACAGCAACGAACCACCAGCAGGGGGATGAGCACCACCCGCGGCATCCTCAGCTCTTCAGTTCCTCTTCCCCTTTTGGAACGTTCCGCCAGCCGCTCTTCAGCCAGCGGGGACCACCGGGCCGTTCCTAGCACCATCTCCGCAAGCCCGCTCCCCAGGGCCAGCCCGCCGGGGCTGCTTGCGCTCAGTGGGGACTTTCTCCCAGAAGTCCCAGAGCGCTGCAGACGATTATCAAGCTAAACCCAAAACCCAAGGCTGCCAAAAACTGAAAATGCACTCTGTGGCGGTCAGCTTCTGAGATGCCTTCCGTTGTGCCCCACCTCCTGGTGCTCGTGGAGCCCCTCCCAGGACTGTGCGCTGGGATGGCGACGTCCTTCTAACCCAGAGGACATGACACAAGGGACCGGACGCCACTGCTGGGGTTTGGCTGTGGAGAGACTGTCTTCCATCCCGGGACCTTCTGTCTCCTCACTCCCGCGCCCTGAGCTGCCCCGAGCAGAGACCCACGTGGCAGGAGCTGAGGGAGGCCTTCCTTAGAAAAGCAGGAAGATCAGACGCCACCATCCCACAGCCCCAGGGAACTGAAGCCTGCCTTCAACTGCGTGAGGGAGCAGGGGAGCAGGTCCCGACCCAGTCCAGCCTTCGGATGAAACCACAGTCACCGCCAACGGCATGAGCAACTTCACCAGGAATCTTGAGCCTGGAGACCCAGCCCAGCCACCAGAACCGGTGCAGTAATGAAGCGTGTCGTCAAGCTGCTAAACCATGAGGTCATCCATCACCCAGCAGCAGACAGCTAAGTTACCCCCCCATGGCGTCCTGAACATTATTCTACCCAACTCGATGTTCTGCAATGAAATTGAAGATATTTCAAGAGGAAAATGTGAAACAGAGGCATAGAAACTCCGTAGCAAAATGCCAGATGTCTAGTGAGGCAGGACATGTGAATATAAACCTTCTCACAATTACGAACATCCTAGGGGAGGAACTCAGTTCTAAAAGTTAAATCTCCTTGCGAGCGAAAGTCCAAGAACATTGAAGACCAAGGGGATCGGAGTCCCCTCACCCCTGTCAGTAAACACTCGTGGAATCGTCATCACGTCCACGGTCTTGTCCTGCTGAATTCTCACGCAGGCTGCTTCTCAGTGCCAGGTGCGGCCGGGGCCCCTCGGCCGCCAGCTGCAGCCCGGGGCTGATGTCTGCCACTCGGGGCTGCTGTGAGCGCCATGAAGTGTCCCAGGAGCCTAGCGTTTGTAGGATTCCCAGTTGTGACGGGGACAGACCCAACGATACAGTACTGGCCTCGACCCCAGACTTAGAAGTCACGCCCAACGTTGGCCCCTAGGGCACGTTCCCAGGAAAATGGTCTTTCCAGAACCCAGAGATCACTGCTGCCGGGTGTGATGGGTCTGAGAGAAGGCTGTTGGGGAAGCTCGTCTTAGCTTTGCTTTCAGGGGCTGCCAACCAGTCTGCCAGTGGTCCAGCGTCCACGGCCTGAGATCCCAAACCCGCTTGGAAGAACTCCACGCAGAGGGCGTGCCCTCCCCACGCTGGAGGACACCGACCCACCCAGAGGTCCCAGGTGCCACGTCTCCCCACACCCTGCCTGGCGTGGAGCCTGCTCGCTGGGTAGCAGTGAGCTCCCACAGTCCTGCTTTTTGCCTCCTGTCTCACTGGCTGTCCCTCTGCCCCTTGCTCTAGAGTTCCTCAGTCTGAGGGGACTTGCCCCTGCAGGCCGTGCTGTGGGGGTGGCGGCGGGGGCGGATCACCGTCGTTTCCATCCGTGTCTCCCTGCTGATGAGTGATGCCGGGCGCCTTTTCCTGTGCGTAGCAGCCATTGTCTGTCTTCTTTGCAGAAACGTTCTTTCAAGCCCTTTGCCCATTTTTGAGCTGGGTTGTTTGCTTCCGTTGCAGCATTTTAGAAGTTCTGTTCACACTCTGTGTATTAATCCCTTACCAGATACATGATTTGCATATATTTTCTCCCATTCTGTGGGTCACCTTTTACTCTGTTCATAGTGTCTTTGATGCCCAGAAATGTTTAATTTTGATAAAATCCAGTTTGTTTTTTCTTTTGTTGTTTGTTCTTTTGGTGTCACACCCAAGCAATCACTGCCAGATCCAATGCCATGAAGCCTTTGCCCTGAATTTTCTTCTAAGACGTTTAAAGTTTTAGCTCTTAGATCTTTGATCAACGTCGAGCTAATTTTTGTACAGTGTTGAGTAACGATCTAACTTTATTCTCTTGCATGTAGCTATCCAGTTTTCCCACCACTGTGCACTGAAAAGGCTGTCCTTTCCCGGTTGAATGCTCTTGGCACCCTTGTCAGAACCATCTGACCGCATTTGTGGGTGTTCGCTCTGGCTTCTCCATTCTAGTCCATTGGTCTGTTTATCTGTGTGTCAGTAACACTCTAAAACACATGTTTTTTGGAGCTTAAAGCCGTTCTCATGGCTTTAAGATCATGGAGGAGTCATTCTTCCTCAGTAAGACATTTACTTATTCTGTGACTGTTTTTCTTCTATGCCACAAAGACATGACAATTAGCCCGTACATGAAGGCGCTTCCCTGACATTCTAGCGGGAGGGTCAGACTCCAGCCTTAGGAGCCGTGTGGTCTGTACCCCACAGGGAAAGCCCAGGGTCAGGAGGCCGGAGCAGGAGAGGCAGGGGACAGCTGGGAGAAGGGCCCGGGTCTCGCTAGGTGGACGGCAGGCCTGGCCAAGGCGGCCGCATTTGGGTGGAGGCTGGAGTAATGCCAGGGCCACTCTGGGGAGGGTCTGGGCGACCCCCAAGCAGGTGTCCGTGGTCCAGTCCTCTCATGTGCCTGTCCCCCCAGGGCTCGCTCATGCCCTAGCATTCTGACCACTGGCCCAGGGAGGCGAGCATCTTAAAGGACCCCGGGTGAATTCCAGGAGCACTTGGAGGAGAAGCTGAGGCTGCCTGACTGACTCCCCTGACTTGCCTCCGCCTCCCCTCCTCACCTGAACCCTCTGCCTTAGGATGACTTTTCACTCCATCACACGCTCCCTGCTCCTGCCCCTCCCTGTTTCCCCTTTTAGCCTCCTTCCCCGCCTCCAGCTGTCCTGGTGACACCCCAGGCCTCCCAGGGGATGACAGATGATGTGTGTGATGGATGAGGCGTCTCGCACGCATGCACCACAATCTAGCTTTGCAGATACCATCCTGACTCCAGCCGCCCTGGCTGAGAGCCTCCTCACCTCCATCACCTCCTGCTGCTTCATGGCTCTGAAGCATCCAGGGGTCTTCCCCTTCTGTGCCAGTTTAGTGCGTGCGCATTGGACCGACGCTGCCAGTCCACGCCAGGCTCCAGGTGAGGAAGCACAGAGCTGCGGTGGGAGGCGGGGCTGCCTGGAGATGCGGCTGTGGTGGGGGCAGGTCCTACAGGGCAAGGATGAACACTCAGGACCTGAGCTTCATCCCAGGCACTGAGGAGTCACCCAGGAGCTGGAGCAAGAGCATGACTCATCAGACCCATGGGAGCCGGTGTTAGAGCCATAGCCGGGCAGAGGCCACTGCAGGGGTCCATGGGGTGTAACCCTATCCACACCACGGTGGGGAGGACCAAACAGGCTCCGGAGCTCTGCAGTGGCGGGGCAGGTGACCTAGGCAGTGTGGGTGGAGGGGCTGGGAGAAGGGAGGTCAGAGCTGACCCCAGAGCTCTGCCTTGGGCACCCAGGGTGATGGACACTGAGAAGGTGGTCAGCAAACGTCAAGACCAGTTGGGGATGAAGGTAACGTGTTCAGCAGAGACTTGAGTCCGAGGTGCTCACAGACATGCAGGTGCGGACGTGCACCAGGCAGCTGGAGGTGTTTGTAGGTGGGGCTGGCTGGGCCCATCTTCAGGTCCTGGGACCTCCCGTGTCCCTCCCCACAGGAGATCAGCTGGTGGTGGCACTCGCCCCACTCCACTCTGCCCACTCTGATCCCCACACACCCCTCCCATCCACCTCCAACCGGGGCCCCCACCCCAGGCACGGTTCCCACCCAGGCTCCTGGGAGCAGCCCCAGCACAGAGCATGTGCTCAGAGTCTGGAGGGAGAAGTGAGCCCAGGGTAGTGAGAGCGAGGGACAGGCTCTGGAGGCAGGGAGAGAGGAGGACGGATACCGGTGACTCAGACGGAGAGGCCAGGCCTCCCAGGGAAGCACAGCCGGGTGCCGGCTGCCTGGGCATGGCGGAGGGGGTGGGGGGTGGGTGGAGAGGGAGGGTCCGAATGTTCTGGAACAGGAGCTCCATGATGGGTGCATAGCAGGCACTCCCCATAGTCTTGCAAATGAGGGTGCCACCCCCAGGGCTGGCTGCCCTCCCGCCAGTGAGTTCAGTGAGTTCAGTGATTTCAGGAGGACTTCCCACGGCCACGCAGCTGTGAAGGGGACCTGGGATGCTAATCTCACGGCCATACTGTTTCCCTCTGCTGCTGCTGGCCGGCCAGCACATCTCCACACGACTCCTTATTTAGTCACTAAGCAGCGTCCTAAAGGGGCCTCAGGAGCCACCCAGTTCCTAAAATGTTCCCTGCACGTCCTTTCCAGTTCAGATCAAAGGTTGCAACCCTGCTGCTCAGTTCAGTTCAGGGTTCGTGGCTCTGACGGGCTCTCAAACAGAGGAGAGTGGCAGGGCTGGTCTGGGGCTGCAGGTGGCCAGGAGCCAGCATGGGTCCCAGGGAGTCGTGGACCAGGTGGCCAAGCCAGGTGAGTCAGAACCACAGACCAGGAGACAGGCCCCTGGGAGCTGAGCTAGGAGGCTGGATGGGAACGGGGCCGGATACCAAGATGCAGAAGCGCCAACACCTGACCTTTTACCCACGATGCCCTCAACACCCCCCACCCCCACAAACCTCCTCTCTTCCAGAAGTGATTGGCCAAGTTGTTTCCATGTTTCTTTGCAGCTGCTCACCCTCCTGGCTCCTCCCAGGGCAGTGATGCCCCGCACTCCCTCCGTCTAATCTCAGCCAGGGGAACCACCGAGAGCCCCACAGAGATGGTCTGAGAGCACAGAACGGCAGGGCCAGCTTCCCCTACAACTTGACCAGTGCTGGAAACCCTCAATGCCCGGGCTTGGATGAGGACCTGGAAGATGTTGTAACCCACTCTTGCCAAGTCAGGAAACCCTAACAGCTCAGACTCGAGGGAGCCGCAGCAGAAGCAGAGCCTGGGTTGTCCTGCTTTGAGGACCCGAGACCCAGGGCACCCCAGCTTCAGTATCCTGTCGGAAACGTGGGGCGAGCGGAAGCAGCCCGCACCGTCGGCTGGCTGGTGTGAGGATGGTGGGGAGGCACCTGTGGGGCCCTGGACACCATCTTGGTGGCCGCCGTAGGTGCCAGCCTCCACCCCTGTCGGCATCATGGCCACAGCACCGTCCTTGTCACCCGTTCTCTCTTTCCTCCCTGGTTCCTTCCACTTGATGGTTTATCTTCACATGGAACCAAGGTCACCCACAGGCTGTGCGGGGAACCGGACCTGGGGTGTTCTCCGCCCTCCTGAAACACATGAGCCACGTGTTGAACTAAGATCGCGGTCAGCACCTCGGCCAGCTCCCCCGGCCTTGTGGTCCTCTGCGCCTGTCTTTAGAACCACCGCCAGGCACAGCTGGCCCTCCGCGCACCTGCGCCGCGGGACAGCCTTGTCCCCACCACTCTGCCTGTGCCAGGTGGAGGCCGCCCTCACCTGCTCCCTCCAGTGCGTTCCTGCGTGGGCCCTTTCTGCCCCTTGGCCACAAGTGCCCCACGAGGGCCTCAGCTGCATGCTGCGAGCACAGTGCCTCCGCCAGCTCTGGCGGGCCCGGTGCTTCCAAAACAAGATGGGAAAAGGCAGGTCAGGCACGGCGGACCCCGGAGGTGCTGCCGGGTCCCCGGCAAGAGCGGGCGTGCCACCCGCTTCCTGGAGTGCCCCCTGCACCCCACCTGCATCAGCCCCCTCGGTGCTGAGCGGGGCAGCAAGGGGGCCCGCATCCTGCCACCTCTCCTTCCCTCGACCCAGCGCCCCTCCTCCCCTTCACCCACGTGGTCCCCAAGGGCGGAGCGCAAACATCCACGTGCCAAACCGCATCTCCGCCTGCTGTCAGGGGACTCGAATCTGCAAAGGTGGGGGAAGGAAGGGACGAGCAACGTCAGCAGGGCAAGAGTTGTCACGCTTATTTTAAATGAGGAAAATCAGACGCAGAGAAATAGCTACCTTGGTCAAGGATCACCGTAATGATTCGAGGAAGCCACTAGGAGCTGTCTTCCTAACTGCTAGATGGCACCGCAGGACGGTGACAGCGGCTGGGCGGGGAGCTGCTGAGAGGCGCTGCTGTGTCCCGGACAGCGCCGCCCGTCAGACCCCCGCGGCAGCCGCAGAGAGCCACGTCTTCCCCGCCGGCCTTCCGTCGTGTGCCCAGACCTCCCGAAGATTAAGGAAAGTTTACTCCCTCACTCGTAGCCTGAGAGCTGCCTCTGCAAAGCCGGGGTGAGGACAGGTGGTTTTCTCCCCAGAAATAGGTCTTTTCTCCTTGGGAACCATTTTTACCGAAGCCATCGGGGTGACAAGGAGCTGGATGTGTTCAGACGCGTCCCCGAGGCTCAGGCTTCTCAGCGACAGCTGCCTCCTAGGGAGGCACGAGTCTCTCCTTGGAAGTCTTCACCGCAGCCTCACGGGTCCCACCCGCTCCCCGGACCCCTCCTTCCTGTGAGCGGATGCACCCTTCATTACAATCCTCGGCAGTGGCGGAAATGTTACGGGGGAAGAAAAGCTGTTGACAATTTTATTTTTAAAAGTAACTAAGAATAGGGTGAACCTTGTAAAAATAGCAAGTCTGCAAACAGGACTGCGCCCAAGGCCAAGTTCTCCTTCTGAAAAATCAGCGTTCGGCGTTTAACAAGAAAGGGGATCAAGGCTTAGCCTCGCGCACAGTCATGGAGGTCTCGGGGACGAGGACGGAAACTAGGACGTGGGTCCGGCCTGGGCCACCACTGGGCGGGGGCTTGGGCAGCCCCACCCCCACCCTTCAGAGCACAGAGGCTCACCTGGTCTGCCTGGATTAGCTCCACACGTCACCTGACGACACGGAAACATCCTTGAGATCATCTTTCGCATTATCAGAGTTTCCTTTGAAACTCGAATTTTTAATTGGGAGGAACTTGGGTGTTTCCGTCACAGCTCTTGGTTCACCTCTGACCCCTGGCTGGCAGGGCCGGAAGCTGCAGGGCAAAGATCTTCCCCCCAGTGGCCTGAAACAGGAGAGACTGACTCAGAGCAGAAGCCCCAGCACCGGAAGGGATCAGGTGCCGGCGAGTGGGGCTCTGCAGGGCACCTGCTGGAGGCTGGGATGATGCCAGCTCGGGGGTCCTCTGGGCCCTGCCCGCCCCCGAGTCCTGAGCAGGTGGAGTCCTGGGGCGGGTTCCGGGGTCAGCACTCTGCCCTGGCAGGCGCCCCGTAAACAAGGCTCGAGTGTGCACACGTCACTCTCACGGTCCTGCACAGCCGCAGTAAGCCCCGGGTCGCTCTGGGAAGTCGTGAGTAAGTCTTGCAGATCTTGAAGAGTCAGAAAGGCCAGATGAGGCTGAGTCGAGATGGGTCTAAGCGGCAGGCACAGGGGCGGAGGCTGCAGGCTCACATCCTGAGATCTCCCACGGGCCGCACCTGAGACCCGCCAGCGACGGGCCATCAGGAGGAGGAGGGACATGAGAAGCGCCCCCTGCTCTGCACCAGCCCCGCGAGCACGGAGGTCCCTAAGTCCACGCTGTCTTCAAGGAGCACAGAGTTGGGAGGGGGCTGCAGGCGTAAAATCACTAGAGACAGATGTAAGACCTGCTTCTGTTGACAACCATAATTGTAGCATTTGTTCACGGAGCATCTAGAGGGCGCCTACTGTATACCAGGGTCAGGGATGCGTCCTGAGGTCGCAGAGATGGACCTGGAGGAGGGAGTCAGGATGTGGCAATGCCGTGTGGCTGGAGCCATAACCCAGACGTGCACCACAGCAGCCCCCGGGAGAGACCGGACTGGGAGGGGCCGCTCCTGTGATCCGGGACACCAGCTCTGGACAGAGCCTGAAGCGCCGTCCGTGATCCCCGGGACCCAGTCCCAGGGACAGAGGCGACTTTCCCCGGGTGTAGCATCAGGCCCCCCACTAGGCTCTCTGGTGGACTTCCAGAAGCAGAGCATGAAGTCCGGAACAGGCCCAGGTTAGAGACATTTCTCTACCACAGATCAGATGTGGGTCTTCAAGATGGAGCTTCTGATGAAGAGGAAGAAACACCAAGGTGTGAATAAACCAAAATTCCAGGAAGCACCCCCACACTCCGCCCTCCTGAGGCTGGGCCCCAGATGCCCCCTTCTTCTGGTCCCCGGGCAGGTCTGACCACTCCCTGCCAGGGGGAGGGCCCTGAGTCAACAGACCACAGGTCTGTGGGCAGCACCCCCATCTCCCTGGGGTCCCCTCCTCACCCGTGCTGCCAGCCACCTCCCACCCGCTAACACCTGTGTCTTCGGAGGGGGCCCCCGGACTGCAGAGCCCCATATCCCAACGCTTGGCAGGACGAGTGCCAGCAAGCGGCATGCCGACACGCTGCTCGCCCAGGGCCAGCGTGAGCCTGCACCGGTGGGCACAGATGTGTGAGTGCCCCGGCTTGCCTGTCTTGAAGCTCAGGAGGTCCAAGCTCCTGCTGTTTGCTTCCCCCCATCACCTCCTCCCACCTGGCTCTCTCCACTCTGAGCACCTCCCGCCTCCCTGCCCTCGACTCTTGGCTCCGAGTCTGCTCCCGGGGAAAGGTGTCTGGGACACAGAGTCCCCTTCTGGGCCCGACTGCCTCATCTCCGTCATCTCTGCTGCCAGGAGAAACACACGCTCTTCCAAACCAATAGTAGGGGGCCGCAGGGCTGTGTCTCCCTTGAGCAGGCAGGTTTTCTGCACACCAGGCTGCAGCCTGGTCCCCAGAAAGAACACATGTTGAAGCTTTTCACATATTAATTCTGGGACCTCGGCGAGCCCTCTAACCCCCAAGGGCGAGTCCTTCATCTCTGAGAGGAGATCGTTGCACCAGCCTACCCAGGCGACACGATGTGTGTCAAATGTGTCTGTCGTCTGGTTGCTGCAAAGAGAGACAGCAGTCACCCCTCTGCATTCATCCTGGTCCTGGTCCTCGGGGCTCTAGGATTCCTCAAAGCCGCCCACAAGCCCTGCCTGGGCTCATCATTCTCCATCCACAGAGCCGCGGCTGTCCTGACCACAGACACTGACGCGCAGACCTTGCTGAAGCCCTACTGTATGCGGCTGTGTTTTAGACACAGTGCAAAGTCACTCATTCTGGGCTCTGAAGTGGCTGCAAAATCATCCTCCAGTTCCAAATGAGGGGGCTGAGGCACAGAGAGGTTTTGTAACTCACCAGAGGTCACACAGCTAAGAGCGAAGATCAGGGCTCAGGTCCAGACGTTTGGCTTCCGTTGTCCGAGCTCTCAGACCCCCTGTCTGAGTCCAGGGCCTGCCCACTGGCTTAGTAACCCCTCGAGAGGCCAATGACAGAGCAGAGTAACTGGATCGCAGGCTAGGCTAACTCCTCTGCTTGCTGCCATCGCACCCCGAGCACGGCGCTCTGAGGCAGTCTGGCGTTATGACTCGCTAGCACCGAGACTGTATCAAATCAGCCCTACTTACCAAAAATACGCCTTGTGTCCATATTGCCTGTCGCACCGAGCGAGGAGCTGCCAGGGACAACAGCGCCTGGCTCTCGCAGCCCGGGAGCTGGCACGGGGTCCGCCGCGGTCTGGAGGGCTCGGTGGACGGCGGGGCTGACGCGTGCGTGTCAGAGGAACAGCCCACGTCCCCAGTACTGAAGAGGGGGCTCCACGTCGGTTATAAGCAAGGAGACCAGCAGAGACAGAGAGGAAGGACAGGCGGAGAGGAAGTAACAGATTCCACACTGTCCTTAAAGAGCGGGGACGGCAGCTGGGGGAGCCTGCACCGGAGCCTGGAGCAGCTCCGCCCGTCCCGCCGCCTCCCCCGCGGGCCCGAGCAGCCCGGACGACACCGATAATGAACACGCGGTTCAAGGTCCAGGAACAGGAAGACAAGACCAGGGAAGTGAGGCCGCGGACGCTCGCTAAGTGCCTACTGTGTGCGGGGTGCAGCCCAGCGCCACTCCCGTCCCTGACGCCGGCCTCAACTCATCCCAGCAGGCGAGACTGGGCAGCCCGCCTTCACACCACAGGAGAGTGCGTGTCCGGGAGGTGAGTCCCCCCGGGGCCGTGCCGCGCACGCCCTCTGCAGTCCTGCCACCTCTGGCTCCGCGCCCAGGTCTCTCCTGACCCAGGCTGTCTGCCAGGGTTTTGGGACTGCGGACAGGGTGACAGCACCAGGGCTTCCCGGGGCTCTGAGCGGCCAGCAGAGACCCGTGAGCTTAGCATCCCTGGCGTGTTGCTGTGTTACCTCCAGGCAGGACAGGTGGGCCTGGGCCAGGCCCAGGGGCCTGCGAAACATCGCCAGGGAGTGTGGACCCCAGAAGGCTCCTTGCAGAGGGGGCAGCATCAGGTCAGTGCCCCACAATGGGGAGCATGTCGCGCTGCGGGGCGTGTGTGGCGTGTGCTGGAGACAGACAGAGGACGGGGGAAGCCAGGCCAGCCTGGCCCCCGGACCACTCACCCCAGCCTAGGGGCACCGCTGGACACCGTGCGACGTGAACGGAGAGCTTTCCCTGGTGTGCTGCCAGCAGGGACGGAAGGATGCTCCCCAGCAGTGGGGGCAGCTCCGGGCGAGCAGGCTGACAGGAGGGGGCGCCCCTGCAGCCGTACAGTTGTCTCCATCTCGGTCAGCCCCAGCCACAGGGCCAGGGCTGTGGGCTCGCAGCAGCCTGGACCTTCTGGAGCTCAGAGGTCATGCACTCCAGCCGCCTGCCTGACCCGCAAGCGAAACCACGGCTCTGGGAGTGAAGCGGCCACTGGATCACTCCCTCCCGTCCCTAGGTGTCTACAGCCAGGACCCTTGAGGCCTCCTGTTGACAAGGCCTCACCCAGAGCCACACAGACTGAGGACCAGGCTGCAGGGGGTCCGCCACATGCCCCCACCACCACCACTGAGCCGGGGAGCAGACAGTCATGCACCCTCCCCAGCTCTGCTTGCAGTGGGGCAAAGAGCTGTCACCAGCCCCAGGGCCACAAGGGCACAGGAGGACACATCACAGGGCAGGGGGGTCCGCCTCCGACCCCGGCTCGTGGCCGCCTGTGCCTTCTCTGACGTGAGTGCTGAGGCTGGGCCTGGAAACGCCTGGAGCAGCTCTGGGACTCCGCCCGAGACCGTGGTGGCTGGAAATGCATCCAGTCTCTGGGGGAAAGAGAGCACGGGGAGGCCCTCAGGCCCACAGGCCCCACGGGCCGTCCGGACCGAACCGTCTCCGGGATGCGCCTGTGTTTTGACGTAATCGTCTTTCTCCTCTGAAACACAGCTCAGGTTCTCCTGATCAGCAGACAAACGAAACTCAGCACCTGGGGAAGGGGGTGGGGGTGCGGGGAGCAAGTCGCGGTTAACAGGAGCAGGGTCGGGGAGCCACACTGACACCGCGTGAGGGGGCAGTTATGCCCACGTGTCGGAAACCCTGGTGCCGTGAAGTGCTGAAGCTTCAGGAAACGTGAGACGCGCTCCCTGCGAAAGAAGCCGTGCCAGCTTCGTTTTTGTTTCTGAAACATACGTAAGATTCGGCGGAAATACTTGAAAAGCAGTACTCGTGCACGCACGTGTGCAGGGCGTCCTTTGAGAACGACCGTTACTACAGACGCCCTGCTGGTCCCTGGGCCTCCAGCCCGCGGTCACCAGGCAGCGCCTGATGCGGACACGTGGGCTCGCTCCCCGGGGCGGCCCCAAGCCAGCCCCCCCATCACTGTGCGTTTTCCACCCTAACCTGCCTCCTTCTCCCACTTCAGCCAGTTTTGTGCTGTTAGTCAATATTCTTTCAGTTTATGCTACATTTTTGCTGGAGAGTCTTATTCTTAATGGCTGTGGCTCACATAAGGAAATTTTACATAAAAACTTTATATAAAAACAAAGGGAAGCTTCACATGAGAAACACCGATTTGTTCTCCACGCACACTACCACTGCGCTCACCCTGGGGGAGGGGGATGAGGCCGGGAAAGGTGGCTGGAGTGTCCTGCACAGATGGTGGTTCCTTACTCTCTCATGTGAGGAAGGGTGTGGGACAGAAGGCCTACAGGGTAGGCCACCCAGGTTTTCTCTCCTCGTCCCAGAACTCAGGGCCTCCACTCCTAAGTTCACCTCATGCTACAAAATAGCTGCACCTGCTTCAGCCATCACATCTGCATTCCCACCAGCTGGAAAGAAGAAAAGGTGTGATAAGGCACACTTCCCTTTAAGGGGCTGTACACACCATCTTGGCCATTTTACTGGCCAAAACTTTGTCTCACAGCCACATCTAGCTGTAAGGGAGGTTGGGAAAAGAGGTCATACTTTGGGCAATCTTGAGCCCAGCTAAAATGTGGCGGTGCTATTATGAAAGAAGAGAGAGAAAATAGATGTTGGAGCAATCAGCAGTCTCTTTCACAACCAGCAGTATGTATTAATGCCATGAATCCTCTAGACTTTGAATGCACTCAGTTAATTATGTTTCCTTTTTTGTGAATATGCTCTTTAAAATGAATACATTTTATTTCTGAGCGTGGTTTCAGTTTTACAGAACAACTGAACAGAAAGTGCAGAGTTCCCATGTATTACACACACACACACACACGCGCGCGCGCACACAGATGTTTTCCCTTATTACTATCCTGTTGCCTTAAAGTGAAGTATTTCTTACAGTTGATGAACTAATATTGAAAAATCACTGTTAACTGAAGTCCATAGTTCAAACTAGGGTTCACGCTCTGTGTTATAATTTCTACGGGGTTTGGACAAACGCATGCTGATGCGTACCCGCCATGACAGAGTCACACAGTAGTTTCATTGCCCTAACGGCCCTCTGTGTCCACCTCTTCACCTCCTCTCCTCCGGCCCCTGGCAACCACTGACCCTTTTACTGTCTCCACAGTTTTGCCTTTTCCAGAAGGTCAGAGGGTCAGAATCACACTGTACGCAGCCTTTCCAGACTGGCTCCTTTCACTTAGTGACATTCACTGACGTTCCCTCCATGTCTTTTTATGACTTGATAGCTTGTTCCTTTTCAGTGCTGAGTAATATTCCACTGTCTGGATGGACCACAGTTTATCCATTCATCTGCTGACACCTTAGGTACCTCCAGGCTCTGACGATTATGAATAAAGCTGCTAAAAACATCCATTTGCAGGTTTTTGTGTGGACATAACTGGAAAGGCTGCATACAGTGTGATGGCTGGATCACTGGATCGTGTAGGAAGAGTGTGTCTTGCTTTCCAAGAGCCTCCAGTGGCTCCCGAGTGGCTGCAGAGTTCTGTGTTCCCACCGGCAGCGACTGGGGGTCCCTGCTGCACCACACCCTCGCCAGCATGCAGTGCTGGTGGAGCTCTGGGTTTTCACCGTTCTGGCCGGTATGTGTGGCATCTCCGCGTTTTAATTCACAGTTTCCTAGTGCAATGTGCTTGTGTGCATCTGAATATCTTCTCTTGTGAGGTTTCTCTTCAAATCTTTTTCTCACACTTTAATTGCATTTATTCCTTGTTATTGGGTTTTAATAGTTCTTTGTAGAGTCTGGACGTGCAGGTCCTTCCTCAGACATGCACTCTGCAAGTACCCCTTCCCAGCTGGAGGCTTGTCCCCCCTGTTCTCCTAGCAGTGGCTTCTGAAGAGCAGAAGTTTTAATTTTAATGAAGCCCAACTTAGCATTTTTTCTTCTTTCTCAGATCATGCTTTTGGTGTTACATCTAAAAACTCATTACTAAATCCAAGGTCACTCAGATTTTCCCTGTGTTATCACCTAGGAATTTAATACTTTGCATTTTACATTTAGCTCTATGATCTATTTTGAGTTAATTTTTGAGAAAGGTGGAAGGTCAGTGTCGAGATTCACTTTTTGCGTGTGTGTCTCCTTGTGAATATTTTTGTACCATGAAATATTAATTATGAGGACTGCAAAGAGACGGAAAGTACGACATAACGGTAAGTGGAAGGCGGCAGGCAAACCCGTGTCTGCAGTACTTCCAGGTGTGGACGCCGTGTCTGGATTAGTAGCGAAGGGGAAGGGAGCGAGGGAGGGGAGGAGGGCCCGAGACGGGGGCGGGGTGGGACGGCCATGCAGCCAAGCCGCCACCCAGGGCCTCGGGGCCACACACCTGTGTCGTGGGCGGGGCAGGCGGAGCCTGGGCAGGGCCCGGAAGAGGGCCATCTGCTAAGCCACGGAGACTGGGGAGCGCCCAACAAACAGTGGGAAGGGAAGGGCTGGGAGCCACAGATGCTTCTGGAAGACAAGAACCCCCTGCAGGCCCTGAGCTCGGCAGAGCCGCCCTGGCCGTGGCGCCATCTCCCCGCGCCGTCAGTGATGCTCCAAGTGGTAGAAGCGGGCTGGAGCCGTGGTGCCCTGAGCTCCAGTGCGGGAGGATCTCAAAGTTGCAAACGGCAAGACCGACGAGAGCCCGACACGGTTTACCCGCCCACGGCTTTGGCCCCGAACTCCCACCTGAAGACCCTGGTCGTGGAGAAGGCGGCTTGGATGGTGCAAGATGAGGGTCCAGCTGGCCTGCATGGCCAGACCCACAGCAGGGCAGGCTCCCCTCCCCCCTCCCCTTGGGTCCCACCCCCCCCCCAAGTCTGGAGGCCCGGACCAGCTGCTCCCCAGCTGGCATCTCACGCTTGCTGGCCAGCCCTCAATCCCCGCTCCTCCACCGAGGGTCAGCCTGTTGCCCCCAGATCCCAACGTGAAACCTCACAGCAGCCTCGGTGGCGCTCTGACTGCGAGCCCACGTGGAGGCTCCTACTCGTGGGCCGTCCTTGCGGGGAATCCTGGAGCCATCAGGGAAGGGAGGCGTCCCCTGGGCGTCGTGAACGTGCGGAGCAGCCGGCATCTGTGGGGCCCGAACGCACTTGTTCAAAATAAAAAGGTGCTGATGAGTATGTGCTATGGGCTTAATCCAATTAGGTGGTTTACTTAAAATAAGGCTTTGGGGGTGAGGACAGACATTAGCAGCGCACTTCTGGGCTACGGGGGAGCGTCTTCGCCCGGGGGAGCGTCTTCGCCCAGAGCTGCGTCGTCGCAGGCACCAGGCCCAGATACTGACCGATGCCCTGGATGTCCGCCCGCAACACAGAAGGCAGAGACATGGGTCCTCCCCGGTGGGCCAGCATGCGGGCTCGGAAACACCAGCTTCGTCCCTGTAAGGACTGCATGCACTGCGTTTCCCGGGGACCATCATGGAGTCCCGGGTCTGGCGGGGCATTAGGGGACTTCGGTTTGCTTTGTCTGGAGCACAGAGGGTGGAAGTGGTGATGGGAGGAAAACCCAGAGGGAAGGTAAGTGCACGGTCCTGGCAGGAAGCTCCGGGTGCCTTGAGGAGGAGTGAGGACTTCGTCTCCAGACACAGCCCAGGACTGTCCCATACACAGTGCCAAAGGGCATCTTAGACCATCTGTCGTCTTTCCGCCATCCTCAGCATCATAGCCTCCCGGGGCTGCACTGGCCCCCGGACACCCAAAGCCAGTCTTACATCCAACCCAGGAACCCTCCAGATGAGCCCAGACAAGCGGACGGCCACCTTCTGCCCAAGTCGCCCGTGACGCGGGGCCTGCTGGCTGCCCAGCTCATCTGTACTGTTCCACAAGTCACGATGTTCTTTTTATATTAATCGGAACCTCTTGTCCTGACGCTTCCATCTGTCAAAGCTGTGTCTCTTCCCCACAGCCAGCCACAGAGAACAGATCTGTTCCCTCGTCCTCGGGAGAGAGGACAGACCCTTGTTTGTCTGAAAGCAGCTCTCATGTCCCTGAACCTGCCACCGCCTGTGCAACCTTAGGAGAAAAACTGCCACTGAAGAGGCACCCACCACTTGTCAAGCATTTTATTTGGGTCAAAACACAGTGACCCCCATTTAGATTCCCATTCTTGCCGATGGGCGGAGGGAAGGGGCCGTGGCACACAGGTAGGTGGGCGCAGGGCAGGGGGGGAGGATGGCGGGTGGATGGATGGGTTCAGGGGGATAACGGCTCAGCCACGGTCCACAGGAAGAAGGGGGAGCTGATACAAACTCAGGCTGTTTAGCTCTGAAGGCCCCCTTCCGCCAGGGCTGCAGAGTGTTGGCCTCTCTTAGGGGCTGAACACCCCTAGTCCCATCAGCGCCCCAGGGGAACAGGCGCCCAGGCCCTTGCCCCACCATCAGCCCCTTCTGCGGAAAGGCACCCCTGCACCTCTTTCCTCTTCTGTGTCTGCTAGAAAGGCGTTCAGGTCAAACAACAGGATGCCTTGCCAGCACTGCCTCAGATAAATAGAGTAGTTCAGACCCTGGGGTGGGCGGCCCAGGGCTGGTGCAGTGGCTCAAAATTGGCAGCAGGACCCCAAGCTCTTTTCCTCTTTGGGTTCCACCGCCTACAGCAAGTGTCCGCAAGACGGCTGTCCGCCTCCAGGCACGACATCCCTCAGAAAGGAGGAGGGCGGGCCGCGGCTTTCTCCTCGGGCTGCTCTGTCTCTATTCCAGAAGGCGGGCGCCCCCGACACGCTTCCTCCTCCATCTCAGCCAGAACAAGGCTGCGCTCACTGCAAAGACCAGTCTCCGGCCAGGAGCGGTGAAGCGAGCGTGATGGCTTAGATCGGCCGTGCCTCCCTCCCCGAGGTGGGGGTGGACTCTGTCCTGTCAGACCCCGCGTCCCTGGGAACTCTCTGGAGACAAGGATCTCTGTGCAGCCATCAAGGAGGCCATGGAGGGTGTCAGCCTGACCCTCTGGAATTTAATCTCCCTGGAAGTCTCTGCTGGGAGCGTTTCTTTTTGAGAGAGAGCGGAAGTTTGAGCAAGAGTAACAACAAACTAGTATTGGAATCTCAGGCACCATCTGCCGTAGGTCACGTGCGCAGTAGGTCATGTCCGCAGTAGGTCATGTCCACAGTAGGTCATGTGCTCAGTAGGTCATGTGCGCAGTAGGTCAGGTCCACAGTAGGTCATGTGTGCAGTAGGTCAGGTCCACAGTAGGCCATGTCCGCAGTAGGTCATGTGCTCAGTAGGCCATGTGCGCAGTAGGTCAGGTCCGCAGTAGGTCATGTCCGCAGTAGGTCATGTGCTCAGTAGGTCATGTGCGCAGTAGGTCAGGTCTGCAGTAGGTCATGTCCGCAGTAGGCCATGTGCTCAGTAGGCCATGTGCGCAGTAGGTCAGGTCCGCAGTAGGTCATGTCCGCAGTAGGCCATGTGCTCAGTAGGTCAGGTCCGCAGTAGGTCATGTGCACAGTAGGTCATGTCCGCAGTAGGTCAGGTCCGTAGTAGGTCAGGTCCGTAGTAGGCAGACAGAGAAAGGTCATCAAAAAGGACTTCAACAAACATGCGGGGTGCACGGAGGGAAAGGGCTTTGGTGCACAGGTGGGTGGGCGCAGAGCAGGAGGGAAGGATGGTGCATGGATGGAGGGTGGATGGCGGCTGGGTGACTGGATGCATTAGCGCATGAGTGGATGAGTGGATGGAGGGGGAGAGAGAGGAGAGGATGGGGGAGGGAGGGAGAAGGGAAGAGGAGCAGGATGTGTGGGTGGATGGGTGTACTGGTACGAATGAATGAATGGATAGAGGGAGAGATGGATGAGCAGATGGAGGGATGGATGGAGGCTAGCTGATTCAGAAGGCTTCTTTTGGAAAATGCCTTTCTGTTTTCCTCAATTCTTAGGACTTGGCTTTGGCTGGAAAGCACCGGAGCAGGGTGCTGAGTGCTCGCTGGCTTTCAGACTCTTCTGAGCAGGTTTCTGAGCTGTGAGCGTGCTCCCAGTGGGGGACCAAGGCTGGTGAGCCATTGTCAGGCTAAGGCAGGTGGGTGGACAGCAGCGCTCTCTGGAATGGCCTTTTTCTCCCACCAGCACTTGCCTCCGATGCCAATAATGAGGCTCCTACATCAGGGACGGGATGTCGCTGGGCCCACATGCCGCCCTGTGCGGGCAGCCAGCAGATGGCTCACACAGAGCCCGTGGAGGACGAGATGCGGGGGTGGGGGGCCCGGGGTCCAGCTCAGCAAGGGCTCCTGGGCTCCCTGTGGTCCCTGAGGAGGGGTCTCCACCCTGGATGAGCATCCTTCGCCCTCATCAAAGGAGCTGGGAGGGGCATGCGATCCTGCTCACTGGCAGCTTCAGACGTTGGGAACAGTCCAAAGAAAGGGGTGGGGACACCAAAGGGGTCCTAGCTTCATGCCGTGAGAACGCCTGCCTCCCCGCTGCCCAGCTGCCCGGGGGGTGGGGGTGACACCCTCTGACCTGGGCCTGTCCCTGCAGGACCCTGGCAGCCCCTCCCCAGGTGTGTGTTGGGGGGTGGAAGGGGGCTCTCCTGAGGTCACTGGAGGTCCCTGAGGTGGAGGAAGGGGAGATGCTAGCCTCAGCCAGCCTCGCAATGGACCCCCGTCATCCTCACAATCCAGGCCTCAACCAGGATCCCAAAGAGATTCAGAGGGAGCGAACCCTGCCCCTTCCAGGGGCAGGTGTGGGGCGGGGCCTCAAAGCCCGGGGGCGGAGCCCGGGGGCGAGCGGAGCTGGGGCGCCGGTGCCACGCGGGCATCTGGGGGGCCAGCACCTGGGCTCGGAGGACACGGGGATGAGGACAGAACCGGCCGCAGGGAGCGGGTCTGTTCATGGGCCGCCTGCACGGCTGTGCTTGTTCCTTTCTTGTTCCCCTCAGATCTCAGCAAAGGCTTTTTGGAAAATTCCAGCCTGGCACGGCTGTGCTGAGCACAGGGGAGGTTTCAGAGGCTGGCATCTCAGTGGCCCCTGAGATGGGAGCACTGAGTGTCACGGCGGGAGGCGGGAGGAGGTGAACAGAGGAGAAGCCGCGGGTGGGCGTGGGGGGCAGACTTGGGGGCTCCTCTGGGACCCCGAGGGCTCCTTCAGCTCGGACGTGCAGGGCTCCAGGGCTTTGCGGATCGTAGGATTGTGTTTAACAAGGAAGGCTGTTTCCCACCGGCTGGGAGGGGTGCCCGGTGTTGGGGTGTCCTGGACGGGCAGGGTGCAGGCCAGGCCCCGCCTGCAGCACCCTGAGCAGATTCCAGCCTCTCTGAGCCACAGCCCCACCTGTGACATGGGGGTGCAGAAGCCCCCTGTGCAGAGCTGGAGGGGACCAGACACCACACGCAAGCCCAGCGCACAGCGGGCATTCACCGAAGGGCCTCCAGGAAGTCACCCCGATGGGGACTAAGGAACCAGGGGTTCAGAGAGGATGCATTTTGCCCTGGCTCACACGTGCACACACACGCTCACACAGGCACACACACGCTCGCACGTGCACACACGGCTGGTTAGTGACAGAGCTGAAATTCACACTGCACACCACCGTGTCTACCCTCCTCACAGACAACTGCCTGTAAGACTCAGGATGGAAATTTCAGAATATCAACAACAGGAGAGGAGAAGGGCCCACGAATGAAGGTCTAAGGGCAGGGGAGGGAGCAGGGGGAAGATTCTCGAAACACCTACAGGTCTGAGAAGGAGAGTCTGCCTCTCTGCAGGTGGTCAGGGAGCTGACCAGGGCCCTCCCACCCCTGCCCACCCCGCGCGGGACTCCTGCTGCCCAGGGAGCACAAGACAGATGCAGAGTGGAAACTGGAGGCCTCGTTCGCAGCATTCAATGTAAGAGGTTTCGCCTTTCCTCACACGAGAGAGACCGAAACCTTCAAGGGCAGGAGGAAACAGAAGGAAGCAATTCGCAGCACATCATATGATAAAGAAACGTGGGTGGCCCTCATCCTCTCTTCCTGAGAGGGAACCTCTGAGTCTTCGGAATTTCCAGAAGGCTGGGTGCCTGTGTCAGCACAGTGGCCCTGGACCACATCCGAGCTTATTCTAATGAGTCGATGCCACTGGGCCCTCGATGGTCTATGCAATGGCGGTGACTCAGGACGGGGCTGGCCACGCCAGAAACACCAGTCATGAGACTAGAGGGCTGGGGCTCTGAGCCTCAGGGTATCAGCCCAGCCTCCCCATCCCAGGGCAGGAGCGCGGGCTGGAGACTGAGTTTAACCTCCTGGCCATGATTCAGTCAGCCTCACGGACGGAAGGAAACCTGGATCAGAACTCTGGACCCTGAAGCTCCGATGAGCTTACCGGGTTGGCGGGGTCTGTGTGCTGTCACACAAGGACGTACCTGGAGGGAAAGGTGACTCTGGGGACGATGGAAGCTTCCCATGTGGGGCCCTCGGCTGTGGTCCTCACCTGTGTCCTTTGCTGCGATAAAACTAGCACCACGGGTACAGTGCTTTCCTGTGTTGGTCCAGTGACGTCCCCAACCCAAGGAAGGCTGTGAAGACCCTGATCTGCACCCAGCCGGTCCGAAGTGAGGCCGGGGTAGCCAGCCTGGCCGCCGCCGTCCGCAGTGAGGCCCGGCTTGGGGCGGACGACGCCTGCACGTGTGGGGCTGGCGTCAGAAGTCACCGCACACGCAGATGACGCGGGACAACACGGAGGTGGTAAAACTCACTGCCAACCCAGGTCTGTTGGTCAAAAGCCAATAAAGCACGGGCTTGGCCGTGCTGGTTCCAAACACCCCGTATTTAAGTTTAAGTAGAATTACATGGAACGAGGTGTCGATGCAGACTGTTAAGCTCTTAATTCTGCGACGTGGGCGAGTGGTCATCCCGCACAGGCTGGCCGAGATGACAACGTGGAAGTGAGCCTCTGCGACTCCCGGGAAGGCCTGAAGGAAGTGGAAGAAATGCAGAGTGCCTCGTAAAGACCTGCTCAGGCTCCCCCTTTCCACCTTGAGGATGCACAGCAGAGAAACCTGATGAGACTTAAAACAACTGGAATTATTAAACAAAATCATACCAGGAAGAGAGAGGCGCTGTATTATTCCCCATAATTTGTGGGCGTGGCAAAATGATCTTAGTCTGTCCCACAAAAATCCCAGCGAATTTTCAAACGCAGACACCGCACAGAGCACATTCACTCGTTAAATGAGGATTTAGCGGAGAAGCAGACACAGAGAGATGCACACAGTGCGAACGGCAAAGACCTGGTTACAGGGCCCAGACAGCACCCCGAGACGAAGTCCCTCGTCTCTTCGTACAGAAGGCCCAGGAGCAGGGGTGTCGGGGGGGGACTCGCTATTCTTGGCATCAGGGCTCAAAGGGGAGCTCACCCGAGGAGGGGTGACCGTCCCGCCCCCACCCTCAGGGCTCTGGCCCCCCGTCGCCTCCTGCTTCACTCTCCGAGTGCCCCAGGCGCCCCTTCCACCCCTGTGCACAGCCAGGTCCCTCTGCCGGGCACCCCCTGGATTCCGTGTGGATCCCAGAGGCACCCGAGGTGCCGTCTCCCGGGGCTCCGTCTCTCCCCCTCAGAGCGGGGCGGGGCCCCCCGAGGATGCTCACGCAGCCTCGGTCTTGCACCCTTCCTTTTCTTAGGCTGCACCGTCACATCCCGGACACGACCCTGTCCTTCCCACGAGACTGAGAAATCCTTGGGGCAAAGTTTTGCCTTATTCTTACCTGTGAACCTCCGGAATGGAGCCCCTTGCAGGTGGGAGGCCTCCACGGAACACGCTTGCATCAGTTAGCATCCCAAAGCACGCATCACCAGAAGCTTGAAAAGGCAAAGAGTCAACGCAGCAGTTGAGGACCAGTTTCTTAGGACACTGAAAACAGCAGATGTCTGGGGCGCAGACTGCGGCTGCACCGCTCCCCAGCGGGGTGGCTGTGGGCACGGAGCTTGACTGCTCTTGGCCTCAGTTTTCTCATCAGCATAGTGGGCACAGGGATGGGCTCTATGCTTCAGGATGACTGCGAGGATGGACTGAGCTGACACGCATGATGTTTGGAGCCACTGGGTACACCCCACGTGCTGTAGCGTGCTGGCTATTATTTGGAGGGTGGACATGTCATAACATCATCCCTAGGTTGGCTGAGACCCCATCTGAGACCCCAGGCCCCTCAGGACCCTCTGGGCTCACCCGGCCATGGGCACTCAGGCCCAGCCCCGAGGCTCCTTGCCTTCACCCAGCGCCGCCTCGCGGATCACGCAGCCTTCGGGAACCACGGCCCCGGCACCTCCACCCGCACTGCTCACAGCCCTCTCACCCTGCGGGGCGCACGGTGGGCTCGGTCTGCAGGGTCTGCTCTGCCCCTCCACCGTGCACGCACGCCCAGCTCCGCCCAGCTCCGCAGAGCAGCCAGCTCCTCCTGCAGCTCTTGTGGTGTCGGGCTCGGGGTAAACGTGCAAGTTGGGCCCTGTGTGCCCTTCCTGGCCCGGTCACCGGTCCAGCGCCCCCCAGCCCCTTCCCGCTGACCCCAGGGATGTCAGGCCGGCCACCCCAGGAGCAGCGGCGGTGGCTTCCCTTCTGTCGGCGTCCCCTGGGCTGCCCCCTCGTGCCCCTCTAACCCCCACGCCTCCTGAAATCCCTTGTTTCGGTTTCTCTGGAGGCTGTGGACATCTGTTGATTCTTTTCCCAATCCACGTTCACCCTCTCCCTCCTGCTCCGCGCATCCAGGTCCTCCCGGGGACCCCCACCCCAGTGTGAAGGCACCATCCTTGCAGAGGGGCCGCCCAGACCACACCCCAGGTGGAGGGAATCCCATCCCACTGGCCGTGGACAGAGGGTCCAGGATGGGCGTCCTTCCGCAGGGACTGGCGGGGAGGGGACGTTCCGTGGGAAGTCACCGGCAAGCCCCACCCTGTCCAGCCTCCTGCCCGAGCGGAGCAGCCCGAGGTGGACGCTGCCCCCGGGGCAGGGCTGGGCACTCCAGGCGGGGCTCCTCCCCCAGCAGAGCCCAGCGGAGGCCTCTTTCTGCTCCCAACTGTGACAAGTCCCCTCACCAGGTCGGATAAAGGCCCGGGGAGCAAGATACTCAAAAAACAATGAGAAACATACTGGTTAGAAGGAGGCAGTTCTGAAGTGGAGGAAAACACGTCTTCACTGAGAGGGATACAAGGTGAGCTGAGGAAAGGAGCTGTGGCTGACAGGAGGCCTGTGGGCGTGACTTGCTCCACGCTCATCGGCATGTTTGATGCAGTTCCAATCACAGGTTCCGTAGAGATTGCTCGGACGTGCCATAAAGTTATTCCCAAATGTATGCAGGGGGAGGAAGCATTTAGCATTTTTGAGGATGTGAACAGAGACCAGCGATGGGGCGCTTGTCCTCCCAGATCGCAAACCGCGCTCTGAACCTGCAGGACAGAAAAGCAGGAATCAGGGCTCAGGAACAGGACACAGCGATGGACCAGAATCAGCAGGGCTCAAACCTGCCTGCGTGACACTGGATCGAGAAAGGACGCCAGCGCAGCGAGGGGAGGCGGCTCGGTCCTCCAAGGGAGCTGGGAACATCGGCCTTGCGGCTGAAATACAGCCGGATTCTGCTCTGCAAGTGCAAGGTGCCTGCAAAGGTAAAAGAGAGAAAGGCCTGAAAGACGGTAGGACAGGTGCCCATCTAACCACCTGAGACGGGGAGGGGTCAGCCGGGAGAGAATGGGGTGAATCGGAGAAGGGGAGAGGAGGCAGGGGGACAGCCGTCACAGCCCGGCTGCTGGCTGACATTCTCGCTTCCCTTCTCCCGCCTTTGTAAGAAACGGCCACTTGCTCACCGCGGCCTGCGTCCCTCCGGCCGGTGGCTGTGTGAACGGCCTGGCGTCCTCTGGGTGCTGTGTGCGGGGTGCTCCCAACTTGCCGGGAGGTGTGGGGGGCTCTCTTCCAGGTTCTGTGAAATCTGAGGACCCTGACCTTGGGCAGCTTGTGGACACTGATTCCCGGGACCCCTTTCACTGGAGTCCAGGGATGTTAGATTTCAGAAAAGGGCCATTCGAGTTTTACTTGAGACTTTCAACATGACTGGAGGAGGAAAAAATTCTTTCGGCCAAAAAAGGGAGAGAAAGCAGGGGGTGGGGGGGAGAAATAAAATGTCAAATCTGCAAATGTGCGGCATTTTAAATGATCCAAGCACTTGCTCTAATTGGTATTCCAAACTAGGCAAGAGCAGAAAGTCAAAATCTACATTTAAATGAAGATCTTCCCAGCCCCTGACCCAGGGCTGCGGTCTGCACGGGGCCTCCTGGGACCCCGGGGACGTGGAGTGCAAGGCCCCCGGACGGCCCACAGGGGTGCTTTGAGGGTGGGGGCAGGTAGGAGCGTCAGCGGGGCTCGCCCACCCCCGTGTGAAGGCACAGGTGTGCGCGGGGCGGGAGGCGTCCGGCCATCACAACCCAGGGGGCCTGGAAAATCTGTCTCAGCTGCACACAGAGCCGCCCCGGCTACCGTCAGCCAAGCACCGTCCGTCTCGGGAAAGGTTACTTTTCCCAGGGGCTCCGTGGGGGAGGGCCCCAGGGTGTTGACTCTACCCCTCTGTGCGGCCCTGGAAATAAATGGCCCCTTGGAAACAACCGGCACCCCAGAGCTGTTGTCCGAGCCCCCACAAACCTGGCCAGTGGTCCAGGGCCCGCGCAGGGATGTCAGTGCAAAGATGAGGTCAGGCAAGACGCTTTCCCTCCGTCTCTGCATTGGTAGAATCCTTCCCGTGGCACCATTCAGAGGCCCCCGGCAGGCTCTCAGTCCCCGGGTGGCGGTGATGCTGGCAGGAGCTGGGAAGGCAGGAGGCTGGGCGGGCTCCAGCTGAGCCGGGGTCTGCAGTTTCCACCGTTCACGTCCCCCCAGGAGGACCGACAGGGTAGCAGTAATCAGAGCTGCCCACCCGGAGGCCATGGCGTCTCAACAACAGGGCCATTGGCCTCATTTTACAAATGCAAAAACGAAACAGCACTGGCCTTCAGGGGCGGAGCCACCCAAGCGCACGTGTGCCAGGGACATGGCGTTCACAGGGGCCCGCAGATTTGACCCCAAGCCCCTGGAGTTTCCCCCATACCCCACTCTCTCCAAGCTGCCCCCAGAGGCTTCAGAGGTTCCTGGAACAGGGTGAATCACGAGTAACTAAACCACCATGCTGTGCCCCAGGCAGGAACAGGACATTAACGGACGCAGACTCACAGACACAGAAAGCAATCTCATGGTGCCGGGGGGAAAGGGGTGGGAAGGGTAAACTGGGAGCCCGAGATGTGCAGATACGGACTACTCTGTGTAGAACAGGGCGAACGACAAGTTTCTTCCGTACAACACAGGGAACTAGAGTCAGCATCTTGTAGTAACTTGCAATCCAAAAGAGCATGGAAAGCAGTACACGCATGCACATGCATGACTGGAACACGCTGTGCACCAGAAACTGACACAACACTGTAACCTGACTGCACGTCAATAAAAATAATTTTTAAGTGCACATCTGTATTCTTTTGAGCACCCACTGCGGCGGTCCCAGCCACACAGTTTGCAGAGTGACCGTCCCCCCATCCTGACTCCTGGATGAGAAAGAAAACCCCCTTTTGTGAACAAGGAAACCGATGGTCAGCGAGGTTGGGTATCTTCGCCAAATTTACATGCCGCACGCGATCCAGGCTCGTCTCCGAAGTGAGGGCCACCTCGGCCATGACGTCAGCTCTCCAGGACCCGGTCGCCCACCCGTGAGTCGTGACTTCAACCAGGTGGATCCCAGTGGGTCCAGGAGGCGCCTTCTCCCGCTCACCGGGGAGCCTCGGGCCTCCTCCCAAATGGTCCCCCTTGCCTCCCACACCCGTGAACAAAGCACCCACGTGATCTGTTTGCCCAAGATGAAAGAGTCAATAAGTGAGTTTTTGCCAAGCCTGGAATCAGGGCCATTTGTCACATAAATGGGGACTCCTGTGCCTGCAGCAGGCTGAGTTTGAACTGCTCAGAGAGGAGGGGAAGAAATCCACTTGGTTAAGTATACTTCCCAGGCCTCCTGCTTCTCCTGCAGAAGAAACGGAGTAAGAGACTGAACTCAGCAGCTCATCAAGGAACCCCCCAAACATGGCTGTTTACTAAGAAGCTCAGGGCTGGGGGTTCAGGCCCAGTGGGAGGTCCTAATGCTGGTTTTGTGCTTCACAAATGCGCCCCTTAGATGAAAGGAAGGCGGTCCCCTCGTGTCTGGAGGGCTGTGGAGGCATGAGCTGTCCCCCCGCCCGCCTCAGGGCCCCCAGGCTGTCATCAGGGCCCTGTGCCCCAGAGCACAGGACAGCCTCGCGGTCCACGGGGGATGGCGCCCCGGGCTAGGCACCCGGCGGGTCACAGAGTTAAGTGCTGTCGGGTGAGAGGAGCGCTCCGGGGCCTGAACCTGTGAAAGAGCGAGTAAGAGCAGGGCTCCTGGGGGTCCTCGGCGTCCTAGCATCCTTAGGAGGTCACGGACACACCAAGCCAACGGGAGGCTGAGAAGCCATGCCTGCAGGGCCCGCGCTCCCGGGAACCCCCCCAGGGCCTCCCGTCTCTGTGGACCTGACTTACTGTGCAGGAAGACCTCCAGGCCGCTTGCATCCCAAGGGTCTCTGGTCAGGAAATGCCCAGCAGAGCGATTCCTGGGAGTAAGAAGGCAAGACTAGACTCTGATCAACTCAGGGCAGAAGGACCCGGGGCCCCAGGACGCACCACAGATTCAGGGCCCCCCGCGGACCAGCCGTGGGACCCCGCCGGCCTGCCCGTCCCTGCTCTGTGGGGCGACAGGGTGACACAGGGCCCGCCCCTGCACAGGGCACGTTCCTCTTGCTGGTGGGGAGTCTCAGGGCTCTGCCGTGTCCTGGAAACCGTGAGGGACGTGGCGTCACCCACACGGCTGCCCACGGGAAGGACGGAGCGTCCAGACTCTGCTCGTGCGGCTTTTCAGCTGCCGGGCGTTCACGTCGGCAGCCTGGGAGCCACACACTCTGGGCCAGGGGTCTGCGAAGCGCGTACTCGGATTGCTGTAAATCTGAAGTCAGTGCTGTTCGCACCGGTTCTGGGATACAAAAATCATCTCTCTATTTTTCGTTTGTTTTCTTTATTTTTTAAAAATTATTTATTTATTTTATTGTCTTGGTGGCAGGGAGGTAATTAGGTTTATTCATTTATTTTTAATGGAGCTACCGGGGGTGGAACCAGGACCTCGTGCATGCTAAGCACGCACTCTATCGCTCAGCTAGACCCTCCTCCCTAAGAGCATCTTTCTGTCTGAATGCAGGCGGCGTCCCCAAAGAGAAGTTTGAGGGGAGCCATCGCTAATTCAAGGCGGCGTTTCCTAACGAGGCATCTCAAGCCCGCCCCGCAAGGTTGCAGGCAGCTGGCGGGAGAGTGCGAGGAGGACAGCGTGGGGAAGGGGCGGGCAGCATCAGCTCCCGACTCAGCCCCTCTCCTCCGAAGTGGCTCGGGTCCTGGGGGACACGGTGGAGTTGGTGGTCGGGCAGGAGCCTCGGGCAGGGAGGGGACCTGGCCCCCCTCGGGGGCCACAGACTTGGGCCTCCAGGAGGCAGTACTGCAGCCGCCTTCCATCCGACCTGGGATGTGTCTCCTGCATGTGACTTCCAGCAGGGACTGCGCCCCACGGCTTCTGCTCACCGGCCGAATCTGCTGTCTTGTTCTGCCCCATCTCTGGACCGGCCACCATGCAAGGAAAGGCCCAGGCCACAGGGAAAGGCCACAGGAAAGAGCTCTGGTCACCAGTCCCAGCTGAACCCAGGCTTCCAGATGCCCCCACTTTTCCCACCTTCTCAGCTGGGGACCCCACACCATGAAGCAGAGATTAGCTGTCCCCACCAAGCCCGGGCAAACAGCTGACTGGCAAAGGTCACAAGGGTAACAAAATGGTCTGTGGTTTACACCACCAAACTCAGGGTGTTTGTTACACAGCAGGAACTAACCCACGCAGTGTCCAACAGATCCCACCGGGTCTCCTGTCCCGCCCCCCCCTCTCCTCTGCCTCATTCCTGGGGCTTCAGTGGGAGGTGGGAGCTTGTCAGGAAAGGTTCAGGTGAAAATTCCCTGCAGGTACACCTGGTAAACATTTAGCACCCCCCCCAAATCTGCCTCCAGTCTCCCCCAGATCCTCATCTGGTCTACCCCCTCTACATCAGCCATAAAAATAATGCAAGTGTTATTCTCATCGTTTTTCTACCACTTGACAATTTAAGAGTACTCTCAGATATACTAACTCATTAAATAAAGCAATCTTTAGAGATTCTTATTCTGATTTTTATAAAAATGCTCAGGCTCAGAGAGGCAATGCAACTTGTTCAAAGTCACTTAATAGTGAAGGAAAAATCAAAGTGACTAGCAGGAGCCGGCCTCTAAGCTGAGCTGGTGTCTTTCCAGTACTCACTGCATTTCTTCCAAAAGCCTGAACATAGACCCAGGCCCCTACAGGATCTGCCCTCAGTAAATCTCCTTCTCTGTTTCTTTTAGAGAATCAAATTCCTTTTGGGAATCAACCAGGCCAAGAACAAAAAGAGAAAATAAGAAGCAGGTTTGGCAGTTTTACCCATGGGGTAAGCACACTATGGGGTCATCTTGTTTCCTTTTTTGCTTTTGTGGCCAGGAAGCTCAGCACAACACCAAAGGCAGCACAACCTTGATATCCATGTGGGACTCCAGGCTCTGCTGGCTGAATATCACTCTCCTTATACTTTAATTTTTTAGTCTCTTTACCTTGTATTTTCCCTGACCCAACATTTTATTTATGTAGCACATAGTTTAGGATTTTTTTCCTTTATCGTCCGTTAATGAATTCTTGGCACCTAGGACTGGGCCAGGCACAAAGTAGGCAGTTACTAAATGAATAAATGACTGAATGCTACGGTCAGCACCCATAGAAGCCATGTCAAAGTGGCTAATGTGTTCAGTGCATTTCTGTGTAGTGGAACTTAGTTATTATCCCGAAGTAGAGAGAATGGGGAGGCAGACAGTGAGACTGGAGGCTCTGGACCCAGAGTGAGGGGCTGGGGAGGCAGCAGAGTCGGGAGGGGCTTCTTGGACCTCAGTCAGGACAGGTCTGGAGGGCCATGGCTTCTGCTGTCCCCCTGGACCCAGCCTACCTCAGCATCCCCGCTGCACTCAGTCCCGGCTGGAGCAGCCCCTGGAAGCAAGTCCTCCACGTGATGCAGGGAAGGATCTCAGAGCAGCAGATGGCACTGAAGAAGAACCTCCCATAGTCAGAGCTGTGGGGGTGGGCACATGGCACAGGGGAACCCCAGGGTCCTTACCCGGGGTGCCCCGCTTCCTGAACATCAGAACACTTCTGCACAAACCCACCCCTACTCTGTAGGAAGTAATCAGATGCGCCATCAAGACAGGAGTCTGCTGTTCACCCCAGAATCAGCCACGACAGTGGCCTTTGCTGGTTCAAGAGCCAACCCTCCTGGGCTGGAATCCCAGCTCTGCTTCTGGTTAACTGTGTGATCTTGGGCAAGTTACCTAACCTCCCTGTGCCTCAGTGACTTCATTTGATGAAAGGGAGCAAACGCTTGTTCCATAGAGGAGTGAAGTCCATCACTGTTGACTGCCCAGAACAGTGCCTGGCCCTAAGTGAGCATTCGGAATGGGCAAATTCGGGGCCCATTACGCCTCGGTGTCTCCTCCCGTTGGTTTGGGTGGGCCGTGTGGCTGCTCGTGATGAAGACATGGAGGAAGCTTCACTAACCTGGGATAATGTTCTGGAGACGGTCTAAAGCTGAAAGAGAAGCTCCCCTGGGAGTTGTGTGCTCCTATTTTTCTTTAAAATTGGCTGCATCGAAATCAACCTGGTGAGACTGTCGTTTCCTTTCCATGTCCCTGCAGGTTCTCATCTGTCCACCAGGAGCATCTTTTCCTTACATACTTAAGAGGACTTGGAGGAGCCAGGAACCCGTGAGGGTCCCGGTCCGACAGCTGTCATGGCCGGCGTCAGGTTGGAGGGGCTGGGCGGTGACTCCCGGCCCTGGAGGAGGTCCGCCCAGATGACCGGCCCCGGTGTGGACCTCCCACTCTCCCAGGGCGGCCCCCACGCTAGGACCTTCTCATCCCTTCCTGGGAAGGGTCCCTGATACCAGTGTGATGGATGCTTGTCGACCTTGACTTTAATCTGGCTGAGATATCTGTCAGCCTCCTTCTCGGCCAAGTTTCCTCACCCCTCTCCCGTTTCTATTCTGATCTCTTTGGGGGGAAACCATCAGGTGGACGCCACACTTAAAGGGCGGGAGTTACACCCCATCTCTGCCGGCAGAGCGTACGTAAATTACTAGGGATGCGTCTGCATGGGAAGTCCCCCCATTCACTGATTATCATAACCTTTCCTTTCTATGGGTATGATATTTATTTTATCCTTTGGGTTATAATCTAATAGTTCTGTATTCATTCCTTTGCTCAAGTCATTCCGCTTTGGGGCTGGGGAAGCAACTTCAGCTGACTCGTGTGTCCCTCGGAAATGCTTCTTTCTGGCCTTTTTGCAGCTCTTGGTTTGGGTTTGCCTTGCTGGCGGGCACGTCCTCACTTTCCGCCGCAGGCACCGTAGTCATGTAGCTCCTTCCGCAGTCCTGGGCGCCGACCGGCATTGCTCCGAGGGGCTGGGTCCTTTTGTTGGAGGGTAGGACCAGATGCCAAGATCTGGCCCGCGGTGTGCTCATGGCTACTGGGGTGCCATTTCTTCCAGCCTCACAGGAGTTGACAGAGCCAGGAAACATCTGTTTGTCCACCAACCTACGGCCCGAGGTACACACAGCTATCAACGTTTCTGTGTATAACCATCTGTATTTGTATTCAGTTAAATGTGACTTTGTATCGGTATCCAACTGTATTCCATCCCCACGTGAGTTTCTAGCCTCCTTCCTTGTTTATCTGTGAATTCCCACTCCAGCAGTGACAAACCTGGCTTCCTCCATCTGCCATCCTCTCGCTAAATTGTCCAGTGGCGGTATTGCGTGTGTGGGAGAGTCAGAGCGTCAGCTGTCCCCCTGGGGGGACCTTATCAGCTGGAACACGGCTCCCGGGGCGTCCCTTTTGCCTTTACAGACTCCAGTCGTGTCTGAGGCTCCTTGGTCAGCACCTCCCCACACCCACTTCAGTGAGGTCATTTCACACGGTCACAGCGCGGTTAGTGTCTCATCACACCCTCTGCGCCTTCCCGGATCCCATAACCTCCTAAACGATCTGTCAAACCCACATACATTAAGGTTCACTCTTTGCGCTGCAAAGTGCTGTGAGTTTTGACAGCTGTATCATGTCATCTATTCACAGACTCTATCATCTCTCACACGTATATACACATTATACATATAATTTATCATGCACACAGCTGTCACAAGGAAGAGCTTCACAACCTTAAAAAACCTCTGTGCTCCATCTATTCAAGTTCTCCGCCTCCTCCTGAAATCCTGGCAGCCAACCACCGATCTTACTGCCGCTAGAATTTTGCCTGTTCCAGAATACCGTGTGCTTGGTGGTGTACAGCGTGCAGGTTTTTCAGACTGACTTCCTGCACTTAGCAATATGCATCTGAGGTTGACCTATGTTTTTCGTGGCTTCCTAGCTCATTGGTTTTTACGAGTTAATGACATTTCATTGTCTGGAGGCGCCAGGGGTCGTTTATCCATTCACCGACTGACTGAAGGACATCTCGGCGGCCTACGGGTTTTGGTGATTATGAGAAAAGCTGCTATAAACATTCACGTGCAGGTTTCTGTGCAGACACAAGTCTTCAGACCAGCTGAGTAAATACCACTAAGTATGACTGCCAGGTTGCACAGTAAGACTTGATGAGCCTTGGAAGAAACTTCCTAACTGTCTTCCAAGTTGGCATTCCCGCCGGCCATGAGTGACATGTCCCATCTTGCATTCCCGCCGGCCAGGAATGACATGTCCTTTTCAGCATCCTCATCAAGACTCGGTATCGCCTGCTGTATGTGCACGTTGGCCATTGCAATGGGGTTTATTTGGATGTCATCACTGTTTTAATTTACAACTCCGTGATGACAAGTTCTGTTGAACACTTTCTCCCATGTTCCTTTGCTCTCTGTGTATCTTTTTTAGGTCGAGTGTCTGTTCAGTCAAACCTCTTCCCCATGTTTCAGTTGGATTGTTTTCCCATGGCTGAGTTTTAAGAGTTCTTTGTATATTTTGCATGCAATTCCTTTGGAGAGATGGTCTCACAAGTGTTTTCTGACCTGTCTTTTCGTCTTCTTATGAAACATTTGCAGAACAGAAGTTTATCCTTTTAATAAAGTTCAACTAATTTTTTTCCTTCATGGGTCATGCTTTGTGGTTTTATCTGAAGTTCCATCACTAAACCCAAGGTCACCTTGACTCCCGTGCTCCCTTCTGGAAGTTTTGAAGTTTTTGCATTTTGCCTTTCGAGCTCTGATCTTATTTAGTTAATTCTGGTTGAAGGTACGTGTCTAGTTTTGAGTTTTTCCAGCATCATTGGTCGATAAGCCCGTCCTTTCTGCACTGAACTGCCTTTGATGCTTTCTCAGGTATCAGCTGATCACCTTTTGTGGGTTTTTTTCCTGATTCTCTCTCTTCCTCCACTGACCTGTGAGTCTAGCCTCTCACCAATGCCAATTCACCCTGATCACCGCATAGGGAGTCTTGAAATCACATAGTGTGTGTTTTCCAGGTTTGTTTTCATCACTTCTGTTTTAGCTGTTCTAGGCCTTTTGTCTTTCTGTATAAATTTTAGAATCACTTTGTCAACATCTACCCAATAGCTTGCTGGGATTTTTATGGGGGTAGCATGCAGTCAACAGGTCAAATTGGGAAGAGCTGCATTTTTAAATTATTGAGTCTTCTATCTCATGAACATAGACCATCCGTCCATTTATTTAGAAAGCTGATTTCTCTTATCAGAGCTTTACGGTTTATTGCATGTAAATCCTAAACATATTCTGTTATGTTTTCATTTGTATTCATATACGTTTTGGGATTCTATGGGGATGAGATACGTTATTAAATGGCATTGTGTTTATTAATTTCAAATTTCAAACATTCACAGCTGGTACATAAGAAATCGATTGATTTTTGCACATTAACTTGGTATACTGCAGCCCCCCTCTGATCCTACACTCATTCCAGAAGTTACCATGTGTGCTGTTTGGGGTTTACACAGACAACCATATCACCTGTGGACGAGATTTCATTCCTTCTCTGTTTAATTTTCACATAGTTTTTGTATTATCTGTGTAATTTTCCCCCTTGCCTCGCCTTGTTGCACTAAGACTTCCAGTAAGATGTTTAATAGGAGTTTTGAGAGGTGATAGCTTTACTTGTCCCCCATCTCAGGGGAACAGCATTTGGCTTCTCACCATTGCATGTGAAGTTAGCTGTGGATTTCTGTAGATTGTCTCTGTCGACATGAGAAAGTTCTCCTCTGTTTCTAGGTTTCTGAGAGCTTGCATCCTGGATGGGTGTTGGGTTTTTGTCAAGTGCTTTTCCTGCCTTATCGATACAGACATACGATTTTTCTTGTTTACCCTGTTGATGTGATGTATAGTATTAGTTGACTTTTTTGAATGTTGAACCAGCTTTGTGTGCCTGGGACAAATCCCACTTGGCCGTGGTGTGTAATCTGTCGTATACATAGTTGGACTCGGTTTGCTGACATATCGCTAAGAATTTTGGGGTCGATGGTCATGAGCAATATTGATCTGAAGTCTTCCTTCCTTGTGATTCCTTGTCTGGTTTTGATTTTAGGGTAATGTGGGCCTTTTAGAGTGACTTGAGGAAGTACTCCCTCTGCTCCTAATTTCTGGAAGAGATGGTAGAGAATTGGAATAATTTATCACTTAAATGTTTGGTAGAATTCACCAGGGGCTCCATCTGAGCCTGGCTCTTTCTGTTATGGAAGGTTATTAACTATTGATTCCAAATTTTAATAGATATAGACCATTCCGATCATCTGTTTTTCCTTCTGTTAAAATCAAACACAAAAGGAGACCAGACTTGAGAACCCCCTGAGCAGACAAAACCAGCTTATTCATATAAACAGAGCTTAATTTAGCTTCTTTTGCAAGACAAGTGAGGTTAACTTGACCTAGGTCACTTCTTGCTTATGCCTCTAAAAATCACAAGCAGACCTCAAATAGCTTCCCAAAATTGGCACGAGGTAACCGCTAACCAGTTCCCTTTCGTTTAAGAAAATTCTCACACTGTCACCCATTCTGTAAAGCATAAACTCTCCTGGCCTCCAGACCACATGAGCTGCTTTATAATCATGTACCTCTGAGCCTCATTGTGTGCCTTGTCTTGAGTGTTGCCTGTTGGCAAACTGTCTTTTTTGGTGTGTGCACAATACATTCTACTAATTACTACTTCAGTGACTCATTGGTTTTACTTCTGTATTTTTCTGAACTTTTGATACTTCTATGAGTTTTGGTGGATTATTCTCTGTAAAGAAAATTTCCCATTTCATCTAAAGTGTTACATTTCTGGACTTGGAGTCATTCAGAATGTTCCTTTGATGTCATTGTGTTGTCCATGGGATCAATAATGTGAACGCCTCTTACATTTCTGAATTTAAAAATCTCTGTCTCTGTCTCTGTCTGTCTCTCTGTCTGTTTAGCCTGTCTAGATATTCATCAATTTTATTGATCTTCTCCAGAAACCAGTTTTTGGTTTCGTTGATCTACTGTTTTCTTTTTTTCAATTTCATTGCTTTCTGCTATAATTTTCATTATTTCGTCTCATCTGTTTCCTTTAGGTATAATTTGCTCTTCTATTTTCTAGTCTAAGGTGAAGCTTAAATGATTGATTTTAGATCTTTCTTCTTTCCTCATATTTGCATTCAATGCTAAAAATTCTTCTCAGCACTGCTTTTGCTGTTTCCCACCCATTTTGATAAGCTGAAATAAGCTGTATTATTTATTTAATTCAAAATATGATATTTTAAATTCCTTTGAGAGTCCTTTGACTTATGTATTATTTAGGAGGGAGTTGCTGAATCCCCAAATATTTTGCAATATGACAGATTTGATTCCTGTTTCTGACTTCTGTTTTAATTCCACTGTGGTCTGAAAGCATAATTTGTATTATTTCTGTTACTTTAAATGTATTAAGATGTGTTTTATGACCCAGGATATGGTCTTTCTTGAATGTTCCATGTGGACCTAGGAATGACATGTAATTATGCTCTTCCTGGACGGGCTGTTGTGTAGCTGTCAGTTCGATCAAGTGGGCTGATGGAGGCGTTCACGTCAGGCACACTTACTGGTCTCCTGCCCGGCGACTCTGTCAGTTACTCAGGAGGGTGTCAAAGTCTCCCACAGTCGGGGGGTGTCTGTTCTCCTTACAGTTCTGTCAGCTGTTGCCTCGTATATTCTGACATTCTGGTTTTAGGCATGTGCACAATAAGGATTCTTGGAGAACTGACTTATTTATCATTATATAACGCCCCTCCTCATCCCTGATAATTTTCCTTGTCTGAAGGCTGCCCTTTCTAAAATTAATACAGTTATTCTTTTTCTATTTTGATTAGTGCTAGTATGGTCTATCTTTCTCCACCCTTTACTTTTAATCTAGATGTGACTTTATATCTAAAGCAGTTTTCTCATAGATGACATGTAGCTGGAAGTTATGTTTTTCATCCACTCTAATGGTCTCTGTCTTTGAATTCATCTATTCAGACCATTCATATTGAAGGTGATGATCAGTACAGTTGAATTAGTTCCTACCATGTTTATGGATCTTTCCTATTGTGCTTTTTCTTTGCTTATTTTTTCTACTCTTTTTCTGCCTTCTCTGGTTTCCCTTGAGCATTTCATGTGATTCAATTTTCTTCCTTAGCATACCAATTACAACCCTTTTTAAATTCTGTAGTGGTTTTCCTAGTGTTTTCAAGATACATTTACAGTGAATCCAGGTCCACTTTCAAATGACACTGTACTGCTTCAAATGTAATACAGGTACCATGTAACAGAGTGCTCCTAATCCATCCCTCCTGCCCCTTGTGACCCTGCATCCTTCGCTTCGCTTACCCACGTGCTGTAGTCAGCAGTGCATCACTGCTGTTGCTGCTTCTGATGGCTACCCTTTAGGTCGATTAAAAACCAGAGAAAAATTTAGAGTTATTTTTCCTCCATTTATTCCTTGTCTGGAGCTCCTCCCTCCTTTGTACGGATCTGAGTTTATGACCTACATCATTCTCCTTCTTCGCTGAAGAGGTCCTAAGACTGTAAGGTTTCGTGCAGGTTTGCTTGCTGTGAATTCATCCGGGTTTTTTCGTTTTTGTTTTTGTCTAAGGAAGTTCTTATTTCTATTTCACTGTTGAAATAGAACTTACCGGGTACAGAATTCTAGGCTGGTGTTTTCTCTTCCCAGACTTTAAATAATTAGCTCACTTCTTCTTACTGTCACGGTTTCTGAAGAGCTGGCCCGTGCGACTCTCATCCCTGTTCTGGTAGGTGGTGTTCGTCTTCCTTTGGTTTCTTTCAAGATTGTCTCTTGGTCTTTGATTTTCTGAGGTTCAAATAGGGTATGTCTAGGTGCAGATTTTTTAGTATCTATCCTGAGTTTCCCAGACCTGCGGTTTTGTGTCTGTTACTAATTTGGTGAGATTCTCTGCTGTTAGTACTTTAAATATTCCTCCTGCTCCTTTCCGTCTTTCTTCTCCTTCTGGTTTTCCCAGTACATGTATGTTAGAAGCTTTTTATGTCCCCACAGTTCTCGGATATTCTTCCTCCACCCACCCCCCATTTTAATTCATTACTTTTTCTCTTTCCATTTCAGTTTGACAAGTTTCCTTTGACATGTCTTCAAACTCACTGATTCTTTTCTCAGCTGTCTACTTGTGAGCCCATCAGAGTCATTCTTTATTTCTGTTATGGGATGAAAAATAGCCTTCCTTGGCAACTAGAGTTAATAATGCTGTGTTACACACTTGAATGTTTCCAAGATGGTAACTTTAAAAAGTCCTCATCACAGGGAAAATAATTCTGTAAATATGTGGGGCGATGGATGTTAACTAGACATTGTGGCCATCATTTCACATTATATATAGATGTCGAATCATGATGTCATACACCTGAAACTAACATAATGTTGTATGTCAGTTACTCTTTAACAAAACGCCCTTCCTAGCATTTCCTTTCAATTCTGTCTTGTGGTTTCCATCTCTTTGCTTACCTAACTCCCCTGTTCTTGTATGTGACAGCTTCTTCCCCATTCGAGCCCTTAGTGTATTAATCATGGTGATTTTAAATTCCCTGCCTGGTAATTGCAAAATCAGTCTTGTATCTGAGTCTGACTCTGAAGCTTACTTGGCCTCAGTGTTTTCTCTCACCTTTAGCATGCCCCGTAACTTTTTGCTGCAGCCTGGACATGGTATATTGGGTGGACACTGAGATAAAAGGCCCTCAGTGTGCGTTATGTTTCTCCGGCTAGAAGTTGGGCTGTCTTTAGTGTTCACTGCAGCTATAGGTCCCAGAGGCTTCAAATTCCTGTAATGTCCTTGCTTTTGTCTCCTCTGCTGAGCCTGGGTTTCCCTAAGAACTCCTTCTCAATGTGAGCATCCACGTTCCAGCTATTTCAGCACAAGCCTCTGTCATGACGGAGTCCTGCTGACGGGGTGTAAGGTGTGGGAAGAGCTGGGTCTTAGTGTGAAATCTGTCTTTCAGTGGGGCTGCGTCCTGAGCTGTGGCGCTCACAAGTGCTTCTTAGCTTCGTGCCTGCTCTCGGGTGGTGCCCGGGGGCTCCAGGGGCTGGAGCTGGGTGATCTCAGTTCCCCCTCCAGCCCAGGCTAGATCGGTCTCTGCTGAAGTCTGTCCCCTACAGGGTCAGGCTTGTTACGGGAAGTGCTCCGAGCTGTTTCAGATGGGGCTGCTTTTCCCCTCCCCCTGCCAGAGCTACCAGGGGGGTTCCTTGCCCTTCACTGTGAGGACCCACTGGGATCCCTACGGGCAAAACCCATGAAACAAGGACCCCTAGGGCGGGAGCACGGGGAGGCGTCCACCTTCGGCCTCCAGCATTTGTCAAAATCAGCCTGTAAGTCTTGCTTCCAGTTTCTGCCTCCAGTGGCTGCTGCTCTGAATAAGCTGACCTCGGCCCTGATCCTCTTTGTCTTTTTCTGCAGATTTTGGGTGGTGGTTTGCCCTGCTACCTCCACTCTCTGATGGTTCAAGAAGAGTCACTGGTTTTTATTCTGTTCGGCATTTTTTCTTCTTAATGTAAGACGAAACAGACAACTTCCAAGCTTTCCTTGTGGTGGTTGAAACTGGATGTTCCTAAATAGACTTTTATTTTAGAATTGACAGAAAAGTTGCAAAAATAGCCCATTGAGTCCCCACACACGCCCACACTCAACTCCCCCGTTGCTAACATCTCACGTTGCCGAGGCGTGTCTGTCACACCTGATGGGCAGCGGTGGCAGATCATTATTAATAAAGTCCGTGCTTTACTGGGTGTCATTAGTTTTATCCTGATGCCCTTTGTCTGTCCCGGGAGCCCGTCCAGGGCGCGACATGGCGCTTCGTTTGCTGGCAGACTCCTCTGTGCTCTGGTGGGTTTTCGGAGCTTTCTTGTTTTTGATGACCTTGACGTTTTAGTGAGCCCTGGACAGGCTTTTCGTAAAACATCCTTTACTTGGGTTTGTCTGATGTTTTCCCACAGTTAAGCTGCGTGTACTTGTTTCTGGTTTGAAGGCCGTGGAGGGACACAGCGCCTCGAATATCCCCTCACCTCAGGACACGCGCCTTCAACGCGACAATCACCGCGATGCCGACTCTGATCACCCGGGTGAGGCGCGTCTGTCAGGCTCCCCCGCTGTTACTGATTTGCCCGACGTCCCGCACTGTCCTCTCCAGAAGGGAGTCGCAACGCACAGCCCGCACTGAACAGGTGGGAAAGAAACTGTGATTTGATGAACGGAGGGGATTGTCAGAGATTCTTTATGTGCGGGGGAGTATGTACACGTCTGTGTGTGTGTATAAATGCGTATTTGTATATATATGTGTGTATATGTGTTATACATATGTGGTGTGTATATACACACACACACACACAAGCATCCTCCACTTTCCGAAAGCTCACTTCCACACTACTTTGCTTTTACAGAAGGTCCACGTTAGTACCTGTTTTCGCTAGCCAAAGGGTGTTAAGGTATTTTCCCTTTTATGAGAAAAGACAAAGCTCGGAAACGGGGCCAGTGTCTGTCTTGCAGCGCGCGTCACAGAGGTAGCGCCACCGGAGCGAGCAGCGCGAGGGGCCCCGCCGGCTTCCCGGGGCCGCGCTCAGCACGGCGACGTGCGGCCGCTGCAGCCGTGGCCGGGGCTGTGAGCGGCTGGGCTCCGTCTCCACTCGCTCTGTGCATCGTGAGCAGGACGTGTCCGGAGGCGATTGCTTCTCTGCTTTACGCTGTCTCAGTTTACACGAGGTTTCTTGGGGACGCTACTTACTGTTGGCTGCGATACCTGGATGTCAGTTATATAAACCTGGAAATATATATATATATATATATAGTCCTTTAGCAGGTGGAAGAACAAAATACACATATACTCTCAAATAGGTGTGTGTGTGCGTATGTGTCCTCCTCCATCTGTTAGAGGAAGGTACACACATGTACACACCTGCCGCCTTGAGCTCACCTACCTACTGCTGTATGTGTGTGTGTGTGTGTATCCGTATGCGTGTACATACACACATAAAATTCATATAAACATATATGTGTACATACGTGTGTATGTACAATGTACATAGTATATATCTGTGTGTATATATGTATCTGTACCCACATATGTAAAATACATATAAATACATATGGGCATATATATTTATTTTTAACATTATTTTAACATCTATACGTATGTAAGTATTTTATATGTGTACAGATACATATATGCACATAGATACATACTATACATGCATTACACACACATACACACATACACGTGTCTGTGTGTTTAGACGAGTGTACATGCACACGGCTGCACACGTACAAACATGCATGCATCCCTATGCACGCATGGCGGTGAGCGGAGGAGCTGGGCTAAGGCAGCAGCTGTCACACGAGGGAAGGGCTGGAGAGGACAGGCTCAGGCAGTGGCCGTGGAAATGCAGCTGTTGGTGCAGAGCTGAGAGACGCTCCTCCCTGATCTCAGTCGCTCGTCCACTCGTTTGTTCAATCAACACGGCGTCCTTGCACCTCTGACACGCCCCCAGTACCAAGCTCAGGATTACCCATCTCCTGGAAGCTGAAAGGGCTGAGATGCTTCCACCCAGCAGTTCGGGGAAGACGGTAAAAAGCAGACATCTGAAAGCTGATCACAGGCACGCGTGAGGCTGCGATGGTGGCCATGTACGAGCAGGTGTGTCCGGGGCTCGGCCCCAGCCTGGGCCTGCGGAGGACCCCCTGAGCTGTGACGCTGAGCTGAGGGACCAGGTGAGCGCGGAGCAGGAAGGAGGCCGGGGGGCACTCCCGGCAGAGGGGACGACTGTGCAGATGGCCTGGGAGGGGTTAGAGGGACAGAAAGGCGACCACCGTGATTGGAACCTGAGGGTGCGTGGGGAGGTGGAGGAGGGGAGGCTGGAGGGCGCAGCAGAAGAGCGTGCGTAACGCGGGGCTGTGTTTGCAGGAGAGCCGGGGAGAACCATATGGGATCAACACCTGGGACCAGGGAGGAGATAACAGAGCAGGTGGAGAAGGGGAGGGAGGAGAGCGGTCTTAGCAGAACCTGGAGCCAAAGTAAGAGAGCGGGGGCCGGCTGGCACGATAAGTGAGCAGTCGAGTTTAGTGAAACCCAGGTTTATAAATGAGGTGCAGCAGGAGCTTGTGTCCGGAAAGCAGGTGGGGCAAAGGGCTGCTGGGGCCCAGGGCAGGGGAGTGGGTGAGGAAGGGGGGGCTGCACACTGGAAGCAATTTCTGACTCTCAGTCCATTCATCTGCTCATTCACTCACTTGTTCAATTTCCATTGAAAGCTCGACTCTTCACTGAGGTCACAGTATTTCATTCAGCAACAGACGTGGGGCGCTTCGCCTGCCAAATGGAGGATCTGGTCTCGATTCTGTTCACAACGAGTCAGATGGGGGTTTCTAGGTAAAGGAGCGACAAGGCAGCACCAACAGTGGGAACCAGCTCCAGGCTGCAGGGGGCTCGTCAGCCTTGCCCACCGTGGTGTCTCAGCGCAGCAGTCAGCAGGGATCGGCCAGGCTCGCCAGGGGGAAAGGTCACCAGAGCTGGGCACGGAGCGACAGGTGCACAGGCAGACATGTGGGGGGTGTGGACCAGGCACAAGGGCCCCCGGGAAGCTGCCGGTGTCGCCCGTGCACAGAGGGTCTGCCCAGAGCAGAGCAGTGAGCATGAAAGAAAGGGGGCAGACCCTCGAGGTAGCTGTCCCAGCGCCACTTCCCCCGAGCAGACCCCACCTCCAGGTGCCTGTGGAAGGGCTGTGATCAGGCAGTGACGCTGGAAGACACGGGGGATGGAGGATGCAGAGGAAGGTGCGATTTCAGGCAAAGGGCCGTGGAGGCACCTCCCACCTGCGGCTCAGGGGCCTCTCTGCAAGGAGAGGACGGACACCTCCAAGATGTCCCGACCCAGGACGGCCAGGCAGAGTGTCCCCGCTGGGGAGGACCTGCTCACCATCTCGCAGGCACGTCTGGCCTTTGTGGGCGCAGGGGACGCACTGCCCGGAGCCCAGGGACCGACCCGCAGCGCTGCAGACACAGAAGAGCGAGCGTCAGAGAGGAGAGGGGTCTACAGGCGTCCAGGCAGCACCCGACCCCACCGGCCCTCCCTGTGTCTCCAGGCCACTCTCCTGGGGCGTGTGCACACGCACGCGCATGCACACACACACACGCAGAGTTTTCACCCGGTTACAGTCACAGCATGCACGCAGTTGTACACCATAGACATTTTTATGTGGCTTTGTGCTTCGTTTTGTGATTATAATTTTGAAGGCCTGAGTAATGGTCCATCAAATGACGGGCCACCGTGCACTAACTCAGACTCTCAGTGGACCAGGTCTTGTCAGTCCCTCTGGGCCACGGAGAACGCTGCGCTGGAGACACATCCACACGAGCCCGTCCGTCAGGGGTGGCCTCCTGGGGGCCCATCCTGAGCCGGGGGGCGCCTGGCAGACGTAGACCCACAGGACGTCCTTCCACGCCCGGAGCAGGGTGTCACCACATCAGTTCCGACCTAGCCACCCCGCGCCCGGCACTCCCAGCGTGGGTGCTTCTCCCACCAGGATGGGGGCTCTCCAGGGCAGGCTGGCCCCTTTGGGCTCACGGCTACGTCCCCCAGCCCCTCGAACATGCTGGCGATGCTGAGGGAAGCAGCCGTCCTCCATGTCACACAGGCACTGGCTGAGCAGACGAGCCTGGCCCCAGACACACGCCCCCTCCCCCTTCTGGAACATGTCCCTCTCCCCTGCGCCTTCTGTAAGTCAGGCACTGGCTCACGGCCAGGCGCTGGCCTGCTTCCTGACGAGCACCCTCGGGTGGGGCCGGGCCCTGGGACGGCGGAGCATCGCAGAGCACCGCAAAGACTGCCCTGTCGCTGGCCTGGAGGCTCTGGTTACATGTCTCCCCCTCAGCCTCACACCTGCGTGGGGAACGTCGCCCGGGTGAGAGACAGGACGGGCCAGCAGGCAGAGAGAGCGGAGGAGGGAGAGGCTGACGGTGCGTGCCTTCCCACGGGGCCGGGAGTCGCGGCCCGGCACGGCCTGGGGTTTGGCTTCACTTCTGTTCTGTCCCCGAGGACCATGGTCCGGTGCCACCAATGCCCGGCATCTGCTCAGTGCTCCGTAAACCTCGTCTAAAGACGGACCGAGGGCGTCTTATGAGGGGTTGGAAGTCAAAGAAAACCACCTAAGAATGAAACCCCTCTGTCCCAGAGGGTTCCCTAAAACGCGCTTCGTGTCATTTTCCTTTTATCCGTGGGTGTTAAACACTGCTCATTAAGTGGCCGCAACTTTCCTTCGTGTACAGTGGGGAGAGGCCGGGGGGCGTCCTTCCTGGGACCCCGTGTCCTGGGGGGCCATGGGGCGGGGCGGGCGGCCTCTGTGCCTCCCTCCGTGTCTGGGAGAAGCTGGCTGTGCTGCCGAGTCAGGGCCGGCACCCTCTGAGCCGCTCCGAGGGGCCGAGGTCGCAGGCTGCAGCATCTCCAGGAGTCTGGAGAGCTGATGAAGAGGCTCTGCGGGGACTTCCGCTGGGGCACCAAGCGCGCTCCAGGAGGAGAGCCCCGGGCTCTGCAGTGCGGGACCTCATGCAGCTCAGGACGGAGGCTGGGTCCCAGCACCCTGTGCCCACACAGCGCACCCCCCACCCCAACCCAACCCCCCACCCTGGTCCACTTCACTTGCACACCTGCAGCATCTAATCTCACATTTCCATAAGCTTCTAGAACATTTCCCCTCTGATAAATTTTTCTCATGGCTGGAAACGCGTACAGTCCCCGGTGATGGTTTCAGCCTCCCGCGATTAGCGATTCTCCGTGAAATGAGCGTCTTAATTATGTCAGCAGCATCCATTCTAACGCACGTGTATCGTCCTCACCTCCCTCCAAGACGAAAAAGTGCCACACGGGATTTAATTTCCGTTGACAAGTTTGTCTTGCCACAACAACCCATTGAAATGATGGGAAAATTGAGCAGTTTATCCTGACGAGGGAAATGTTATGATCGGACAGAAACTGGCTTCGGCGTGATCCGTGGAGCACCTAACAGATCCCAGAAACCGCGTGTCCCCCACCCCCGCCTGGAACCCAGGCTCAGCCAAGCTGTTCTTGTCACTTGCAGAACAAACCAGGAAGATGTTTCAGGGGAAGCAGGTTAATTTAATGACTACTGCCATTTCAAGCTCCAGAAATCTGCCCGCCTTATCCTCCAGGGAAAGGCCGCGTTCTACAAAAATCAGGCCACTTGCTCAAGAAAAGCAAAGCAGAGCTGGAGACTCACACCTCGCGTGTCGGCCCGCTCCCGTCACTCTGCCCACGCTCCCGGGGCCAGGAGGTTGTCGGAATGTGAACCGGGGCCGGCTCCTCAGGGAGGCCCCCCACACTGTGCCCCAGGCCGGGGTGGCAGGTGGCGGGGGGCGCTGCACACGGTGGGGGGCCAGGACCCAGCCCAAGGACAGAGCACCCCCTGCCTAAGACCCGAGGGGCCACCTGCAGCCCCCACAGCTGGCCTTGGACACAAACCGGCCTTCAGAGTGGACTCTCTGTCCATGGTTCTGACTCTGCGCCGACCCCACTCAGCCAGCCTTCCTCCACGAGTGATGCCCAGCCTGGGTGCTGTCCACTCCAGAGTCTTCAGGGACAGGAGCTCCTTTTCCCCAAATGGCTCCAGCAAAGGCTCCTTCGTGGGCTCGCACCCGCCCCACTCACACCTGCCGGCTGGGGGCCGTGCGCACTACCTGGCCACGTGCATCGGCCAGCGTGGGCAGCGTTAATAGAGCACCGGAGCCGGGCGGCTCAGAGCACAGGGATTTGTTCCCTCCCGGCCCTGGAGGCTGGGCCTCTGAGACCCAGGCGTCTGCAGGGCCAGCTTCTTCGGAGGCCCCCCTCCCTGGGGTGTAGACGGCCGGCCTCTCCCTGCGTCCTCACCTGGTCTCCCGCGCACCTGCCCTTGGGTTCCCTGTGAGCTGCTGTTGAGAGCTGGGCCCGCCGTGTGGCCTGAGCGCCGTGAGCACTTGGTTAGTCTGGGCTGAGCATGTGTGCGGCTGCGGTGCCGGTGGTCTCCCGCCCTTCCAGGCCCTGGGTTTGGTCTCTGTGTCCTTCTGGCCTTGTGCTCAGTGCTCCTCCGCGGACGGGCTCTGTGCCCCGAGCACCGTTAGCTGTGACCCTGCTGAGTAAGCCACTGTGATCTTCCTGAGCCCTATGATTGTGGTGGAGGGGGGTGGGGTCCAGACACTGTTCTGTAATTTTCCAATTAAGCCTCGGCTTTTTGGTGAGTGTACGTGGCTGAAGGGTGGCCCCCAAAGGTATGTTCACATCCTAACCTTCAAAACTTGTGAGCATGACCATGCTGGGGAAAGGGCCTTTGCAGGTGTGATCAAGTTACAGATCTCAAGATGGGGTCTCCCGGATGGCCCTGACGGGCCCTGAATCCAACAGCGTGTCCTTACAGGGGAGAGGAGAGAGAGAACACAGACACATGAGAAGGGGTGCGACCACGGAGGCAGAGAGAGGAGCCTTTCGAGACCAGACACTGAGGACGTCCCGGAACCACCAGAAGCTGGTGGAGGGGAGGGAGGGAGGGGTGGGGAGGGGAGGGGAGGGGAGGGCCCTCCCCCTGAGCCTGTAGAGTAGCAGGGCCCTGTCTACACCTTGAAGTCAGACTTCGCCCTCCTGCGCTGGGAGAGACGGGGTTCTGATGCTGGAAGGCCCCGGGCTCCGGGCTTTGTTGCAGTGGCCCGGGAAGCTGGCACGTGGATCCTGACACGCTCTTCCGTGGGTTTCTCTCCCCCTGACTGACACAAAGCGTCCCCACCCACTTCCACGATGCTCTGTGCCGTGTGGGCCGTGGCCTCCCCGCAGGCAGGGCAGGAAGGCTGACGGGCTGGAGAGGGGAGCTCTCTCCCGCCGGGCCAGGATTCAGAGCTGCGTCTGGAGCATCCTTTTCCCTGGAGAGTCGGCGTCTGTATGGGGACTCTCCGGGTGTATTTCACAGGGGTTACCTCTCCTTCCCCCCCAGGGCCACGGGGGTGCTTCTCTAATCCAGACTGTGAGGATCCGGCGAGGCTCCTGCAGGGGGCGACCTCAAAGGTGTGGGGTCCCCCGAACACACGCCCCCCCCAGGAATTTCTCGCCCTCGTGCTCGTCCACACTCAGTCTCCAGAAATTTCCCCAAATGACCATCGAAATGCTCCTACCAACTTGTGGCGCAGGGGTTTCTGCTCCAGGTGAGCGGGTCTGAGCGGTGTTTCTCTGCATTTGCCTTTTCCTCGAGGTTGTTGCCTTGGGGCTTTGCCCCGTGAGCACCACTCGCCGACGGGTCCTGAAAAGTTGTGGATCTTCAGAGTTCCCAGTTTTGTCTTGTAAAGGTGACAGCGATGACGTCCGAGGTCTCCACGTGTCGGAGCTGCAGCTGTGCGCACCCAGTGTCTTTGCTACACGTGGTGGCGTTTTCCTTCAGCTACTAAATCTCAGTCAGACAGTTAACTGGTCGGTTAGTGACTCTCTCCGCTCAATAAGCCCTTTTCCGGCGTCCTCTGCGGGGCTCTGGGGGCTCAGGAACTTCGAGATCTGTGCTGTCAAGGCGCTTCCCTCAGGGCGGAGGGTGAAATCCAGAAAGACTTGCTCGCTGTGGGGTTTGCTGCTCCGAGAGTCAGTGGCCTGTGGTGTTCCTGCTCCGGCCGGGATGCGACGCACCTGCGCCGGGCTGGCCGGGGGCAGGGAGGCTCCCCGGACGGGGTTAAGTCCCCGCTGAGGACTGAGGCTCCGGGACCCGCCCCCGCTTCCCACCCCAGGGTGTCAGAGCAGGGAGCAAGGAAACCACCACGGCAGACGGAGCTGGTTCTCAGGCTGTGGGAGGCCGGAGGGGCCCGCAGGAGCCTAATGAGAGCGAGGAGGGCTTGCAAAGAGGAAAAGCCACCAGATGGAGTCTTCCGAGGGGGAGGGGGCAGCGCAGTGGTAGGCGCGTGATTGGCTTGCACGAGGTCCGGAGCCCAGTCCCCGGCACCTCCATTAAACAAACAAACAAATAAATAAATAACCCGCATCACCTCTGCCCCCTAAAATGGGTTGTGCCAGCTTCTCACTGAGCGCCTGTCACGGGCACCTCCTGCCATCGGCTCCTCACTGGGGTCTCCTCGGTGGTTCCGAGAGCCCGGCCCCGGTGTCCTTCTCTGGTCAGTTTTGCGTATCTTTTGATTTGAGAGTCATTTTTACAGAATTCTTTTAAACTTTTCAAGCAACGCACTCTCTGTGAGCAATGTTTAAGCTGCTTTCTAGTTTGATGCGCCAGGATTAATTGAAATTATTGTTACGGGCTGACATGTCACTGTTTTGCAACCGTTCCATGGCAGCGTGAAAGGAGAGCCAGTGACTCAGCATGGCGTTATGTCTGACAGAGACGCATTTGTGTGACACTTTAGTAAGACTGTTCAAACTCATCAGATCTTTCTTTTATCCATTGTCTAGTTGACACATAATCTCCTATGCGTGGATTTCTGCTCACTTGTATCCGTATTTCTAAAAGTGTTTTGGTTGTATATTGAGATGTTGGCACTTATTATAAAATGTTCAACTGATACATCCTCACTGAGTGATACAATGACCTCGTATTGACACACAGCTCCCTTCTTTGTCCACTAAGTGATTGTCGTCTTGAATTTGACCTTTATTTTAAAATCACACGACCACCCTTCCTTTCTTTTCCTTTGCTTTTGCTCAATAAAATTTTCCTATTGTCTTATCATCAACCTGCCCTTGCGGTGATGGTGCTTTGCCAACAATCAAAACCAGGAGGGCTTCCTTCCTCTCGCTGCATCACCTAAGGGATGCATGAGCTTAGAGGGGAGCACTTAAGCTCTCAGAGGCAAGTCCTTCACTTATAAACTGGGAGCAATAATAGCCATTTGCAAAGAGCCGTTGTGAGAACTAACTGAGGGAATGCACTTAGGGTCCTTCAGTGAACAGCTCCTGACGGAGCCCCCAGGTGCCAGAACCCAGCACAGGCGCAGGAATCCCGCAGTGAAACACCTGCCCGCTTTCAGAGCTTACGCAGGATGGAAGACAGGCATCAGGCAAGCACGTGCGGGTAAACCGTTCATGGAAGTGCCACCAATACAAACCAAGAGGGGACGTGAGCACTTACGGAAGGAAGTTCAACCCAGAGGCCTCCCCAGGGAGGTGCCCCACGAGTCACACAGTAATGAATGGCCAACACCTGGTAACCTTTTCTTTATCACAACCAATGTGAATGAAGACTACTGCAGCCACATCAGTGCAGAAAGGGTGCTGTCCGCCGAGTCACCAGCCGCTCCCGCGCCCCTGACAGTGAGCGGGGGGACTCAGGACGCGGACAAGCAGGCAGTGCGGCCTCTGCCACCACCCCCAGCGGTGCCCCTGAGGGGACTCAGGGAGGGAAAGCACAGGACAGTGGCCCTGGAGCGCTCAGTGCAGGTCAGAGGGGTGATTTCAATGAGCCCAGACCTCTGCACCTTCCCGCACACAGAAAAGCGCTACATTCGTCAGCTTGAGGTGTCTGGCTTTCTCTAATTAACAGTGACCTTTGGATGTCCCGACTCCCTGGTCTTTGTGGCAAGAACTGCTGTATCTCCTGGCTCCTCCCTGCCTCTTGGAGCAGTCCCTCGGAGGGCTCTGGGAGGCCGCCCCCGGTCTCGAGCCCTCAGAAAGTCTGCCCAACAAACCACAGCGCTCGGCGCTCAGGCTGCGCGTTTTGCTCAGTTGGCACCAGCATGAAACCACCGCCTGTTCTGAGTCTGTTCTCCGTCGGGGTGTTTTGCATTTTGCTCTTATCTGCTAGTCTTTGCCATTTAATAGGAGACTTTAACTCATTAACATTTATTGTCATAAAGTAATGTTTTGTCTTCCTTCTGTCATTAAACACAGAGCTTAGTAAGAAAAATGTTAGCATTAAATGTGGCAAAGGCTTAACATCCTCAACATTTGCGGACGGGGGTTTACCTGCCACTAAGGAGACAAATGACTTGCACAGAAAAGTCACATAAGAAGGACCCAACACATGAAAAACAGTCAGCCCCACAGGTAATTTGAAAATGCAAATGAGAACAATTACGGGTCTTTTTTGCATCTTTCAAATTGGCAATTTAGAAACATAATATTTGATGTTAAGGCAGGTGGAATGAAACGGCTACAGCCTTCCCCACTGGTGGACACGTGACCTGGAATTACCTCTCTCCACAGCAATCTGTTAACACGTGGGAAGAGGGTTGAGAGAGCCAACACCCTCTAATGCCGCAATCATACCTCCAAAAATTCGTCCTCCGAGCAACGCGGAGCTGCGGACAGAGACGTCCGCGTGACGGCACGCGGGGCAGCTTTCGTGGGTGAAAGCCCGGCCGCCTGGAAGGGTTCAGCTGGGGGCCTAGCCAGCCCGCCCCAACACAGTCGTTTAGGGGGCTCTCTGGCTACTATCAGCGACCCCTTCTTCCTGACAAATGCTAGTTGATGAAAACTTTCTAAGTTTGCGAGTAAGTGGTTCTGAATTCTAATAGAATTTGTTCAAAAGGCTTTTCAGGTGTCTGTTTCCTATTCCAAATTGTACTCAGTAGCCACCAGACATCATGCCCACTGGTTTGTTTTGCACACGAGCTGTTGCAGAGGTCACACGGAGAGCCGGCTTCTCCCCTCCGCCCCCCGCCTCAGGAACGTCGGCAACGAAGGCGCTTCTGTCAGGCCGGGAGCCATGAACCCAGCCTAGTCATGACCCGTGCCCCGGTGAGCCACTTGCCCTCTGTGAAGAAGACCGTCTCTCTTCCTTTTGGGGCAAACAGAGGCCGGCTGGGCCCTGCCCGCCCACCAGGGCTCGCCCTGACCTGTTTGGCTGCACCCCTTCTATGGGCATAGTTACCCAGAACCTGGGCACCCCTCCTCCAGGCCCACGGCCAGCTGCCCAGGACCCGGAGTTCTGCCCAGGGGAGCGGGCGGCCCTGCCACAGGCCAGCCCCCAGGGCACGGCCGCTTCTGCTCCTGTGGCCACGCTCCTGCACGGGACTCTGCGCATCTGAGATTCTGAACTCAGCCCTTCCCTCCGGGTCACTGTGATGCTGCTTTCATCTAAGCTGGGGGTTAGAACAGGATGCCTTTAACAGATTCTAAACTCAGATGCTCAAGACACACAGTGTGGGGGCCTCTTTCTGGGCTCCTGCTTCAGGTCCCCAGAATGTCCACACCAGGTTCGTGGGGACGTCCCCTCAATTTGGGCAGGTGGCAAATTGGCAGGGACCCAAGCATTTGTCATGTTGTCTCCTGAGGTAAATAAAAATTCACCCTCCCCTTCTCTGTCTTCGTCCATAACCACGTTCCAAATCGTCTGGAAGAGTGTGTTTTAGCAAGAAGCTCTGTTTAAACAAAGACCGATGGCACATTCCAAACTCTCTTATTTATCCAGAGACTTCAGGTTAAAAATTGAAACATTGAAGTTCTGCATCCTGGTGGTGCTCTCCCACGGCTCACATACTGGGTTGAGATTTCTCTGAGAAGTGAAACATGAAATTCAAAATATATCTCCCGTCGGAGCACGACTATTTACCAGATAAATTGAGAGAGACGTCATTTCCCTCTGCAGTTAGGAGCTGCCTGGGGACGACACCCGCGCAGACGCAGCAGCAAGGCCATGCTGGGTGGAAGGCCTTGCCCTCGCCCCTGGGGCGGGGCTGCAGGGACACTGGGGGTGGGGCTGGTGGGGGAGGGAGGGGAGGGGCTTCTCCAGCCTCCAGTGGAGTTGCACGCTATTTTAATGCACCTATTTATCCAGTCAGCTGGGTTGAAACGGGCAAGTCTTTTTTTTTTATTTAAATGCAATTTGACACATGCATTTATATTTTTACATGCGGTGATTTGATGGCCAAAAATAAAGAATATATTTTGCATTTGAAAAAGATTTTTCTTCTGTCCCTTAATATTGGGACTAACGCAACAGATCCTCCCAGTTTGTCCCCGTTGGTCGTCCCAGTCTGGTGCTTACTGACGGCAGCGTGTACACAATTAGTTGCTGAATTGATTAGGTGTGAAGCCCAAGTTGATAGCTGTTCACCACTTAGCATCACAAACCTGCATCAAAGCCTTCACATGGAGTGCTTCCACACTTCTCTTCATCTCTTGTCATACTTTCTTGCCCCAAGGAAAAGTTTTTATCGCCTCTCAAAAGGATCTAACAGCTGTGAAGTACCAGCCCGCAGCTCCGCACACCTGCCCTGGCTTCCACTGCGGGGCCACAGCTGGCTGTCCTTCCTTCTGCATTTTAACCTCAGCCGTTTACGAAGTCTACAGCCCTGGTACCCGGGCTTCCAGCGAGCGCCATTCTTAGGAACACCAAGGATGTAGGGGACTTTCAAATGGATTCGTCTGTTTCTGTCCGGGCTTGCCTAAAGATCCACAAATGCAGCAGTCGATAAAGAAACTGCCCATTTCTTCAAAGCTCCATCCTCCAGAACGGCCACTTGCTTTGGAACTTTGTGCCATTCGCCGTCACCCGGGGGCCTGCGTAGACCCTGACAGCGCAGACCGCCCTCACACGCGCTCACGGCGGGTCCCGAGAGCCCCGCGGAGACGGCACGACCTTATCGGAGGGACGGCGAGCCTTCCTACCCGCCCGGCTGCTGCCAACCTCACAGCGCGCGTGGACTTCAAGTCCAGCCTCACGGACGTGCCAATGTCCACACCGGGCACAAACCCCCACGCTTCTCGGCCGAGTCTCACAGGCCTGCCCCCGACGGGCGTCTTAAGGTTGAAAACTTAGCTTCGTCACAAGCAGGAGGCGTGCCGCCCGGCTTCCGCCTGCGGGCGGGCAGGGACTCCAGTCCGCGGGTGGCGCGCTGTCGGGAGGGGCCGCCATGCCACCCGCCAACCACACATCGCGGGGCAGCTGCTTGTTGTTTGCAAGGTGCGCCTGCCGCCCGGTCTGAGGTGGCTCTCCGTCCCTCTGACCTGGCCCCCGGTGGGCAGTGGACTGTCTGCAGTTCCACTAATGAAGACGTAATGGAGGCCGGGGCGCTTAGCAGGACGATGACAGATAAAGAAGCCCTTGAGCTGGGACCAAGCAGAGGGCAGCGCACATCCAGACAGCTGGTGCTCGCTCGCAGACGGCCGCGGACGCCCCCGAGAGCCCTCCACTCAGGGCAGGGCCGGGGGGGGGGGTGCCGGGGCCCAGGGAGGCCAGGGCAGAGGCGAGCTCCATGCGGCCAGCACCCGCCTGCAGGGGAGGGGCACTGAGGCATAAAGAAAATGTCCCCACAGAGAGTGCGCGTCCATCAGATAGCACAGCCATGGTGCTGCGGAGTCCTCTGACCACAGCTGGTGATCCAGATCCAAGGTATCAATCAACCTTCCCCCTAAAGTGATGTTCACCCAGTGAGCACTCGCAACAAATGACTGCAGACTGCAGTTCTGGAGGTCAGAAGGCCAAGGGCAAGGTGTCGGCCGGGCCATTCCCTCTGGAGACAGACCCCCGCTGTGTCTCTCCAGCCCCTGGAGCTGCCGGCAGCCCCGGTGCCTCTGGCCCCCCCAGCATCACTCCAGCCGCCGCCTCCGTCCTCACACCTCCTCCTCCTCTGTCTCACAGGACGCTGCCCCACGGATCTGCTGCCGCCTGGAAGCCCCAGGATGAGCCCGTCCTGAGATCCTTTACCATGACGTCTTCTTCCACATAAGGTCACACTCAAGAGGTCCAGGTGGACACATTTTGGAGGTGGGGGCACCATCCTACCCACTGCACGTGGCTCTATTGCTCACCCATCCATTAAACGTGACTTAAAGCGATAACCGGATTGAGGGTCCGGGGACAGGGAGAGCTTTTCACCATCAACCTCGTCTCACTGATTCAGACTCATTGTTGGACTGACTGCTCTCGGTGACTGGGGTCTGAATTACTGTGCTTTGCAGAGAAGATCACGCCACCAGTTTGAGCTCTGCAGGGCAGATCCGACGAGCCCAGGGGTTGTTCCTCCTGCTCTGAGTGACCTGCCGTCCTGTCTTCCCACACCGACAGTGCGTCGCCCACGCCGCCAGCCCCGCGTGGCCCGTGGAGATGCTCAGAGGTACCGTCTTCTCTAAAACGAACAGAGGGCTTAACACAGGGGGTGCTCTGTGGTTGCCCCAGTGAGGCACCGCTGATGGAAATGCTGTCACAGATCTGAATGCCAAGCAAGGGTTTACTGTTCTTAACCCACTGGTGTGTTTTCTCCTAATGAACAGTAAGGATACGTAAATGTCTGTCTTTGCTTTTTCTACCAGGAAGTCCAGAGCTGAGCCTGTGGCTCCAGTTTGGTGCTGATACAGGACCCGAGGCCGAAATAGCTTCTCTCCCGTCTTCCCACTGGCCTGAGCTCTGATTCTGATGATGTTTTCCCAGATTCTAACATACTGATCATTTTGTTTATTACACATTTTCTTCTAAGTGACTTCAAACTTTGTGGGATGAATTAAGACCAACTGAATGGCTAGCTGGCTGGGTTAAGGGATGGTGAACAGAAAGGTGACTGGACAGATAGATGGATGGATGGGTATGTAGACAGGCGTTTGGGTGAGTGGATGGACGGCTTTAAATGTGGGTGGATGAGTAGATGGGTGGGCAGATGGGTAGGTGGACGGGTGGGTGGATGAGTGGATGGGTGGATGGATGGGATGGGTGGGTGGATGGGTGGATGAGTGGATGGGCGGGTGGATGGGTGGGTGGATGAGTGAATGGGTGGATGGGTGGGCGGATGAATAGATGGAGAGTGGCTATCTTATAGGAAGAGCATATTTTAAATCCATATGGATATTTGAGTCAGTTTTAATACATAAAAATATTAAAAATAGAATCAAATCTATTGATCAAGGCTTGCCAAAGGATTGTTTCAATCTAATTTCCTAAATTAATACATATAAATATTAAAAATAGAATCAAATCTACTGATCAAGGCTTGCCAAAGGATTGTTTCAATCTAATTTCCTAATTATTTTTCACCTGATCCAGATAACTAGCTTTATTTTCATTTTTATTTTACTGAAACTAATTTTATAGGCATCAGTTGTTTGGGTATCAATTTTGCAACAAGTATCTTATTCAACAATCAGTTTGACCAGACGGTTTTCAGCCGGTCATACCAATGCTAAACGCTGCATTGCTTTTTAAGTGCATTATTTCTACCCCATTCGAATTATTCCAGTCATACATTTTGTGAAAATGATCATAACCCACTTTGCTGTGTGAAGTCGTGTTCCTTGCCACATTTATTTTGTGTTATTTCTACCAGCAGTATTCAGTATGAAATAAATAAAATGGAGAGTCCATATGTCTCCCTTATTTTAAAAGGAAATTGTGAGAAATTCTTCTCACATATTCTAGAGTTACTCTTTGGTTCAGGATCTGTTTACATTGTTGCCAGGTTTTCTGGGCTGTTTTGGTTTTGGTTTTTGGATTTTCCGTTTGTTTGTGTTTGAGGAACTAAAAGCAAATAGAGGGGGTAAAGCAGGGGCATGAGCCCACCAAGGTCCGGGGCGCACGTGGGGCTCGCCAGGAGCCCACGTCCCGGGGGGCTGACTCCAAGGAAGAAGTGGGTGCTCGTGCATTGCTTGCTGGGTGCAAACACAGCCAGGACCCCACCCCCTGCGGTTCTGGGAAGAGCCGTTGACCACCCCGGCTTCTCCTCCCGTCCCCGCCAGACACCCTTGTGCTGTCCAGGGCCGCTCCTGCGCGCCCTCCCCTGAGAGGGGCAGGCTCCAGGCTCCCTCTTCCCTCTGCGCTCCTGAGACGAGCGGGTCTCTGTCCAGCGATAGAAGCCAGCTTTTCCCAGTGGAGAGTTTTCCCCAAGAACTGACTGACAGGGACCTGCCGTCACCCCCTCGCACGCACTTTTAAGGGAGATTGTGTAGCTGGAACACACCCTGCTGAGGCCACTGCTGACGGAAAGCAGCAGGAGGGGCTCAAGGGGGCTCACCCCCAGCCCTGCCTCCTGTTCCAGGCTCTCCTCCCCTCTCCCCTGCCCTGTCCGTCCCTCTCCCCACTGCCGTGTTGGGGCCCTGTCCCCTCCTAGACAGCTTTCCTCTGGGTCCCCACTGTCTAGACAAATCCAGAAGTTGTTCTTGGGGTCTCCCAGGGCTGAAACGTCATAGAACAATGTTTTCAGCATCAGTGGCTTTGGGCAGGCCTGGCGACCGCTGCATAAACCCAGTCTGTTTCTCTCTGGGCTCTGGACTCTTCTGGGACAGACACTGAGCATCCGAGTGGGAGGTGATCCCAGGAGAAGCTGGAGAGAGTAGGGGGACGGGGTACGGGGGGAAGGAAGGAGAGGGCCTGACCTCCCCATGGGCACTGGCTGCCCCCGCATCCTCGCATTACAGCGTCAGCCCCGGTGCACTCCAGCCCTGGAGCTGGGTGGCACACAGGCCCCCCTCGGGAAAAGGAAGGAGCAGGAGTCACTCACAGGGGCAGTATCAGAAAATCCTTCATGTCTGGTGGACATGTGTCCTGGGCCTGAAGACACACAATTTCTTTGGAAACAGCATCTCAAGCAGGGGCCTCTGTGCAAAGACCTAAGATGTTCAGAACAAGGAGCAAGGAGTTAGGGCGTCTTCCCGACCGTCTGTCACTGAAGAGATTTAAACAGGAAACAAACACGTTTCCTTGGAGGCCAGAGAGTAAGTATCCTGGCCTCTGAGGAGCACAGGGTCTCCTCTGCAACCAGGTCAGAAGCGGCTGTGGGCAACGAGGGGACAGATGGGTGACCGTGTGCCGATAAAGCTTTATTCACACAGACAGGCAGAGGCGGGCCAGGGCCTGCGGACCTCTGCTCTGGAGAGCTTGGGGCTCGTCCAGGGAGCAGGTGAAATAAGGCAACGTGTCCCTCCGGCTCTCTGAGGAGGGAGCAAAGCGTAGTGGGGCCGTGGACGGGCCCCCAGCAGCGCCACCCCCCAGGGAACTCGGACGGCAGGGAGGACCCGGGCCATGCAGGTGACCTTGGTGATTATTAACCACATGCGGACAAGCCTCGCTGCAGAAACCTGGCCAGTGGACAGCGCCGGGGACAGCAAAGCACGGCTCGTGGGATGGAGAGAACAATGGAGCAAATGCAAAGAATGACAGTTTACCTTCCCCTCCCGTCAGGCTGTCTGGGTGTCAGAAGCCCTCCGGGCGGTGCCTCTGATCCATGGCTCGGCTGTTTTCTGTGGAGTTTCCCTCAATGTTGTGCAGCCAGTCTTGACTGGGAAATGCAGCATCTGAAACATCTTCACTTGACCAAGAGGCCCCCAGTGACATTAGAATAATGATTATCGCGCGTTTCGCATTTTGTGGAGAAGCGCGCTGGAGTGACACCACCACGCTGGTCTCCGCGGGGACGGTGATTTAGGAGCAGGCTCTGATCTGGGCCAGACTGTGGCGGGGCCTCCGTCTCCCTCCCCACAGAAGGCCCAGCAGGGAGGGTGCTTCATTTTCTCCGCGGCTCTTCTGTCCACAGGGAGCCTTATTTCTACTTTATACGCTTTCAGAAGCTCTGCCGTCGGCTCGATTTATGAAGCAGAGAGAAGGCCTCCGAGTGCGTGGGGACGTGGGACCCGCAAGGCTTCTCCCGCAGCCGGGGCCGCCCCTCTGACATTTCACTCTGCAGAAACCATCTCTGGATGTGGTACAAGGCGGGCGTCTGGGTTCCAAGACCTCAGACTAAGGTTGAGCCAATCTCTGGATCCTCCTGTTTTGGGCAAAAGGTGGCTTCCAGATCCATCACTCCGCAGCTCTGGAGGCCAGAAGTCCAGGGTGGGTCAGAGGGGCTGCCTTCCTCCCGGAGGCTCTAGGGGGAATCGGACGGAACCCCAGAAGCCTGCGACTCAGTTTACAAGCCAGTCCGTGGGTGGACCCACCACGTTGAATCCTAATGTGCTCCGTCCTTCCTTGGACCCCCAGAAACAATCCACCATCTTGTAGACGGAGGACGTGAATTCACGTCTTCTGAGTTCAAGTCTCACCAAAACCTCAGACAATGTGTCACCAAACATACAAGAGGAAAAACAAAGTCGGCTTAAGAGGCACAAATGTGCATGACTGTAAACTAACCGAGCTGTCACCGGTGTACTGTTTGAGGCAAAACTGCTAAGCCATCCGGGGCTGATCTTTGCGGGAGGAGGAGAAGAGTGGCTGGAAGGGGCTCCAGACCCACGCTGGTGTCTGACGACTGCTGGACGAAGGGCCACAACCGAGTGGCTTTAAGCAACGTGGACTTACCGTCTGGCGTATCTGGAGGTCGGCGGCCCAACCCCGGTCTTGAGTGCTAAGATCCTGGTCTGGCTGAGCTGGGCTCTTTCCCCAGCTCCGGAGGAGGACCCTGGCTGTGTCCTGACATGTGACGTGACGTGGATGTCTGGCCTTCCCCCTCCCGACATAGAGCTCCTGAAACCCTCGGGGTTTCCTAAGGGATCAGAGTGAAGAAGATGAAGTGGGTGCATTTTGTATCCATGTAACAAGCCCCTTCAACCACGCCAGGGTTTATGGTAATGAAATGAGTTTTGGAAAGTCTCTAAGGAGAAGGGCCGGTTGCCAAGGGAACCAGCCAAGCGATTGGAGGCTGGACCCTCCAGGGAGCGGAGAGGGGCTGGAGGTTGAATCAATCACCAGCGACCAGTGATTCGATCAGTCATGCCCAGTAATGAGGCCGCCACAAAAACCCCTGCAGGCCGGGGCTGGCTGGGCGGATGGAGGTGCTGGGAGGGAGATGTGTCCGGAGGGGGCGTGGAGCTCTGCCCACGCACCTGTCCCCACACCTCACCCCTCTCCCCTCCGGCTCTTCCTGACTCGTAGCCCTTATAATCGCCCGCAACCTCGTAAATAAACCACGGTCCTGGGTGCTGGGAGACACTCTCGCGAAGGACCGAGCCCTGGGAGGGGATCATGGGGATCTGACTCATGGCAGGTCAGTCAGAAGCCCAGCTGACCACCTCACCCCGTGGGGTCTGGGCTCACTCCTGTTGGAGCCGGAACTGCTCGGTGCGGAGCCCGCACACCTGGTGGCGGGGGAGCCGGGAGCTGTGGAATGGACGGCCTAGCCTCCAGCTTGTCCTTTGCATCCCTGCCCTTTCCTCGCTTCTGGGGGCCACTTGAATCCCCGTGGCCCCTTCCTCTGCTTCTAACGTCATTACCTCTCCTCTAACTCTGACTCTCCGGCTTCCCGGCTGCAAGGCCCCTTGTGGTTACGTTTAGGGCCCTCAAGAAAATCCAAGAGCAGCCTCCTCTCAGATCCTGAACACACTCGCCCAGCAGAGCCCCGCTGCCACGCAGGCCAACTTGCTCACGGGGTCTGAGGCTGGGGGCGTGGGCGTCTTCGTGGGGCTGCGGGGCAGCCGGCTCCCAGAGGGCCGGGCGGGGGCTGTACCCACCTCTGTGCTTGGAGACCTGGGAAGACGCGCACTGACCTGCCGACCCCGGGCCGCTTCTCTGGAGCAGCCGGCGGCCGGCATCAGGCAGGGCCCGTGAAAATCAGGGCGGCGGCACCGGGCAGCCTGGAAGGCAGCGGAGGGCGGTGTCTGGCTTTCTGTTTCCTTTAGTCTGTTTTCTATTTTAATAATAATAATAAAAAAATAGGGGTGATTCCACGGCGGCAGAGCGAGCAGCAGCAGGAGGCATGCTGGCAGCCACGGGGCTCGGGGTGATCCCACCTTGTTCCCAGTTGTTCATCAGTGTGCTTTCCCCCCAAACGTCAGGATTTTGCACTGAAACATGGGAGGAGTGAGTGTGTGTGCGTGCGAGTTCCCAGTGTGTGTGCGTGTGAGAGGGGCGCGGGCTCCCGGTGCGCGTTGGGGCAGCAGAGCGTCTCCCGTGGCCGTCACTGGGGAGACCACGGCCACTCCGGCTGCCCCATCGCACCCCCTCTGCTGCAGGAACCTCCTGAGACAGCTGTCTCTCTAGTGACCACAGAAGCATCTCGTGGCTTCGCCCCATTCCTGAGACTAGCACCACCCACCTGCGCTTTGTCCCCAGAGCCCTCTGTGCTGTGTCCGAATGCCACCCAGCGCCTTGTCTCAGCCACGGTGAGACAGGAGGGGAGGGGCAGGACACGGCTGTTCAGGGAAGGACACGGCGGTTAGCCCGAGATGGCGGAGAATTCCACTCTCACTAGGTCTTGAGGCCCAAGATGGCGGGAGCTGACCCCCAGGCGACCATGACCTTCCTGGTCTGCTCGCAGTGGTGTATGAGCATGTGAATGGCGCTCCCACAGGCGCCCTGACGGCTCTGAGGCTGACCCTGAAAGGGCAGAGTGGGCGCAGCCTGGGGTCCCCGGCCCTTCCCCAGAGTGGTGGGAACAGTCCTCCCACTCATCACCATATGAAGTTCCGAGCCCCTAGACACTGTCATCCCCGCGCCTCCCTGCCGCCCCCCCCCCACTGAGTGAGACGCCTGCGCTCAGTCCACGGGGTGCGTGTCTGAATAAACCTGCTTTCACTCTCCTGTGGCTCCTCTGGAGCTCTTTCCTGAGCAAAGCCAAGGACTGACACTTGGTGGACAAATCTCAGGGACTCAGCCGAGACCCGGGCACAGCCGTCCTCTTGCGCCCCATTTTCCTGCATCAGTGGGCCGTGGTGGGGGGAGGTTCTGACGACTGTGGATGTGGCAGACCCCAGCACACGTCCCTTTGAAAGCAGGACGGACACAGGAAGGCCTTGTATGAGCACAGCAAGGCCACCACCTGGAGCAGCCCGGGCCCTGGGCCACCTGGCCAGGTGACAGGTGGCGCCGGAAAGTCAGGTGTGCACAGCAGACTGGACTTTGCCTGCTGGGGACTCTCCCTCCCCCAAGGACCCTGGAGAGGGGCCAGGGTTTGGGAGGAGCTGCCCAGGAATGAGATTCTGGGACCCCCAGCCCCCCACCAGCGTGTTCCCAGGGAGGGGCCGTGACGGAGCTGAGAGGAGACTGGTAAACCAGGGTAACCGGCCCCCGTCCATCAGGCGGGGTAATGAGCTGGATTTATAGAAAAGGAAACACGATATGATTCCGCGTAATGGCTGTTGACAGAGATTCAGGCTGTTTGTTCTAGGAAATTAAATTGACAAACAGCGAGGGTTCACGGGGCTCGCATCTCTGATTTGCAAGCTCCTGTCAAAAGGTGCGTGTGCTCCTGGCCGCGCCAATCAGACACTGAGACTGTGCAGAAAGGAGCCGGGGGGCGTCCTAGGGGATCTGCATTTCAGACACTCTGAGACCCTGCTCCGCAGACGAGCTCCTCACGGAGGAAGCGGGGTAGAAACGCTAAGCTTTGTTCCCAGAGAGAACAGGCCACATTTTTTAAAAATTTAATTAAGACCCAAGATCAGGTTTGCGTAATTAAATTTACGCCGTGAGGAAGCGGGGTGATGGAGGCGCCTGCGTCCTCCCCGACACCCTGGAGGGGAGGAGACGCCTCTGCTTCCCTCGGACCTAAATTCTGAGGCTGCGCTCATCTCAGGTGTGAAACATGCACCAGCCACTCTCACTGCTTTGTTTTCATTTGTTTTTCTAATCTCTGAAGAATGCTCTCCGGGTGCAGACAAGCCAGGGAGGCAACCGTGTGGTTTCCTGACCTACTCACGGGGCACACGGCGCTCTCCGCGGGCTGGGCCCGTCCTGCAGGGCGGCCTCGGCCCCGACGTCGGAGGAAGGCGGCCGGAAGTCAGGACGCTCCCGCAGGCCCCGGCGGGCTGCAGACGTGGGCTGTGTGCGGGAGAGACCCAGGAAGCCTGGAAGCCGTTGTTTCGATGGCAGTTTACTCACGGGAGTGGGAGAAAATGAGGGGGGGCCCTGGAGATGGGGTGAGTTTTGAATGAGACATAGGAAGGTGACATCTGGCCGTTTTTCCTCAGTATTCCAAGCCTCTAGATTTTATCCTGATTTGCAGAACTGATCTTTAATTCTTTTAATTTTTAAAAAAATTTTATTGGGTTATAGTCAGTTTCCAATGTTGTGTCAGTTTCCAGGGTAGAGCACAATGTTTCAGTTATACGTGAACATACATGGCATCTGGCCTTTTCAAATGACAAAGAACACATGTCGGTGGGAACGGAAGGAGGGAGAGGCGGGTGGGCCGACCGACCTCAGACGGAGAAGGCTTCTTCTCCAGTGGGAGCCCACGCCCTTCGGAGCAGGAACCCCAAAAAGCTGCAGAGCCCAGAGGAAGCCTCTGCAGGGGTCCAGAGCGCTCGGCCCAGGGCGCGTGGCTCGGTGGCTTCGGGAGGCCTGTGGGTCACGTTTGGGAGCAGAGCCCAGCGTGATGAGGGGGACCACCTCGAAGGGGCGTCGGCAGAGAAACGTTTCCCCAGGGACTTTGCAGAATGAGGAAAGACAAGCCCGGAGCTTGTCCCACCCCCTGTCCGGACGCACACTGGAGCCGCCCTTGTCTGCCCCAGGTAGACCAAGGTAGGGCTGAGTCCGAAGGGCAGCGGGGGGGGCGCGGGAGGGCTCGGGCACACATGACTTTTGGAAGCAGTCTGTCCAAGGCTGTGAACGAGAGATCTGTAATACATCAACAGCCAACCAAAGGATGCCCTTTGTTCAAGCTCTTCTCTGAGCCCCAGCGAGACACTGGGACAGTGTCCTTCCCTGCTCCTGAGCCCACGAGGCCGGAGCTCGCCAGCACGGGTGGAAAGGGGCTGCGTCAACTTTCAGGGGTCCTCCTGCCAAACTCACCCCCGCACTCAGCCTTTTAGGGTCACGGGGCAGCACACTGTTCAGACTCGTGAGAAAGCATCGGGGTGAGACGGGTCTGGGATTGGCCTTGTGTTTGTGGGCAAAGGGCAGTTCGGGAACCGGGGGAAATGGGCTACCGGGCAGGTTAAACCCTCACTCGGGAACCAGCTTCAGTCAGAACGTTTCTAAACAGAAGCGCTGAGCGGGCATCCCCACGTGTTGGTCCATCCCGGGGGCTTTCTCCCGGTTTCCGTGAGCCCCTCCCCTTTCCCTCCCTTGTCCAGGGTGCGCAGGACCCCTACCTTTTTTGGCAGAGTGTGCACGTGGGCAGGCCCACAAACCCAAACCTAACAAAAGAGCTTGTCCACAAAACACACCAATCTGTTGAGCGGACAGGACCCAACTCCACCAAAAACCGGGACCAGGGCCACCGTCACAGGGGTCGCAGTGGTGAAGCAGTCTGCTGCTCATCAGGGAAACTCTGGTCATGAACTTCCTCCCAGACAGGCCAGCGCCGCTGCCCCCGGGAGCCCCCCGCGCATCTCTGCGTTCGCTCGGTTCCAGGGCGAATTACGGTCGTGTGATTCGTAAATCTCTTCAAAGATGTAAACAGGATGGTTGTGCCGCTGTCAGATATTAATGACTTAATGAGTCTGTGCCGTTAGTTTATGTAAATGGATAATGGAATCTCTACAGGGGCCAAATATAATATTACAATCTGGTGGTTCAGTGACTGCTTTACACACACACAGCTAGTGTGTCGTTGGAGAAAGCAAGTTCTGAGCGCTGACAAGGTCATCGCGGTCAGGTTTCTGTCCAGGCTCCTGGCAAGAGCCAGGGTTGAGGCTTCCCCTGCAGGGCGAGGACCCCTGGGGCCCCCGGGAGGGAACCGGACACATGTTCCCTCCCTCCCCCTCCCCCCAGGGAGCTCCCGGCCCTCGGTGCTCCCCAAGCCTGTCCTCAGCCGGAGGTGATTCTTACCCGTATCCCCAACCCTGGGCATCCTCCTCTGATCATTCTCCCAGCAGCCGGTAGAGCTGGCCCAGCTCCCACAGCCTGCTTCTCAGCACCCCGTCCTCAGTCCCTCCGGGCTCTGCCTTCAAGTCTTACCGCGCTGAACAGCGTCCCCCCAGACAATCCATAGGCTGGAGTCCTGACCCCCAGGGCCTCGGACTGTGGCTGTGTGTGCCCCTTGCTTCCCGAGGCTAGGTCAGCTCTGGCCCCATGTGCACACACACGCGTGGACACACACTCGCACGCCTGGCAACTGCCCTGCCTGAGCCTCATGTCTCCTCTGTAAGGTGAGGCGACAAAGCCCACTTTGCAGGGTTAGGATGGAGAAGAGCTGAGGTGATGACGGCTCTTTCTGGGTCGGTTACGGGCTAAATGTTTGTGCCCCCAAATTTCCTCAGTTGAAACCCTAACACTTAGTGGGATGGTGTCATGACACGGGTCTGTGGGCGGTGACACAGGTCATGAGGGGGAAGCCCCCACGATAGGAGCAGCGTCTCGTGTCCCATCAGAGAAGAAAGACTCGAGACGCCCTCTCTCTGCCGTGGGGACACGGCGAAGGCACAGGACCAGAGCCCCCACCAGGCACCCAGTCCCGGGCTCCAGGCCCCAGAGCTGGGAGGGACATCTGTCCGAGCGTCCGGCCTGAGCTGAGACACACGGTGCGTGTGTCTAAATGCCCCACCACCACCCAGGAGCGTGCGCCCAGGCCCCACGGGACGTCTCTGCCCCCAGGAGCCTCCAGGCCACCAGCACATCCTCTCATCCTCACCGAGCTCCTAGCGCTCCGGGGCTGGGCTGGAGGTACAGGTGGCCGTGGGGACATCTGACGGCCTCTGGTCCCATCACGGCCAAGCTTGGGGTGAGGCGGACTGGACTTCTTCCTCTCTGGGGGCCTCACACTCTATAAAATCAGGCGACACAGAATCCAGCCAGGGGCTTTGAGTGTCCCCCCACCTGTGTCCACATGCCCCTCCCTCATCCAGCCTCCCCTCCTCCCCGACCCCCTTCCTCCAGCCCCCACCTTCTCCGGCCACATGCCTACCTGCAGGATAACGTGAGCCCCCCTGTTCTCTGAATGTTTCTGTTGTGTTGTCTCCTCCTGTTTATTTGTGAGCTGCAGTGGGAAACAGTTACCCATTCCGACTTCTACTGTGGATAAACAAATACGGAAAATTAGCAGATGTGTTTTGCAGATGTACATAACCAAAATAACCTCCCTCCCGATGCAGAGAAGCAGCCGGGAGGACTGCTGGGGACAAGGCCCTGGGCAGTGCTGGACGCCCTTTCCAGCTTTAACGGGAGGAATGTGAGCATCAAGGAGGGGAGAGGACGACCCCAGGACCAGAAGCTGGTGGCCTAGTGTGACGTGGGCACATCGGGTGGGGGCAGAGGCCAGGGACCTGATGGGGAAGGGGAGGGCAGTGGGCCAGTGCTGCAGGCTGCAGCAGGCGGCCACAAGGTCCTGTAAAGCCCGGGGGGCGAGGAGAGGAGACACGGAGACCCTCCGCCCCGTGAAGATGCAGAAGTCAGATTTCAGGGTGTCAGGGAGGGCGTGGGCCAGCACAGCCTTGCCCTCAGGAAGGGAAGTGGGGACAAGAGCCTGAAGGCGTGACCCCAGGACATCCAGCCCCCGGCACATGGCCCCCAACTCAAGAGCCATCAGACCGCAGGCAGCTGTCCTCAGAGGCCGGGAGGCAGGGGTGCCCCCCACGCTGGTCCTTTAGAAACCCTGCAGCCCTGCACGGAGCTGGTCTGGTTGTCCTCCTGACCCTGGGCCCAAGACTGGTCCTGCCAGGCACCGCTGATCAGGCACGCAAGCCCCTGGGACCCCCTCCCGCTGCCTCCTCCCTGGTGGAGCGGCCTCCCCGAACGCCTGCCTGCGAGACGCTGCGGGCGGGCCCTGCCCAGGGTGGCATCTGGACCCCAGCCTGTGTTTCCTGGAGACTCGGCGCAGCACAGCCCGGGAGCAGGTGTCCCGGGAGCTGGGGTGGCCTCCCTGGCCAGAGGCCACCTGCTGCCGCGTCGAGCCTGCTCCCCGTCTGCTCCCTGGCGTCTGCTCGTGAACGCGTGCCTGTCACTTGCGCTTTGAATCTATTTGCGCAAAACGTGTTAGTCTCCTAACTGTGACCTGCAAACACTGGGAATTTTGGCTTCCTCTCCGGCTAAAAAGGAAACGCCGAGCCTGGGTCCTGGTGCCCATCTCCAGGTCACGGTCCCCGCAGATGGCAGGTCCCTGTCCTGCCTGAGCGCTGGACCCCTCCACACACACACAGGACACGCTCGCCGGCACACACGGGCGCTCGCACACAGTCGCACACACACGAGCTCACCCCCAGCCCAGATGGCCGTCCCGCAGGCACTAGGACGCCTCGGAGAACGGATGAGGCCCCTCGTCAGCAGGCAGGTCTGGTCCCGGGGAGGAAACACGCGGCACAATCTTATTTCTTCTTACGTGAAAATAGACACAGCCTCATAGGAATAATTTAATCTGCCTTTTCTGTCAGAACTGACTGCTACTCGGAGGAAGCTTTCTTCTCATCTAATTTTACCCTCAAATAAAATAAAAGACTCCAAGAATGTTAGAGCTAAAAGAGCTCATTCAACCCCATCGCCTGGGGCCCGGGGAGCGGGGCAGGGACGGCCCAGGGCAGTGCCTCCTGCCCAGGAGCGGGTGGGAGACAGGGGCAGGGAGGGGACCCAGGGGCCAGGCGGGGGTGCAGGAGTGGTGGCTGCCCCTCCCGTCAGGGCTCCCACAGACCTTGGGGACAACTGCCTGCCAGGTGTGAGCCACAGAGACGCAAGGGGGTCGGGGGCGCCCACCCCGTCCCCGAGCATCGCAGCGTCTGCAGCTGGACCCCACCCCGGCCCTGCAGCCGAGGCCTCGGCCAGGCTGCCCGCACGGGCGAGGAGACCGGGGCCGGCTGCAGGGAGCACGTGGTCCGGGAGGTCAGCCGACTGGCCTGGCTGCTGTCCTCCCAGCCAGCTGCGCGGTCGGCCCGGCTCCCGGGGACCCTGGATGCTGACCTCCCGTTAGGAGGGGACTCTGGGCCACCCTGTGTGACTCAGGGGTTTGTGCTGAGTGCCGGGTTCCCTGGGGTCTGGAGTTCGGGTGCCCTCAGGCAGAGGGTGCACAGCCGGGCACGGCCTCTGACGGGCCCCCCGGGGAGACAGCATCTCACACGTGGGGTCGCAGCTCATCTGTGGGGCATCACATGTGTCTGAGCGACTCCCCAGGCAGAACTGGGAGTGTGCCTGGTCCTCGGGCTTCCCCTGGGCGCCCACCCTCTGCGCACTTGGCTCTGTGTCCTGTCGCCGTGACGAGCCTTAGCTGCGGGGCGCCTACAGGCTGAGCCCCGCGGCTCCTTCTAGCAAGCCACGGAGCCTGGCGCTGGTCTTGGGGGCCCCGACACGCACTTCAGAGTCTCAGGAAACGTGGCCACATGTCCTAGAGGACCAAGCCCTGGGCCAGCAGTGCGGGGTGAATGGTGGCAGGTGACGAGCTCTGTCCTTGGTGCAGCTGCGTTCGGCCCGGGCCGGCCTGGCCTGGGGACCTGGCTGAGGTGCTCGCCACGCCTGTGACCCCGGGGAGTGGGTGTGGTTTGGGAGTCTACTGTTTTCCTTAATGTTTTGGGACATGTTGCACTTACCATTTAAGCTCTTTTAAAACCACCAGTTGAATAGTTGTTCAAGGCTCTGCAGGGTGCAACATTGCCGCTGCTGGCCATTCATTCTTCTAGCAAAGACCCGCCACGTGCCTGTGCTGTGCTCGGCGGGGGTGGCATTGGGGGATGGGGAGAACCGTGTAGGCAGACCAGGCCCCGCCGTCCGGGCGCACACCCAGGGGCAGGGACAGAAGACAGTTAGGTGGACAGGGAAGGGGAAGCAGCGTCATGAGACGGAGAGAAACCAGAGGACGTTTCAGCCATCGGCCAGTTTTCCTGCAAAGTATCAATAGAACTAATGTCTTTGTGTGAAAATGTCTGAGTGCATCTCAGATCATGTCCTGAAGATAAATTCCTAGACGTGAAATTCCTGGGAGAGAAGTACGAGCATTTACAGCTCGACAAAAACTGTTTGGGCAACTCTTGCAAATGTCCAGCCCCTGGAGATGTCTTCTGGTGCAGAACTCACCCCCAGGAGCCCACTGTCCCGGTTTCACCTGGGCCTCGGGGCTCCCCTGCACGTTGACCCAAGTCGTCTGCCGCGGCCTCTGCAGCAAGAACATGTGTGCACTCGCCCCGCAAGTCAAAGGCTAGCTCTCCATCAGGTGGGGGCTGGGAGGCGCCTCCAGGGGGATGCGACCTCGTGTTGCCAAGACAGTTGCCATGGAGTGAAGGACGAGGGGGAAGAGGAGGAGATGGAGGAGGAGGAAGGGAATGAAGGAAGGAGAGATGGAGGAGGAAGCGGAGGAGGGGAGGGGGAGGGAGGAGGGGGAGATGGAGGAGGAGGGGAAGGGAGGAGGGCAGACAGGAAGGGAACGTGGGCATCTGGGCATGGCCACCAGCCAAACACCGCTCCTGTTTCCTCTTGAAAATGCACATGAACTCGGCTTCCGCCTCCGCATTCAGACAGGTCGACTTCAGCTTTAAAATAATGGGCTATGATCCAATAACCCCATCCCTGGTCATATTTTCAGAGGAAACTCTAACTCAAAAAGACACCTGCACCCCAGTGTTCACAGCAGCACTGTTTACAATAGCCAAGATGTGGAAACAACCTACATTTCCATCAACACATGCCTGGATAAAGAAGTTGTGGTGTATTTGTACAGTGGAATACTACTCAGCCGTAAAAAGAATAAAACAATGCCATTTGCAGCTACATGGATGGACCTGGAGATAGTCATTCTAAGTGACGCAAGCCAGAAAGAGAAAGAAAAATACCATATGATATTACTCATATGTGCAATCCAAAAATAAAAAGTACAAATGAGCTTACTTACTCCTGTCTCCATCTCTTCAACCCTGGACAGCCCTTGGAAGAGACCACAGGGAGAGAGAGTTCTGGGCATCGGCTGGGGTGCCGTGAGGGAAGGGGGCCTGAGTTCTGACCCTGTACCCTGTGTCAGGCAGTGTAGACGGGGGAATTAACCAGAATGTTACACCTTTACAGAGCCCTCTCCCCTTCACCCTCTCTTGAAGGATCACATTAACCCCAGAGCAGGTGCGATGACCATGCACCTGGAGGGTGAGGAAGTGGCAGGCTCTGTGTGGCTCTGTGACCAGCCCCAGCCCCGCGCCCAGGGAGGGAGGGACCTGGTGCAGGTGTGTTTCCTCATGCGCCCCTTCCTTTGCCCTGGCTGCTGCGCCCATAACCCGAGCCCTGAGCAGGAAGTTAGGACCAACACCCCGGGCAGGGTCTGTGAGGGTCGTCTCGACCTCGCCCTCAGTGGGCGGAGCAACCCCTCCCCACTGCTGAGAGGGCTTCCGACTGCTCTCCCTGCGGCCTCCTGAGAGCAAGGAGACTCATCACACGGGACAGAGTGATTGTGACTGTGCCTGATCAGCTGGTGACATCCGGGTGGAGAGACTGTTTGCTTCCCGTCTGCTTCCCCAGGACCCAGAGGAACCCCGACATCCTGACATTGGGATGGGGAACGAGTGTCTGCAGAGGGAGGAGGAGAGAAGGAGGGGCCTGGGGAGGGAGGCAGGCCTCAGTGCTGCCCGCAAGGAGTGTGGCCACTGGCCCCATCGCCCGCCTCTCCGTTTCCTCGGGGGGCCTTCGGGGCCTCCGTGTCTGGCAGCAGGTTGCAGGGAGCAGTTGCTGTGGGTAGTTCGGGCCTCATTTAAACTTTTCCCACGTAAATAAGCATGAGTCATAAGAAGGAAAACTGCATTTGCTTTGAGTTGGCAGGAGATACGTTTAAGTCAGAGTGAGGAAAATTCTGGGAGCGTGGCTTCACTCGTGAAAAACAACGCGAGATTATGTTTTCCCAAGGCTGCTGGCTGGGCAGAGCCGTTCGGCCTCACACACCAGAGCAGCAAATTATGCTACTTAATGAAAAACGGCCTAGACCCTGCTCCTGAGGCAGACGCACTGCCGTGTGTCAGTGCTGTCATCCACGTTAACGCCTGAAACCCGCAGCCCACCGGCAGCCCCCGTGACACCCACGATGGTGCGTGGACCGTGGAGCCCGGGCCTCCTGACTCAGACCTCAAGACTGTCTTGGCTGCGGCCCTGCACCCACGACATCCTCTGCCGGGGGCCAGCCCAGGCTCCACTGTAGTTCTTCTTTCCCAGGCAGGTTTCACTCCCATCAAATAGATGGGAAAACTGAGGCCTGGCCAAGTAGCAGCCTGCCAGTGGGGGGACACAGACAGGACACGCATCCCCGTCTGCAGGGCCGGGGCTCGGGCGGCTCAGGTCAGAGCTTCACCTGCCACGCCTGCGTCCAGAATGGGGGGCCAGCCGGTCAGCTTTGCCTGGGACGGAGGGTCCCCAAGATCCGGGACCTTCAGTTTCCAAACAAGGAGAGTCCAGGACAAGCCAGGATGAATTGGTCATCCTAAGTCAGAACACGTGAGACATAAAGAATTCAAGCTTCTGGAAGTTAAACTGAAATAATGCATAAAAAACCAACAGACCACAGAAATCAGTCTCCTGCTGCTGGGAGAGGCCGGGCAGCGGCTCAGTGCCGGGGGCTGGCTCCCGCTCTGAGCACGGGTGGCATTAGACCCCAGCCCGGGCGGGGCGGGACCCCTGGGTGGGCAGGAGCCTTCTGCAGGCTGGAGGGTCCCTGGGAAAGAGACAGGATGCTCCGGGGTCCCAGGTCCAGGCCCCCCCGGTGGGTGACTCTGCTCAGGGCGGGGGCAGGTCTGCACTCAAGACAGTGATGCTCGGGGAATCGCTGTGGAAACCCAGGAGCAGAAAGGAACAGTCTACCCACACCCGCCACCGCGCTGCCTCCCAGCACAGGGGCTGCATAGCCAGAGAGACACGGGCGCTGTCTCTGCTGGGTCTAGACCACGAAACAGTCCCTGATGGGAGTCGGGAGGCTCCCATCCAAGCAGGGCGTGCCCTAAAGCACGAGCTGAGGGGGGCCGGGCTCTGGGGCCTGGAGCCGGAGCAGCAGGTGCCCGGGGGGTCCCGGAGGGGCCCTCGCTTCTGAGACTCTCCCAGGCCCCGAGACCTCTCACGCCTCCAGAAACTCAATGTCGGGTTCTAAAACTTTACACGATTAATCATAAATTTCCACCACAGAATTTTTTTCTTAAATAAGCTTTCAAATTTATGAGCGAGCATGGAAATCTCCTGTCAGATATAAGTCAGAGCCACAAAAATGATTAAGCAGGAATTCTAATTTTTAATGAAGCAGCTGACCCAGGCTGAGTAATAAAAACCAGACCCCATCTTATCAGTTCGTCTCATGATGAGTTTGTCCCTCTGAGTCTCGGGAGTGGCTGCAGTCCTGCGACGGCCACAGACGGCCCCGAGCGATCCAGCGATCCAGCGTGAGCCCCTCAGCCCCAGCCCGCCGAGGGTCCTCGAGGGCTGAGCCTGCGGCCCAGGCTCCTCTGCGCTCTCCTAGACAGAGGCGCTGTGGCCACGGCACAGACCATGAGCCCAGCCAAGGGTGTGACTTGCATGCACAGAGACCAAGGAGCTGGCAGGGAGCCGATGGCTGGGAGTGGGTGGGACGTGGGTGCACCTCTGGCTCAGGGAAGGAGCCTGGGCCCCACTCAGTCTGGCCACACGGGCCGTGGACGAACCCCAGGGCCAGAGCTGCCTGGCAGAATCTGCCCAGAGCCTTCCTACAGCACAGGAGGGGAGGTGGTTGTGGCTGCAGGTAGAACCAGGGAGGAGCAGTGAGCCCGGCTCCGAGGCCGGCTTCCGGGTCTGCTCTGTGCATCCCGGGCACTGACCCTGAGAAAGTCACCTGGGCTCCCACGACCTCCGAAACAGTGTGACCGTCAAATTCAGGACACCTACCTGCCCACGCCACCCTCCTCTCGCTGAGGACCACCCACCCCTGTGGGTAGAGACACCTGCAATGCGTGTGCCTCGTCTGGAGCTAGAAAGAAAGAAACCCAGGAGGCAGCAGGGGGCGGCGCGGCCCCAGGATGGGGGCCCATGGAGCCTGGCGGATGGTCCCTGACGGGGCCCGAGGCCACTGGGCCCACCAGCCCCTGCCCGCTGCTGCGTCCACGACAGCTTGCCCACCACCGCGTGATGAAACGCCATCACGGCCACACTTATTTTTGTCTTCTCCGTCTATTTTGGGAAGCGGATTCTTAGATCAGCAATTAGAAATGTCACTTGTACTTTGGGAAGGGGGGAATTTGCGAAGTCTACAAATGAGAATAGTAATCAGCTTCGTTGACAACTTCAATGGTACAAAAATGGTAATTAATTGTAAATTTTTGATGGAATGTATAATATTTATCTATTTTTGAACTTTTATCTGATCAGCAGCAAGCTCTGGTGCCTGACTTCCCTTCTCATCTGATGTCTATAGTTAGCATCTTGATTATTTTTTCATTAAAAGTTTCCACGGGGAAGGACGCAGCTCCTTAAAAACGAGCATCAAGGTCAAGGAAACTTCGGGCGTCCGACCAGGGACCTCGAGCCAGGCGCGCTGCTCTTCGGGGCCCGGGCTTCGCAGGGGTGGGGTCGGGGGGGCCGAGACAGGGGAGAGGACCAGGGTTCGCCGCCCAGAACCTCGCAGCCCGAGAGAGTCAGACGGGGCACGCGCAGGTTGCCAGCCATCCCGGGCTTGGCTCCTGCCCTCCACCTACTCACATGTCTGTCGTCACAGAAGGTTGGTCGCTGTAAAGGTGACAGAACCACGTCTGAGGGGGTGACAGACAGCTCAGAGGCTGCAGCAAAGAGCCACAGACAGGGGCCTTAAACAGCAGAAACAGAAATGGATCCTCTCCCAGTCCTGGAGGCTGGATGCTCACCATCAAGGTGGCGGCAGGGCTGGTTTCGGCTGACAGACCCCAGCCGTGCCGGGTCAGAGCCCACCCATGTGACCTCATTTTACTTGAATCACCTGTTAAAGGCCCCGTTTCCAAACACAATCCCATTCTCAGGTCCTGGGGGTCAGAGGGCAACCGTGAGCCTGGGCGGACGCCGCCCAGCCCACAACAGACGGCAAGGGCCCAGGCCGACTCAGGGACGCTCACGCCTCCCGTGGGCACGTTTCAGGTCCTGCTGCAGGACGCCGGGCTCCGGGGCCCTGAAGGGCGGGACTCGGGGCGCCAGGTCTGTGGTTGCTCTGAGCGGCATCACTTGGTTTCATTAGTTTCCTGCCCCATAGTCATGGTGTTCTAACGCTGATTAGAGGAAAGAAGGAAAAAGTCGTTGCCTGCTCTTGCCAGGCTGGGGGAGAGGGCAGCCGAGACCTCCACAGATCTACCGCTGCCGTTGCCACTCGGCATCCTGGGGGCCCTGCCGTTAGCCCCCACCCCCAGGCGAGGATGCCTGCTGGCAGGTGGGGGGGTCGGTGGTGCACTCTAACCCCCTGGGTTAACGCTTGCCGCGAGGATGAAGGGAGGCGGAGATGCCGGGGCCGAGCCCGGCTCACCGACTGTGCTCCAGGCACTGGAAGGTCCTGTCTTGCTGGCAGAATGTCTGCTTCTCACTTTGGGGCCCTCACAGGTCTTTGTTCCCATGCCCCAGGCCAGCCTTCGCTGCCCAAGGGTCTTGCTTTTCTTTTCCAGGATCCTTGCTTCCACCATCACCCTGACCCCTGACCTCGGCAAGGACAGGCAGCTTGGCCCCTCGAGAAATTGCTCCATTGGGGTTGGGGGTGGGGCTGCAAAGTCTGCTGGGGGTTCCCTCCCTGCGCAGCCCCCACAGGGGCAGCCCAGGTCACTGTGTTTATGAGGTCCGCCCTCAGCCCCAGGGCCTCTGTTCACTGAGCACCCCGCAGTGCTCCCTGTCCCCTGAACTGCTGACCCCGTCTTCATGGAGCTCCGCCCAGGGCTGCCAGATGGTCTTAGAAGAGTAAGGAGCAAGCAACACAAATCATTCGTCCAAAAACAGAAAAAAAGCGCGCAGACAGGCACACGCACACTCGTGCGCTTAGAAGCAGAGAATTTACTGCTGCAGTCTATACGGTCTTGTATTTTGCATGATAAATTAAGAATGTGTTTTGATCTAATTTTTAATTATGTCTTCAAATCTCTTTTGCTCCCCAACCACTCAGCAGCACTCATTTCAAATTTTCTACAGCCCAGCACTCAATCTGCTGGTTTCATCAGCGCCCGGATTACCTGCCCCCAGCAGTCAAACTCCTTCCACCAAGGCATCCGACCGAGGATCTGAAGCAGAGCAGTGGGTGAGGCTTAAGAAATTTCGAATAGCAGATTTTCTGCTGAAAACAAATTCTCTTTGCACTCATCAAGATGTGCTGTTCCCGCAAGTAATGAGAACAGGTGCTCAGGCCTCTAGAGGTGCCTTCCGGGGTTTAGAGAATGCTCTCTATTCTGGGGAAGATTCTGACAATTAGCTGAATCCCAGGCACTCCTGAGATCTCTATGGTGAAGGATCAGAGACAGCTGCTCTGCAGATGTGGGGCCCTGCGTGCTCATCCATCCCCTCACCCAGCGTCTCCAGGGGCTGCTGTGGTCCAGCACTGATCCGGCTGCTGGGCAGCATCCATGCAGCATCCATGCACAGCCACCATGCCCACAGCTGTTTCTCCGATAGTTACCCTCAGTGCACGAGCTGATTAGCATGAGTGAAGCAAGCCTGGGGGTGGTTGTCCAGCTCCCCAGCTCCCCCTGAGTCCTGTGGTGAGCAGGACGGTGAGGGCTGCCTGGAGACTGCTCTCCTGGTGCCCAGGGAGCTCCGTGTCAAGGCCAGAGGGCTACGTGAAAGGAGGACAGAGCAGAGGGGCCTCTCGCTACTTCTTTGAGGCATACAGCCCAGTTCCAGCATCCTGAGATGCAAGGGACACCACTCCTCCTCGGAGCTCCAGGGCGGCCGCCCAGGCAGGGGCAGAAGCGGCGCCCCCAGCACTTAGTCTGGACTCCGACAGCTGTGCGACCAAGCGGCGTCTGGACCTCCTCGGGGCGAGGACTCCCAGAAACATCTCCATAAGGTGTACAAGAACAGAGGCCCTTGGTAGAGGGACCTGACCCCACACCGACAGATGGAGAGGGTGGGAGCCTGCGTCTGCAGAAGGTGGGGCATGCCTGGCTTCCCCTGGGGCCTGCTGAGCATCCTGCTGGCCCGGGGTGAGCAGCTCAGCTTTGCCTGCCGCTCCAGGGCTGGTGACCTTTGTGATGTAAGTCAGTGCACCAGCAATGGTCCTTTTTGCTGACCAATGCAAGGGGGCACCTGGTGGCGGAGGACCTTGGTCAGGCCAGGAAATCAGAGTCTTGTCCTGGAGCTAACAGGAGCCCCTGCTAAGACACTGAGTCCCCAAACGTGGGGCCCCTCAGACCTGAGCAGTCTGGGCGGCCTGGCAGCCCTCCATCCCCGACCACGGCGCTGATCACCGCGGACAGACTCCTGCTCCCGCCGCAGCACAAACACTCTAAATCGAATTGGTGAGATGTTAAACGTCGCCTCCCCCACCTGCTGTGCAGAGTCAGGTCAAAAATAGGTAACGTTCATTGCATTACTTGGCATAAACATGATTTTAATAATTACCATGGGCCAGAACCTGTGCCTGTTCTTGAATAATGAGCATTGAATTCTATTATCGCTCAGTATTAAATATCTCCCAGCGCGGTTCCCTGTGCAGGCTGGCGAGGAGCTGGCTGTGGCGCGCAGCTCCCCTCCCTCACGCGTGCGGGCGAGATGAGCGCTCTGCTCTTCTTCCGAGGCCTCGAGGACATGCCGTGTTGCAGCTGTGGAAAGTCGCATCTGAGTCCTATTCTGCATTTTGTAGTGAAGGGGATTTGCTTGGATTTGTTATAATTTTAGGTAGTTTTTGTTCACTGGAGATTCTGATTATTCGCTACCCGGAGACACATGTAAGTCTCATGATGACGTCTTCACGATTGAAACAGTTTATCTGCAGTTCTGACTTGTGCCATGAGCGTCAGGATCCCGGGCACCTGGGTGACCTGAGCCCCACGTCAGAGCACAGAGACCATCGCACACCCATCCCTGCAGCCCCCTCGTCTTCCAGTTAAAGACAGTGAAGCCCAGAGAGGTTAACTGACATGTCCAAGTTTACCTGAATAATTTAAGAGCCTTTGGCAACACGAATGAAGTCTGCATTTCAAACAGCTAACTCCCAGGTGTATTTAGCCGGTCAGTTTGATTCACCAGCCTGCGTCCCAAGGAGGTGGGAGAGGCGGATGTGCTGGCCGTGAGCCCCGGAATGTGCTCGCTGCTGCACAAGTCCAGAGAGCCCTCTCGGGGTGTGGTTTTAGAAAACACAGGGCTCTCTCCTGAGCAGTTAGAAGGAGGGGTTATTAAGTGAGAAGTTCATGAAGTGAGGGGTGCTCACGCACACACATGCATGTCACACACCAGCATGCACACTCGCACATGCAGAGGAGAGATGCAGGGACACAACTATCCGATGCTACCGTGTGATGCTGCCACTCCAGCCATAAAACCTCATTTTGGAGATTCCACAACAGGCTCAATAGAAGATCCCATTTTATCCCCAGAAAAAAAAATCCCAGTTGAGAGGCAGGTGTTACAATGATGGTTTTGCAAGCAAAAAAAACAGAAATCCATGGAGTTTAAAGAACTAGCTCCAAAGCGCGTGGGCAGGAGGTGCCCTTGTAGGGCCCACGGGCACGCAGCCCTGTCCGTCCCCAGTGTTCCTGCCTGTGACCCTCCCCTCCCCGCGCGAGTCTCTGGCGTTGTCCCTGGCCCCTGTGTCTACCCCGGGCCCTGACAGCCTGCCTTCCCGAAGCGCCACGCGTCCTGCCTTCGAGTCAGGGGCTGTGAGGTGCTACACGTCAGGGCTGCACCTTCCGGAATGTATTCGTAGGAACTGTGTGGTTTCTTGGGGATTATGGACGGGATTTTTGGTTTACTTCCGCTTGGAAGTGGGTATTTCTGAAAAACAATGTTTTTCTGTTAATTTACCTTGTACCCCAGCAGTGCTACATCGTGCGTAACTTCGAGAGGCGTTTTGGGGGCAGTCTCTGGTTTGCTAGGAAGGCAATCACACTGTGGGCCAGTGAGCACTAGTCTTTCTACGTTAATTACATGTCTAAGAACATCCCGACCAGATTCTTAATGCAGGACTGGACAAAGCCATTTTAAACTGCACGTAGAGGACAGATACTCCGGGAATGGCTGTTTTTCAAACGCAGTGTGAGTAGCTGCTTCAGTCCAAACAGGATGACAAATTCACAGACAGACAAACAGATCAATGGAACATGATAATCAGACAGTAACTCGGGCTCCGCTGTCCGGGTGTTTCGGAGATGTGGTTGACAGCCACAGCTGGTTGACCCTGAGTAGGGAGCGGCCCTTGACTGTGTGCGTGGATGTCATCCGCTCAGCTGAAAACTTTCAGAGCAAAAGCTGAGACTTCCCGGAGAAGAAGGAAGTCAGCCTCAGGAGTTCAGCACCAGCTCCCGCCTGAGTTTGCCCCTGCTGGCCCGCCCGGCAGACTCTGGACTCGCCGGCCCCCAGCCATCATGGGACGCCACTCCTGGGAAGCCCTATTTGTTGTGTTTGTTGGGAGAAGCCCGACTGACACAGGCTTTGACACTGAGAGAGGGTCTCAACGGACAACTCTTATGGACAAGTTTCTGCACTGGTTCCAGGATTCCTGGAATAAGTTCTGGAATCTGGTTTGATTTAAAGGTGCTCCTGGCTGTGTTTGCGTCGTGTGATGTGGCAGCAGAGACACGCGAAAGAGCGGAACTGCGTGCTCTGGGTGGGAAGCCCCTAAGGGGCGGGGCTCTGAGTGACCGTTAATTTGATACCTCGGAACGTTTGTCAAGCTGGTGAGTGTGACAAGGTCAGCTGGTGGCTCCTAATGATGTCACACAGAGTGGGGATGGACAGACCTCCCGCTCACGCACCACACGTGACAGCAGGCCCCGCGTCCCACTCCTGCTGCCGCAGAGCTCAGAGTCCTGGAACCAAACCCAGAGGCTCGCCTGCCAGTGTCGTATCGCAGCAGAAGGTGGCTTCCCAGCGTCGTGGGGTGTCTGCTGTTGAAGTGAGGACCTTGACTGGGAAGGAGGTGACTGTTCTGAAAGATGCAGCTGATTCTCAGGCCCACCTGCCACCACCCTCTCGGCTTCCAGACCCAGGACTGGACTCGAGCCCAGCGGGCCCTGAAAGGCGAGCTTCAGAGAGCAAGCCGAAAGGCAGCGGGCCCGCTGCCCCCGGAAGAGCTGCGTTTTCTCAGCTTCTACAGACAGAGCCCAGGGACCCGCGTGGAGACGGAAGTTGGGGGTGTGGGGCGGCGCTGGGAGGAGCAAAGCCGGATCGGGCAGCAGGCGCTGCCGCGGGCCCACTGAGCAGAATCGGGATGCAGCGCCGTAGCTCCTGCGGTAGGTTTTGGGCGACTGAAACAGAGATCAAAGGTGGAAGTGCCGGAGCCACCATCGCGCACGGGGAGGAGGGGTTTCACGGCCCGACGAGAGGGCGGGCGGATTTCTCCTCCTGTGAGCCTGCTTGCTCGCCTGGGGGGCCGTAGGACACACCCGGCCCCCTGGCCGTGAGCAGCGGGTTTGTGCAGGGGCCCCAGCGCTGGGGAAGCCCTCGGCTGTCCCTCTCCTCTGCAGGGGAGGAATCACAGCGTGACTGCTGCCACCGAAGGGGGTCCTTCCTCAGTGCTGCAGGGAGTCACTGCATCCGAGGGGGTGGGGCCCGGGCAGCAGCCCCTGCCAGGCGGGCGGCAGAGTCGCAGCCGCGACCAGCGCGGCGTGTCTGCAGAGACCGGCGCGTGGGCCAGCCGACTGCGGTGCTCCTGGAACGGGGACTGGTGGTCTGCTGCGTTTTCACTGAGCTGTGGACGTGGAGGAGTTCTAGGTCAAGTGAACGGAAGTCTAATTTGAAGGACAAACTCAGAGCCAGTGCCCCTCAGCCTGTTCCCAGACTTGAACCAGTTCCCAGGCCCAGAGCCTCTTGACTGAAGTGAAGGCCAGGCCTCCTGGAGGATGGGCCCTGCCACGTGGCCCAAAGTGTCTGCTGTCTGTGCCATTAACTCTGCTCTGCTCGCCTTTCCCCAGCTTTCCTCAGAAGAACCCACAGCCTTGGCCAGGGCGCCCGTGTTTTGGGAGAAATAGAACAGTCTGACTTTGCAGGAAGTACTGGACCCCGGCTCTGAGCTGACTCTCGTCTCAGGCAACTCAAAGCATCACTGTGGCCCGCCTGTCAGAGCCCGGGCTTATGGAGGTCAGGCAGCCAGAGGGGTTTTATCTCAGGTCCCTCTCACAGCAAGCCCGGTGGGGCTCCAGACACAACCTGTGGCCGTTTCTCTAGCTCCTGAACACATAATTGGCACAGACATTCTCAGCCGCTGCTAGCATCCCACGCTGGCTCCCTGACCTGTGAAAGGACGGCTCTCACGGTGGGAAAGACCAAAGGGAGTCCACTGGAACTTCCTCCACCTAGAAACCTGGAAGCTGGAATCAGCGGTGTTCACAGAAGGGCTGCTGCTCCCCAGGGGGGTGAGGAAGAGCACGTCCGGAACCGGAGGTCCCTCGGGCGTCCCAGGCCCACATCCGTGGGGCCAAGGTTGATGGGAAACCACACCCCACCCAGCAGGACTTGTAAGGCAGTTGGCGCGGAGGTGAGTGGGCGATGTCGAGGGGCGAGACTGGAGGGTGAAGGGCTCTTGAGTGAGGGGTCGTGTCCTGCAGAGCCGGCCCACAGCGTAAGTGACAGGGGATGTGCTAACAGAGAGGCAGCAGCGTGCACGTTGGCCCCTGTTCCCTCGGACCAGAGCACAGCGCCTGGAAGCTGCGTGGGTCTGACAAGCCTAGCGGGGGGGGGGGGGGCTCGGGAGCCAGCGGCCGCAGAGGACACAGACACGCTGGCAAGGCTGAGGTGTGGGACCTGTGCCAGGTGCCGGCCCTGTCCTGAGGACCCACGCGTGCCCACCGTCTCCTACAGAGCCCAGGGAGGGTGCCATCACGCACCTCCTTTGCCCAATGAGGAGGACGAGCCACAGAGAGGTTGGGGACTTGCCCCTCGTCTTGTAGGTGGGAAGGGGCAGTGCCAGGATTGGACACCAGGCAGTCTGGCCTCAACCACGGCTCAATACTGCCTTCTGTCCAAGCAAAGAGAAAGGGGGCCGCAGAGGGAGCAGAGAGCTGCTCTACCAACCAGGGAAAGGGGCCACGCTTCCCAAGGCCCAGGCGGGCACCCCGGCTCCTGGCCCGGAGCCGGACCTGCGCCCTTGTGAAGACGCCCTGCTGGTGGTGCGCTGGGTGGGAGCGGGGCGGCTGGAACAGAAGCTCTTGGACTGCGCGGGTCATCCCTCTAAACACATGGATGCACTTGATTCCATCCGTACATTTTATTGAAGAGGTTGAATCTAGATTTAGAAATGAAGTTAACATGTGATTATATGTGATTGTGTAATTTTCTTCTTCCTTTACTATTATTATCCTGTTTGGGCATTAAGTCTTCTGTCTTTTTGTGTGACCTGCCATCATTTAAATATGATTCGAAGTCAAGCAGAGCAAGAACACGGCTCAGAAATCGCAAACCAGCTTCTATTGCTCAGACTGGTGCTGGTGAGACTCCCCCACATCGTTGTGTAAAGTTGCTTCTGGAGCGGGTCCCACTGTGCGGCTGTGTCGACATGTGCAAACCCATCCTGTTGTTGGGCAGCTGCCGGCCGGGGGCCAGCAGAAGCCCATCCAGGAGTACTCCCGTGCGTGGCTCTGGGTGAGCCCGTGTCCACGCGTCCCCGGGGTCCACACCTGGGAATGAAGCAGCTGGATCACAGAACGTGCTCAGCGGGGGCTCCCGATGACATTACCAAGTGCTTCCCCAAAGGCACTGCGACGCGCACGTCCGCTAGCGGCAGGGAAGGGACGGCCTGCTCTGAATCCTCTCCACCTGCCGGGCCTTGGGGTTCCCCCCCATTCTGGGGCGTGGACGGTGAGCGCTCACTGGAGCTGCAGAGGCCGCCTGGAAGTCCAGTTTTTGTGAGGTGCTTAGTCAAACACTCTGCCTCGTTTTCTGTCTTTTATTGGACTGTCTTTTACTCCTTGCTAATTTGGAGTTCTTTCCGTACTGTGGACAGGAGTCCTGTGTGGGACGTGTGTTGTGAATATCTCCTCCCCCTCCACCAGCTGCCTTCTCACTCCCTTCATGGTATTTCCTGATAAACAGAGGTTCTTAATTTCAGTAGCATCCAGTTCATCCGCTTTCCCAGCTCAGGTCCTGGTTAAGAAATCTTGCCTAGACTAAGGCGATGAGCGACACTTCCGTGCTTCCTTCTAAAAGCGCCCCTGTTCTCACATTCAGACTCGTAATCCACTTGAAATTGATTTTTATGTAAGGCAGAGTGTAAGGATCAAGATAATTTTTTCCTGTACAGCCATCCAATTGATTCCACCCCGTCTACAGGAGCGACTGCCCTTTCTTCCCTGTACTGCAGTGCGGGCGACGTCTCGAATCATTTGTTCGAAATGAAGCTCCAGCTTATTCACCAGGCTTCCCATCACTGCCCTTTTTTGTTCTAGGAGCCAGTCCAGGGTCCCACAGGAAGCTCGCTGCCCGCCCTCCCGGTCTCCTCGGTCAGCCACAGTCTCAGTGCCTTTCCTCGTTGTTTGTGACCTTGGAAGTCTTGAGGGGTTTCGGCAGTGTATCTTGCAGAATGTCCTTGAAGCTGAGTGTTTCTGTTGCCTCCTCATAATCACTCAGATGAGCTGACGGACTTCTAGAAACAGTAACGCAGGGAGGAGGGGCCCCTCTCCACACGTCGCGCCGGGGGCCTGTGACCCCACGTGCCCTGCCGGTGGCGACGCTGACCTCCAGCACAGGGTGATGCTGGCACTTACCGGGTCTCTCCACTGCCCAGTTACTGTTTTTCCTTTCTCAGTCTTTTCTTTGGAAGCCAGTCCCTGAGCCCAGCCCACTCATGGGGGAGAATCTCCACCTCCCAGAAGGAGGACCATCGGCATAGTGTTTAGAACTATTCGACAGCAAAGATTTGTCTCTTATCTCCCATTTGTTATGTATTCAGTCATTCATTTATATCCATGTGACTCTTCCAGATTTTTTTCTACATTGTCGCATCTTTTTAAAAAATTCAGTACTAGAGGCAGAATTGATGTTCGCTTCTGACAGAGATGCAGTAAAAGGGGTCAGATTTAGCTTCTTGCCTGAAACAACAAAGCCAGACAAAATACATGAAAAATTAAAAATAAGTATGGCTTTCAAGACACTGGACATCAGGCAACGAAGAGCAGGGACCCCTTAGAGATGGAAGACCAGCAAGGCGATCCTTCCAGCTGCTCCAGCCGACTGCCTGGAGAGCTTCCTGCCACAGTACAAAGAAGGGAAGCCCTGGGGAGCCTGGCAGGTGCTGTGAGCGGAGCTGACAGGGCCAAGAGTCTAAGCTGGCCAAAGCTGCTGGCATTTGTAGGACAAAGCATTTAAGAGAGTGACTCAGGAGCAGAATATTGATCAGTGCCTGCAGGTGAGGAAAGTACTTAAGGTCAGGAAAGAATGACAGCCCCCCCAAAAGAAAGCAATGAGCAGAACAACCCAGACACACACATTACCTGTTCCCGGCAGTTCTGCTACAAACCTCCTAATTTATGGGGCATTAGATAGATTACTCAGAAAGGTCTGCCCCAGTAACAGGGGAAAGTCGCCCTCGCTCAGTGTTGCTCTGGTCCTGCCTCATAAATGTGGGAAAAAATTCCTGAAGGAATAAAACTGTTTCCAAGTAACATAACTGCATGTCAGGAATTGTTCTCATGAACATTTTAAGAATGGAAAAATATTCGACACTCAACAAGGTAAAATTAATAATGCCCGGCATCTAGTCAAAAATCACCAGGCACACAAAGCAGCAGGAATTTCAGCCCCAAACAAAGGAAGAAATCAACCCATAACAAACACTGGCATTAGGGTTCGCGGGAAAGGACTTGAAAGTAGTCATTGTAACTGCAGCTCACAGCTCAAAGCACAAAAGATTAAATATGTTAAGTAGAGACACAAAAGATATTAAAAAGACCCAAATCGAATATGTAGAGATGAAAACGACTGTGTACGAGGTGCAAAATGCATGGCATGGGATGAATGGCAAATTTGATTTTGCAGAAGAAAATATTAGAGAACTTGAAAGTATAACAACAGAAACTACCTAAATTGAAATGTATAGAGAAAAAGACACAAAAATTAACAGAGCATCAGTGGGCTATAGGAGAACTTCCAGCAGCCTCATATGTGTGTACTCGGGGTCCCCAGAGACACAGGAGAAACAGGAAAGCATATCTGAAAAAAATAATGGTAGAAATTTCTGCAAATTTCGTAGAAACTATGAACTCACCGCTCCAAGAAGCTCAGTGAAACCCAAGGTAAAGAAATAGGAGGAAATCCACAAGATGCATTCTCATAAAGTTGCTCACAACTGTTGGTAAAGAAAAAAATCTTAAAAGCAGCCAGATAAAAGTCACATTATACCCAGAAGAACAAAAATAAAAGTAACAGCAGATTCATCACCAGAGCAATTGTCCAAGCAGGACGTCTGGAGGCCAACACCTCCAAAGTGATAAAAGGAAAACAAAGTGTAGTTCTTGATTTCTATATCAAGCGGAGATAGCTTTCAAAAATAAAGACAAAATATTTCCTCTCTGACATTCAATAGCTGAAAGAATTCATCACCATAAAATGAATTTATAAAAAGCTCCTTCACTAGTGAGTTCAGCAAGGTTGCAAAATACAAGATGTACACACAAAGTGAATTGCATTTCTCTAGACTAGCAGGGACGATTGGAAGTTGAAGCTTTAAAATGCCATTTACAAAAGCATCAAAAATATAAGATACATGGGAATAACAACATATGGGAGATCCTGTACTCTGAAAACTAGAAAATTCTGGTTCAAGAGATCAAAGCAACCTGAAGAAATGGAAAGACACACACTGGCGATGACTGAAGACTATCGCAGTAAAGGTACTAACTCTCCAAAATGATCCATGGGTTTACAGGCAGTTACTATCAATTACCAGCAGGAATTTTTGTGGCCAGTTCTAAAATTGACAGAAGAAAGCCAAGGGGCTGGAACACCTAGACAGTTCCAAAGGGAAGGCTGCAGTTACAGGACCCGCACTGCCTGGTCTCAGGACGTCAAGAATGACTCCGCAGCTGCAGGAATGGAGACGGTGCTCTGCTCACAGGAAGACGCTCAAATAGCCCCATGGGGCAGGAGAGAGCCCAGAGTCAGCCCCTTATGCAGATGAGCTACTGCTTTGTTTGGGGTTTTTTGGACAAAGGTGCAAAGAAGGTGCAGTGAAGAAAGGAGAGGCTTTTTTATTTTAACTGTACCTAAATGTACATTCTTTCAAGATTAAAAATGTCAGAATCAATGACAGAACACAAATAACAGAGAAGTACATACTTTTCAATATACACGGTCAACACAGGGTTGTCCCTTAATTTACAATAATCATGTGTACAAACCAAGAGTCCCAGACGGACAAGCCAGGAGGGAACCAAAGAGCCAAAACACGTTTTTCAGATAAAAGAAACACAAGTGCCCACTGAACACGTGAAAAGATGCTCCGCATTACTCGTAATTGATGGAATTCAAAGAAAAGTAGGGGGAAGACCCAGCACTTTTCACCCATCTGATTGCAGGTCCCAGAAGTGCTCACACCCCAGGGCGGAAAGTGCATTAAGCTGGGGGCGCCCGGGAGGACACGGGTCCGTGCAGACAGCTCGCGTGGCCGAGCAACGCTGGCCCTGAAGAAGGACCCCTCAGGGAAAGGAAATTAAGCACAAACTGGAATGTCAGAGCAGATTGCTTTAAAGTTCAGTTTGGGTTTAAGAGTATGTGTAAGCTATGAATATAATTTTACATTTTGCAAAATGAAGTCTATAAGACAGCTGCGTCCTCACTTTCCAAAGGAACAATGAAGATTCAAGTGTTTTTCTAGGCAGAACACCTAAGGGTTTACCGAGAAGACTTGCCCTTTCTAGCGACACCCAAGGCTGCGTCAGTTTCCCCAGGACCCCTTGACTGCGGATCTCGGCTCCCTCCGTGCCTCCGGGGGGCGAACGTGCTCCTTCCCCGACAGCTGAGTCTTCCACGTTCTCAGCTGTCGCTGGAGTCCCGTTCTCCAAGGTCACTCCGTCAGCCTCACCGAACCCTGCCTCTTAAGAGACCGGAAGCGTCACTTCCCATGTGATTTGCACACTCCTTTCTTTAGAAGCTGCATCTCCTTTTCAAGCTCTGATGTTTTGTCTGTGCATTTGGCTTTTTGTTTTAGTGACGATGTTTATCATTTCTAGCGCTTAATTGGTTTTTCATTTGTTTACTAAGCTGTTCTTCTTTAATAGTGTCTGTTCTCGACCCATGTTTTATATTCCCTCTTCCACTTAAACCCACGACACGTACGCACTTGTGTTACCAGTGCGCACACCTGCCAGACCCAAGCCTGCGGCCTCTGTGGGATGGCGCTGTTGCTCTGTGCTTCCCTGTCTGGAGGTTTCTGGGTCTTTGCATGTTTTTGGTGTTTTCAGTGGGTTCGCTGGGCAGACCCTGAGGTTGAGTTTGTAAGTATAAAGTACAGGGACTGTTGCATTTTCTTTAGCCAGGACCTTTGCGTGAACCTGGGACCATGTTTAAAAACAAAGTATCAGCTACAGTGTTGCAGGACCTCACAGAAAACGCACATTCAGGCCATAAACTTTGTGCAGATTTTCACGATATGGATTTTCAAAGGAATCTACACCTTCCCTCTACCCAGAGCCAGACTTGGTAAGACAAGTGTCTGCACCTGCTCTTCTGCAGGGAAAATTTATCTCCGGCTTCCTTCTTCTCTGAGCTGGTAGCTCTTCGAGTCTCCCAACCACAGGCAAGGACTCTCATTTGTCCCCCATCTTGGGTCTTGTGTCCTGAGCTCTGGTCCAGCACACAAACTCCACGTTGCCACTACCAGTAGATCCTTAAACAGGCAGCCGATGTCTTTAGAGCCTGGCTTTGCACTTTTATTTTTTATTTCTGAAGATTTTTATTGCTATCTTTGAGTAGAGACAAGCATTTAAAAGCACGTGTTTTGTACTTTCTCCCCCATTCTGAGGGCTATTATAACAGGATAGTTCATCGGCTACAGTGTGATCAAGAGATCTTCTAAAAGAGTTTAAATTTTGCCTTTGAATATTTAGCATTCAATCCATCCAGATATTATCTCTGAGTACAATATGAAATCATGGTACTTTTCTCCATATTGATAAGTAATTGTCCATATGTTGAAAAAAGTCTACCTTGTTCTCACTGAGGCTGTATGAGGGCTACTGTGTATTGACTCCATGTATCTTGAGCCTGTCCTGGGCTATTTCCTCCCATTGGCTTTTTTGCCTGTCATGGTGTCAATCTCAACACATCACTTCAATTCTATAACTTCTTAATATGTCCTCATACGTGGGCGGACAAGCCCTGCATCTTTTTCTTCACAATTAACTCAATTACTATCTGTCTTCCATTACGTGATAACAAACTCGTCGTGCTCCATGAAAAACACTACTGGAATTTTGACTAAAATTACATTAAATTTAAAGACCAATTTAAGGAGAATTGACTCATTTACACTACTAAAATGTTATATTCATAAACTTATCTAGCCATTGTTTCAGATCTATATTTATAACCATTTAAGTTTGCAATCTTTGTAGAAGACTGGTAAATTGTCGTCAACTTACCATATTTTGAGGGAAGATAAATGGGAACTTCTCCAGTTACATTTTCTATCTTTTATTGTTTTGGAAGGCAAGAGACCTTTTGTAAAGTTATATATCCAAGAACTTTCTTGGTAGTTTTATTTATCTGGTTGTTTTGTTTCTTTGATGTATACAATCATGTCTTCTGCAAATAAATATAATTGTATCATTTTTGTCATTTCTGAATTCAAGTTTTTTCTTGTCTTATTGCATTGGCCTGAATTCAGTGAAAATTTGAAAAGAAGCAGTGAGAGCTGGCTCCTAGTCTTGTTCCTGGCTTCAAAAAGAATGCTTTTTAAATATGGTCACTAAGTATGATTCTTGTTTATATTTCTGGCAGATGTCCTTCAGGCGAAGAAGTTACTTTTGATTCTGAGTTGGCAAATCATTTTTATTCTTAATGAACATTGACTTTTTCAGTATCTTTTTCTGAGTCTCTTGTGATGTTTTTTCAGACTTTAATCTCTTAAAGCAGGGCAGTAGTCACTGTGGGAATTTCTGAGGTACTGAGACGTCTCCCTAAAGTTGTCACGAGCTCTCCTTCAGCCTCCACTCGCTGACCGTCTGCAGCTCTGATGCTGATGGCGCTTTTAAGAATCATTCCACGAGTTCTTAACCATCAGCTTTGAGATTTCTGCACCGTGGTCGCAGTTAGAAATGAAGAACTTACTGCCCCGCGTCTAAGCTGAAACTGAAAAGGGCGCCTGTCGGCGCGTGGGCGCGTTTCACTCATTTCGGGCGCTTTCCTCCTGCGGCCTCCCAGCTCCCGGCTTCTCGTTCTGACTGCGTTCAGGCAGCTGCGGTTCACCACGGCTTGCTTTTTCACGGAGTTTATTTTAATGACTCCCTTTGAATTAATATTTAAGTTCTCCAAACAGTTGTTTTCCACACACAAGAAATACGTTTTGTGGCATTTTGTCTCTTTTCTTTTGGTTTTTTATTCATGTGTGATTGGACTTTCACCTTCGATATCTCTTTAAACACCTTCAATGTACTTAGTTTGAAGCCTCTGTTTGTCTTTATACAAAAGCCTGGGTGATTTCCACCTGGAGTCCATTTCCACTGAGGGAGTTTATTTTCTCGGTTATATTGCTCAGTTATACTTTCGTGGCCCTTTCTCAGTTACGACGTCCAAGGCAGATCTGAGTGGGAGGAGGGTGGGCTGTCTCCCTTTGCTTCTGTGTCTCCTCCTCCTCCCCTGCCTCCTTCTCCTGGGCGCCCTGCCTTGTCTGAGCACCGTGCTCCCCTACACCTGTGGTGCATCCAGATCCAGGCCTTTCACAGGGTTCCCAGGCTGTGCTCCAGGGATGCAGGAGACACTGCCAGCCCCCCTGCCATGCTAGTGGGGACCGGGCTCCGACCCCAGTCCCACGGTTATGTCTGTTTCCTCTCATCTCCCCAGGCCTGTGGCTCCCCTCAAACTACAGCCCCTGCATTTTCCAGAAAGTTGTTTCCAGTCTTAGCTCATGGGGCTCCTCCCCACCCACCCCTTGGCTGCAGCCTGGCCCACGTCTCCCCTCTGAGATTCTGGTCACCATCGCTGGGCAGGTGTCAATCTTGTCTGCCCTGGGTGGCCCTGGGGACCGGTGGCCCTCGTTCACCCACTCAGCCGTCACACCTCCCCTCCTCCCCCGACGTGGAGCCCATATAGGTGGCTTTCCCGGTTCCCGAGCCTGACGCTGTCTTTGTGTTTAAAGGGAGTTGCTGAGACGTGAACCGTGCTGTCCTGACAGGAAATCCCTGTGACTGCTTTTAAGAGATAGGATTTCAAATCTTTATATTTTTGTCTTTGATTCAAAATTTTTCAAGCAAGAACACATTGTAAAGACTATAAAGCAAAGATAAAGAAGGTTATTTTGTAGAATAAAGTAGAAAAATAATACAGAATTAGTAAGGAATTAATGTGTAATAGGTAAGAAATATACACATATATGACAGACAGAAAGAGAACTCAGAAAAATAAAGACAATTCGCGGGGGCCGTAGGATTCTGGGTGAGTTTCTTCTGAGGGCAGCGGGTCAGGCCTCACCCCTCCACCTCTCATGCACCCAGAGGACCAGGGCGGGTGCCAGGCCTGCTGGTCGACCCCCTGCGGCATTTCCCTCAGGCTGCCGGCTGTGCGCTGCGGGGCCTGGGGGCTGAGACACGCACCCTGCCAGGCCCACCAGAGCCCCTGCCCCCCCCCCGGCCTGCCCCCCCCCCCCGACGTCTGTCAGCACGGCGCCGTCCCGGGTGACCCCGCGTCTGCAGGGGCAGGGCTCACGCTCCTCGGGGCCGGGGGCTGGCCTCTGACGTCCGTGTGGTCCCTCGAGGACGGCGCTGCGGCTCCTGGTTCACGGTCCTGCTCTGCTTCTGTGGCCACATTGGTTGGTTCCTTTAAGTCAAGGGCCAGCTGATAGGTTTCAGGCGTGGGCGCCCCCAGCGCCCCGGGCGAGGAGCCGGCCCGCTAGGCCGCGTGGTCCTCACCCACCTCTGCTCTCTGACTTACGCAGTGAAAACTATTGGTTTTATTTTCTTAAGGTAGATTCTTACCTTTGGTATCAAATGTTAATATATGCCAAGGAATTTTTAAAATTTCTTTTAACTCAGCAATGGAGTGATCATTCCTACTAGAAATTCAGGGGCTGGGGACAGACTTACCCTCGGATGAGGGTGATGCACCGGGGAAGCTCTGGGGCTCCCAGACGCCGTGTAGGGGTCACTGTCTTGTTCCAGCTTCAACGTGCCTCCCCCACGAGCCGGATGGGCCAGCCGGGCACTCAGATCTGTGCATCTTACATCAGATAGTCACCTTCCTTGCTCACGGTGATGGAGCCCGGGCTGTGCACATGCCTGGGTGACGAAGGGCATCTAACCTATTAGGCCCTGTGAGGACGTCCTCGCGACCAGTTGTTGAGAGAGAAAAACTGAACTCAGAAAAGTGAGGAAATTTCCCTGAGTTTCTACTGCTAATGGTGGAAACCACAGGGAGTCTGGTGGTGGGCAGGGGGGTGGGGTGTGCCGGGGGGGTGAGCAGGGGGGAGGTGTGGGCAGGAGCGGGGCTGGGCGTGGGGGGTGACGGGGAGGGGTGGGGTGTGGAGGAGGGAGGGGTGTGCAGAGGGGAGGGGGTGGGCAGGAGAAGGGCTGGGCGTGGAGGAGGCGAGCAGGTGGAGGGGTGTGTGGTGGGGAGGCAGCCTTGGGGGGGACCTGGACAAGATGGCCCCGCTAGGGTTTCGACACAGTCGGGGGGTCAATAAACTGGCCACAGTCTGGAAAGAGCAGATGGAGAAAATCTACTGCAGACAAAAATGTCTGAGTGGATTGGACAGAGCCCTGGCCTCATCCCAGACCTGTGCCGGGGACCCTGTTTGGAAGAAGGATCCTTGTAGCTGGAACTAGGGATCCCGAGATGCGATCACCCGGACCCCCCAGGGGCCCTAAATCCAATGACAAGTGTCCGTATGAAATACTAGGAGACAGGAGAGGAGACGCAGACTCAGAGCAGGGGCCATGCGACTCAAAGGCTGTGATGGATGATGCAGCCACAAGCCAAGGGGGACCCCCGCTGGAGCCTCCGGAGGGAGGTGGGCCCCGCAGGCACCTTGATTTAGGACTTCAGGCTCCAGGACTGTGAAGAAACAGATTTCTGGGAGTGGATCAGGGCCAGTGCACACAGCAGCCCCCGGGGAGTTCTCGTCCAGCTCTGCACGCGCTGGCCGCTGGGCCTGGATGCTCAGACACAACCGTCCAGAGGCCCTGCTAGCTGTCACATGCTGTGTCCCCACATGGGATTGGAAGCAGCTGGAGGAAAGGACCTGAGAAGGAAGTAGTTGATTTGAATCTAAGGAAACATGGCAGCCCCTTCTGGATGGAGAAGGGAGCCCGGTGCCTGGCCCAGGCCCGCCGAGGGCCAGGGGGCGGCTTCCCAGGCTGCTGGGCCTCAGGCTCCATCTGCGGGGGGAGCAGGCTGCCCTCCCTGGACGTGGCGGGGGACCCACACCTTCAGGGTCAGCCAGTCCCGGGGCTGTGGGGCCCCCAGGGAGGCTGGCTCACAACTCCTGAGCCACTGACCACACGCTGACCTCGCTCCAACCCCGCAAGCTCACGAATTGCTTTACTGAATGAGATCAGCAAAGCCTTTTTTTATTAAGACTTTGATTAAGAAGCTGTTCTCTTAGGGCAACTTCTAAGGGCCCAGTGAGCAATGAAGGAGTCTGTCCTCACTCACAAAGGAAGCGGGCTGCGGGGAGAATTCTCTACAATTTATTCACACCACAAAAACCTAATGAGCATTAGTAAATTCCTTTTTAGGGTAAGGAAAGAAAAAGATGCGAATAGTGATTTAATAAGGGATTTTGCTCTCAACGCTGTTTTCCGCCGTAACAAAGGGGACGGTCCTTGTCATTCAGAAAGCAGTTGGACAGAGCAGAGAAGGTTCTATAAACAGCCATTAGCATCCTAATTACACAATAATTCAAAAGACAGCTCCCCTGAAAAAGAACTTCAGCCCATAAATCTCTTGGTTTCAAAGTCCAAGAAGTGAAACTGCCTCCCAAGCCTATGCTCCAGGCCGGGCGGGAGAGAGCGGTCCTCACGGTGCGAGGCTGGGCGGGATGAGGTCCAGCTGTGGGAGCCACCACTTGCCCCGGCGGGAGGGCTCCGGGCTGTGCCCAGGGCAGTGCCAGCAGGAGCGGAGGCCTGGGGAGGAGCGGACAGGGAGCGTGGGATGTTGGCCTGGCTTCTCCAAGCTTGGACCTACCCCCTCGCTAGGTCTGGAAGCCGCGACTCTCATGGGGGGTTTGAGACAGGAGGGAGGGGGCAGGACACAGCCATTCAAGGAATGACACAACCATTAGCACCAAGATGGCGGGAAAGTCAACTCCCAACAGACCAGGAGGCCCACGATGGCGGAGGTTGGCCTTCCAGTGGACTTCGAGCTTCAGGGTACCTACTGTGAGCGACACACCCACAAGCATGTGACAGTTCGAGTCTGACGTGAGAGGTCAAAGAACGGGTGGCGCCCGCCCCTGGGAGTCCCCGCCCCTCCCCCCAAGGCGGATTAATCCTCTCACGCGTCAGCTATAAGAACTAGCAGCTCAGAGCCGGCCTCTCTCGGGCCTTCTGGGGTGGCTTATGCTCCGCCTATGGGGTGTGTATCTCTGAGAAAACCTACTTTTACTCAACCACGGCTCGTTCTTGAATTCTTTCCTACATGAAGCCAAGGACCCTCACTCGTCGGGCAGGGGCTCAGCAGAGACCAGGGGCGCGGCCCTCCTCCCGCACCCCACCTTTTCCTGCATCCGTTGGAATCTTTCACGGAAAGTGGACAACGTCATCTGAAAGGGAAGCTGAACAGACAGAAAGGACGGCGCGCCTTCCTGGCCGGGTCTGGCTTTGGAGACCGAAGGCTGCCCCACACCCTCTGTGGCCCCTCCACCCGCCCACCCTGGGCTCCGGGGGAGGCGCTCCGCGGGCAGGGCCTCTCCACCGCCCCGAGCGTGTGCCCCACACATGAGGAGGTGCCTGTGAACAGGTTCTTTCCTGGTAATTCATGCAGCAGCCCTGGAACGGCTGGTACAGGAGCTGACCCCTGGCTCCAGGCTTGGCGGGAGTCCCACCAACTTTGTTGTTAGGGGATGGACTGGTCACTCCCAAACACACGGGCGAGGACAAGGGGGCAGCTCCCTGGGGAGCCAGCAGCTGGGCGGTGCTGTCAGACGTAGGGGACCAGGACTGGGCAGCAGCCGGCCGGACGCCCACCTCAGGGTGAAAGAGGCCTCCGAGAGGCGCACAGAGCTGTGACTGCGGATTTTCCTTCAAGTAGACTCTCAGGGAAGCTCGTGGCTCAATGCAAACAGTAGCTGGCCCTGAGGATGGGAGGGTGGGCCCCTCGGCCCCTCAAACATTAAGCTGGAGTCCATCTTCCACCTCTTTGGAGGCCGAGGCCCGTCCCTGACCCCCAGGGCCTCGAGAAACAGGGTGAAACCGGAAATGCTCCCCTCCCCCCAGCATAACACAAATGAGCTGCGACAGAGGGGAGGGCCCCCCAGTCAGCGACACGGGTCCCAGAGAGTCTCGCAGGAGGGCCACCTCCAGAGAAGCTGGCTGGGACGGTCCCCCAGCTCAGACCTGAGCTGCAGCTGAGGGTCTGGAGTTGAGGGTGGAACGGGGTCTCTTTCTATTGAGGCAGGAAGCCCCATGATAAAGACCGGCGGGGCCCCCAGGCAGGGCCACTACTCTCCTGCCAGCACCACCTGGTTCCCTGGCCCAGCGGCTTTATCTCGCTTTTTGCCTCTGAAATGGCTAACTTCTAGGAAAGTGGGACTTACCCCTAAGATCCTATTGGTTCCCTGAGCTAATTCCTGATTGGCCCATTTCTACAAAGCTTGTTCCTAATTAGTCAACTTCTGTTACACCTTATTTGCATAGGATGTTGCAAAGTGTAGACTGGCAGCCTATAAAAGCCTGTGCAAACCTACAGACGGGGTCCAGAGCTGGGAGTGTTAACTCCTCTGGGCCCGCTGGCGTAATAAACCGAGTTCTCCAGCTCTCCGAGTGCTGCTGGGTCTCTCGCCCAGATCCAGGCTGCCGTCACAACTGAGCTGTCGCACACTTTGCTGCAACACTATCGTGTCAAAAGAAAACAGTCACCAACCTATTCTTTCTTCCTGTGAGTTTGCTTCTTCTCAGGCTCTGCGTGAGTGAGATCACACAGTGTCCATCGTTGTCTGACTCAGTTCACCTAGCGTCACACCCTCCAGGTCCAGCCACGTTGCAAATGGCAGGACTTCCTCCCTTCTTGCGGCCAAATCATATCCCATTGTGTATATACAGACACCACGTCTTCTTTGTCCGCCCACCCACGGGCGGGCACTTCGGCCGACTTCCCGTCTTGACTACTGTGAATTACGCTGCAGGGAACATGGGGGTGCAGGTGTCTCCTTCAGGTACTGATTTCAATTCCTCTGGATAAGTACCCAGAAGTGGGATTGCTGGACCGCGTGGTAGTTCTATTTTTAACTTTTTGATGAACCTCCATATTAACTAATTCCCCTGATCATCATTTTGCAATACACGTGTGTATAAAACCACTGCATTGCATACCTTAATCTCACGCAGTGTCGTATGCCTGTTACGTCGCAGCAGGCCGGGAAAAGCCCGGCGGAAACACAATTCCACCTACAGTAGCCCAGCTGTGACTCTTCTGGGGCTGCTCTGACACTGGGTACCCTCCCAGGTCGTCTTCCGCTAATCACAGCCGTTTTGTTGTGCAGACAAGTGGACAGATGGATAAAAACATGCCCCGAAAATACTGATTAAGCTCTTAAGGACAGAACACGTTCTGTGATGTGGGTGTGACAAAGGGACACAGAGGGACCGGCTGAAGGAGCGCCAACGGCCAGAGCAACAGAATAGATCAGGCAGCGTTAAGGCACACCCCGTGTGGATAAATGTCCCTGGCTCCGTGCTAATATACATGCACAACCGAGGACACAGACAGGACAAGAGACACATCTCTCCGGCAGAAACCTTCTGAAGAATTTGCAGACACTCTGCCTTCAAGGATCTGGGACAGAACTCTCGTCCTGATGTGATGGGGCGAGGACACTTCCCCTCCACGGCCCTCCTTTCAAAACCCAGGACCCCAGTCTAACCCTGGGAAAAACACTGGACAAACCCCAGTAGATGGGGCATCTACAAAACACCTTCCCTGACTCCTCAAAGCTGTCAAGGTCAGCAAAGGCAAAGAAGATTTGAGAACCCGACACAGCCCAGTGAGCCTAGAGCGATGCGAAGACTAAAAGTTGTGTGTGTCCTCGGTGGGGGCCCAGGACCCGGAAATAAGAAAAGAAAAAGGCAGCAGCCAAAACCAAGCAGATCTGAAGAAAGTGCAGATTCGGGTTCAGAATAAAGCATCAGCCCATAACAAGCGCGTGGCACTTCCGTGAGGTGCGGACAGCCGGGGAATTCAGCGCTGGGCCTAAGGGACTCTGCGTTCTCGTTGCCGTTTTCCCGTAAATTGGAAATGGTTTTAAAATAAAAAGTGGATTTTTAAAAGTACTTAATAAAAGCAGCAGCGGGGAGAAAATCCTTGCAGGGCTGTCCACTCTCAGCCGCAGGGGCCCTGTCTGGCAACTTCCCAGCACCACCTTCACAGCTCGACGGGATGGAGCCCGGGCCCCAGCGGACACTTCCTCAGCTTTGCGGAGACTCGGACACAAGTGGGCCCACCCCCTTTGGCGCTGGGGTCGTTTCTGGAAAGTGCAGGAAGGGCCTTAGGAAAGACCGGACACACCAGAGCGGGCAGGAGCCCGGTGGCGGGGAGGCTCTCACTGAGCGGCCCACGTCGGCGTGCGTTGGGGACAGTCCAGAAGGCAAGTCCAAGAGGACCAGAAGGATGGTGGACAAGTGCTGACCGGCTGCCTGAGGCTTGGAGGTGGTGGACCTTCAGGGCCCTCTGCTCGGTGAACACCTTCTCATCCATTCTGGAAGCAGCCGGAGTCTGCTGCTCTGGAAGCCTGGCCAGCTGACACGGCAGTGCCCCGCAGCTTACATGTTCTCTGTCACGTGTGCTGCGACTGCCCCCCTGGGCCCGGGGGCTGTGCTGAGAAACCTCCCCTCAACAGGGCTGCGCACGGGACAGCAGGCAGCGCTGAGTCACTGAAGCGGTGGCTGTTTACCACATGTTTTACAGGGTGAAACATGTTTCATTATAAAAATACAAAAAGGATGATTTTGCTTTCAAAAAGATGGACTAACAGTGACTGAATATACCCTCCCACCGGAATCAATTAAAAATGGACAAAGTCTATGAAACAACGGTCTGCGAGATACTGGTCATCAGGCAAAGCTGGCAGGACTGCGGGATAAACAGACACATCCGAGATTACAGGCGCAGAAGCAGCGGCGCGCGCTCTGTAGCTGACGGAGTAAGTAGGCAGACCACTAAAGACACAGATGACCTGAACAACACTGAGGACTAACTGGATGGAACAGAAGTTTGTCGAATATCCCCCAATAGCAGCAGTGTTCCATTCTTATCAAGTACACATGAAACATTTACCATGATAGACCATATTCTAGGCATAAAACATGATCCAAATTCTTTATAAAGGACTCAAGTCAGACAAAATATTTTCTTTGTCAATGGAATTAAAAATCAATAAAATAAAATCTCTGGAAAATCTTCTGAATATTTAAAGACTAAAAGACATACTTCTAAATAACTCATGAAAGATATTAATTAATTCTTCTTTTCAAGGAAGTGATTAAAAGGAAGTGAGAGATTATTTTGGATTGAATGAAAATACACAACTAAAGTAGTAATTGAGGGGGTGATGATGTGATTATCTCACTAGACACACAGAGACAACATTTAGAACATCTAATACCCATTTTTGATGAAAACCCTCCAAAACTGGGACATGGAAAGGAACTGCCAGAACGCGAAACAGCATCTGTGCAAAACCTTCAGCTAGCATCACACACAAGGGAAGAGACTGAAAGTTTTCCTTCAATATCAGAAGTAAGACAACAATGTCTGTTCCCGTCACTTACATTCAACATTGTACTGGCATTTCTGGCCAATGCAATAAAGCAGGAAAAAGAAGTAAAACTCATCCAGATGAGAAAGGAAGAAGTGAAACTCTTTATTCATGAAAGTTAATGATTATACATGTAGGAATTTGATGGAATCAACAAAAATTTACTAGATCTAATACCTGAGTTTATCAAAGTTGCAGGATATATTATCACATAAAAAAACCAAATGAAATTCTGTTCAGTGGGAAAAATCAAAAATTGAAATAAAAATTATTTAAAGTAATAGCAAAGTATCATTTTAAAAGGTACCAAAAATGTGATAAACATGGAAAAAGATGGGAAGATCTGTATACTGAAAACTATAAAATATTGCTGATAGAAATGAAATAAGACCTGAATGGAGAGATACACAGTGTCTGTGGGTCAGTGGACTCAAAGCTGTTAAGATGGCAATTACACCCTACATGGATTTGAAAGTTCATATGGAAATGAAAGTAATCTAGAAAAGTCAAAACATTTTTAAAAGAAAAAAGTGGGGGACTGACACTACCTTATTTCAAGACTTTCTGCAAAGCTACAGTAATTAAGACAGTGCGCATAAACATGAATAAATAGATCAGAGTGGTACAGAGCAGAGCTTAGAAACAGACCCACACAGACATTGCCTACTGATTTTTTAACAAAGCTGCAGAGAAAATTCAGTGAAGAAAGGATAATCTCTCAAACAAATGGTGCCAGAACAGTTGAACATCAGATTGAAAAATTTAAATTTGTATTTGTATCTCACACCATGTACTAAAATTATCTCAAAACAAATCATAAATCTAAAACTATAAAACTTCTAGAAGTAAATACACCTGAAATATTTTGGTTTAGGACTAGGCAAAAAATCTTAAATATGACACCAACTATGTACTTTATAGAACAAATTGATGAATGGGACTTCCTCACAATTACAAACTTCTGTCTTCAAGTGATGTTGCTAGGAGAATAAAAGACAAATCATAGACTAGGAGAACATATTTGTAAATCACATGTCTGCTCAAAGACCTTGAATCTAGATTATACAAAGAACTCTCAAAAATCAATAAAGAATTGTGGGTACTTCGCCGTAGGAGTATTTGTTTGCATGTATGCAAATAAGCACATGAGAAGACTCCTAACATCATCAGTTATTAGGGAAATGCAAACTAAAGCCACAGGAAAGCAGTACGGAGGTTCCTTTAAAAACTAAAACTAGACTCACCATATGATCCAGCAGTCCCACTCCTGGGCATATGTCCGAGGGAACTTTAATTCAAAAAGACATACTCACCCCAATGTTCACAGCAGCACTACTTACAATAGCCAAGACACGGAGACAGCCGAAATGTCCATCAACAGTGGACTGGGTAAAGAAGTTGTGGTGTATATATACAATGGAATACTACTCAGCCATAAAAAAGAATAAAATAGTGCCATTTGCAGCCACATGGATGGACCTGGAGATGGTCATTCTAAGTGAAGCGAGCCAGAAAAAGAGAGAAAAATACCATATGAGATCACTTGTATGTGGAATCCAAAGAAAACATAAATGAACTTATTTATAAAACAGAAGCAGACTCACAGACAATAGAGAACAAACTTACGCTTACCAGAGGGGGAAGGGGGTGGGAAGGGGAAAACTGGGAGTTTGAGATTTGCAGATACTAACTACTACATATAAAATAGATAAACAACAAGTTCATACTGTGCAGCACAGGGAACTATATTCAATACCTTGCAGTAACCTGTAATAAAAAAGATGAAAAGGAATATATATGTACATGTATGACTGAAGCATTGTGCTGTACACCGGAAATTGACACAACACTGTAAACTGACTGTACTTCAAAAAAAAATTACTGCAGCAGATGCTACTTTACACCTACAAAGATGATGACAAAAAGACATGAAGATGTGAGAACTCGGAGCAAAGAGAACACTCATACACTGCAAGTGCAGGTGCAAAGTGGTACAATCATGTTGTAAAAGGGTTCACCATCTCATACAAAGTCAAGTGTGTAGCTACAGCAGGATCCAGCCACTCTACTCTTCGATACTCACCCACAAGAAACAAAAACACATGCTGTAACAAAAACTGATGCCTGAATGTCCCCAGCAAGCTGATCTGTGATCGCTCCACCTATAAACAACCCGGATGTCCATCCACAGGTCAATTCATGAAAAACTGTCATATTCACGCAATGGAACATCACTCGGCAGTAAAAAGTAGTGAACTGTTTGTTGATACAGTCACATGGGTGGATCTCAAAATAATTTTACTGAGTGAACCAAGCTAGAAAAACAGGAAGACGCATTATATGAGTTCTTTTTGATAGACGTCTAGGAATTGCGATCTAATGTGTCCCGATGGAAACTACAGCTCGGAGTGGGCAGGGGGCTGTGGGCTGGGGGGGCACACGGGGCAGGGATGGTTCGGGGTGATGGGTATGTGTTCATTCTCTTGATTGTGACAGTGTTTCCACAGGTACACACATGTCAGAATATATTTTTCAAAAGTCCATTTTAAATACATGTTGTTTATTCTACACCAGTGAGGTCTCCTGTGATGGTCAAGTCCATGTCCACATGGCTGGACTACAATGCCCAGTCGTTTGGTCAAACGCCAGTCTAGGTACTGCTGTGACGGTATTTTTAAAATGTTATTAACATTTAAATCAACAGACTTTGAGAAAATAGATGACCTTCCATAATGTGGGTGGGCCTGATCCAATGGGTTGAAGGTTTTAAGACAAAACAAACTGAGATCTCCCCAAGAGAGAGAACTCTGCCTCCAGACGTCTTTGGACTCCAGCTGGGACATCAGCTCTCGCCTGGGCTCCAGCCCGCCTTGTCCTGCAACTTCTGGACTGCCAGCCTCCACACTCGTATGGCCCGATTCCCTAAACCTCAATCTCAGTCTCTCTCTCTCTGTCTCTCTTACGGGTTCTGTTTCTCTGGAGAACCCTGACCCACGCACCTCCATAAAGCTATGAAAAATGGCAAGATACAAAAGAGAAAAACCCACATTCCCACTGACAGAATCTTCAAATCGACAAGAGGAAAACTGGCCTGCTGAGCCCTCAACAGGTGAAGAACAAATAATTTGTAATGCGTGTAAGAGATTGGTAATGCCTGTTGTTGTCTTATTAAGACATTTCTGCATTTTCTACACTTCAAAAAGTTAATTTCCAAAGTTAGAAGAGTTTCTACTAGTTAACCATGAAAAGACAAACACCCTAGGAGAAAACTCCGCGAAGGATGTACACAGTTCACTCTCCAAAGATGCTAAGACGACTTATGCGTGAGCCTTGCCAGTCCTCGTTAAGACAAACACAGGCAAATGAAAACAGAAATGACACTTTACCACCTGAGTAACTGTCCAAGTTATCTGAGTCAACGACAAAATCCAGGCTGACATGGGCTGGCTGAAATGGCTACTGTCAGGTACCGTCCAGAGGAATGTAAATTAATATAACATCACTTGGAAATTCATTTGGCAATACATAGGAAGGCCTTAAACCGGTATCCCTATTTTGACCTAACAATTCTAGATCCACAGTTTTCTTCCCCACAAATAACCGTAACTATAGGAAAAGATTTGAGTACAAATGCATTCATTGCTGAAACACTTGAAAGCATAAAACACTAGAAATCATTTAAATGTCCAAAAAATAAAACAATGATTAAATAAATGATGGTGTCTATGCATTATAGAATTTCAGACTGCTGGGGAAAGAATTTTCTGGGACAATATGTGAAGCCATGAAATAATGTTCACTCCATACAAGGAATCTGCTTACTAAGGAGCTATGGAAAGGATACGTGAAAAAAAAGAAAGAAAGAAGAAAAAGTTTGGTATTTGCAGATACAAACTACTATGTGCAGAATAGATAAACAACAAGTTTCCACTGCATAGCACAGGAAACTAGATTCAACCGCTTGGAGCAACCTAATGAAAAAGAATATGAAAAAGAATATCTGTGTATATATGTGTATAACTGAATCACTGTGCTGCACACCAGAAACTAACACAACACTGTAAATCAGCTATAATTCAATTGAAAAAAAAGAGAGAGGGAAGGGGAGGGTATAGCTCAGTGGTAGAGTACGTGCATAGCATGCAAAACGTGCTGGGTTCAATCCTCAGTATCTCCATCAAAGACAAATTTTTTAAAAAAAAAACCCTGATTACCCCCCAAAAATTTTATTAAAAAAGAAATGTAGCAGTTTCTAACAAAATGCCAAGTGTGGTTGACTCTGGGCGGCAGAAGGCAAGAACATTTTATTTTCTTTTTGTTTATCTGTCCATTTTACAAAATGTTCTAGCAATGAACTTACTGGAGTCGTGAGAGGCAGGGCCAGCAGTGTCCGCGAGGACACCGTCTGGAGCCGGGCTGCCGGGCCGCCGGCCACCCTCACCGGCTGAACCCCCGGAGCACGCCCGCCCCTCCTTCCCGCCCCGGCTTCCTCTGTGACCCGGGACGGCGCGCTCCCAGCGCGGTTCTGAAGGTAGGGTCAACCCTCTCCGCCTGCACAGAACTTGGAATCGTGCCTGGCACTCAGGACAGAATAGAGAAGCACTTCTTATCAGTGTTAGGACTGAATCGGTAAAATGGATAAGTATTCATAAAAATGACATCACAATCCCACCCGCCGACTCCACGGAAGGCGCGGCTCCAGGCGCTGAGGCTTCATCCCCGGGGTCTCGCCCCCGTGGAGCTCCGGTCTGCTCCCGCTGAAGCTGCCCCCCTCCTCTGCCCTCGGGTGCCCCCTTCCTGCGCCTTCGCCGGCAGCCTGAAAGCTCACTGCGCAAGCGGCTGACCGCCTTGACTGGGACGTGTCCCCCGCAGCTGGCCGGTGCCTGTCTCTGTCCACACTGCAGCTCTCTCCCTAGTTTTCCAGCCAGAGCCTAGAGTCACTCTGGACACCTCCGTCCTGGCCCACCGCACCCAGGCCCCAGCGCCAGTCACCCCCATCTCCTTAAGAATTAAGGGTGCGCTGGTCTCCCACCAGCCTCCGTCTCCGAGAGAAGCAGCCAGCCCGCCTCCCATGTGGACTTGAACACCTGTCCTGCCCCCTCCACCCTCGCCCCCCGTGGCACACAGTGATGTCTTTGCCAGTGCACAGGGGAGACGCGGACGGCAGGGGCAGCCCTCAGAGGGAACCCGCCATGCACCAGGCGAGGAGTAGCCGGGCCCCACAGCCCAGACCTGCAGACGCCTGCCGGACACAGATCCCCATGTGTGCTTCACACACGAGTGCCTGCTTTTTCATAAAGGCGTCCCTCTGCATGGCCCCAGTGGAGACATCCCAGCGTCTCACCCAGTTAAAACATCCAGCCCCAGGTGCAGGGTCCCTGGGAGCTCTCGGTCACGGGCGGCCCACGACTCAGTGACGAATATGACCCTCAGTGTGGAGAAGCCAAGAGAGAACGGGACAACCACGGCCGATATTCCTGTTCGCGAGGGCAGAGAACGCGTTCCCCGCAGGGGAGACGCTACAATTTCCTGCCCAGACTTGGGAGGGGTGCCTTGTGACCCGCTGTCTTGAACCACACCTCCCTTCCGGGATCTCTCCTTTGCTGGTGCCCCCGTGGCCACCTGAGGCATCCGCGGTGAGGGACGCCCCTCCTGGGACCGTCAGCGCGGCGCGTGGGGTGAGGCCCGGGGACTCCCTCGGGGCCGAATGCCCACGTCCCTCGCTTCCCAGGCTTGGAGTGAGGGTGGCAGTGTGACCTCTAATAAACTTAGTCGAGTTCCACAATGTAACGTTCCATCCGCTCTGGCTGCTGATCAAACCCGGCCAATCAGCAACGGCACGCTGTCGCTTGGTAGTACCCGCTGGATCCCGATCTGAGCTTTCTGTCTCCTAGCAACAGGACTCAGCGCTCTGCTCATCTCCATTCTCAGTTTCCATCTTGGTCTCCCACCAGGCCTCCGGGAACCTCTGGCATCTGCCCCTGCCTCTGGGCTGCCTCCCGGCTGTGTGTCAGCCCCTCGGCCCCAGTCAGGAGGCCCCAGTCCTGTCTCTTATCCCCTCTCCTTGCCCCTTCCAGCCTCGCTGGATTTCAGACTCTCTGCACCCTGGATTCTGAGGCGTAAGTGCCAAGAACTCCATTCCCCTTCTTGCTGGTGTGGGTTTTCAGTACTCGGCATGAACTAGTCAATCTGCTGCTCCGACTTCCTGAAGTTTTCCCCTCGACAAGGTTCTTTGCTCAATCTCCAGCCAGGCTCCTGGACCTTCTTCGGGCCCCATCTGTGTGCTTCCTTCTAAGATCCAGTTTTAGCAAGAACCCTGCTAAGTCGGTTTATCAGAAACCCCCCACCTGGGGATACCCGAGGAGGCTCCTCTCTCCACCCCTCACCCCAGGGTGGCGTCTGACCACCTGGTCTGCCTTCAGCAAGAATCCTGCTGGGCTGGTTTAGCCAGAAGCACCCCCACCCCTGATGTTAGTAATTTTCCATCCTTGACCCACCTGCTCCTCGGCTATAAATAACCACTTGCTCACGGTTCTTCAGAGCTGAGCCCAGTCTCTCTCCCCGACTGCAAAACCTCACCCCCGCGGTCCCGGTACATGGTTTGGCGGTCCTGAATAGAGTCTGCCTTACCATCTTTAACAAGTGTTGTTGAACATATTTTTTTCTTTAACAGGTCAAACCCCTAACATCGCAGCTACAAAAATCTCCAGGTCTGAGTTTCGGGATGAAGGAGGTGGTTTAACTCACTCAGTGTGCCCCCTCCATCTGCTTGGAGCAACCTCCCCAACTGTCCCACGGTCGCCATCACCATCCCCTGCATCCTTCGGCACGACAGCCCCAAGGTAGCCTCCCAAGTTCATCAGAGACCACATCTCTCTGTGGAACAGTGTTTGTCAAACAAAGAAAATGACAGTAACCAAAATTATCGGGTGGACAGCCAGCACTTTAAGAAATGAACTGGCCAGACTAGGACATACCAGAGAGCACCGATGGTGTATTTGTTCTGCGAGACTTTCATTTCAAGTGTGTGTGTGTGCGCGCGCACGTGCATTTGTCTTAAGGATGCCTCCAAAAATGTTTGGAAGCCACTCTACTGGGAGCTTCCCTGGACACCCTGACTGCATCCCACAACCTGACTCGGGGCCAGATCTCTCCTCGGCCCCAACAGACTCTTCTATCCCTCCCTCACAGCACTGGCCACACTGCTCTGTTTCCTCACGGCTGGTTTCCTGCCCCACCGGAAACTTCCAGGGGACGGAAAGCACCTGTCTGGTTTCCCACCCCTCCTCCAGCACCTGGCATCTAGCAGGTGCTCAGTAAACGGGCGTTGAATACAGGACTGTCCAGAGCAGGAGTTCAGAATGAACAGGACGAAATGGAAGACAAAACACTTTTATAAGGTACATCCTTTTAACAGGATGAAAGGCTTCAGTCAAAGGAATGGATTGTCAGGTGGAGATTCAGGCATCCGTGGTGGACCCTCCCTGGCCAGGGGGCAGAGGCCAGCAGGGCACATGAGACAAGGGGTCCTGCCCCCTGTGTCTCCTGGGGTTCCCAGGAGCACAAGTTCGGCTGCACCTCCCTGCCGGCAAAGGGAGACGAGGAGCTGCAGTTGAGAAGATACTGAGCAGCAAAGTCAGAGTATTTTCATGAAACAGGAGTAGAAAATTTATGGAAAAAATGTCATTTCTGTTATTGCTTATGGCTGAGTAGTATTCCATTGTATAAATATACCACAACTTCTTTATCCAGTCATCTGTCGATGGACATTTAGGGTGCTTCCTGCTGTACACCAGAAACTGACACAACATTGTAAACTAACTATACTTCAATAGAAATATATATATATATACCCCCAAAAATGAGCCTGGACACAGTCACATTACAGCCCCAGCCATGCCAGAGCCCCTGGAAAAGGCTCCCACCGAGCCAACCCCTGGGACCTGGACAGACCGCCTGGCCTGGGCCTCCTCCTCCCTGCTGGATTTCCCCCACAGGGTGTGTGTGTGTGTGTGTGTGTGTGTGTGTGTGTGTGTGTGTGTGTGTGTGGAGGGGTGCCTGCGTGCATGGTCTGGGGACAGCTGTTCCCTCATGCCTTCATGGTAAGCTCTGGGGTTCCTTGGGGGCCTCCCGAGCCAGGACTCGGGTGGAGGAGTGATGCTGGGGACCGTCTTCCATCTTCGCTTCTCCCAGCTGTTCAGTCCAGCGCTCAAGCCCCCTAGTGGCTCCTGAGAAAGGGTCCCCAGCTCCAACAGGACCTCACGGGTCCTTCAGCTCCCCTTCCTCATGCAGAATCCAGAAGAGACTCTGGTTTGGGAAGGGTGAGTTTCTATGGCATGTCCGCCAGCTGGCAGGAGGCAGCGCCTGGTGGACAGTGTAGCCGGCACGGCAGGCCCCGGCAGCAGAGCCCTCCGGTGAGCACCTGGCCGTGGGAGCTTGTCTTGCCGATGAGGCCTGCGCAGGAGGAGGGGGTGGGGAACCTGACCTTCAAGGAGTCAGCTTTTTCAACCTCAGCGTTTTCTTAGGAGACCAGCTCCTGGCAGGGGTAGGGGGGAGTCTGGAGATATGAGACTGAGGCCTTGTGAACGTGGGGCACAGAGGCCATTCACCAAGTCCAGGGCAGTGGGCTGAGGTGGAGGGGCTACAGCAGGGACAAGGAGAGAGCTCCCGGAACATGTGTCCCTGCCTGGCAGGGCCCGCCTAGGGAAACGGGCAGCCTTCCTAGGTGCGAGAACTCAGCGGACTTTGCGTGGGGCCAAGGCTGTGCTCTCCTTGGGGCTGGGGACACCAATACACAGCACAGAACAGGGATCACAAGGCCCATCAGAGGAAAGGGACCAAAGTGCTTGGAATAAATTCCGGTACCCCCGCCCCAGGCAACACCCGGCACCCCAGCGTTGCAGGCAGGGGCGGGGAAGGATGCGGGCGTCAAGGACCGCGGGCCACAGAGCCCAAGTCCGCAAACTTCACGCTGGCCGGGCCCGTCCTCCCCCGAGAAGCCCAGGCTGCGGGCGCGCCGGGCCGTCTCTGTCGCCATCCAGAGGCGCGGCTCTGGCGCTTCGTCCCCTCCGCCGCGGGCCTCCCCCGCCAGTCCCGGGGCCCGCGCGAGGCCCCCGCGGCGCCGGGCACGCGCATCGGGCGCGCCCCTCGCATCGCTGGTCGGCGCGCCGAGCCCGGGCGTGCAGCGACGCCCAGAGCGGCAGGGCCGGCGTCCCCGGGCTCGGCGGGCGCGGGCGCGGGCGCGGGCGCGGCGCGCGGGGCGGGCCGGCGCGGGGCGCAGTGGGCCGGAGCCCGGGCGCGGCGGCGGCGGCGGCGGCGGCGGCGGAGGATGGCGCGCGCGGGGCCCGCACGTGGAGGCCGGCGCGGGGGCGCGGGCAGGGCCGGCTGCTGAGACGCGCTGCTGCCCCCCGCGCGGGCGCCGCGGCTTCAATGGCGCCATCGCCCAGGACCAGCAGCCGGCAAGATGCGACCACCCTGCCCAGCATGTCCTCAACTTTTTGGGCGTTCATGATCCTGGCCAGCCTGCTCATCGCCTACTGCAGTGAGTAGCGCGCGGCCCGGGCCCCCGCACGGCCCCTCCGGCCTGGCCCCGGCCCCCGATCCCGGGCCGCGGCCCCGGCGGGGCGCCCCGCGGGCCGCCCGGAGTCTGTGAGGAGTTACGAGCTCCGGGCGCGCCTTTCCCCGGGTCCCCGCCGGTCCTTCGCTTGGCCGGGAGGGCGAGGGTCTCCCCAGGCTCCCAGCTCTCCTGCACTTCAGAGGCCGGCGCCGCTGCCGAGCCTCCCTCCGCCGACTCTGGGGCAGGGCCCGGGCGCCAGGCCCCGGGTGGCGCGGCGCGTCCCTGCGCGGCGGTGCCCGCGGCTGCCCGGCGTGCCGCCGCCGCCGCCGCCGCTCCCGGCCCAGGCCCGCGGTCTGAGCCGGGCCGGCGGCTTCCTGGCGGAGCCGCGCGCTCCGGAGGCGGCGGCGGGTCCGGGGCGGGCGGGCAGCGCTGCCCGGGGTGTCGGCGGAGCGCCCTGCCCAGAGCCTTCCGCTGGCGACACTCCCTCGGGGGATGTGGGGGCGCGGCAGCCGAGTCCGGAGCGGGGCGCCCGGGGCAGCAGCGGGACTCGAGCTAGGACACCCGGCTGGAGCTGCTGCCTCCCCGGGAAGCAGGCTCGCCAGGCGCTTTCCTAAAAAAGGGGAGAAGTGAGAGGTGGGGTGCCCGGAGAGGGCCCGCTGCTGCCGCGGGCATTTCGCGACTAGTGTCCGGGGACCTGAGCCGGTGACTCAGTGGGTCTGGCGCGGGGCCGCGGGCTCGGGGCTGGGGAGGCACGGGCTGGCGGGTGCCCCGGGCACAGGCTGGAGGCTGGGAGACCGGGAACAGGCTCGAGGTCTGCTGGGGTGCGTGCGGATGGGGCTGAAGGAATGGGGGTGGTCAGACACCGGGCACAGCCTAGGGACTGGGGTGGGAGGGGGTGGGCAGTGCTCCGGACACAGGTTCGCCGCTGGTTGGGGTGGGTCGGGAGTGGTCAGCGTCCCGGGCACAGGCTCCCGGCCGGGATGGCGCGAGCTGGTCGGCTCTCCCGCCGACCGCCTGGCACAGGGTATGTTCCCTTTCCACCCCAGCGAGAGGGAAGGACGGGTGCTGAAGAACAACACCTGTCATGGAGAATTGCCACGGGCGCCGGAACCGATGGAAAAATATGGATTCTTTACCAAAAAAAAAAAAAATAAGGCCGGCTCCAAGCCTCTTTCCACCTCGCAGCCCTTGGCCTCGGAGCTCCCAGCCCCAGCCTGCCGCTGTCTCCAAAATGGGACCGCAGCGGGCCATGGAGATCCCGGCCGCTTGTGGTCGCCGGAGTCCTGGGACAGCCCAGCCCGCGGGAATCGCGAGGGAAGCCCGGTGCTCAGAGCAGGAATTGTGCTGCTCCGCTCAGCCCCCTCGTGCACTTCTCTCTAGCTGCTGGCGCCGCTGTGGCACCTCGCGGGGAGGGGTCTGGGAGCGGGACGATTCCCTGCCGGGTGGCAAGCCCAGCTGCCCAGGCTGGCACTTAGATCCGGCATGCACCCTGGGCGCCCCTCTGAGGGCACCGGCTGGGCTGGCTGCCTGGAGCGGGGCCTGGGGGTTTAAGCCAGGTGTGCGCCCTCTCGGGGCAGCGGCCCCCGGGGCCAGCGCAGAGCCCTAGCCAGCTTCCCTGGTGGTGGGGAAAGGGCTGAAGGCACATCAACCCTGGGGCTCACGGAGCAGGGGGCATTTGAGTGCACCTCCTGGTGGCATCACGGGAGAGGGGCTCATTCAGCAGTGTTTGGGGAGGGGATTGTTGTGCTGCCGTCTCCGGCGGGCTCTGGGGACGATGTCCTTGCTGCCAAGGCGAGAACCCGGCAACCACAGGCTGGCGGGGAGGCAGCCCTCCAGGTGCAGAAAAGAGCAGCTAATTGTTGTTAAGTACATGGCACCTCCGCCCCGTGGCTTCAGCACTTCACACCCCAGGTGCACTAGCCAGGCCTCCCTTTCTCACCTTCTCCATGTGCGCAGCCTCTGCGCCCCCGCCTCCCGCCCCCTCCCCCGGCACCGCAGGACCTGAAGGCGCACCGCTCTGTCTGTCCTGACACTCACACCTTTGCGGGGCTGGGACTGCTGCCTGCCTCCCTCGGGGGTCAGAGTGCAGCCTCCGGCAGCTGCTCAGACGCTTGGTGGAACCCAGACCCTGTCCTCCACTCAGGCTGCCTTTAGGAGGCCTGCCTGGCCTTCTGGAAACCGCTCTTCCAGCAGGACAAGGACATTTCGTAGAAAACGTCTTATCCAGAAGAGCAGAAATCATTCATAACGAAAGCTTGGGTTAACCACATCTTGCCGGCTGTGTCCATCGCCATGTGATGGAATAATTGACAATAAGATAATGTTTTTGGACACACCCCATTACACCAAATGCACTTGGAGAAATCAGACATTTCCCTAAAACACAAACAGGCATGTGCACTTGGAGAAATGAAACATTTCACTAAAACACAAGATAGACATAATAATAATTTATAGCTTGGAACATCAGTCCTAGAGAAAAAAAGTCCTTCCTTTTTAGAATTGATAAAGCAAATAAAATGCAAATTAACAGTTCCTGTGAGTTCATTTTCTTTTCCAGTATATCTGGGATAAAGAAGAACAGTTAGAATCCGTGTTTGTGAATTGTTTTTGTTATCAGCCGGGATTTTTATTGCCCCAAATGTTTTTGTGTTATGGAGCAGATATATTTGTATCATATTAATTAGGGAAACTGATACGTATCAGAGAGGATTCAATTATCCTGCCTATTAGATCGGGGCGTTCCTCTGCAGCACGCAAGGTGTTGACTTGCTGGCGCTGCTGAAAAGAAGACTGGACTGTTTCTTGGCCTGGTTGTGGGCTGGGGGGTGCTACGTTCTTGGCCCAGGGAGAGCCCTCCCTTCTCTGCAGCCCGCTGAGATTCCTGTTTAAGGAGTTGGGCTCCACCCTCTGGCTGGAGAAGGACCTGCAGCCCATCAATTAGCTTAGTTGCTATAGTGACACAGCCTTGTCATTTTCTCCTATTGGGGAAGAAAAGCAGGAAGGGGAGAGGGGCCCCTCGATGCTGTCTTAAAGATGCACACCCCGTCTCAGTGTGCTCTCCCTGAACAGCAGGGCTGCACGCCTGGTAAAGGGTGGGCTAGCGGGCGGAGAGCTTGGAGGAGGAAGTTGAAATTCTCCTTCGTTCTGCTCTGGGGAAACATCCGTCCTTGTGGCTTAGAAAACGCTGATTGAGAGCGTCTTCCCCTTAGCGTGTCTGGAGTGGGGAGGGCTGCCTGGACCTGGTCCTCGGCTGGAGTGGGACAGCTCTGGGGAAGCCTGGTTTCACTGTGTGCTGGGCTCGTCCCCATGACCCCGAAGACGCGGTGTCTCACGCTGGCAGACGACGTATCGGCTGTAGTAACAGTGAGGGACGCGGAGGGAACGGTGGGCCTGTGCCTGCCCCACCACACTAAGCCTTGACTTGACACTTGCTTGCAGGCTTTCATTTGAAGGTGGAGAAGGCGGTGCTTCCCCGTGGTTGCACGTGCCCTGTCTGGACAGGCGTGGTGGACAGACCTTCCTGGCGTGTACACGGTGGCAGGAAAGCCTTCATTTTCAAGCACCAGGGAGCAGGGTGGGGAGAGGCAGTGTGACTGTTTTTGACTTTTTTCTTCCCAAATAAATCTCATCAGAGTTGAATTGTAGCTTTAAGTTAACTTCACTTCCTGGCCGCAGCCGTGAGAAGAAATTGCAAACAGCTTCTGAATTGCTTTTAATCCATTAGAATCCTAACCGAGCGTAAGCTCTGATGTTGCATTTCCTTTATAAATATAATTTATTGCATATTTAGGAGAGATTAGAATATGCCACTTTTCTGCTGTTGAAATTTTATTTCTGGAGTTTGTGAAGAGGTAAAATGGAGACTACTGGAAAGTTAATGGAGTGGCAGCACTCAGAAGTTTATTCCGTGTCCTTTTCTTCCTCCTCCTGTGTTTTGTATTTGATGAATTTCCAGCAGGAGGAGAGGTGCTGTTTATTTCTTTCAGCTCCATAGAGAGAGGTTTTACCTGTGCGTGTGGGGTCGTGTCCGCTGAGCTCCGTACTCCAGGACCAGGGAGGTGGAGGCAGTCTTGCCCCTGGAAGGCAGCCAGGATGACTGAGACGCCGAGGGAGGGTCCACACCCTCTTGGATGCTCCCTGACATCTCAGTCCCCGCAGCAAGGCCAGAAGACAGTGTACCCAAGATGGGGGCTGCCGGGGGCGAGTACAGCTCAGTGGTAGAGTGCGTGCTTAGCATGAACAAGGTCCAGGGTTCAGTCTCCAGTCCCGCCATTAAATAATAAATAAATAAGTAAATAAACTTAACTATCTCCCCCCTAAAAAATAAATAAAATAATACTTGAAAAAAACGAGGTGAGCTGCTCAGCCCACCCGCTCTGTTCCCTGCTCTGGACCTGCCACTTGACAGCCCCGTCGTGAAATACGCAGATCAACTTTTGTGGCATGAAGTATTTTCAGGTGACTTTTATGGGCGTAATTATGGGAGGATGTTATGATAATGTGGCACTAGAAAAGGGAAGAAAAGCAAAACATTAAAATCCCCGTTTCTTTATGTAGCGTCACAGCTGTGCTGATTTAGAAGGGCTCATTTTTGCATTAAAATGTGGTGCTCCGGAGTTAATGACCTTGACAGAATGCCACCTGTCACCCAGAGCCGTGGGTGCCGGCCGAGTGACAGGAGGAGACCGGTGACAAGGAGGCCAGGGGCCGGGACCCTTGCTGGAGGGAGGCCCGCGGAGAGGGGCCTGAGCCTCTGCTGGGTCAGGTTGCTGGGGAGACCGTCGCTCACCGCCCTCCCCAGGGCCTGGGTGGCACATGGGACTGACAGTGCCTGGCGGTGTCCCTTTCTGAAAGCGGCTGCGCAGGCCATGGGTAGCCCCCGAGCCCAGCTTGGGGCTGCCGGGGCTGCCCCAGGGCTCCCACGGCTTCTGGGAAGCCTCCAGCCTGCCAATCCCTCCCCCGGCCCCTCCGCACGGTTTCCAGATCTGGGCCCTGGAGCTGCGCTCACTGAGGCTCCCAGCAGGCAGCACAAGCTGTCTTGATGGCTGGGCTTTCCAGAAACAGCCCCGCAGCTGGCAACGGATCCGGGCAAGCCTCCCCGGCTCTCCTTCACCCCGGCGGGCACGGTGGAGGGCTCCCGCAGGCCCTCTCACGTTCACTTATTTACTCAAAGGGCTGGCAGGAGTCGAGGGAGGAATCAGTCTTGTCTCCAACGAGGCCGGCGGGACTCCTCTGGCCTGCCCTGGTCCCGGTGGCCCTCAGGAGGCCCCGTTCCAACTTTGCGTGCCCGCAGTGTCCTCGGGGATGGCGGGTCCAGGCCTGGTGGGACAGTGGCTCCCCGGTGAGATGTCCCCGGGAGAGGCCCCACTCATCTCAGTGCCCTGCCCCGCTGTCTGGTGGTGCTAGGTGCTGCTGCACCCCCTGCTGTGGAGGGACTGGCCTCTGTGGGGCCCCACCTGGGGACTTGGCTCCCTTTCCGAGTGTGTTGAATGAGGCAGGAGTGGTGGAGGACCAGGGTGAGGCATGGTGCTCAGTGGCTTCTCTGTCTCCAGGCTGGCTGCCGGGAGGTCCTCATGTGTGGCTCCCCTAGAACGGAGCTGTGCACCCGTCCTGCCCTCCCGTCGCCCACCTCCTCCCCTTTCACCTCACTGGGGCCTCACAAAGCCAGATCTTTCCTGCCCGGTGGCTCTCTCCATCCCTCTGTCCTGGCCTGCCTGAGTCCAACCCCGGGGCCTGACCCCAGCACCTCCCTTCTTGGGAGCGTGCTAACAGCCCTCAGTGCTGCGGAATGCACAAAGGGAACCCCGAGCTGGACTGGGCTCCAGAAAACGCCCTGACCCCAGTGTCAGAGGCCCCTTCCTCCAGGAAGCCTCCCCTGAGCACACCCCTCCTCCCCTTTCCAGTGCGCTCATTCATCTGGACACCGGCTCTCAAGGCTCTTTTCCCACCTCTGTTTTCTACTCTGAGCCCCAGGCACCGACTGCCGATTCTCTGAACAAACATGCATTGATATGGAGCCCTGGGCGGGTGATCTGTTACGGGGCGGGGCTGAAGGGCTAGGGGTGGGGCCCAAGTTTTGGGGCGGGGCCAATGTGTTAGGTGTGGCCAAAGGGCTGGGGGCGGGACCGGAAAGATGTCTTATGACAAATGAAATATTTGTGGGGTCTGGAGGATCAGTCTGGTTCTAACACTGTCTGATTAAAAAGAAAGAAAAAGAAAAGTTGTGGACTCTCCGTGAAACGTTCGCTGCTCTGTGATGCGTCTCCGGCTGGGCTCTCACACGGCCAGGGTAAGAACCCACCTGCCGCCCGGTGCTCCCTGGTTTGTTGAATCAAGCCTCAGGTCCTGGCGGCGTGGCAACCCTGTCCCTGTCTGTAGCTGAAGGGCCAGCGCGGGGAGGCGGGGACGTTCAGCCCCCACGCCTTCCCCGCAGGCCAGGCAGGCGGCGCGTCCCCGCAGCCTGCGCCCCAGCCGGGCGGAGCCTGGGACGGGCTGTCTGCTGGGAGGGGAGGCTCCCCGCGCGCTGTGTCTCCAGGGCCTGGAGCCAGCCTCGGGGCCGCGAGTTGCTTGCAGCCTCTCCGCCGCGTCGTGATTCCTCCGCATCCCGCGTGGAACTCTGTTGCCCGTGGTGATAAAGCCGTGCGCAGGCGATCAGACCTGCCTGACCGCGCGGCGACGGGGAGCCCACCGCCCTCCGTCAGCTCCCCACCTGCTCAGTGATGCTCGCCTTCCTGGGAGGCAGTTGAGTCTCTGGGTGTGACTTCGGAGGTTCCTCTCTAAAGCCCTTTGGAACAAATTCATAAATGCCTTTCTCCCTGGGGGGTTCTGCTGCCTCTGGCAGGACTTGGCTGTCTGGAAGCTGCCTTTATTTCAGTCCTTTTGGGAGGGGACCAGAGCCAGCTGCCTGTACCCCCGTTGGAGCTCCACCGGGCACTTTCTGGTCCAGCCTGCTCCCAACCACCGGCCCGGGCTTGGGCCTTGGGTGGGAGCAGTGCCCGGTGTCAGGGGGCCCGTGCCAGTGGAGCCTACAGACCCACGAAGTGCCAGAATGCCCCGGGCCCGGCAGGGGTCCATCCCGGGCTCCTGGGCAGCCTGTGGCCGCCTTGCTCCGGGAGCCACCTCCCTCTCATCCGCCCTCCTTGTGAGTCTGGACTCCGGTGTTTCTCGTGCCACGCTCCTGCCAGGCATTGCCCCTGCGTTTTCAGGTGACAACACTTTCCCCGGGTCCTCACACGGTCCAGGGCCCTGCGTGGGCACGGGCACAGGGTGTGCGGGCGTTTATGAGGCTGCACGTCGAGCTGAGTCTGAGGGCACCCCTGCAAGCACGTGCCTGCGGAGCACACACGCACACCTGTGCGGGTCTCCCTGCAGCCCCCGGACCCAGCCTGCACTTTGCTTTTCAGCCTCAGACTCCGAGTGTCTTGAGCCAAACCCGTGGTCTGCCCCCACCAAAGCAGTCACCCCGGGAGACGCCAGGTGGTGCGGCTGGCACTTCACTGGTCCTCAGGACTTTCCTCACCAGAGAGTCCTTCACCAGCAAGGCGGGACGCCCAGGTGCGGCCTGGCCTGGCTACTTCCTTTGTGGACAGAGGCTAGACATGGCTGGAGGCCACGTAGGAAAGGGCCGGACGGGCCGGAGCTCAGGCCTCCCCTCGCTGTGCCGGCTCCTGCCATCGCCTGGCCCCTTCCGGCCACGTCTGCTTCTGTTTGTGCACATGTGCACACACCGTGGACACACGTCCTGTCCCTTCCATTGGGGCCTCTGTTTCTGCACCTCAAGGTGCTAATCATCTCCCCGGGCCCGAGACTTTAGGAGGATAAGCCCAGAGCTGAGGTCCGCAGGTTTGCAGGGCTCCGACCCACGGTCCCAGAGCAAATCCCCGGGTGACAGACGGCAGCTTGGGCTTGCCGGGACCGGCCGCTCACGCTGCAGCCCGGGCTGGAGTGACGGCCGCTTGCTCTCTGCTTCAGCTCCGCGGGCTGAAGGACCAGCGGGCTTTCGCTGTAGTTCACACAAGGAGGCTGAGACATCGCTGGACAAACACCTCGAGTGTGCTTTCAAACGAGGGGCGGCTCACGCGGGTCACCTGGTGCCACGTGGGCTGGGCCGGGCCGGGGTGGTGCCCCGGGGTCCCTGAGCACACAGAGCGTGTGGCTTGGTCCTCAGGGCACAGGGACCCTCTCTGCGGAGCAAGGACTGCGGATGGGTGGCCCCTGTAGGTTTGCTGCTGTCTCCGCTTCTGCCCTGGCCGAGCCGGAAAGCAGAGCCTGCTGGGGCTCTCCTGGCACTGAGCGGGCGTGTAATGATGTCGCTGAGAGGCCCTGGGACCTCGCGCATGGTCACCTCTGCAGCTGGGTCCCTCTGTGGGCCCTTCCCCGCTGGCATCCTTCCACCTCCCACCTGCCACAGCCACCTCGGGGCCCCGCGTGCAGGAAGGCTTGGCGCTCCAGCAGGTGGGCCCGCGCCCAGCGGCTCCTCCCCAGGGAGGCTGGTGCCTGGCACGTCTGCTGGAAGGAGTGAGTGAGGAGGAGGGTGGGGGCTCATGCACCCCACTGGCTTCCTAAGGCTCCTTCTGAAGTAGCTCAGTCAGTCTGACCCTTCCCTCTGCCCAGGGCTCCTCTGGCTCCAGATCGGCCAGCGGGCCCTCCCAGGCACCTGGCCCTGCCTCTCTTGCCCCACCTCAGTCACACCCCGTCCATCCTTGCAGCCACCCTCCAGACATTCCGAGTGACCGCGGATTCCCAAGACCACGCTGTCCCACACCAGCCTCCTGGAGCCCACTCCCCCGTCCTGCCCCCGCCTGGTTGGCTCTGTCTCCATCCTGGTGATCCCCCTCCCTGCCCCCCAGGACTGGCTCATATGCTCGATGGGGAACTGCTGTGGAGGAGATGCGTGGACTGATGGGAGGGCCTGCTCTCCTGGGCACTGGGACCCAGGGCCTCACTCGCCTCACGTGCGCGGAGCTCCCATGCCAGCTGTGAGCAACCCCAGGCCTGCCCCTTGCGCTCAGGTCCCCCGCCCCGATGCAAGGTCTGGCAGCTGGGTGTGCTCAGGGGTGCGGCTGGGGTGAAGACGGCTCCCCGAATGCCCCTCTGGTCCAGGCTCGTCTCTCCAGGGAAGGGAGTGCCCAGGGAGGGCAGGGCAGACGTGGGCCTACAGGGGGAGGCAGCTGCTTCTGGGAGGGCTGAGCTCTGCTGGCCTCGCTGTACCGCCCCCAGCACACCTGCCCGGGGCCCGGGGGCAGGGGCTGGGGAGAGGCCCTTGTGCCTCGCAGGTGCACACTCGCTGCACGAAGGAGGTGGTCTCCCTCCGACCCGGGCGCTCGTAGGCCCTGGGAGTTCTGATGGGGTGGCCGGTAGGGCCTGACCGACCAGTGAGCCTGCACGCTGAGTGGTGTCCCCGGGGAGGGCAGTGTGCTGGCCCTGCCTGAGGCCAGAGCTGGAAGCCTAGGAGGGCCTCCTCCTCTCCCGGTAGGCCTGGGCGTGAGCTGGGGGAGACTTGTGGCCTCTGTCCCTGAGGCTGCTCTCTGTGCCCCTGCAACTGACACTGCAGGCTCCCACAGCCCCTGCTGTCCTGGTCACCGTTGTGCTGTGTCCTCAGTGGGGGTGGGGGCCTCTCCAGGGAAGGCCCCCGGCCCCCAACACTGCACCCCAGGTTTACCGACGGCTCTAAAACAGCTTCCCAAGAGATCGGACGAAATAGAGTTGCTGTAGAGATGGGGTCACGAGGGCCCTGAGCCTTTCAGGACACCCCCCCCCTTGGTCCCACCTGGTCACACCTGCCTTGTCCCCATGTCTTGAATGTCCAGCGAGAAGGGACGCTGAACAGTCAGGCGGGCCCTCCTGGTGTCCTCGCTGACGACCTGTGATGGGCCGGTTTCCCCTAAGCTCTACCCCGAGGGCTTCAGCGGACGCTCAGGAAGGTCCATACCACAGTTATGAACGTCGGTGAGCTTCCTCACTTGTTCCTGACATCACTGCTTGGCGAGATGACGGAGCAGTCTCCCTGGCCTGGTCGACCAGAGCCCACACAAGTCGGCGGAGCTGGACTGAGGTCCGTGGCCCCCTGCCGTCAGGTGTGGGCGGTGTCGGGGAGAAGGGCGCGGCCGTCCTTCTGGGACCCGGCGTGATGTGATGCTGCCGAAGGCTGTGGAAGGCGGTTCGCAGCCCCCCCAGGGCCTGAAGCCTCGCAGCTCAGGGGGAGACCCGGGCAGTTCTCGGGGGGCTTTGCTGTTAGGACGTTTCACGGCTAAACTGCTACTGTCCCCAAGCTGCCCTGAACGCCCCTGGACGCAGGTGAAGGCCTCTCTTGGCTCTGTATTTTGATTATTTTTCTCTGTTACCTGATAGCACGTCCCGATTACGGCAAAATACCATGAACGGGTTGTTAATTAGTTGATGCTAATCTACGTTCCTCGCCACGGCCGCGGCTGAAGGAGGCCGGCCTCAGAGCCACGCCAGGCGTTCCGCGCACTCCCCTCGTGGTGCTGGTGCGCTGTGTCTCTTTCCCTCCCCGGCTCACCCCGGGGGCCCAGCGGCCACAGGAGCGAGCTGTGCAGGGGGCAGAGGTTGGGCCCCTGAGCTGCGTGCTGGGGGCCATCACGTCCATGTCTGCAGGCTGGAGGGGACAGGCGTCTGCTCCCTGTGTGTGGCGGGTGGGGCTTCCTGGGAGAGTGTCAGCTTCCCCGGGGACAGTCACCCTGGGAGGACCACGGGGGGCGGGGGGGCACGCCGCTCACTCGGTTAAACACTCCTGTGTTCTGGAAACACTGCCTCTCCGTCAGGCCAGCTGGGGCCCCCACGGCGTCCTGGTCAGCCCAAACCGCACAGTGAAAGTTCTCAGGGCCCAGATCTGGGAGTGCACGTGTGTTAACTAACCTGGGCAGGTTTCTGAACCCCATCACACTGAGATGCGAGGTCCCAAACTAAGGGAAAGCAGAATGCGTCATCACGGTCAGCACCTGGGACACTGGGCTAGGGTTAGGGTTAGAGCTGGGGTTAGGATCAGGGTCACGGTTAGGGTCAGGGTTAAGGTCAGGGTTGGGGTCAAGGTTAGAGTTAGGGTCAGAGTCAGGGTTAGGGTTAGAGTTAGGGTCACAGTTAGGGTCAGGGTTAGGGCTAGAGCCAGGATTAGGGTTAGAGTTAGGGTCAGGCTCAGGGTCAGGGCTAGGGTCAGGGTTAGGGCTAGAGTCAGGATTAGGGTCAGGGCTAGGGTCAGGCTCAGGGTCAGGGCTAGGGTTGCCTGGGTGGCTTTGTGAGACACCAGCCACCATCACGTGACAGACCATGGGCCTCTTTTCAAGGATTTAGATTTCATCATGTGAGTGGCCCCTTGTAGCAGAAGTGCATTTGCTGAATGTGGCCAGTGTTTGGTCTGTTTCAGCTCCGTCTTCATCTCAAGGTTCCAGGATGAAGACGGAACAGATTTTAAAGGCAGAGCAGCAGAAACCCACGTGGTGGAGCGGTGACCGCTGGCCCCCCAGCTCTGAAGCCCAGCGCGTGTGAGCGTGACGCAGGCGGCCTGTCAGATGCTGTCGTCATGGAGATGCTACAAGGCGCTCCAGGCACCATCCCTCTCTCAGGGGTTCAAAAGGGTTCTGCCTGTTACATCGGGGGAAGCTGGCAGGACACGCAATACCTCTGTCCACTCAACACGCCAACACCGCCTGCTGGACCTGGAGGGAGCAGGTCGATAAACCTCCTCCAGGGGACGGGACCCTCAAACCTGATGCCCGGTTTGCTCGCTCCTGGTTCTCGGGGCCAGTGAGGCAGCCGGTGCTTCTAAGAAACAGAGGAGCCAGACTCAGCGCCACCGAGCACACGTGACGTGGCCTGGAGAGTGTCCTGTTGGGAGTCTGCAGGGCCTAGAAGGTTCCGCGGGGCGGGCCAGCCACCTGTGACTGGACACTTGGCACAGCCTCGTCTCCCACCGGTGCCGTGACCAGGGCTTTTGCCGGTCAGATTTCCATCAGGGCGGCTGCAGGCCCAGCACGTCCTTCCCTGCAACCCAGGTGGACGCAGTGGGGAGGGCCAGGAGCTGGCCCGCCATGCAGGCTCTCCCGCAGGCTTCCCGGCCTTGGACTTGGGTCTCCTTTCCTGTTTCCCGCGCTCAGGTTCGGCGTCTCCACTTACCAGGCGCCGACAGGAGCTCCTCCAGAGGTGGGAGCTGGTCCTCAGCTCCTCGCTGTGTGGAACCCATGTTTGCACTGGGCTCTGAGCCCGAGGCCTGACCCGGCCTCCCTGTCGTCATACTGTCCGGGGGCTCCGGGGCCTCCAAAGAGCCAGTGCTGCCGAGGTCAGTCCAGACTGGCCGCCGCTGTCGGTCATGTACACGTGTGTATGGATAAGGCTCTGATGGCTGAGGTGTGGACACAGGAATCCCACCTGGTTCCACTCTGACTTGGAAGACTGGCTCTGGCAGGTGTTTTTACCTGCATAGTGGATGGGCCGTTAGTGACTTCCTAGTCCACTGAAGTTCTAGGAGGAGAGGTCATCTGGGCCACGGGGTCCTCATGGTCAATGCCTTGCCTTCCGGCACAGCTGTAATGCAGGCGAGGACCCTATTTGTCCCAGGAGTCTCCCCTCTGGAGCTCCTCACGCTCCTTTCCCACCAGGAGCCCCCGCCTTGTCCAGCACGCAGCAGCCCTGAGACTCCCTCTGCAGCCCCACCCTTGCTGGTCCCTGTGTCTCCGTGACGGCTAAGTCCTCTTCGATGCCGGGGTGGAGGTGACCTCCTGTGGAGGCACTGCCCAAATTTGCTCCTGAGACTTTATTCATGCAAAAGAAGGACCCCCCCATGCAGGGCTGCAGTGTCTAGAACCAGTCCTGCAGACCTGAGCCCCGCAGACAGGACGGGGCATCCCCCGAGGCCCCTGGAAGCACCGGCCCAGGGAGAGTGGGGCCTCCATGTGGTTCCTTCGTGGTCACTCTCTTCTGCTCAGAGAACACAGCATGTGCACCTGTCCTTTGACAGAGCAGGACGGGCTGGCGTACAGCCCAGATGCTGCTCACTCGCAGTGACCCAGAGGAGGTCCTCACCTGTAAAACCACATGGCCGGTGCTGCCACCGCCTCCACCTGGGAATGGCAGGGCCCTGACCAGCAGAGGTTCACCTGGATGTGGGTTCCCCTACGTGCCTGGCACAGGAGGGCCAGACACGCCAGCCATCGCATCGCGGGACGCTGTGCTGTGTTCACACCCCAAGTGATGGGGGCTCTGGGAGGCGTGTCCACCTGCACGCGGTGCCAGTCTCTGAGCTGAGCAGTCCTTGGAAAGTGCCCCCAGCACGACACTTGACTCCTGTGAAGGAGCAGCCCGAGGAGCCTTCTGGAATGCGTCCACCGGCCTGCGACCTCCAACAGCCCACGCAGGCTTGCCTGGCCTCAGAGAGCCCCGTAGCCCGTGAGCTGTCAGCGCCGCGGGTGGGTGCGTGTTGGGCTTCCGGAGACAAGATGGGTTCTGTCCTGAGCAGGGGCTGAGGGCAGTAGGTGGGGGTGGCCGACCCTGACGGCAGATGGGGGGGTGAGTGCGCAGAGCCCACCAGCTGGGAGAAAAAGTGGGGGACGCGGGAGGGCTGGGCCGTCAGGCGGGCTTCCACCCAAGGACTGTGTTGGGTGGGAGGCGTCCTGTAGGTCCCCTGGCCTTGGGACCTTTGGGGGAGTTGCGTGTGGTCAGTTACCCAGCCCAGCCTGGCCCCGACACAGCAGCTGCCCGAGCTGGGCCAGCTGGTCTCCTGCAAAGAGATGTTGGAGTCTGTGCGTGGCGCGGCCCTGCATCCAGAGGCGAGCGTGCTGATCCAGCCCCGAGGCGACGCTGGTGCATGAGGGGCCCTGCGCACATGGCCCTGCTTTCCCCTCGCTCAGTTACCGTCTGTGCCAAGGCCACTGGGTCCAGGCTGAGGCTGCATTTCAGAGGAGGGTGGGTGCTCGGCAGTGATAACCTGTGTCTCCACAGGATGGAGCGGTGGGTGCTTGCCCCGGGCCACCTGGAGAGCCAGGGACAGGCCGGCCATCCCTGCGGGGGTCTGGCTGTGTCCACTGGCTCCGGGGCTTCGCCCAGCTCTGGCTCCACCGTTCTTGTTTTGCTAGAGTTCAGTACTTACTGTTTGTTTTTTGAAAACAAAATTTCCCCTAATGATTATAGCTTTAAGAATTAAATTTAAGACAAACGTTCATTGGGCAATAATCGACTTCAAATTTGAGAGAAAACAAATAGCGGATTCTGCCACGAACTGTTCTTACAGCGACACTGTGTCCTGCAGTCTTGTTCTGGCCCCCTGTGAGATCTGGTGGCAGGCCTCCTTCAGGAAGCTCCCCTGGATCTCCCCCGCCCCCACTGTGCTCCAAGGCCCCTGAGGGCAGGAACACCGCCACGTCCTGCTCTGCAGCCTGTGGCCGTCCCCCCAGGCCTCCACGGAGGAGGCAGATGGTGAGTGTGGACGTTGAGATGTCAGTCTTTGCCCTTTCCCGCCTCTGCCTGGGCAGGCAGGGAGGTCTGAGCATCACCCGTATCTCACAGACTTCCTTCCCACGCGTTAGAAGCACTTGGGGACTGAAAGAAAGGACTTCAGTTGTTTGCAAAAATTTAGTCCTTAGGAGCAATGGACAAATTCTTAGAAAGGTGCCACCACTCAAGACCGAACCAGGAGGAAATAGAAAATATGAACAGACCAACTGCCAGTAATGAAATGGAATCAGTAACTTAAAAACTCCCAGCGAACAGAAGTCCAGGACCTGATGTCTTCACAGGTGAATCCTACCATGTTGGGAAGAGGTAACACCTGTCCTTTTGAAACTATTCCAAAACATTTCAGAGGAAGGAACACTTCCGAACTCACTCTGTGAGGCCAGCATCACCCTGATACCAAATGCAGACAAAGATACCACAGAAAAGGGTTACCGGACAGTTTGCTGGTGACCATGCAGAAATCCTCAACAAGATACCAGCGTGGCGAATCCAGCAGCACATGCACAGGGCCATGCACCGCGATCTAGTGGGATTTACCCCCGGGAGGCCAGGATGGTTCAATATCTGAAAATCAAACAATGGGATACGCTGTGTTAACAAAGTGAAGAATAAAAAGCATGTGATCGTCTCAATAGATGCAGAAAAAGCTTTTGATAAAATTCAAAAGTCTATTTATGGTGGGAAAAAACCAAAACTCTCCAGAAAGTGGGCATAGGGGGAACATACCGCAACAACATAAAGTCTGTGTGCGGCAGACCCACAGCTAACGTCATGCTCAGTGCTGCAAAGCCGAGTGCATTTCCTGTAAGACCAGGGACGAGGCAGGATGCCCACTCTCATCAATTTTATTCAACGTAGCTCTGGGGAGTCCTAGCCAAAGCGATCAGAGAAGAAAAAGAAATAAAAGGAATACAAATTGGAGAGGAAGAAGTAAAACTGCTGCTGTCTGCAGCTGACAGGACACCACACACAGAAAATCCAAGAGGCGCCACCGGAAAACTGCTAGAGCTCATCAATGAATCCGGGAAGGTTGCAGGATACAAAATTAACACACAGAAATCAGTTGCATTTCTATATATTACCACTGAAGTATCAGAAAAAAAAATTACGGAAACAATCTCATTTACCATCACATCGAAATGAGTAAAATCCCTAGGCATAATCCTGTCTAAAGGGGCGGAACTGGACACGGATGGAGGAGCTGCAGACAATGCGAACAGATGGAAGCGCACGCCCTGTGCCTGGGCTGGAGGAATCAGTGTTGTTAAAATGACCGTCCCATCCAAAACCATCCGCAGGCGCGGTGCAACCCCTGTCAGATCACCAGTGGCGTTTTTCACAGAACTGGAACAACAGATTGTTAAAATTCGTATGAAAACACAAAAGGCCCCAAACAGCCAAAACAATCTTGAGAAAGAAGAATGGAGCTGGAGGCGTCACCCTCCCTGACTTCTGGCTACACTGCAAAGCTGCAGCCATCAGAACAGTATGGCCCTGGCACAAGGCCGGACGCATAGCTCAGTGGGACAGGGTAGAGAGCCCAGAAACAAACCCACGCACCTATGGTCGATTATCCTGTGACACGGGGGGCAAGAATATACAATGGAGAAAAGACAGTCTCTTCAGTAAGTGGTGCTGGGAAGCCCGGACAGCTGCCTGTGGAAGAGCGAACTTAGAACAGTCTGTGACAACATAGACAAAAATAAGCTCAAAGTGGATTAAAGACCTAAACAACACTGTGAAAGCCCTAGAGGAGAACAGGCAGAGCACCCTTTGACGTAGATGGCCCAATGTTTTTTGAACCAGCTCCTGGAGTAATGGAGATAAAGACAAAAGCAAACAAATGGGACCTAATTAAACTTAAAAGCCTTTGCACAGCAAAGGGAACCTTTAACAAAATGAAAAGCCAGTCTGCTGGGTGGGAGAAGATCTTTGCAAATGATACGACCTGTAAGGGGTGAACATCCAAATATAAAAGAGCTCACGCAACTCAGCATCAAAACTACAACCTGCTTGAAAAATGGGCAGAAGAGCTGGTTGATGTTTTTCCAGAGAGGAAACGCCGACAGCCAACAGGCACATGGAGAGATGCTCAGCATCGCTCATCATCAGGAAAATGCAAATGAGAACCTCAGTGAGATGCCACCTCACACCTGTCAGGGTGGCTGTTATCAGAAAGGACACCAATACGAAATGTTGGTGGGGATGTGGGGAAAAGGAAACCCTCATGCCCGTGGGTGGGCACGTAAGCTGGTGCAGCCACTGTGGACAACATTACGGAGGTTTCTCAAAAAACTGAAAATCGAGCTACCATATGATCCAGCAATCCCAGTCCTGGGTATATATCTGAAGAAAAAAGCCCCACAAATTTACAAAGGGACCTGCACCCCAGTGTTCACAGCAGCACTGTTGACAATTTCCAATCTGTGGCAGCAACCCCAGTGTCCACTGACAGATGCCTGGAGAAAGAAGCCATGGTGTATATACAGTGGAGTACTACTCAGCCATAACAAAGGACAGCATGTGGCCATTGGCAGCAACATGGATGGACTTGAAGGGCATTATGCCAAGTGAAATGAGTCAGACAGAGAAAGACAAATACTGTATGATATCACTCATATGTGGAATCTAAAAAAATACAACGAACTAGCAAATAGAACAAAAAAGAGGCAAGCTCACAGATACAGAGAACAAATTAGTGGTGATGGGCAGGGGATACGTGAGTGGGGGAGGGGGAGGGCAAATAACTGAGAGCAAGACAGGCTCAAGGACGTGTGTATGACACGGAGACAGCCCCTCCCCAGGCCCGAGTCCCGAGCCGAGTCCGTGCTGTGGCGGCGCCCCGCCCGGGCCCAGCCGGTCTCCGCAGGGTGCTGCGTCTCTCCAGGGCGCTGCGTCTCTCCCTGGGAGGCTCGTGCATGTCCTGGGTGTGGGACCCTGAGTGTTGGGGGCTCTCTGTGCCGACAGCCTCGTCTGTCTGCAGCCTCTCTGCCCAGGGATGCTGGCGGGGGCAGTCAGTGAGGGATGTTTGGTCCAGGTGGCCTTGGTGGGGACAAGGGCACATGGCTTCCGGGTGGAGTGGAACAGAGGGGGACTCAGCCCTCCTTCCCTGCCCTTCATTACTGTGAGGTCTCCGATCTCCAGTGGGCATGTGCCCCATCTTAATGCTCATATTGGCCAGAGGTGACAGCCAGCGTCAGGGATCTTTCCTGAGCCCCCTATGTGGAATCCAGGGCAGGCCACCAAGTGGCTGCCCTGCCTATGCACTGGCGCCAGACGGAGTGAACACATGCTCCTCTGAAATTCCAAATTGCAGAATTTTCATCTCAATTAATGTAACAATGAGCTTGGAAAGGCGGCAGTGGGCATTGGCAAATTAAATGACACCTTCTTGGCGTCTTGCGTTGCTGAGAAGGCCAACTGATTATTTTTATATTACGATCCCTAGGCATTGTCAAATTGATTAATAAATTCACAGAAAACCGATTACCTCTTAATAAATTTAATTTCGGTAGTTGGGGATAACTTTCCTGTGACCTCTGAGTGTGGGCTCCCTGGGCAGCAGCGTGGGGCTGACTTCTCCTGCAGCAATGGCACACACGTGAGATGGCAGGGCAGTGACCTCTTGTCCCCTAGGAGCATGTGGAGTCCTGGGGGTGGACAGTTCTGTCAGCTGCCTTTCAAGGGACATGGTCCCTGGATCTCTCCAGGTGGCTTCTGTGCTAGACAGAGTGGGAGCCTGCTGGGCCACCCCGTCTCCATTGTCAGCCAGTTGACTCGTCCCAGCTGAGAATCACCAGCCCCAGAGGGACGCCAGAATTTGAGCACAAAGCTCTGAGCTTCCTGGCAGACAAGGCAAAAAGGGGAAATCACTGGGTGTAGGGCCCTCAGTGTCCATCAAGGATTAAGCTCAGAAGGTTGAAAAAACACTAGCAAGGCTGTTACTCTGGCTGTCACAGTACCTTGACAAATGATCTTCAACCTCCAAAACCAGGCAAGGTGGGCACCATCATTTCCTTTTTTTAGGGCAAAACCAGAGAGGCCCAAAGAGGGACTGATATGCAGCTGGGTGGGCATGTCCCTGAGAGATGGACCGGGCCCTCCCCAGGGTAGGGAACAGTGATGCAGAGCTGCTTTGGGGTCAGAGAAACCCCAGCACAGGGCCAGCAATGGGGACGGCATGGGGATGGACCCACCGGACCACAGCTTCCTGCTCTACAGAACAGGGATTTGGGGTGCTAGTCCGGCTTGGCCCCTGCTGGATGACCCCTTCCCCTGTCTTCCCCATGCCCCTCCTCTGGCACCTTGGCCTCAGACCAGATGACCTCAGCTCCCCGATCCTGCCTGTGGGATCCCCCCGACTCCTCTCCTGCCTTCTGGGGCAGGCGGCACCCCCCCACCTGCCCAGCACCTGCTCTCCTGCAGTGCGGCGCCTTCATTCCCCAGGACCTCGCTCATCAAGGTCACCATGTCACCATCACCAGGGCCAACCCTGAGGTCTTTTGGGGGCTTGTGGCGCCAGTGGCCGCGCCCCCCCAGCCCCTCCCCATCTCCTCCTCCCGCTGCTGGTCCTGGTTTGTCTCTTGCTAACCTCATTCTCCTGGGGTGCACTCTGTCTTCTGTATGTGGAGGGCTGCCCCCACCCTTGCCCCCTGCCCCCTACCCCTGCCCCCCACCCCCTGCCCCTGCCCCCTGCCAGGTATGGGCCTTAGCTCTGATGAGAGGGGTGATCCAGGCTGTCAGTCTTTGTAGGCAGCTGTCTTCGTCCAGGGGACTGAATGCAGAGACCCCACCCTGCCCAGAGCAACCCCGCTGGCTGTCCTGCCAGCGCCTAGCCTCACCCAGACCCCACCCCCCTGCCCCTGCCCGCCATGCGTCCTTCGCAACCTCGGCCTTGACCTCCCTGGCAGCAAGTCGGGGAGAGACGAAGGTGAGAGGCTGCCCCAGCAGCTGCTCCGATCAGCCCGGCGTGTGCCCCATTAACTCGGCGGTGCGCCACCCGAGGTCTGATTAAACCAGATGGCGGTAAAACCCGAGTGGAGGCACGGAGACGCCTTTGCATTTACGTGGATCGAAATTAGGTGGAATGGCATATGTTAGTGGAGATTAAGAATTTTTTACCTACATACTAACAGCTCTTCTGAACACCCTCCGTGGTGATCCCAGCCCAGATCTCTCCTTTCACACCACTTAATTCTGGCTGCCCTGGTTCTCTGTTCCCCGAGACCTCTGGGCAGCTGGGTTTTGGTGCCACTTAAGCCAGTAGAGTGTTCGGTGCCGACGTCACCATCGTGGGTGGCATTGTGGCTGAAGAAAAAGACACTGGCCTGCTGCTCCCATCGGGAGCTGGTGGGCACTTCCCGGGGTCCCACAACCCCGCAGATGGCCGTCTCCATGGCGATGCGACGACTCTAGCTTTGCTTGGTGGGGCCCACCTGCCGGCACCCTCTGAGCCTACATTGTCCTGTCTCGTTGTTGTGTCTCTGGCTAGGGGGTTGGTCCCTCCAGGGTGCCCACCCGGCATGGAGGGGAGGCTGTGCCCCACAGGGGGCAGCACCTTCTTGGGGGATGGTGGCTGCAGCCTCGGTCAGGCCCTTGCTGGGCACCCCTTCCAGGCAGTGTCCTCGGCCCCATGGGTTGTGGCCCTGGTGCGCGGGTGTGTGCGGCGGGCGGGGGCAGGGGGGTGGGGTCTGGGTGAGGCTAGGTGTGGGGCCGGGGACCTGTGCGTCCAGGCTCTCTGGGTGGGGGAGAGTCTCACTCTGGCTCTCTCGGGGAGAATCTGGAGCTCCTGCAGCCTTTTAAAAAGTTCCCTTGTTTTACTTTTGTGTTGAGGTGAAATTCATGTGACAGAACTCACTGTGTGCAGCGTGCGCTTGCTTGGTCGGCATTGAGGGAGTTCACGGTGTGGCCGCCGTCTCGATCAAGTTCCCAAACATCGTCATCCCCCACAAAGGAAACCCCGGGCCCGTCAAGCAGGCCCTGCCCGTCACCCCCCCCCCCCGAGAAACCTCCAGACTCACAGCCTTTGTGAAGCAAAGGCCCAGAGACCCCTTGGGTCCTCACGTGCGGAGGGTCCGCGGGCGGTTCTGAGCGCCGGAGCAGGCACACCGTCTTCCCTCTCGGCCCCGAGCAGGGAACAGAGACCTGGCTCTGCCGCCGCTGCCCAGCTCCCTGACCTCGGGAGAAACCCCTTGTGCTGGGGGCCCTCAGGGTCTGGCACCGGCACACAATGGACAAGTCACCCCTTGATCCGTGACCCCTGCCCCGCAGGACGCTCGCTCCAGGCCCTGCATCCTCCCCGAGATGCCCCAGGGCCTCCGTGTGGGCCTGGGTTGGAGATGGGGGTGGCCCTGGGCCCTGGAGCTGGCACTGTGGCTCCGCCCGGCTGGTGAGGCTGGCACACCGACATCCGGGGCTTCTGCCCGAGGGCTTGGCTCTGGGCCATCTGGGGGCTTCCAGTTGCGTCCCAGTGGGAAGCAGCCCCTTGCCGGGGCGCAGCAGGCCCCGGGCTCCTGGATCCCCTCAACCAGGGCAACAGGGAGGTGGACGGCGTAATTCCCGGGTGGGGCCCACAGCCATGGCCGGCCCGGGATGGGGCGGAGGCGGGGGTGGGCGGTCTCCCCCTTCCCTCCCTCCCCTGGTCCCCCTCCCCCGTCCGTCTTCTCCGGGCAGGCTCGGGGTGGGGGTGAAGTCCTGGCAAAGCCTGCTCTGTTTTCTAGCCCAGTAATGCTCACATGTGACAGCAGAGGGGACAGTCCCCATGAAAAGCCCCTTTGTCTCTCCGGCTAATTAAGAAATAGCAATGGGCTCCGAAAGGGGCCCTGGCCCCAGGTCCTCCCTGGATGGCGGCCATGGTCCTGAGGGGCTGGACGAGTGCATCCAGGAGTGCACTGGGATTCACAGCAGACCTTCCAGCCCCCACACAGCATCCAGCCACTCCGGGGGCCTCGTCCACGGTCTGCGTGCTGTGGCCTTCTGCCCTTGTGGGCCAGGCTTCGGAGCTGAGGCCTGCTTTGGTGTCGGTGCTAGGAGGCCCAGGCAGGGGTTGGTGTGCTGAGGCTCGGCCCTCTTCCCTGTGAAATGGGCCAGTAGCGCTGCTGAGCCCAGACGCTGAGGCTGACTCCAGGCGCCCGCTCGCGGTGCCCTCAAAGCCAGGGGGTGCCCACATGGGGCTGCCCTCCTCCTGCACGGGCTGCAGGTGGTCTGAAGTGGCACCTCGTGTGCAGCCCCTGCGCCCCACCTGGGCGCCCCTCCGCACTCCAGTGTGTACCGCCAGCGAGCACCCGGGGATGGACACCAGAAGACCCACCTTGGAGACGCCAAGCAAGGCTCGCCCGGGATCAGAGCATCTCCCTCAGTGACCCTCGCCGGGGTCCCGCCTGCTGCCATGACCCTCGAGAGCAACAGGGCTGTGTCCGGAGCAGAGGGCCAGCGAGGGAGGCCTCTGTGATCGCCGGGCAAAGCCAGGGATGCTGCTGCAGGTTCCAATTTGCTCGGAAAGAAGACGTCCAACCTCTGAGGTCCGACGGGCGCTGCACGGGCTCCTGCGTGCGCTGCGGGCCCGGGTCCCACAGACTTGCTGGAGCTGGTTCAGCTCTCAGCTGGGACACCTCTTGATGGAACCCAGAGCTGCTCGGCCTCTGGGGCCTTGGTTTACTGGTCTGTGTAATGGGGGCAGGAGCCCAGGAAGGCTTACTTCCAAGGCTTGTTGCCAGGCCTCCCTGGGTTAATGTAGGTGAGTGAGGGTCTCACAACACCCCCTCCAACCTGGACGGCAGCTCAGCCGGGTCCCCATTGCCCCCATCACCACCAGTGACCTCACAGGACACGGGTCCCAGCGAGGATGCCCATCTGTGATGGAATGGCCCCGGGACCCCTCCTGCACAGCAGGCATCTTGTACGTCTCCCCCATATGGTCCCACCCAGGAATCCCAAAGCCTCAGGGGCTCTCCGGAGGCAGGCGGGACTGGACAACGATGGCCAGTTTGTCGATGAGAAAACTGAGGCTCCCAGTGGAAAATTATTTCCCCACGGCACAGTAACGCTGAGGGGCGTCCACCCAGCGTCCCCCCCAGCGCTGTGCTGACAGTCCCTCTGCCAGGGGCGGGCCCTGGCCTTCCTCCCGGGGAGCAGTTGTCACCTGCGTGGAAGGTGCAGGCTGGGCCAGGAAGCGCCCGGGGATGGCCCCGGCCTCGTGCGGTCAACAGGCCCTTAGGGGCTCGTCCCGAGCAGAGAGCTCTGGGGGAGTTTAAATTTGAAAATTAACATGAAATCAGAAGAGACAGAGTAATTTTTCATTCTGCTTGAAAGGTTATTTGCTTTCTCGGCCGATGCTTAGTGTACTGATACATGATGTCAAAAGGTAAATGATTTTAAACCAGATTCAATTTAAATTTCATTACATATTTGTAGGAGACGGAGGTGCCAAGAACCCCTTGCTTTCTCTTGGAGGATCTTTCACTTTTAATAACTCTGGTGCCCAAAGCCCTCTTCTGTTTATTACACAGTCAGGTAGCAGGGGTGATACTGCCCGTGCTCCCCAGAGCCCCCCAAAAGTGTCTGTGAAATAGGCTGTGCTGGGGACCCAGTGCAGCCTGGCAGTCCTGGGGAGGCAGGCTGGAGACCCCGGTCCCAGGAGCCACCTGGCCCAAACACCGTGACTGTGGACAAGCTGCACCCTTCTAAGCCTGGTCTCCCTATCTGCAATGTCGCTGACCTCCCGTGAAAGTGAGGACAAGGGCCAGGCTCCAGGTGTCCTGTCGAGGTCTAGTCTTGGCTTGGCCACTTAGTTGCTGTGCAACCTTGGACCAGTTGCTCAGCCCCTCTGGGCATGGTGTCCTCCCCGACACAGGGAGAGTGGTAGTGCCACTCATGTGAACTGGATAGCATCCCCTCAAAATCCGTGTACACGTGGAACCTCAGAATGTGACCATATTTGGAAATAGGGTCTTTGCAGCTGTAATTAGCTAAGATGAAGTCATACTGGAGTAGGGTGGCCCTAAAGCCCATGATGGGGGTCCTTGTAAAATGGGGAGGGGACACAGAGACACAGACACACATGGAGAAGCCACGTGATGACTAAGGCGGAGATCCAGTTATGCATCTTGGGATGCCAAGGATGCTGGCAAACCCCAGAAGCCGGGGGAGAAGCCTCGGAAGGAACCAGCCCTGCAGACACCTTGCTCTCTTGTGAGAGGATGAGTTTCTGTGGTGCAGTTTGTGGCACCCGTGGCGGCTGCCCTAGGAAGCAGATGCCCACGCCTGGGGTCGGCAGGAGGTGCCTGAGCACGAGCTGACACTGGTGCCACCGGCAGACTGTGCCTGGCCCCAGGCATCACCGTGGACATGTTTGCTGCATCTGTGCTCTGTTTTCCGGACTCAGCACTTCCATCCCCTCCACCCACGGCCACAGCCAGTCACAGCTCTGCCCTGAGCCTCCCGTTTCCCACCTGAATGCCGTGGAGCAGGAGATGGGGCAAGGCCGCCCAGCAACCACAGCTTGTGTTCTGGTCCACGGAGGAACCACCTGCACCTCGTTCTGCTGGGTGAGACGGCACACCGCAGGGACGTGCTCAGGATGGGGCCTCCAGGTGGGCAGCATCACTGCGGAATGGGAGTCAGAGCCTGAACGTCTGCTTCTGGGCGTGTGGCTCACCCCAGAGATGAAACTGTGATGTGAGGATGATCCCATGGGTGGTCCTGAGCCCAGCTGGGGTCTCACTCATGGGTGTGGATGGACGTGGAGGCTCACGAGGGCACCCGGGCGGGAGCGTGGAGATGGGAGAGCCTGGGGGCTGGTGCGGGGCAGGTTTCCCTGACAGTCCCAGAAAGTGCCAACTCGTCCTCCGATCACTGGGGGCTCGCACCGGGCTGACTGAGGGCGCCATGCTGCTGTGCGTCACATTCAAAGAGGGATGTGCCCTGACCTGGGCCACACTGACCGTCCTGGCTGCACCCAGCCTGGGCTTCGGGGACTGAGTCGCGGAAATGTCACTTTGGTTTGTCTCTAGGGCTGTCCAGGTCTGTTGAGTGACCACAGGTGGAGGCCCCACGGCAGGGGTGCACAGGGCTCGCCGAGGGCCCAGGGGAGGTGGACAGGACACAGCTCGAAGGAACACATAGATCCCTGAGGTAGGCGCTGGGCTGGCCCTGCAGTGGGTGCAGAGGAGTGCCGAGGGGGCCGGGGCCAGCAGGTCCTGACCCCAGGCCCAGTGTCAGCATCCAACTCCCGCACCGACTGCTGGAAAAGCCTGGTGGGTGGGTGGTGACGTCCTACAGGCAAAAAAAAAAAAAGATCTGTTTGTTGGGGAATGAGAGCACGGACAGAATTCTCTTTGGAAACTAATTGCCGGGCGAATTCTTCCCACCGAGGCCGTGACCAGGCAGGGTCCAGGCCGTGGGTTCCTTCGGCCCACTTCGCCCATTCCCGCCCGCTGCTGTCTTCTGGCTTATTTACCGGCAGGAAGTTGCTCTTAAGTGCGCATCGGGGCACTTTTAAAACAGAATGTTAGCGCATCTCGGGAGCGCTTCTCCCTGGTTTGGGTTTGTTTTAATTTGCAGCATCGCATGGTGAGGATTCCAGATCACGGCCTGCAGGCCTGGGGGTGAAGCGAGCACGCGGACTCTGTCAGCGTGTGTCTGCCTGCCTCCAGGCCCGGGCGCCTCTGCCTCGCCGCCCCAGCCCCTCCGCTCTGCGGTGCTGGTGGTGTTTGTCCCCCGTGCCACACAGACACAGCACAGGATGATCACCCAGGCATTAGTCATCGCTGAGCTGGGGAGGCAAACAAAGACAGGCCGAAGCTTTGTTTCCAGGATGGGCTCTGTGTCCTCGATGAACGGTGATTGTTACAAATGTGGGGTTTCAGGGATCCAGGTGGCCCGGCGCCGAGGGGAAGGGGGAGGCAGCCTGGCTGCGGGCGGCTCCCGTCGGTGAGGCCTGGAGGGTAGGCGGACCGGGAGGTAAAATTGCCACTCTGAGCTGCCCGCGTCTGTACTGGATTTGTCGTTAAGCGTCGCGTTCATTTCTGGGCGGCCCTGGGCTGCGTCAGCATGGCCCCCGTCCGCTGTCCTGCGTCCATGAACTTGGGGCGGCATCAGGGCCTCCAGTCATGAGCTGCTGGGAGGAGGGTCCCTGTTGGCTCAGCTCCTGCTCGGAGCCAACTGGAGCCCTGGGCTCGGCTGCAGAGAGGACCGGGACCCGTCAGGAGGGAAACGTGTTCCAGGAAAGGAGCCCAGTCTTCCGGGCAGCACTGGGCGGCCCAGGGTCGGGGCACAGGGCAGGGGGGCCTCTGCACCTTTCAGCCCTCCCGTGAGGACCACTCCCGAATGCCCTCCTTCCCCCGTGCTGGGACCTCCCTGGCCACCACCCCTCGCAGCTGCTCCCCACCTCCCCTCCCTCACAGGCCCCCTGCGGCTTCTCTTCCCAGGACCCCTCCTGCTTGCATCCGGGACTGGGCGCGTTTCGCGTGAGGGACCTCGTCCCCTGCTGGTCGCTGGGTGCCGGGGTGAGCGATGGCACCCAGGTGACCACCACAGTCAGAGCGGCCCAGACGTCGGACGCAGGGCCGCAGTAAATGAGGAAAACAGTTGTGTCCGTATGAGGATGGAGACAAAGCCACCTTCCAGGGGCCTCTGAGGGGCTTTGCAGGACGTCTCAGCTCCGTGGGTGGCCGTTGCACGGGGAGGCTGGCAGCTGGCTCTCCTGGGGTGTCTTCCCAGGCCCAGGTCTGTGGCGGCTTTTGTCACTGCAGAGGTGTTTTGGGAGGGGCAAGGGGGCCGGGGTGTTGGGGGAGCCTCTGGGACCCCTGAGGGCCCCACCTGCCCCACCTCTCCTGACTGTGTCCACCCTCCAAGGCCACAGCTTCCCCTGTGTGAGTGCCCGGAGGCTGCAGGAACAAGTGACCACAAATGTAGTGACCGGAGCGCACAGATGCGCCGTCTCACGGCTCCAGAAGGTCTGAGCCGGCCTCACGGGGCAAAAGGCAGGGTGAGGGCACAGCCGGCTCCTCGGGGGCTCCAGGGAGAAGCTGGTTGGTTCCTGGCCTTTTCCAGCTTCTAAAGGCGCCCACCTCCCTTGGCGCCTACCCCCACCCCCAGCGCCCGTGGGGCGGTGTCTTCCCGCCCCTCTGGCTCTGACCCCGCCGCCCTCCCCGCAGGGGCCCTGTGCTGACACTGAGCGCACCTGGGCAACTCAGGCCCTCTTACCTGCTCTTCATCACAGCCACCGGCTCTCTGACGCCGTGGCAGGGGACACACTGTTGGGCTCCAGGGATTGAGGCTCCTTTGGGGGCATTACTGGCCTGCCACGCCCACCTAATGGTGGGGTCCCACCTGGGCTGACCCTCCTGGGGTCAGGGAGCCGCCTGGACCCCCGACTCAGGACCCCCGACCCAGGACCCCCCGACTCAGGACCCGCCTTCAAGCCCAGGAGGCTCCTTCCAGGTTGGCCTGGCCCCGCCCTCTCGGGCGCCTCCTCCGCCCTCTCCCGGCAGCCCTCAGCCTGGTGGGCGTCAGAGGCCCTGGAGGGCTTGTGGGTCACCCCGGGGCTCTGAGCCAGTGCATCTGGGCATCTCTGACGTGGAGAGCCCCGATTCTGCCTGCTCGTGGGGGTGCCCTCCGCTGCCTCCCGGCTGAGCCCCTATCGAGGCTGGAGACCCGATGTGGGGGCACTTCCTGCCTCACTGGCCAGCCGCCGTCAACCAGGTACACCTGAGGTTCCCGTCCGGCTGAGCACGGCCGCCAGGTCGCAGGAGGGTGGAGGCGGGCTCCAGGCAGCCCCTGGGCGGCTTCCAGGGACCGCGGGCACCAGCCTTTCAGGGGCTGGTGGGAGGCAGGGCTCCATCACTGGCGTCACGGTCACAGGGGAAGCAGGCACGCCTGGCCCAGTGCTCCCAGGTGAAGAGGACACCGGCTGTGCATGTGCACAGTGGGAAGGTTCCTACACCCTTGCCAGGATCCTAGAGGCGCTCGGCTGCAGGGCCCTCATTGTGGACGGATGGACAGCCGACTCCCAAGTCCTCGGTGGGCTTGGTCGAGCGGGTGCAGCGGCCAAGCCTTCAGAGAGCTGCCGCCCACAGCCACATCCATGGGTGGCCACGCAATGCCCTGGAGCCTCCAGGTCCCTGGTCCCGGGCCTTTGTCCTGCGGGACAGGGCGGGCATCTGAGGACCGCTCAGTCCCGTTAACACTGTTCGAGTGCCGGCTCCCCGCAGCTGACTCGCAGGGGCTCCCGGGGGACAGCTCTCACTGCTGCCTCCTTCCTGGTCCCCGGGGAAGAGACAATGTCCCGTGAATGCATTTGCATGCTGATCACGCTGCCATTATGTATCCGCGTTTTTATCATGAGAAGAATGAGATAATCACGTTGGTATCTACTGAATAGACTTTAAAAGATTGCAAGACGGCACTTTCGTTGGGAGAGGGGAATTAGTTTAAAAATACGCTGTCAAAATATGTTGTTCTAAATGCTGAGATGATGGTTCTTTTGTTTTGCTTTGTTTCTTGAATGTGTCATTAGGAGAAATTAACAATGACATCGACTGTGAGACGGGCCACCGCTCCTCGGAAGGGAGGTGCTGAGTTGTTCTTGTCATTTTTCTGAAATGATTTCTTTGCCTTTAAGTATTACATCTCTCGTGCAGAAAGCCCATCGTAGCTTTTCATTCCTTTTGTGAAAGTCAGATGTGTGCGTTGGGAGAACTCAGGACGTCCCTTCGGGGCCCGCGACGGCCTCCGCCCGCTCCCGGCGTGGGCTGGGTCCAGCCCCGGGGGGACGTGGGTCCCCGGCCCCAGGCTGGGCTGTGCGGGCCACACGCCCCAATGTGTTGTCTCAACTCCCTATAGCTCTCGTCCGTGTTTCGGAGCCCAGCCAGGTCCACCCTCTGAGGACACCTAGAGCAGGGCAGCGTGAATGCTTCCCAGGCCGACGGGCAAATGCCTGTGCGTTACGTGAGGTGGGTGTGTGTCTGCGTCCGCGGGTGAGCAGGTGACTGAATGAGTGAATGGGCGAATGGCTTCAGGAACGCAGGGCGGCCGAGGGGAGCCGTGGCCCCACGCCGGGGGCTCCCTGCTGAGGAGCCCGCACCTCGATGTCCTCTTCCTGAGACCCCTCCCTGGAGGTCGTGCTGTCTGAGCCTCAGGCCCACAGCAGAGGCGGGAGCCACCTGCTCCCTCCCTCCCTTCTCCCATCCTGCCCAGAATCCTCTCCTGGGAAGATTCTGGGATCCCAGAGGCCGCCGGGACCCAGAGCAGGGAAAGGCGCGGGCTGACCCTGGCAGGACTCCAGCAGGGGGGCGGTGGCAGCTCCCAGCAGCCCCCAGGCCGTAACCCCTCCTGCCTGGAGGATCGATCACCCTGGCCCTGGACTGTAGAACCTTCCAGAAGGCAGACCAGGCATGGCTCAGGGAAGACGGGGCAGGCATAGAGTCAGTGTGTCAGGGAGGATGGGGGCCCCGACACGGACCCTGAGGTGGGCAGCAGGCAGCCCCCAGCTCCACCCCGGAGCCCTCCGCCGGCCTGTCCCAGGGAAGCCCGGGAGGCATCGCAGCTCAGGGTGGTGGTGACTCAGAGACACGCCCGGGGGCACAGCGAGGACAGCGTTTTGCGCATTTAAATTTCAATAATTCTTTTTCCAGAGTGAGAAGGAAACATAGATCGCTGCACCAGTTAAGAACACACTTCCCGGAAGGACACTCAGGCCCCCCTCGTGCCTCATCCAGAAGTTCCCACCCCACCCAGTGCTGGGCAGTCCCGGTGCCACTCTGGCGGGGGCCAGACCAGGTGCCTGGCCACTGGCACCCCCCGCCTCCCCAGAGCCCCACAGGGAGGCGCCCACCCTCCTCCCGGGGTCCGAGCGGGTGAGGGCGGCCCAGAGAAGGCGAATGGAGGAGAAATGCCCAGGGGCTGCCAGGGCTGTGGGTCTCCCCGGGCTGCTGTGCCCCCCACCCAGGGGCCCAGGAGGGCAGCCGAGCCGCATGGTGGCTGCTGCTCCGGGCGGCAGCCCCTGGGGAGGAGCTGGTTTCTCCTGTCTTGAGGCAGCTCTGGGCAGCCCCAGGGGCCCTCGTGGGGGGGGGGCGTGTGCCTGATCTCGGTGGGGGATGCTGGTGGTAGGGGCCGTCAGGGGGCCCCGTGGACGCACAAAGCAGCCATCTCCCTCGTGGGCATGTGGTTCTCGCTTCCGTCGAGGCTGGGTGGGGGTGGCAGGGACATCCGGCTCACGTTGGGTTCCAGCCCATAAGCCCTTCCTGAGCGTGGGGGGCCCGGACAGACGGGGTCTCAGCCCTCGGGAAGCTGGCATCCCAGTGTGTGTGCACACGCGTGCGGGGTGTCTGAGAGCACGCGTGTGTGTGGACATCACCCTCGTGGGTGCCTGTTTGTGCGTGTGAGGCTGCATGCGGAGGAGTTGCGTGCGACTCCGTCTGGGGCTCCGGGCTCACTGCACCCCCAGGCTCTGACCAAGCCCAGCCTCCACGCTCCTTCCTGGCCCTGCAGCCCGGCCAGTGACTCCCACCCTTTCCCGCAGCCCTGCTGTTTGAGTGGCTGCTGCCACGATGTGGAAAGTCCCCCTGGAGGGAGGGAGGCTGTGCAGGAAAGAAAGGCTCTTCCTCCTGGAAACTGGCACGTGGACCCCAGCCCAGGTGTGCAGGGCAGTTCCCACCAGATCGGGGCTTCTCCGCTTCCTTGCAGTGGTGCCCTGCTGGTGGGCCTGCATCTTCCTTGCTGAGTGGCCCCGTGGCCTCCTCACCGTAGGACGAGGCCTTAACCCTCGGAAGTTCCAGAGACAGCAGGTCCTCAGCCCTGTGGTGGGGGGGACATCAGTTGGCAAAGTGGCCCCACCTGGCCAACAGGCCCAGACAAGGGGACCGTCCAGGAGCCTCTGAGCAGGCAGACGCCACTGGACAACCTCGGGGGCCCAGGAGCCAGGCTCTGAAACTTGATTTTGGGAGAACGGGTGGGAGGAGCAGGGGACAGTGAGGGGACAGTGTTCCGGGCAGAAAGCCCAGCCTAGGCAGAGGCCTGGGGTGGGGACTCTGCACAGGGTGAGCGGTGGGCAGGCCACTAGGCCACAGAGGCCACTGACCAAAGCAAAGAACACCATGAAGGGTCATAACATGGCAGTGACCAATGAAACCTTTTTTATTTCTAGGAACTTGCTCTGAGGCCCACGTGTCTGAGCTCCGTGTGAAGGCGGGGAGATCCAAGGCCTTCAGGGCGTCCAGGCAGGAGACCCGGGTCTGGGCGGGAGCGCAGGCTGTCTGGCCGGACGTCCCGGGATCCGGGCTGGACTGTGTGAGCTGGACTTTCAGTCCCAGTGTGGCGGTGGGCTGGGTGTGCGGTGCAGGGGAGCAGGTGGGTGAGTGTGGCTGGGCAGGGCCAGGGGGCGGGGAACTCTTGAAGGAAGGGCCATCGAGTGAGGTGGGATCCTGGACGAGCTGGGGCGGCCCTCGGCGTCCGCTGTGGACTAGGCCTTGGGCCCTGTGTGCATGGCTGTGGGACGGGGCAGCCTTGCCCGCTTCTGCGCTGGTGACCCTGCAGCCTCTCGGTCACCATGGAGACCCTAGGAGGAGGCGGGGCTGCATCCCCACTTCTGTAGCAGCAGCAGTTCAGCAAATCTCCTCTCCTCTGCCTGTGATGTCCGAGGTTGTCTGACCAGCAGGCGGTCCGGAGCCACGCGCTCCTCGCGCCATGTCTTCCTAAAAAGATGCGGGCAGAGCCAGCCTCCCTCGTCAGCTGGCTCAGGGGCAGGGGGTCATCCAGTCCAACTGGCTGGTGTTTTACCAGGAGAGGAACTGAGGCCCAGGGCAGATAGCGGGCCGGCAGGGCTCTCCTGTCTGCCACCGGCGTGCAGGTAGGGGTCACCACTGAGGAGGGTGAGTGGGCTTGGGGTCTTCGGGGTGGGAGGAGCAGAGATGGGAGGCCCCCCGGCAGGGCCCCCGTGAGTGAGCGGGGAGTGCATCCCCCCCCCCCAGCCTGCAGCTGTGTCCTCGCCCGGCGCCCAGGCTGCAGTGGCGTCTCGGCAGGTGCAGGGCTGTCTGCTCAGGCCCGCCCTCCACACCCGACTGCGGGCGCACGGTGGTGCTCGGCCAGAGCAGGACCCCGCATGCTCCAAAACGCCAGGAAAGGGCCGCGGCTGGAGCGGCGGGGGCCTGGCACTGACTGGAGGAGGGTCTCTCGAGGGTCACCAAGTCCTGGAATTTCTTTCCCGACGGGCATCCAGCCTCCGGCCAGAACAAAATGTCACGCTGTGTCGTCACCCAGAGAAGGTCATTTCACTTTTCCCCACTTTTATTTTTCCTCTTCCCACCCATCCCTTCTCTCTGGACAGAGAAGCCAGTGTCTGGACCAAGATGAGAACATTAGGTCGAGGCTGGGCCTGCGGCCGGGCACAGCGGGGTCCTCGCCCTTTGCTGGGAAGTGCGGAGGGCGCCTCTGTGGTCTGTGGGCAGGGGCTCCATGCCCCAAAGTGCAGCGAGGGAGCCTCGGCACCAAGGCCCCTGGGAGACACAGAGAGGCCAGTGCAGATGATGCGGGGACAGGCCTTCTTCCCGGGTTCTGCCCAGGGGTCCCCATGGAGGTGGCCCTGCCCAGTCTGCGATGGAGCTGATGGGGTGCCAGGGCAGAGAGGAGAGGCCGTGTGTGCCGGGCAGGAGGTTCAGGAGAGCAGAGGGCCGGGTGGGTAGGGGCATGGAGGCTGGGGGGCCGGGCGGGAGGGAGATGTGGTCAGAGCCCGCAGAGCCCACAGGGGCAGTGGGATTAGCTGACGCCCAGGGTTGAGCTCCTGGTTGCACGTCCCCTCCCTCCTGTGTTAGTTGGGGGTGCCTGGCTGGGGGCCTCGGGGGTCAGGGAAGGGCTTGGATCTGGTGACCACTGTGGTCAGGTCGGCCCGGAGAAAGGTGGCCCTGCAGTGGTTCAGAGGGAGGGGTGCAGGGTGGGGCGGCTGATCAGTGCGCTGGTGGTGGGGCCCCGGTTACACTTGATACGGAGCCACACCTGTCCTGCTGGTCCCCTCATGTCCTTCCAGCCTCACTTGTCCCTGGTCGAGGCTGGGACGGCTCTGCCACCTGTGCCTATGAGTCCTTGGACGCCTCCCCTCCCCCCCAGGACCCTCCCCCCCGCCCCTGGGCTGCTGGGTGTGGGGCTCCCCCACCGGAGGACACCCCTGGCCCGGCTCCCGGGCCTGGTGGGACTGACCAGGGCGGGGTCAGAACACTTCGTCATGGAGCATTACGGTTCTGATTCCGTGTGTGTGTGTGTGAGTGTGCCCACACGTGGCTCCTGAGAAGGTACAATGTTTCCAGGGGATCATGTGAGGCGACAGTCCCACTGAGTGTGCACACGACTCCTAGAAACGTATCTTCTCCACACGCAGGCACACTCCCCGTCTCCCCGTAATCCCGCGCGCGTGTGTGTGCGTGTGGAGAAGACACACGTTTACGACTCCTGTGCACGGAGAGGGGACGGCAGTGTGGAGTGACCTCTGTGTTGAGACGAACCATCTGACTCGCATGTTGGTGGGTGTGTGTACATCACAGACGTGTACGAGACACGCGTATGCAAAGGCTGAGTGAACGCGTCGTGTGTGTGTGTGTGCGTGTGCGCTCACCCCCATGCACACACAGCAGGGACCACGCACACGCACACGCCTGCACACACTGCAGGGGAAGAGCCCCTCTGCTCTCTGGTCCGTGCAGGGAAGCTGACCCAGAGCCAGCAGCGGTTCTCAGCAGCTGGTGGTTTTCCTCTGAAACTCGGCAGAAGCAGCCGTCCGTGCGGACGCGGGACTCGGTCTTCGTGTGCCCCCCACGCACACGCACACCCAGTTAACCCGCAGCGCGGGCCTGTTGAGACACAAGGAGGAGCCTGGTCTGTCCGCGGGCTTCCCCCTCCTCAAGCCAGGAAACGAGCGGGTTCCCCTGGCTTGCTGACGAGTTCTGGCCTGCGCCGGGCGTCAGCCCGGGGAGCCGCCAGTGCCGAGCGGGCGGACGCGGGGTCCGTGCGCGCCGACGCGGCGCGCTGTCCGGGGCCCGGGGCCCGGGGCCCGGCCTGTTGTGCCCAGCATTCCGCTAGAGGAACATGGGCTGCAGCCTGGTTCTCAAAATGTGACATTTCAAAAGCACACGAGGAGCTGTTCACTCGTGGGTTTCCCTGTCAACAGCACACCCGTCCTCCGTGGCGGCCTGGCTGCCGGCCCGGCCAGCCTCCTGGCCCACGACAGGCTACCTCTGTTTCCGCAGGGACGGCCACAGGGCACGCGGACAGGGCAGCGGCTCCGCAGCTGGGCAGAGTGTGGGCCGTGGGGGAGGTGGGCTCCGGCTGTGGGGGCCTGGTGGCCGCCCCCTCCTCCCCGCCTCCCTCCGCTCTTCGTACCTGGGGTCTCGTGTTGGCGTGGCTGTCCAGGATGGTCCATGTCTGCGGGTTGGGTGTCCCTGGTGGGATGAAGGAAGGGGCTGGGGCTCAAATCCTGACTCGGCCACCTCGCGCCGTGCAGCCCCGGCCAGCATGTCTTCTCTGATTCTCCACAGCTGGTCACCAACGTGCATCAACAGGGCTCTTCTGAGCTCCAGGTGACGTGTGGCTCCTTGTGGGTGTGGACTGAAGGTCACGGCCTCCTCCTTGTTCAAGGAGAAGCCCTGCAGGGGGGCACCTGGGGCTCTTCCCTGCCCCCCCCAGCTTACCCCATTGGACGGGGGCCGGGGCATCTCCATGGACACCCCCGCCGTGGATTCCAGGCAGCGTAAGGCTGTCATTGTCACCTGCTGTGGGGCACTTCTTGCCTGCAGCCCGATTCTGTATTTCCAAGGAGCGAAGAGTGAATGTTACCCCCTTAAAGGGCTATCACAGCAACAGAGGGAGAACGTGAGTGACAAGGTCGGTGCAAAGTGTGTGGTAGATTCGTCTGCTCGGGCGTGAACACACACAGCTTACACATCTTGGGCACATACCCATTTCGGTAAACTGACGGGATGCGGGCGCGGGAGGTTTGGAGGGCTGGGGCGGGAAGCCGCAGCTCCGGTCAGGCGAGGCCGGTTCCGCTGACTGAAGGACCCCGAGGCCTTCCGTGACCCGCCCAGTAATTGCTGTTTTCAGACCCTGCTTTCTTGGGACATAATGACATTTCTCCATCACAAAGGATGCTGGCTTTGTGATAAGGAAGGCAAGGCCCTGGAGAGGTGGCCAGAAAGACCCTGGTGGGCCCTCAAATCGGTTTATTTGCCAGGTAATCAGCGGCAGTGGAGGCGCCGTGAGAGACCCGGCTTGGTGTAGACGGTGCGCGGTCGGGCCCCGCGGGACGGGTGTGGGTGGGCGGCCTCCCTCGGAAAGTGACTGGTTCGGTTTCTCAGGCAAGAAGAGCAATTTGATTTCCCTTTTGGTACCTGGGCTGAAACAACGAGAATTACTCTGCTGGCTTTTCCTGAGGACAGAGTGCGTGGGGACGGCTGTCGTTCGTCGGGGGGTGTCTCTGGCCCCTCTTCTGCTGTTTGGGGCGGGCGCGGTGCTTGTGAGGCGTGGGGGGGTGTGCCGCAGCAGTGAGGAGTGAGGCTGACCGAGGGCGTCGTGGGCGGGAGCACCACGCGCCGTCCTGTGCCGGGACCTCCAGGCCTTCGGGGTCTGGTCTCGCCCTCTCGGGCCCTCAGGACACGGGCCAAGGTCCCCGAGAGCCCGTTCCGTGTGGACACCTCTGCCATGCCGGGGGCCCCGGCACCTGTAGCCCGACTGGCCGTCACTGGAGCCTCCGCTCCAAGGAAGAGAAGCCACAAGCAGGTAAATAAATCGGCGGCAGATACATCCAGTGGCCAGAGGGTCCCTCCAGACCTGGACGTGGACCTGGAGCTTGGCGGTGGCAGGAGGCTGCGGGGGCAGCGGGTCAGGGAGGACTGCTCCCAGGAGGCGACGTTTTAGTGAGCGCTGGAGGGCGAGAAGGCAGAGGTGGTCTTGTACGGGGGCACTGCTGCGTCCCAAACCTTCAGCGGGTCCAGGGCTGGCCTGTGGCCGCCTGGAGTGGGGGACACAGGTGGGAGAGGCTTTGGTTTGGTTCCACATGTGACGGAGCCTCAGGCGGACACAGTCTGATTCAGGCCCTAAGGGCTCCCACACTGGGGGCGTCACGGATTGGGGTGGTGAGTGGGACAGGAGGGGGCCAATGGGAAGGGGATGGGGGAGTCAGGGTAGCTGGCGGTGCTCGGGTGAGGGGAGAGGGGGCCCTGGTGGCCCTGAGCCATCTCATCCCAGCCGTGCCGGGGGAGGGACACCCCCTGGAGCTGAGCCCCAGGAGGTCACAGAACTGAGATGCTATCGGTTACAGGTGGCAGAGAGCTCGACTAAAACCAGCTTAAACAGAAAAGGGGCCAGTGGCTCCCAGCACGGGGAGGAGGGCTGTGGGTGCCCCTGCCCCTCTCAGGGGCCCCTCACCCGACGAGCCTGCCAGCCACACCCAGGGCTGCCTCTCCCCTCCCAGCGCTGGGCTCAGACCCAGGCCCGGCCTTCTGGGGGGAGGCTGAGCTGTGTCGTGGCTGGACCGGCCAGGGTAACAGACCCACTCTTGTGCCACAAACTGTGGGCAGGAGACGGAGGCCGCTGTGGCCTGGGTGGTGGGGCCGCCCCAGGAGAGGGGCCAGCTGCCCTGGGCTGTGGCTTCTCCAGGTGGGTGGACCCCTGCCGGGAAAACCCGCAGATGCCGGGCGGCGGGGGGGGGGCGGCTGGGAAGAGACGCTGCCTGGCCCTGCAGGGCCCTTCTCAGAGGCCACTTTTCCAGGGTCACTGGGGCCGAAATCGCATGCCGTGTAATGAAGCGACGAGGTCACCCGCCTGTCCGTTCCTGGGTCCCCCACGTCCAGCGAGGCACTTGCACTGCTGGCGTCCAGAGTGGCCCAGCTCAGGCCATCTGGGCAGCCCCCCCGCGATGCAGAGAAGCGAGGGCGCGGACTTACCTGGGGACCCCATGCGGCCTCAGACGCCTCCATTCTTTTCATGAATCCCAGACTCAATGCCCTTTCCTTCAGTTCTCTCTCGGGTTGCTGTGTTCAGTAATCTCATCTTGGCCAAGCGCTCCTTCTGCGCGGACGGCATCTTCGAGAACGTAGTCACTGTGCTGCCGTAAACACGCGGCCTCGGTTCCCGCTTCCCTTTGACGTGGACGAACTTTGTGGCCTCGGTGTGCGGGTCGCTCTGTGTTTTTCGTCGCCAATAATAACAGCAGGCATTTGTTAAAGCCGGCCCGGTGGCGCCGGGCCTGCCTGGAGACTGGCGCGCGGGTGTGTGGCCGGGACTCACGGGCACCCTGGAGAGCGCCTCCCGCAGGGAAACGGGCCCCGGGCTGAGCGTCGTGCCCGAGGACCCTGGGCCAGGGAGACCAGGCCGGCAGTCCGGGCCCGGGGGCCGCAGCCCTTCCTGCTGCCGGGGGGCCCGGGACGGTTCCCCAGGTCTCTGTGCCTTTCTGGCCGGAGGTGCTGGATCCGGGCCCTTGGAGGCTGCTCCCTGTGTGAAGGCAGCTCCACGTCTGGTCGGGGCCGTCCCGGCTCTGGCTTAGGGGCAAGGTCTCAGGCAGATTGTTCAGCCCCCGTGGTCACACTTGCTTGTCGCCCACACGGGGCTGTGGGCGGCTCCTCTCCACGCTGTGAGGATGGAGAGTCCTGGCGTCCCTGCAGGGGCCACGCTGGGGGGTCCCCTCCCCGCCTCGTCTTGGCCCCAGGCTCGAGGCCCTTCTTGGGAAGGCCGTGCTTCAAGCCTAGGGACCAGTGGCCGGCCAGGAGCGCAGCCCTGCCGGGCTGCGGGGCGCGGGGGCCGGTGGTGCCCGTGGCCCTGGGAGGCCCGAGCTCGCAGCTGCAGTGTGTCCCCGGCTCAGCCCTGCTCAGCAGGTTGCTTGAGTGTCCCTCCCAATGCCGTGTTCACAGCTGGGCTTCCAGGGCTCTCGGGCACGAGGCAGGTTTCCCGGGGCCTCTGTGACAAAGTACTGTGAGCAGGGTGGCTCCAAACAGCAGACGGGTCTTGTCTCACAGCCTGGAGACCAGAAGCCTGGGAGGCAGATGGGCTTCCTCCTGGGAAGAGCACGTTCCCTGCCAGCTTCCGGGGGCTCCCTGGCCTGGGGCTGCATCCCCCAGGGTCTGCCCCGTCCTCACAGGGAGCTCTCTGTCCCCATGTCTCCCCTTCTTAAAAGGGCCCCGATCTTACTGGGTCCAGGGCCCACCCTCCTTCAGTGTGACCTCGTCCTCACCAGTCCCATCTGCAGCAGCTCGGATTCCAAATGAGGAAGTGTGGACACGAGGGTTCCGAGGGTTAGGACTTGAGCATCTCTCTTTAGGGGACACAGCTGAACCCCTAAAGACAGGCTGGCCTGTCTGGGCCCCGGTCTGCGCACCCAGCGCCGCCCTTCCTGGCTGCTGGGAGGTGTTACGGAGCCCGAGGGAGGCGTGCGTTAGATGGAAGGTGGCATCTGTCCAAACAAGGTGACCTGCCTGGTGGTTAACGCAAACCCCGTGTGCCCGGGGAACGGTGACTGGGCCACCCAGAGTGTGGGGCGCCCCGGCGTGCAGACCGGGGGTGCAGCTGGCTCCCAGCACCGCGCTGCCAGGGCCTCTGCAGGACCCTGGCCTCAGGGGGAGGGGAGGGTGGTCCTGGGTGGGTCTGTGATGGCTCTGGGGCAGGACAGGGAGGCAAGCGGGAGGCCGGCCCGGCGGCCACAGGCTGAGCCCTGGCCAGTCTCGTGTGAGCGGGGCGTGTGCTCAGGAGCCCAGAGCAGGGCGAGCAGGGGCGCTGCCTCCCGCCCAGGCCCAGCCCAGGCCTGGCACCTGGCGCCCGCCATGTCTGATCTTTCCAGGAACACAGCACGGTCACGTCTACCTGTTTTTAATTCCTCCTTTGGCCCCACTGAACGTCAGGACGCTGAATGGCATTAACTTTTCTTGCTAAACTCCCATCAGCCGAGACACTCACCCTCCCCAGGGCGGGAGGTCGGGCCCCAGTCATTTTTGGCAATAACATTTGTGGAACTTATAGAGAAAATGTTCATAAAAGGATCATAAAATGTAATCCTGGCTGAGACGCCGGCCCGAGTGGAGGGGAGGTGACCTTTCCCGTTATCCTGGAGGAAGTGTCGCCCAGGAGAGCGGGCAGTGGGGTCTCGCATCCGAGGAGCGTCCCCCCCGCCAGGCGAGTCCTGAGCCGAGGCCGCCCTCCTGAGGGAGCCGCCCAGCGCGGCCCCTGTGGCTGAGGGCCGTCCGGAGGGAGGGCAGAGTCTCCCCTACAAGGGGGCCGTCGGGCACTGCGCGTGCGGCCTGCCCGCCTCTGTCCTGCCCATCTTGGGCCCGCTGACTTCTTGCTTTCCTGGGGCGACTGTGGCCCCGTCTGGGCAGAGGCCCTGGCCCCCTCCAGCTGGCGTGCCCTGGCCAAGGAGATGCATCTCCCTGCCCCCGGGAGAGGCTGGAGTTGCTCCCAGGACTCAGGGAAAGGGGGCTGAGTGTCACACCGGGCGGGAGCCGGTCAGGACAGGACCTGACACTTGTGGGGCGCCAGGCTCTGGCCAGGCTTGGCCTCGGGGTGCAGGGACGCCCTGCCCAGGGGGCCCGCGCCAGGGGGTGTCCAACGGCCGCGTGGCCAGCCCAGCCTGCAGTGCAGGCCCAGCCCGCTCTGGGGGTCGGCACAGAGGGTTCTGAGACCATGCACTCCCAAGGCCCCTGCACCGTCAGACCCGCGTGCCTGGCACGCAGTGGTCCCGTCTGCCAGGCCCGGGGGCCAGGTGGCGGAAATGGAGGAAGTTGGGGGAGCTGGGGGAGTCCCCTGCAGGAGGAGCTTTCGGTGGGTCCCAAGGCTTCACTGACATCTCCACGTCCCCAGGTTTCCCCGGAACTCCCAACCCTGGACCCAACAGTCACCTCTACGCTTCTCCCTGGGGGACCAGTGGGGGACCCTACCTCGCAGATGGGGTCCCCTCACGGCTGTGGATCTGGGGGCGCCCTCCCCCGAGCTCCCCGCCCACTTCTCTGGAGGACGGTGGCGCAGAGTGCGTGGGGGCTGGTGTCCCGGGGACAGTTCCAGCTGCCGCCTTCACTCCACGGCCAGCCCTGGGTTTGCAGGAATCCATCCGACTGTCAGTCGAGGTGACATCTGACGAGGCAGGATTTTATTGAAACACGCAGACCTCTGCACTGAATGCTGATGTGGGCTTTGTACGGGGAGCAGCGCCCAGGCTGGGGGTGCACGCTGGGTGTTAATTGTGTTAACAACGCGCCGGACCCCCCTGGGCTGCGGGACCAGGTGCCAGCTGTGCTTCGTGGCTGCCTTTCCACCCTTTTTAGAGCAAGCCCAGCGTGGAGGACGTGCCGCATCCCCTGAGCCCCTCGCTCAAAGGCCCGCTCTGGGTCGTTTGGGCCTTGTGCGGGTGAGAAGGCCCGGGGTCCGGCCACCCGCTGGGCGTTGCAGGGAGCCGCTTGTCCAGGGCCCTGGGCTCCTCACCTTCACAGCAGTCGGGGCAGCATTGAGCAGCCCAGACCGGGCAAGTCGGGGCCTAGTGGGAATCTGGGTCTGGGGGTCGTCAGGAGGAGGTCGAGCACAAGGCTGACATCCCGAACCTCCCCTGGTCCCTAGAGGGTCAGATGGGGGAGGGGAGCGAAATGAAGGTTAGGACTTACTTCTCAGTCGGGCAGCCGCCTCCCTCAGTGTGACCGTCTCCTCCGAGTGGGAGCCGCCGGCCCAGCCCCGCAGGTCCGTCCGCAGGAAGTGGTGACTCAGCCATCTCCAAACCCCTTCCCAGACATTCAGGTGCCAAGGGTTTCAAGTCCTAAGGAGCTGCTACGTTTTTAGGATGTGGCACCCTCTCTCTCTCTCCACCCTCACCCCAACCTTTCCATCTGCCCCCTGAAGCCCACCCCGTAACCACAGCAGCCTCAGGGCTGGTTCCAGAATTCTCGGCAGGGACGAGGTCCCTGAACCCCCACTCCGGCCCACTGTGCGCAAGCATCTCTGTCACCCTGTCTCAGGGGCTAAACCTTCCCCTTAACTCACTCACTATGGTTTATTGTCACTGGCGTCATGTGGCGCCTTGACAAGCATGGAATCCCCAAGGGGACAGTGACCCTGTGTCCCTGACCCCCAGGGGGCAGCCCAGGACCCAGTGCACAGTGCACAGCACACGCTCAGCGCATGTTTGTGGAGTCAAGTGCTCGCTCAGCCCGACTCCCATTCTTGTGGAACCCGGTTGGGCATCTCTGAGGTCCCGGTGCTGATGCTGGGAGTGGGCAGGGTTCGATCTCCCCTGCACACCCCCCCCAGGAGTCCCGAGTCTCCCGCAGGGAGACCCAGGGTCTACACCCAGAACTAACCCAGGACCGGGATGAGGTGGGCTCCTGGGAACGTGCGTGGGCCGCCCGCAGACACTGTCCTTGAGGCCTGTCTCTGCTACAGGCGCTTTGTCCCAGGATGCCACCCTGAGTCCTGCAGGGCCGAGGCCCTCAGTGTTGACTGGGTGGGTGGCTCTGGGCCTTGGGCCCATGGCAGGTCCTACCTGAGGGGGCCCTAGGAAGCCATTCCTGAGGCTCCTGGAAGCCGGGTCAGCGTAGGGGGTGAGGGCGAAGCCGGCACCGTGCTGGGGCACCAGAGCTCGGGGCTGGGCCCTCCTTTAGTCCCTAGAATGGCCAGGTGAGCACCTGGAGGAGCCAGGGCTGCGGGTGTAGCTGGCACGGGAGGATGGCTGGCCTGGCTGGGCCAGGCGCGCCCATCCCCCTCCCAGCCCTGGGGCGGGTGGGCGGGGCTCACTCCTGCCCCTCCGCTCTCTGTCCCCAGGGCTGCCTCTGCGCCTGTGTTCTCACCACCAACACCTCACAGGTTGGACGGCCCCCACTGCCCAGCACGGGAAGCTTTCTCTCCTCCTCTGCGCGCACCTGTCCCAGGTGATGGGGCCTCAAGCCAGGCGCACCATCACGCAGTCCATGGTTCACTCACAGATGTGTGTCTGGCCCGTGGATGGACAGCCCTTTGAGACCCCTCAGTGCCCACTGCATGCCGTCCGCCCCCGCTGAGCTCCCAGGAGGAAGAGGCACCTGCGGATGGGGTCCTCCGTCTTCCCGACGCTGCCTGCCTGGGGCGTCAGCGGTGTGCGAGGGTCCGCAGCGTGTGGGGCGTCCTGCAGGCACGGTGTGGGGGGACCCTCGTGGTGTCTCGTTCCAGTTCCCGAGGCCCATCTGTGGCCGCCCAGGGCTGTGCCCGCCACCCGGCGAGCAGCACGTGCGTCCTGCAAGCGGAGGCTTCTCTGGTTCTGGAAAGACCAGGCGGTGGTGCTGGTGTCGGGCTGCTTGGTGCCAGAGCCCTGGGACCCTGGAGGCCCCCTGAAGCCCCCGGCCTCGTGGGGGAGGGGCGGGCCGCGGGCTGCGAGCTGTTCCCACCCGCTGCCTTCACTCAGCCCCACGAGGGCTCAAGCAGCTAGCTGGCCAGACTCAGTCTTTGCCTTGCTTCAGAAGAGTTGTTTTTCCAGACTCTGTCCAAGTCGGTTTCAATCCACCAAAAGAAGAGCTAAGTTTGATAAATAAAAGAAGATTAAAAATGGTAGAGAAAAAGTGCGTTCCCCCAGCTCCCAGGAGAGGACTGCCAAAACTGAAGTGTAGGAACAAAAATAGAAACAATCAGAGCGTCTGATGGCATCTCTGTCTTCAAACGAAACGGCAGCGCCGTCCACCAGCCCAGCCGCTTGCGGCCTGGACGCCGCCTCACCTCCCGCGCTCGGTGTGAGCTGAGGGCAACCCTCCTTCCTCTGCTTGGTGGGATAGGCAGGGGGGCCTCCTCTGGAGGCCCCCCGCGCTCTGGATTCCTGGGCCGTTAGCAGGGATGTTGGGCCCTGAGGTTTGGACCCGTCAGGGGAGCTCCTGGGTCTGGGGTCCCCCGTGCCCCAGCCCTTTCCCTGGTGACCCGTGCCTGTGCCTAAGATACAACTGGGATGTTCCAGGCCCTAAGGTGTCAGACTGCGCAGGAGCTGCGTGGCGAGGGCTGGAGAGGACCCTGGACTCGGCGCTGGTCGCTGGGCTGCACCCAGGTGGCCAGGAGACGGCACTTAAGTAATCACAGTGGAGGTGACGGCACCTTTCCTCTGGAGGCTCAGTGTCACCTGCCAGTCCTGTCTGCCACATCGCACATATCACCTCCCTTAATCCTCACAATCCCGTCTAAGCAGGGGGCTCAGAGTGGAGTCCTGGGCCAGCGTCCTCGGCCGCGCCCGGGAGCCGTTCAGAAACGCAGATTGCGGGCCCGTTCCTGGCACCCTGAATCAGGCGCTGCCAGGCGGCCCGGCCCCCCCATCTGTCTCCTCTCCAGAGGGGTGATGCTCGTGCAAGTTTGAAAACTTCTGCTTGAAGCACACAGTGCGTCCTCCACCCCGTTTTAGGGAAAAATTGAGAACGTTGACAGTAACTAATTTGCCCGACATTTGGTTTCTCATCAGTGTCAGAAACAGGACCAAGAAAAGGCAGCGCCGGCCCAGACCCCAGCCCGGCGCCCCTCCCCCTGCCAGGTCCACACCGGCCGCCCTTCCTTCCGGATCCTCCTGGGTCCTAGGACAGGCAGTTGGGGACCATGAAGTCCCCAACCCTGGGCGACCTGGCCGCTGGGGGAGGCACCAGCGGTGGCCACCGCAGGTTTCCCTGCACCTGCTGGGGTCAGCGCCCCAGGACGTGCCCTTTCTCATAAGTAAAACGTAATGAGGAAGATGTTGGGGATTTTGGCAAAGTCTCCGGAGATGATTCGCGATGCCACGCGCTTCCCACTCTCCCTGCCCCCCGCCACCCCCAGCCCCCACTGCAAACGGGGGGTTGATCGTGACAGGCCCCTTCTCAGGTTCTCAGCCAGCCTGCGTCTGACGCTCAGGGTCTGCTCCGTCGGCTGCTGCCCCCGCGGTGCTGCGTGACAAAGCGGACACTCCAGGCTCGGTGGGCGCAGGGCTCTCTGGGTCAGTGGGGGCAGCTTGGGCTGTTGGGCTGGGTCCGTGGCAGCAGGGGCAGGGCTAGATCGGACCCGGTCCAGGCTTCAGGGCAGGGCTGTGGGTCCCCGGGGCTGGGCTGGTGTCAGGAGGCTGGGCCTAGGCTGAGGGGTGGGCTCTGGGCTGTTCCTGGTGTGAGGCACTGAGGGTGCCAGCTCGGACCCCCGCACCAGGCCCCGCCACTCTGCCCCGCCAGCACCACATCCCACTGGCTCCCGCGGGCCGCGTGGCTGGCAAGGGGGCAGCGTCGGGGGGCGGCGTTTACTCCGCTGTCCTCAGCCCCAGCCCCCCCACCCACACCCCGGTGAGGCTGTCATACAGCAGGCGCTTAATGCATGCCTGGCCCCCCACTGGCCGGGGTCTGTTGTTTCCACTGAATTCGTCGCCTCCCCAGGAAGGAGGTTCTCTGACGCTGTCACACCCACGCTGAGGCTTTTGGCCAAAGAGACCTTCCTGACAGACTCAAATTGACCAAAAGACGTTCTCAGATGTAAAGTGTGCATCACTGGCAAGAAGTGCCCTTGTCCGTCTCGTCGTGAATTGGCTCTGGAGTGGAAACACGAAGAGAAAGTCACACGGCCCCCCTTCCCGCCTGGCCCGCGTCTGACTCACGGCCCGTTCCTCCGCGTCTGCTGCGAGCAGCCGTCCACCAGAGGTGAGGGCGAGTTGCCTGCGGTGTGTGGGGGTCCTGCCCTTGCAGCCGGGCCCGGTGCCGAAACCCACACGCCAGCCTGTCGGCACCGCGTGGCCCGTCAGTGGTGCCTGGAACAGTGTGAGCCCCGGGTGGCCGTGTTCCTCTGCGTCCTGGAGCTGCAGGTGGATTCCTAGTTCCAAAGCCGTGCTAATCCTGAACTTCGGTGCTGCAAATGGCTCTGCACGCGTGTTAGACGGGGGCCCTCCTTTGAACTGAGATCTTATTCATCGGATTCGTGCAGTGGCATTTGGAGAAAGGGACCCATGGCCACACCATGCAGACTACAGGAACTCAACCACCGTGGTGCCACCGAGGGCTCAGGCCAGCTCTGGTCTGGTCTGTCCACTCTTCCAGAGGTGACGACCCCAGGCCAGGCGTTCCTGGGGGAAAGGGGACGTGCAGGAGCAGGGCCAGGCCACGGGCAGCTCTGGGACCAATGTTTCGGGTTGGGATCCGTCTCTGGCCCTCACTGCCTGTGTGGCCTTGGCAGTGGACAAGCCACAGGCCCCCTGTGCGAGTGGAGAGCAGCCCCAGCCCCCACTAGGTGGGGACTGAGCATCACCTGGGACTGACACGGGCCAGCCTCCCGGGCCCTCAGCTGGGCGCTCCTGCCCGCTCTCTGCACCAGGCGCCGGTGCAGGCGATTCATGTGCAGTGACTCACTCACGGCTGCACCCCCGTGAGGTGCTGTCGTGGCCCCCTTTCTCCCAAGGAGGAATGGAGCCACTGAGCATTTAAATACCCTGAGCATGTGGCCCACTGGTTCCAGAAGCCGGGCTTGGGTGCCAGCGCTGGTGGGTGCCCCCTGGGTGCGCTGCCGTGGCCACACTGCTGCTGGGACAGGGGCTTCTCTGCCTGCCTGTCGTGGCCTCACGCACAGCCCACAGGAACCACGTGCTCGGGGTTACCTGCCAGCCTTGAATCCTCTCGTGAACCCCTCAGGGGCCTCCCCGAGCCAGGCTGCACCCCCGGGGCCAGCACAGGACCTGGCTCTGAGTGAGGGCTCCACCAGCCTGTGGGCAGCGAAAGACGCGGGCGCTTCCTGCTGTCAGAAGTGGATGTTTCTCCCGGGCTCTCCCACAGGCCAAGTCCCAGGAGGGTGAGGCGCCCCCCACCCAGAGAACTGTTGAAACGAAGGTCCTGAAATGGCCCTTGAAAGGAGAATGATCTCAGCCCAGGAGGTCCTCCCCGAGCGTCAGTCTCCACCTGAGTGGGCCCCAGGGCCCGCGGGGGCACAGAGCACACGGGACAGGACCCCAGAAAACTCACACTGCATCTCACTGGCCTGGGGGCCCCCGAATCACGACTTCAGACTTTCTAGTCCCGGTTGTCAGAAGAGCTAGCCTGGGCGTGCCCAGGCAGCTGGAGCAGACGCCTCTGCGGGCTGACCCGACCCAATCACAGCCAGTGACCGCGGGGCCGGAGCAGCCTCGACAGGTTTCTGGGCTGGCCAGTGACCTGCCTGCGTGTGCTGAGTGGGTGGATGCCAGGCCGTGTCAGAAGGACGGCACGACTGGTACGACTTTCTATAGCGGGACACACGCAGAGACACACCACCGGGCGATGGCGGGAGAGGAAGTTGCAGATGAGAGGGTGCGGTGAGGTGGCGACAGCTTCCAGGGATTCCACACGTCTGTCTTACAGCCAGTGGTCACCTCGTCTCAGATGCGTGGCAGGCTCTCTGGAGGAGTGTCCTGGCATCTTCTGGGCCTGGCAGGGGGGGAATCAGTGGTGTCTGTCACGGGTGCAGGTCGGGGGAGTCACCAGAGGAGCCTCTGCCTCCTCAGGGCAGCAGACAGGTGGGTCCAGGACCCTGGACTGCTCCCGGGAGGCCGCTAAGGTGCTCAAGGCTGCCTGGCACCTCGGTGAGGGGGCTTTGATCTCGGAGAGCTGGGAGCAGTCCTGTGGCCCTGCTGGGCGGAGGGCTCAGTCCTGGTCATCCGGCCTCATCCCTTGTCCTGGGTCAAAGTCCTGGAAAGGCTGGGTGTTCATGCAGAAAACCTCTGTTGTTGAAAATAGTCCCAAAGTCCTAGCCGGTGTTCCTGCCTCGGGCCTTTGTGAGGAGGGCCGGCGTGCATGGCTGGGACACTGTCCCCTGTGGCCACCGGGCTGCTCTGGGTCCCCTGTATGGCATCATTCCAAGTCCTCCACGCCCTGAGGTGCAGGGGTCTCAGCGAGCAGGGGTGCTGCCCCTTCCAGTGCAGACACCGTCATCCGCCACTGGCCTCAGGGCCTCCCTGTGGAAGGACGGCCTGTCCCGTCCCCTGTCACCTCCCAGGACAGGGGACAGCCCAAGGCAGGGCTTCCCAGAACGGAGGAGGAGCTGAAGTCCCGCCCAGAGGTGGGGCTGGTGGCAGCAGGCTCGCAGGGCTTTTGAGCTCGCGCTGTGCAGACGAGCCCATCAGGAATTCTGCTCCAGAACTCGCTGATATTTGACGTAAAGTTCAGCTCTAAATATAGACCCATGGGGCCACGTCACAGCATGTTGTCTTTGAGGTGTGTGTGTGTGATCACGTGCGCAGTGTCGTAGTGGGCGGGCGGTGTTTTTGCATCTTTCCTAAGTCCTGCGGTGTTTTACAAGAAGGGAGACACGTGGGACAGAGACCCCAGGGTCAAGGCCTCCTGCCTTCCCACCTTCCTGCAGAGCCAGGCTGCCGCCTCGCCCGCTGCTCAGGCCGGAGCCACCGCGCCCCAGCCGTCCCACGGCTGCTGCTCAGGGGGAGGCTGTCGGCAGCGGAGTTGCAAGGTTAGGGGCTTCTGGGCCAGAGGAGGAAATCAGAGTGGACAGTGGACAATGTGATTAAGAGCCTGAGGCCCCCGTGGGAAGGGGGCACCACTCAGGGAAACTTCCGAGTGGCCTTTCATTTAGTAAGCAAAGCCCTTTGGCTGTTCAGCCGAAGGCTGACCAGGGTCAGTGATGACGGGGGGCTTCTCGTGGCCAAAGCCCTCGTGGGGTCTGTCTGGGGCTGCGTGCCAGCACGGCCAGCTCTGATCCTCCGAGGGTCCCCGAGTGGTGACCCGCCTTCCCCTCCTCCATCAGAAGGAGCCTCCGGGTCCGGGCCTTACCCAAGGAGGAAGCTGCACTGCCCAGGCACCTGGCCTGTGCTCTCTGCCCAACTGAGATGGGTCTTGGCTGGGCGGGGGGTGCCCAGACCCATTCAGACTGCCCTCGTGAGTTCCAGCAGCTGAGAACCAGGTGCCCCTGGTGTCCTGGTGGGCTGGGGCAGACCATGGGTCGGGGGTACCGACTGCCCTGCGGGCTAAGCCCAGGCTGGGTCAGCCTCGGACCTCAGGGCCATCTTGGGGTACAGGACAGTCCACCTGGGACACTGAGTGGCACTACCCAGCATGGCAGGGGCTGGGGTATGACTTGGGCCCCATGGGTGGGAGGCGGTGGGCAGAGAGCTTCAGGCAGGGTGTCAGGAACGGGGCCTGCCTGTCCCTTCTGTCCCGTGGCCTTGAGCAGAGTTCTCATCTTTGGGAGCCCAATGCTTTAATGTGTGAGCTCTCGGGGGCCATAACGCCAGCTCCAAGAGGCGTGTGCAGGTTGAGTGAGTTGGTGAGGTTCAGTCTCGGGGGCAGGGAGAGAGGTCTGTGGGTGCAAGCTTCCAGTGTGGTCTTCCCTGGCTGTCTCCACCCAGGGCTGGGACGAGCCAGGACCCCTTGTCTGGGAGGGAGATGTCTGAAAGGTGGGCACATGCAGGCTAGCCGGTCTCAGGGCCCTGTGACCCTGGCCCCTCAGAAATCTGGGTCCTCCCTGCCCACCTCCCCACAAAGGCTGGACTTTGTGAGCCTCTCACCTCCACATCTGGCATGGGGGGACCTCTCCGTCCTGGGTCTCAGTGCCCCCTCCATCACCCCAGGTCAGGGCAAGGCTTGGACACCCCCTTGGCTCCGGTTGGGCACACAGGGCGGCTCCTTGGCCCTGCGGGGGGTACAGTGCCCAGCTTCCACCCCTGGGAAGGCTCCGTGGGGCTGAGGCATCACCACGGTGACAGGGGTCCCAGATCCCCCACCCCAGGGGCCCCCCATTACACCAGGCTCCCAAAGAGCTCAGGACCCTGGGCTCTGGCTGGGTGCTCGGTCTGGGGGAGGGCACTGGGACCTGCTGTTCCCCATCCAGCGGCCCCCCTCCACCAGAGAGAGCTGCGTGCCACCCTGTCCCCATTCAGCTTTGTTCGCAAGCACAGGCCGTGGTCTGGGGGAGGCAGGAGGGACAGATGCATTCAGCTCTGGAACAGAACCATCTGTGGGGCCAGAGCTGCCACAGGAGAGCAGGGGCACACGAGTGCAAGCCAGGGGCTGCGGGGGACCGCACCTCCGCGGAGGTGACAGCTGGGCTGGGTGTGGAGAAAGGGGTGCCCTGCAGGGGGGTTAAAATATATAAATCAGATCGCGTGGTTTTCCGTTGAGTTGTGTTGATGTAATTGAGTTGATCTGAAAGTAAATGCGCTCCCCTCGGCCTCCGACACAAGGAAGCTGGCGTGGGGCCGCCCCTGCCCAGGGCACCTCCACGGACAAGCCTCCCGAGGGTCTTCCTGACTCTGCATCTGGCGTGACCGCAGCCCTAACGGTCTCGGAGTCTCTGTCCCAGCCCGGCTGGTTGGACCGTGGCGCGGACCCCTTCTGCTGGCAGCTGGTCTGTGCAAGGCCTCGCCCTGTGACCGGGGTGGCTTCGTTCCTGAGACGCCTACTCACACCGGGCACTTTCCCAGGCGCTGGGCCTCAGCCCAGTCCTCACCCTGCGTGGGACGCTGAGTGACGGGCAGAGTGGGACATGCCCTCAGGGGGGTCTCCTGTAGATTAGCTCGGCTTCCTTGATGCATTGATTTTGTCAAGGGTCTGTTTATCACACTGACAACTGGAAAAACCTTAAGTAAATATTTACCATGCAGAGTGGGGTCTGCCCAGGCTCCTGAGGGAAGTGGAGACGCAGCCACCCCGGGCTGCCCGGGCTCGGCTCTGGGGGGAGGCCGGAACTGGGGTCCCGGGGGCTGGCGCCCAAGGGCAGCGCCCCCGCCTGGGGCTCCACGGTGCTGACCGAGGGGAAGGCTGCGCCCCTGCGGGGGCTGCCTCCCACGTCTCTTTCACTCGTGCCCGCATCCACTCAGCATCCCCGAGAACCTGCAGTCTGCCCGGCCCTGTGCTGAGCTGGGAGGGGAGCGAGAGCCACCGCAGGTGGGGGCTGCCAGGCCGCAGATGTGCCCGGAAGTGACCACAGACAGGCAGGCAGGGAGAGGAGGCCCCGAGGGGGACCAGGCTGACCACAGGGTGTCCTCTGCTCAGGCTCCCTCGATCAGAGGGCCTCTCACGGTCCCAGAACCTGGCCGAGAACTTGGCGCCTCGCTGGTTTCCTTCCCTGCCGGGTGGGGAAGGTGGCCTTTGTCCTGGCCACCGTCCTCCGAGCAGGAGCATCAGGGCAGATGGGGAGACTCCCCTGACGTGGGGAAGGGGTGCTGTCCCCTTGTCTGGCACCCTGCTCCCAGGGTCCGTCTTCATCCTCAGCTCAGCGGTACCCGGGGGCATGGTGGGGAGCGCGTGCCCGTGGGCTGTCTGAAGAATTAGGGAGAGGCACATCGTCCCCAGCCAGCCGCACCTCGGGGAAGGCGCCCAGAGTGTGCGCTGCGGCTTTGAAGGCGCAGAAGTTTGACAGGCTAGTTTAACTCATCATTTTTTTCCCTATTAATCAAAATTAGGATAGGAAAGAAATTAGCATAATCCAACATTGACAATGAAGTTTTCCCATTTACTTCTCGTTCTGTGAGGGTTTTTTTAATCAGAATGATTTATGATTAATACAGTGCACATTAAAACTTTTAACCTGGTACCTTCCTAAAGTAAAAAATGTTCCCAACATATTACATTTTTAATCACATGAGTTAATTACTCTTCAGGGAAGCTGTGGAAATTCTAGGAAGGAGAGCATTACGGATTTCAAAGAAGGAGACTGAAACTGTCATTTTAATGAGAATGCAAATGAGAACTGTTAAGGTTCAGTGAAGGTCACAGAGGCTTAATCGGCAAATTATTATGGCCATTTATTGCCAGTAACAAATGAATATTAAAAGCTATTGTTTTAACAGATTAGATCTCCAAATTATTGTTATTTCAAAATTTCTCAGGTGTTTGAGATGCAACTTAAGGGTCATTAAATGCTGAGATCCTCGTCCCACCCAGCACCCTGTCCTACACGTGTTCTCTCGCAAAGATGCGGGCACACTGGTGCCCGGATGTCGGGGTTCTCCGGCTGGGCTCTGCAGGGATGCTGTGGGCAGGCATCTCACCCAGGGGTGGTCCTGCCGCCTCTCATGGGTGGCCCCTCTGTGTCTGCGGAGGTCCCTGGAGAGTGGCCGTGTGGCAGGCGAGGCCAGGGTTCAGGGTCAGCGAAGGTGGAGGCAGGGGATGCTCGGGTAAACGCCAGCATCAGAGGAGCGGGTGGAGATGGCAGACTCCCTGTCCCACGAACGCCGAGCCCTGGGGCAGCCTGTCTCCATCCGCTCACTGCTGATTCCAGGGCACTGCCCGTGGTCTGGTCCATGGAGGGTGGGCTGGGGCTCTTTGAGGGTCTGGGAGTGGAGTGCAGGCTGGTGGCACGGGGGCTGTGGATCAGCGCTCCTCTTGGCCCTGCGGCCAGGCTGGCTTCCCAAGTCTCTGGCCCCTTCTCATCCCGGCCCGCAGACGTCCGCTCCTCCTGTGATGTCAGAGCAGGGCCCTCTGCTCCAGCAGCCAGGGGGTGGGAGGCAGACCCGCCCCTCCCAGGGCCTCAGGGCTGCTCTGGGGGGCATCACCGCCAGCCCATCCCCATGGCCTTGGCTGGCACCTGTCCCTTCACACAGCCCCGTTCAGGTGCATCTGCGTCTTCAAAAGGAAGACGCATCTTTATTGGAGAGAGAAGGAAACACGCGGAAGGGAAGTTAACCCCGGAAGTGCCGGGGCATGGAGCCCGCTGTGGGCTGCGGGCACCCAGGGGTCTGAAGCCACCTGCAGCCAGGTGAGCCCCTCAGCAAAGGACTCAGAGAAGAGGTGACCTTCGCTGGGTGACCTCATCTCAGCCCCTCCTCCGTAGCTGAGGGCCCAAGGCTGATGGCCTGGGAGCCACATCCATCTCCCCAGAAGCAGGGCTGCGTCCTCCCAGACCAGGGTCCTTGGACGTCCAGCACGGCTGGTGTGAGGTTATGGGCAGTGAGACTCTCCCCTTGACCTGACCTCCCCTCTCCCTGCCCGAGAGATCGCACAGCCGGGTGTCTTGGTGCCTGGGACTCGCATCCTGGCCTCAGCCTCAAACTGTGAAGCCTGCTCCTCAGGGCAGCCTGCTGTGTTGGTAGTTCTGAAAGGGTGACCTGTGGGACCACCCATGGGAGGTGACGTCATGTGGGCCTGGGAGTGGGACAGAGGAGATGAGAGACAAGTCAGTCTTAGCCAGACCCCGAGGGGTCCGGGGGAAGAGGCGGGGTCCTTTGGAGGAGTGCTTCCCAGCCCCCGTCCCCGGGCTGCGCGGAGGTGGGGGAGAGCTGGCCCCCCCGTCCTGGGAGCAGCCCCCTGGGGCTGTAGCTGCGTCTCCACCCCGCACACGCGGGAGGAGTGATTACGTGTAATGGAAGACAAGGTTCTGGAGGTACGTCACTAGGAGCTGCAGCTCACACACGGACACACACCTGCTGAGCCGCGGTGATTAATAGATTTATTTAAATCGGCCTCTGCCATCCGGATCCATCTGGGGAGGGACGTGTCCCGGGTCGGCCCATGTTGGGATGCCTCTGGTTTGTGAAAGGAAGCCGGGGATCCCAGAGAGGGCCCGGGACAGCAGGGGCCCAGGGCGGACTGCCAGCAGGAGCGATGGGGCCGTGACTCCGGACAAGGGGACGCCGTTCCCACTGACAGCCGGACGAAGGCCAGGTGTGCGGGTCCCCAGAGGGGCTCGCGGGGGCAGAGCCCCAGTGAGACGCTGAGCCGCAGAGACCCAGGGCACCCGCTCACCTCAGGGCTGGGCCGTACCCTTAACCGCTGGTCTGGGCTCCACGTGCGGCCCGCGGGGGCCTCGTCTCAGGGTCTAACAGGAGGCAGCTCAGTCGGCTGGTTCTCAGCCACTGCCTGCCACCCGCCTCCCGCCTTCAGAGGCTGACTGCCTGGGAGTCACTCCCCAGTGGAGGCACCCAGCTTCCTCCAGCCCGGACCCCAGTCAGGCCCCAGTGCACGGGGGCGCCTTGTGCGCGGGTCTCCCTTCTGAGCGGCCAGCCCTCGGCACGTGACGTGACAGGGAGTGTGGCCCCTGAGCAAGCTGCACACTGAGCACAGTGGCACCAGAACCTGCTGCCAGAGGCCCCTCCGCTGGCGCCTGAGTCCGAGGGTCCGCCCCGACTGGGAGCGGGAGGTGCCTTTGCTGTGAAGGTCGTCTCTGGGTGGTGGCTGGAGGGGCCGAGGGCAGCATGGGCCAGGAGCCGGTACCCACTTCAGCCCCATGGCTGGTGGTTCTCGGGCAGCTTCCGGGCTCCTACTGCGCCTGCTGCTCCCCAGAAGGTGCTAGAGGGGTGTGGTGTCAGCAGCCCCGCCCCCTGGGGGCGCCTCCATCTCCCGCCCCACCCCTGCTCGCCCTCTGCCAGCTGTGCGGGTGGGCTCCTGTCTCACCCCATGGCCCTGTCGTCCCCTCCCTTAGCCCTGAGGCGAGACGGTGCCTTCGGCCGTGCCACGCCCCCGTCAGATCGCAAGCTCGCTCCTGGGGGCCAGATCTCCTGTGTCCCTGCTGAGCCCTGCAGCCAGGGTAATTACTGGGTGAAGGGGTGAGCCGCTCAGGGGAGAAGCCTGGGAGCCCCCACACCAGGCTGCGGGGGAGGGGGAGGGAGCCCTGCACGCCTGGGGCCCGGGGCTTCTCTGAGACCCGCGTCCTCTGGCCAGAAAGGCTGGTGCGTGTTTGTTATAATGTCCCCATCCTGAGTGTCACACCCCTGGGCCTCTAGCTGGTGTGAGACAGACCCTGGCTGCCCCGGGAGGAACCTTGGGTCCCAGGCTCAAGTTCTGACATAAAATGTCGGAAAACAACCAAAACACGTCAGGTGTACCTCGCTCTGGAGGAGGCCCTGGGGAGTTCTGTGCATGCTGGCCAGCAGGAGGAGAGGGGGTGTCTGAGAGTGCGCTGTCTTGTGGGCCCCCCGGAAATGGGCCCGAGAGTGTATCCAGAGGCCCTGTGCGTGGTGAGGCCGGAGCTGGGGCCACCCCCTGTTCTGTCTGGACCACGGCGTCCCGTTGAGTCTGGTCCTCACCGTGGCCTTGCAGAGCGATGACCTTTCCTTCCTGTGGGCGCCAGGGGAGCCCCGCGCACGGCCAGCGCTTTCCCGGAGCCAGTCCTGGGGACTGAGGGGGCTCCCTTGTGGACATGAAGGAAGCCGTCAGGGCCAGAAAGCTGGGTCGGAGTCGGGGCAGCCGGGCGGGCTCAGAGGGAGCCGCCAGTCCCGCCCGCCCGGGGGAGGCGGGGCTGGGGAGCCCTGCGGTCCACCGAACAACCCCCGTCGGCCCTCGGGCTCACACGCCCCCGCCCTGCTCGGTCCTGGAGGAAAGGCAGAGGCCCGCACAGGACGAGCGGGTCCCTGCTGGAGGGAGGCAGTGTGGGCGCCTGCATCCCCGGGCACACAGGCCTCAGGGAGCAAGGGCGGGTGCCCATGTGACAACAGCAGCACGGACGCTGGAGACGGGTGCTGGGCTGTGTCCCCCAGACTCCTGTGCGGAAGCCCTAATGCGCCAGCACCTCAGCAGGAGATGGGTCACAGGGGTGGGCCCTGATCCTACACAGCTGGGCTCCTCAGAAGAAGAGGAGATCGGGACACACGCACACAGAGGGACAACCACGTGGGGACACACGGACAAGACGGCGTCTGCAGCCCAGGAGAGAGGCCTCCGGACGAACCAGCCCTGGGGAACCTCGACCTTGGGCCTCCAGCCCACACCCTGTGGGACAGCGAGTGTCTGTTGTTTAAGGCCCCCGTCTGGCGTCACGGCCGCTGGGCAGAGCGCTGCAAGGGGGCGGCGGGCTGGCGGTACCGAGGACAGCTCCCACCCCTGGGGCCCGAGGGGGAGCCTGGTCTCCCCGGGGGCCTCGTATCCATCACCCCACCTGCAGGCCTGGCTCCTAGGGACACAGGTGGCAAGCCTCACGCTGCCTGTGGCTCCCGGTGGAAGAGCCCCCCAGCAGAGGTGTGGCCCCACGTACGGTGCCACTTCTCTGCCTTCCAGGGCAGAGCGTTTTGGGGGGGGGCGCCTGCACGTCCGAAGGATCGGCACAAGTTCCTGGGGACGGGGAGGTGACAGGAACTCCCAGATGGAGGGGGTGGAGGCTGGGCCTGCGCCAGCTCATCCTTGCTCTGCGCCACCGTCGCGCCATCCCAATACAGTCATTACTGCGTCGTCACTCTCCGCGGCTGCATCGTAATGTGAGCTTATGTTCAATTTGCTGGGAGCTGGCAAATCACCGTCTGCGGCTCCACGGCACACACTCATTTGCTCCTTGCCCTAGGTGTCTCTTCAAGTCTCGCGTTTTACACACAGACAAATTAAATCTTGGTTTGAATGCGTCCCTCTCTGGAGCCGACATAATGTGCTTTAATAGCCATGGCCCCTCTTGGGGGGTTGGAGCCGCAATCATCTGCATTTTCAAGCGGCAGGTTAACTACAGGGACGTATCCTCCAAGCCAATAATGAAGTTACTAGACGGAGTCGGGGCCCAGGTGGGTCCAGGCGGCTCCCCTGCTGGGGCCGGGCGAGCATGGCCATTAGGGGCAGCGGCGCCTGGGGAGAAGTCTTTCTCTGTTCCTGCCTTTGTTGTTCCTCTGGCTGACCAAGACACGTGTCCGGAGCCTGGTCCATGTGCAGCCTCTGGGAGATGGGAGCCTAGAGCTGGGGTCCAGGAGCTGCAGGCAGGCGAGGTCCCAGTGGGCACGTGGACTGGATGGCGAGGACCACAGTGCAAGCACCTGCAGTGGGAGGGCTGGTGGTTCACGAGGTCCAGAAAGATACCCTGAGTGCCCGTGTGGGCCAGACAGAGGGGCCAAGTGTGGTCCTGCCCATGGGCGTCCACCCACAGCCCCCAGGCTCCAGGGCAGAGTGTGTGAACAGGTGCCCAGTGGAAGTATGCAATTAGCAGGTGTTAAGTGTGGACTGAACCACGTCCCCCAAATTCAGATGCTGCAGCCCTACCCACAGTGTGATGATGCTAGGGGTGATTAGGTCGTGAAGTGGGGCCCCCCCGGGGGTCAGGCAGGAAAGCAGGCAGCGTCTGCAGCCAGGAGCAGAGCGTCCACAGGAGCCAAGGCAGCAGCGCCTGGATCTTGGACATCCAACCCCCAGAGCTGTGAGGAGCGAAGGTAGGCCCTGTAAGCCCCTCTCTGTGCTATTTGTTACGCAGCCCAGGCTGACCTGGACAGTGGGCCCCCAGCAGTGGATCTGCTCTGAGGCCAGTGATGACCAAGGGAGGGGCTGCCTGCTCCGCTGGGCTTCTGCTCTGTGGGTCTGCAGGGTGTTTGTACTGCTGTGGCCTGGCCGGGTGCAGCCCCGCTGCGGGCTCAGAGGCTCAGAGCATCCTTCTGGGTGCAAAGACAGACACACCGAGTCTGTGGTGGATGCAGTGCCTGGAGAGCTGAGCCCTTCCCTGCTGCGTGGCTGCAGGAGCTTCCTCAGCACGGATCACCGTGGTCCTGGGGATGGATGCCGGAATCTTTTGGCTGTTCCGTGGACAGTGAGGCTGATCTGGAAGTGAGCGGGGTTGTGGCTGTCTGCACCCAGCGGGCAATGGTGGGAGTGTTTCCACTGTGTTTAGGTAAAAAAGTGCACCCACACTGTCGGTTCGCTGTCTGGCCAGGCCCTCACGGGCACCCATGGTCTCATTCGTGGCCTCAGTTCTCATTCGTGACCACGGTTTCCAGGATCCACCTTGGGTCCTGGATGTGCTTTCTGCTGTGCCGTGAGGGCCTCGTGTCCACACTGGGTGGCTGTCCCCTGGGCCGCTGCCCCTGTTCTGCTGATGCAGCTGCCTCCCTGGGTTTCTGGGTCCCTGAGTGTGACCTCCAATGAAAACATGCGTCAGTTTATAAACCTGACAGTTTATGAAACGTTCACACCCACTCTCTTACTCACTCCTCTCAATAGTTTGCAGGTTCGCCAGGGCTGAGATGATCGACTTTTGCTATTACCGAGGTGAGGATGGCAACACTGGGGCCAAGCATCCCCCCAAGAAAGTTCCAGACGGCAGCAGGCGCAACATGGCACGCCCGCGTGTCTGAAATCGATAAGCCATCTCTGAAACTTGCCTCGGGCTCTGACCTTATTTAGCAGCTGATGGCTGGGCTACCGGCGCTGCTGGTCAGGGTCCGGCCCAGCCTCGCACACGCTGGACGAGGCAGCATGTGACCCACGCGATCCCCGTCCCTCTGCTGTGGGGCCGGGGGGCACCCCACGGCGGGCTCCAGCTGCCAGGCTCTGGGGGCCCTGCCCTGCCCTCCTTGTCAGGGGTCAGTGATGGCAACTACGTCTTGGTGCCAAGACTCGAGCTGGACAGCTCCGGGCGCCCAGGGGTGCAGAGAAGGCACCAGCAGTCGTCGCCGCTGACGCCGCCGTTAGTCCCTCAGCCCTCACTCCCGAGGCCTTCCTGGAAAGTGGAGGGATGTCTATGGGGAGGTTCCCCGGCAGCAGATGGCCTGAGACTCCCACGGGGAGACCACATCTCAGTGGGAAGCCCACCCCCATCCCGCAGGGCTGGCATCTCACCTGGGGAGCGGTGGCCAGGACCCCGGGGCCAGGGCGCCCCCGTTCCTGGTCCCTTCACAGCGGCGTCCTGGACTGTCCGGCTTGTGTCTGGTTATCAGGGGACAGCACAGGGCCTGACCCCTTCTCTACAGGGAGAGAAGACACTCGCAGATTTCCAGATCTCCCCAGATCCACTGGGGCTGCGTCCACAGGCGTCTGTTGCCTTTCCCTCCCTTTCTCTCCTGACCCGGGCGAGGACGGGGGCCCTCTGTGCAGGGAGGGGTGCCAGGGCCCTGGGTGGACTGCAGGCCAGAACCTGAGAGCTCCATGCCCAGTGGGCAGTGCCACTTCAGGCCAGATGCTGGACTGAACCGGGCCTCCCACTCCCCTGCAGCCAAACCATGGCCTCTGACCTTCAGCCATTTCTCTGACGTTTAGCAAACAGTGCCAGCTGCCACCTCCTCGGACTCTCAGCCAGCCCTTTGTGTGGACCCAGTGAGGACTCCTGTGGACAAGGGGCCGGTCCTCACCCTGGGGGTCGTTTGCGCATTTCTCCAGAGGGGATGGCAGTGGGTGGTTAGGTTGGGAGGACAAACGGGCAGTCTCCTGAGCTTCGAATGGTCTGCCTGGCCTCACCAGTGGCCTGAGGGGTAAGTAGCAAACTCTGTAGGGGACTGGAGAAGCCGGCCCAGCCATCTGCGTCCCTGGATGCAGGATGGCAGGCGGTGATGCTCCCCGCATCTCCTTCTGGGGCATTTGGTCCCCAGAGGGAGTCTGCGCCTGCACTCAGGCGAGGACCTCTTGCTGCCCCGACGGTCATGGCATCCTGGGAAGGTGCCGCTCCCAGGTCTCCAGCTCTTGCCTCACAACTGGAGTGGTCCCCACGCCCTCTGAGGAGCAAGGGTCACGGGGCATTTGAACAGGCCTCCAGCTTCCTGAGCAGGGCCCTAGGGCGTTGGCTCCTGGATGGACAGCATCTTCACGTCCAGGAGGTGGAGGTCAGGAGCCCTGAGGGAGAGCTGCTGGGTGTTGATCTGACCTCCTTGCCGTGTGGGACAGCTGCTCTCCCCCCGCCTGTCCTGGGCAGCTTCCTGCCAGGACCCACGGGCTCCCTCCCAGGTCTGTCCTTCCTGGGCGGGCAGCACAGACTGCTCCTCAGCTGTTTTCTTTAGAAAGGATGCCCATACAGCAAGGGCACCTTGGTCTGGGTGCCCCAAAGCAGCCCAAGACGAGGATAAGCCTGCCGTGGTGTTTGGGAAGTGACTGGAGGAAATAGCTCTGAGGAAGGAGACAGGAGTTGGGAGAGAAGGAAGAGCGGTCAGCAGGGTGATGGTCTCCCAGTCACCGCTGTGGGCAGCTGGGCCCTGCCCTGGTGGGGACAGACCACGGCTGCCCCCACGAGAGCACGCAGAGACAGTTATCCGGAGCCTGAGGCTGGTCGTAGGGGGCGGGGGGGGTAACTGGACAGAAGAGTGACAGCCGAGCTCCCAGTCCCTGCCAGAGAGAGGCAGGGCCTGGGGCGGCTGCAGCACTGACCAGAACCGGGAGTCCTTGTGACCGCGTTGCAGAGAAGTGTGCGACAGCTCAGTTGTGACAGCAGCATGGATCCCGGAGAGAGACCCAACAGCACTCAGAGGGTGGAGAACTCAGTTTATTACGCCAGCGGGCCCGGAGGAGTTAGCACTCCAAGCTCTGAACCCTGTCTGTAGGTTTACACAGGCTTTTCTAGGCTGCCAGTTTACACTTTGCAACATCATATGCAAATAAGGTATAACAAAAGTTGACTAATTAGGAACAAGCTTTGTAGAAATGGACCAATCAGGTGGGAGAGAAATAACCAGTCAGGAGTGAGGGAAATGGACCAATCAGGAGTGAGCTCCATGCAAATAAAGCACTACAAATGGACCAATCAGGAGTGAGCTCAGGAAACCAATAGAATTTTAGGGGTAAGTTCCACTTTCCTAGAAGTAAGCCGATTCAGAGGCAAAGCGTGAGATCAAGCTGCTGGGCCAGGGAACCGGATGGTAGTGGCAGGGGAGCAGTGGCCCTGGCTGGGGGTCCTGCAGGTCTTTTTTTATGGGTCTTCCCACCTCAACTGTGGGGGGCATATCTGGCTCTCCTTGGTTGGTCCTGAGTTGGTACTGGGGATAAAACAAGGGAAGCTTGTGGTCACTGACCACACCCTGGACATTTGGAGGGATGGCTGTAGGGGCAGGTTGTGGGTCACAGTTCTAGGTCACATATGATCTGGCCCTTGTCCATAGAATGCCAACTGCCTCCTAGTGGCCAGGGTGGGACAGACGGCAGAGGCTGGAGCCGGGGGTGGCAGCATGGCACCCTGACAGCCTAAAACTTCTCTGGGGGACACTGGCCATGGTCAGGGGCAGGGCAGGTGGGAGGTTGGACAGAGCCCCTGCAGGGCCACACAAGCTCAGGTGGGGTGTGGGCCTGGGGAACGTGTCATGACCCGCTATCAAGGCCACATGCTGGACAGGGGGTTAGACCTGAGAATGTGCAGCCGGGGTGGCGTTCCTCGGTACCGGCTGCGGGGGCCAGGTGGTGGCTCACCCAGATGTGGAGAGAGGCAGGAACACAGATGTCCCCAAATCCCACTTGACAAAGAGAGGAGGCTCCTTCTCACAGCAGCAGCTGTGGGGAAGCCTCCTGTTCTAGCTTTAAAAGCGCATGAGACTCAATCCCCAGCAGCATTTTAAAAAATGTTCAAAAGGCTGGAGCCACCAATCTTTTACCATTTCTGGCTCTGCGTGGCTCCACCCGACTTGCTCTGCCTGTTGGCGAGGAATCTGGCATTTTCCTCCCTCAGATGGAGGCCTTTTGGTGTCTGCATAGAAGCCTTGTTATTCTCGAGTCTCAGCTTCTGAAAGTTCTCTGCCACGTTGGACCTCTGTCTTGCCGCCCACCCAGCCCTTGGGAAGCTCAGCCCTTGGGAAGCTCCTGTTGGCCCCAATCACAGCATGTGCCCCATAGGGCTGGGATTACCCAGGAGCTGTGTCCATGTCCTCCAGGTGCAGGCTCAGAACAGGTTTGGGTCTGCTTTCCTCTTGAACGTTTCTTGTCTCAACCAGAGCCAGGCACAGGTAAAGAATGGATGGATGTACAGATGTGTGGATGAAGGATGGATGGATGGATGGATGGATGATGGATGGTGAAGCAGTGAAGTAGCTCTGAGCATGTGATAGCCTCCTCAGGGAGCAAGGGCTGCCAGGTCTTCCCAAACCCAGCCCGTCCTGGCGTGGCTCTGGGCAGGTCCTGAGCTCCCTGAGCCTCGGTTTCCTCAGCAGTAAGTGGGGAGCCTCTGCCTCAGAGTCCTGTGAGTCCTGTGTGGTGTGTGGCCCACGGCAGGGCTCTGGCTGTGAGCTTGGTCTGGGGGCCGTGTCGGGGGCTGGCCCTTCTTGCTCTTCTGCTCACCTGGTGGTTTGGGGGCTTAAGCTTGTTGGCACAGTGGGTCTAGTTCATTCCTTTTCCTCTGCTACATAGTATCCAAGCTTGTGGCTCTGCTTGGCGTCACCCTTCCCTGTAGGAAGGGGTTCCCATTGTTCGGATGGTTCTAAGGTGTTGCTACAAAGAAGCTGCTCTGAGTCGTGTGGTGTGTGTGTGGCCCGCTCTGGGGCATCCTGTGGGATGTGACTTTCAGATTTAAAGCTGTGGCATCTTGAATTTGACTGTATTTCCTCAAGGATACTTCAACAGGAAATCACTGTTTTTAAACAAAACCAAAATCTCTGTGGTTGCTTCCCAGAGGGCAGGCACAGCTTTCACGCGGAGGCAGTGAACTGGCCGCGTCCCACCCTCGCTGGCCCTTGCGGCCCAGGGGAGGGCACCGTGCGCACACCTGTTCCGGGGGGCCGCGGTTCCCTCGCAGGCTCACTAGGAGACACCGAGCGAACGGGGTGCATCAAGTTCACCTGAAGTGTGAGAGTGAGTCACTGCGTGCGGAGGGCGCTCGGGGATTTCACAGGGGAGGCAGGGCAGCTGCGGTCCGGGCGGAGGTCAGAGCCGCACAGCGACTGCTGCGTTGGCCGGTGAGGCTGGCCAGCCAGGTGCAGGGGGCTGCCGGGTCCTGAGGGGCCGGCTGGGGGGCAGGTCTGTTCCTCCAAGGGGCCTCAGTCTCCCCTGCCCCACCGCTCACCCAGTTCTCACCGGGGCGTCACACCCTCTGGGCTCCTTCTGGGCACCTGGCACAGGTGGGTGAGGTCCTCGGGGTGCAAAGCTCGCAGCCCTGCTCCCTCGGAGGCCCAGGCCACGGCTGCGGTGGGGGTGGCGGCGGGATGCGGTGGGGCAGGTGACCCTGTGGTGTGTGCCTTCTGCCTGATCAGCTCTAATCCAAGTCTGAGCCCTGAGGAAAAGATCGAGGTGCGGGACTAAGAAGCTGGCAGAGGCCACACAGCCGGGCCTGGGACCGTGGCCCTCCCAGCCGGTGGCCGTGTGGCCGTGCTCGGTGGGTGCGCACACCTCTGGCCGGAGGATTGTGGCGACTAGGAGCAGAGCCTGGCCCAGCTCGATGGTTGAAGTGGTGCCTGTGGGTGGCGGGGTCCTGCAGTGGCCAGGATGGGGATGAGGGTGAGGCGAGCAGGACCCCACCTCAGACACAAGATCTAAGGGACGCCAAATAATGTCCATCATCAACAGGTGTAACTTTAAAAAAAATTTTATTGATGTGTAGTTGATTTATAATGTTGGTTTCAGGTGAACAGCAAAGCAGTTCAGTTCTACACACACATACAAGTATTTCTTTCTTTTCCATTATGTGTTGTTACAGGATATTGAATACAGCTCCCTGTGCGCGACAGCAGGGCCCTGTGGTCCATCTGCTTCACGCGCAGCAGTGAGTGTGTGCTGATCCCAGACTCCTAGTCCATCCCTCCCCTCCGCCCCGTTCCCATTCGGTAACCAGAGCTTGTCTTCTATGTCCGTGAGTCTGTTTTTGGTTTGTAAATAGAATTTGTGTCTTTTTTTCAGACTCCACGGAAGAGCGATATCATATATTTGTCTTTCTCTGTCTGACTTCAAGGAAGAGTAACATTTTGATGCAGTACTTTCAAAATCCTCTCGGCAGTCTGCGATCCACGGGTCCTTGCCTGTATTTGTAGTTAAAGTGTGGTGGGGGGTCCTGGCTGTCGCCTCTTTGCCCCTCTGCGTCACTGGAGGGGACACGTCGAGGTGACTCAGGTCTGGAAGAGCCGACTGTGTCCAGTGTCCCCTGGGGGCCACGCGGGTGCGCTTACAGCAGGGACGTGGCACAAGCTATGACCGGGCTTCTCCCCAGGGAGCTGGGGTTCAGGGCAGCCAGCACCCTCGGGGGTGCAGAGGGCCAGCAGTTCCCACCCCTTGGGCAGACATACGGGCAGGGCAGGGACTGGGGTGTCCTCCTCAAATGTGAATTACCGCTTGGCAGGAGCTGGGCCACGGCACAGCTTCTGACTTGAAGAACCCCCTTTCTCCTGGTGAGCAGCCTCACCCTGCCCATAAAGTTCAGCTGAGGCGGAATTCCACCCCCCCACCCCAAGAAGGCCCTCTGCTGTGCAGCCAGCCCCGGGGGGGGCCTGGCCCCCGCGCCGTGGTCGGGCACCACCCTGCCTGCCTAGAGCCCCTCCTTCTTTGGGAGGCAGTGTTGTTGTCGTCCCCATTTTAGAGATGAGGAAGCTGAGTCTCAGAGGGATGAGCAGGCCAGCCTGGCTCACCCAGATCTGGGGAGTGAGACCCCAGCTCTCATGGTCCAGCCGCAGAGCTGCCCTGGGACCACTAAGCCCTGCCCTGCAGCCACAGACCGCCACACACACTGAGAGGCACGGGGTGGGGGAGGTCCTGGAAGGTGGGGGCACTGCAGGACTTATCAGGGACTTTGTTTAGAATGAAGATGCTTGGGAGTAGGTTACGTGGTGCCAGTCAGCTGTGCTCTCTCCACAGCGTGTCCATGGCGCCCCCTCCAGCCTCTTACAGGCCAGGAGAGGGGCCAAGCGGCGTGTGGAAGCCTGCAAGCCCGTGTGCAGTGTGGGGGCAGTGGAGGGACCCCGACTTCCGGAGGCAGGAGCAGGCCTGCGCCTCCTGGGAGGCCACGGGAGGGAGGGGTGTGTGTGTGTGCAGGTGTGATGCCCGTCAGGGGGCCATGACTTGGGGCTGAACCCCAGCGCAGCCCTGCGCACCAGCTCTGCTCACAGGTCCTCAGAAGAATGCTCCCTGTGCAGAGGGTCTGGCATCCCCTGTCCCCGGCCTCGGGTCTGGCTCTTTACAGAAGCTGTGGAGACATTTGGTTTCCACAGTCGTGACCCTGGGACCCCATCCCCGGACAAACCGGGCCAGGAGGACACTCGGCCCTGCCCACCCTACAGGCTTCTCCACCTGTGTTTTAAGCTCAGCCTCCTGCCTCCACCCCCGGGAGAAGCCGCACCCCAAGCCTGCCCTGCGTCTCCGCAGCCCCAGGAGGAGGCCTCCCCCCGACAATCCGGCTTCGTCCCCGGCACCAGCTACTTCCTGCCCCCTCGGCGGGGCGCTGCCCCGGCTCTCCACCAGCCTGCAGAAGGCTCCCACTTTTCGCGGCTCCGTGTAGGACCCGGAGCTCCGGGAGGTGGGCTCAGTCCTGCGGCCAGAAGATGGAGCTGGCGGACCTGTGTGCTCCCAGGGGCCGGGCCAGCGGCCTGGGCGGCGGCCCGGTGGGGGTCCTTTCCTCGTTGACCCCCTGCCAGGCGACACCCCTGCTGAGGTCTCCCTCCCTGCCTGCGCCTCTGAGGACTCCACCTTATTGCCTCAGCACTGCCCTCGGGCCCAACCCAGATCCTTCCACCTCTCCACTTGCCCCCTCCGGTCTCGGTAGACTTTGGCGGGGGCCTCAGCCTCAAAACCATCTCCACAGGCAGGGCTCCACACTGTCCCCTCTGGCCTGCTCTCCCCATCCATTCCAGACCCCGCTAAATACCCCTTCCCATCCCCACTTAGGTACCAGTGGACAGCCCCCAACTTACCCTGAAACCAAACCCTCCGCCACCCCGCCTGCTCCCAGCAGTCAGCTGCTCCCGTCTGGCCGCGATACCTCTTCCTTCTGTAGACCTTTCTGGAAATTTCTCTGAATCATCGCCCACGTCTGACTACTTGCAAGCGTCTCCCACACTGTATTGTCTGGACTGTTAGTGGCCCAAGTGGCCTCCTGGCTTGCTCCCTAGTGACCCGAGGTCTCGTCTCCTTGGGACGCCCACCCTGGTGCGTCTGTGCCCAGAGGGGAGACGCTCGGTTCCCAGCACGGCAGCTGCGGGCCCAGGGCGCCGGCCCTGCGTGTCTCATCCCCGAGTTCCTTGCTGCCATCCAGACACCAGCAGGGAGGCACGTGGGTTCGGCAGGGATGGTGCTGAGCCTGGGACTCCGGACCATGGCCCTTCCTCCCACCTGCCCCGTCCCTGCCCCCCCACCCCACCAGGCCCCTGGCTCCTGCACGGTCTACGCCTGTCCGGGGGACCGTGTGATTTGAGCATCCCGGTTTGGTCCAGATGCCCTTCTGCTTGGTAGCCTCTGGGACAGATGGCCGGTGCTGAAGCTGGAGTCTCCCAGGGACACGGGGACCACGGGGCGTGAGCATCCGGCTCCAGGCTTCCTCTGTGAGCAGGACAGCCCCGCCTCCGCCAACGCCTGCCCTCCAGTCCCGGCTGCGTGTCTGGGCTCCCAGGGAGACCCTGCTGTGGTTCCCAAGGTCGGGTCCTGCCTGTGCCTCGCGATAATTAACTATTCTTTTTTTCAACGTCTGTATTGTGGTATGATTCCTGTACAGTAAACTACACATACTGCAGATGTACAATTTGACGAATTTTGATAGATGTCTACACCCACGAAACCACCACCGCAATTAAGAGAGCTAACATTCCATCACTCCCCGAGAGGCGCAGTTTTCAAATTCCCGGTTCACCCCTTCCCAGCCCTTCCCCCAGGAAGCGTTAGTTTGTTCCCTGTGTCTGTGAGTCTGTTTCTGTTTTGTCAATAAGTTGATCTGTGGCCTTTTTTTTTTAAATTCCTCATATAAATGATATCATATGGCATTTTGCTTTCTCTTTCTGGCAAATTATTCTCGTTGATCTGGGCCCTGGGTCCCCCAGAGTGCCCTGCAGATGCAGGCTGTCCGTGCGAAGCGCGCTGGTCACTTTCCAGCAGTCCCACGGCCCTTGCTTGGATCCAGGTGAGGGTGGGGCTGCCCCCCAGGCCTGTTCCCCTCGCTCGGACCCAGGAAGAGACAGAATCCCAGCCCAGTGTCCTGGCCTTCCCAGGGCGTCTCTGGCCTCCGAGGCTGCGCAGGACTTGCCCCGGGTCCTGATCCCCAGCCTCTTCCCTTGTGGTTTCCTGAGCCCGATGTCTCTGTGCAGCTGCAGTTTCCTCGTCCGGCGCGCTCACCAGCAGGCTACTTCTGTCTGCGAGTCCCGGACTCACGGCCTCTGAGCCCTAAGCCTGCCAGCGGGGTCCCTGCCTGCTGCGTCTCCCCGTCCTCCTCCCTCCCGGGAGGACGCTGATCCCGCTTCACTCCGGGGGCCATGCCTCTGCCCACCAGCCGGGGCCAGCACACCCACCCCATCTGCCACCATGGCCTGCGGTGGGCAGAGCGTGTGTTCACATTAATTTTTAAAAAACAGCTGTGGCTGTCTTTATTTTTATTTGTCTCTCTCTCTTTATACACACACACGCACACACACACGACTTGCTCATTCTTTCCAACGAGTGCAAACTCTTATATCACGTGGACTTCACACAGTTTATTTACATTATTTTTTATGATACCAGGTTTCCTCAAATCACAGAGCTGACGTGACCCACATGTTAAAAAATATTCAAAGAACAAATGAAGGTTCCAAATGAAAGCAAGATGCTGCCCCCATCTTCCCTGACTGTCCCACCAGAGACAGAGTCTGGTCCTTCCTGCTGTAACTTTTATTTTCTTGCTTTTCACCCAGCGCTGTGGCTGTAAGGGCCAACCTAGACGCTGACTCCTTGCCTCGCCACCTCGGGTCCGCCCGGTCAGGGCCTCACCTCCCCTCACGCTGCACAGGAGCAGAGCAGAAGGCCTACTCTCTCCTTCAGCACCAGGCCTTCCCTCGAGCCATAGAAACAAAAAAGTCATCAGAGTTTAAGAATTTAGGTTTATCTTTCTACTACAAACATTCTGAGCTTTTTCTCCTTGTGGGTTTTAAAACTTATTTAAAAAAGTCCAGTGGCATTTGCAATATTACTCTGTAAGTATTGCTCAGCCCAGGTACCAGATTCGTGCCCAGGATGATGGAGAAAGAGACTGAATGCTCTGTCGTGAAGGTTTCACCAGTTGAGGGAGATTCTTCCACGTGTGAGGGCCTAATGCAATTCTGAAGCACACGCTTTACACCAGATTTCACTTCTAGAGATGCGAGATGCTAGCGTTCCCTTTATCCCATGTCCCCACACCCGATTCCTTGATTCCCTTCTCTGCTGGCATGTCACTGTAGGTCAACTTTTTGTCCGGGCCACGTGAGCAAGAAGCTGCACTCCTGTGAGCCTTTAAATGGGAAACCGAGCCGATAGTTTAGCTGGGTGTGAAGTTCTAGCTGCTCCTGAGAACTGGACGACCTGCTCCCGTGTCTCCCAGAGGCCATGCTGCTGATGGAGACCCTGCCTGTTTCGGATGCCACGGAACATACCTTATTTGCTCTTTGTATTCTGTTGGCTTCTCAGGGTCCTTGCATTTCTTGGGTCTCGGTCTGCCTGTTAGACCCGTGTTGAGTCTGGGGGCTGCCGTCTGAGCGAGTGTGTCGTCTGAGTTTTCCCCTCTGTGTTGCCTTTTTCCTTCTCCTTTAGAACTTTGCGCAGACTGGAGCTCAGCACTGTGACGCACCCCGTGGGTTCCAGTGTTTTCCTGCGCTCTTGTCTCCCTCTCCAGTTGCTGTCCGTTCTGGGAAGCATCCTTCACTGAAAACCACACCCTGGTGTCAGCCGTGCCCTCTTCACGACGCTGCCCGTCCCCCGAGCCTCGAGTGGGCTAGTCCTGCTGACCCCTACGACCTCCTGCTTGCTCTCTTGCCTCCTTTTTCTCGTGGTCCCTTATTTTCTTTTGCGGGTGCTGCTCCTCTCAAATCTCTTCGAGGACTGTGCTACTTGGAAATATTATTATTTTGCTTTTCCCTGAGTCATTTCTGATTCCTGCCCCTTAGGAGGTGAATGTCAGAGCACCCACTTCCTGGGTCTTCCTTCCTTTGCTGCAAATCCCCCATGGCCTTGCCCGCCGGGTCCTCTCTGTAAGGTGATAAAGGTAGAGGTGAGGACAGGAACTGGTCGGTGTGAGTCGCCTTGTCCTGGGTAGCCCTGCAGACCCTTGCTTCCCTGGGAGAGCTGAGCACAGGCTCTCTGGGAGTAGGAGGGTGTGTGGACAGATGGACGCGCCTGGAAGAGGCAGGGCAGCCAGTGAGCAAGCAGGGCTCCAGGCCGGCCTGATGCTGCGTGTCTGTATCCGGGGGACGTCCGTGCCCCTCCCTCCCAGGTGTGGGCCTCGCTCTGACCTGGCCCTGCTTGCTATGGGTGGCCCGTGACCTCCGCTCGGCTCCGCCTCTCTCTCCTGCTCCCACTTTCTCAGGCCTGGTTTTTTAGCAACCTGGTGATGCCTGTGAACCCCTTCCCCAAACAACATAAAAATGTATGCTTACCAAGAAAACCGATTCTTCTGAAATGCAGTTCTATCAAATGTTGGGAAATCTATTTTGATAAAATAATAATGTTTGCTTCTTTATTAAAACATTACATAAAAATAATCTGGCAGTGGGGCAACCATCATGTGAAGTAAGGGTGATATTTCAAGATGTGCACAAGCGCTGTGATGGGAGTAAAGGCTCCTGCAATTTCTGTCAGTGACAGAAATCACAGTTACACCTGAGCTCTCGGGCTTACTGCCTCCTCGCCTCATTGAAGGTAATGGTCAAATTTCGGTTAGAGACGCATTAAGCAAAACGCACCAGCTCCCCGTCCTGTCCAGTCCCTCCGGCACTCTGGGGATGCTCCCTGGGCAGAAACCCCTCTCCCTTTGGATAGCGTCCTTCTGGCTCTCGCCTGAGCCAGCCTCGCCTGACAGCTGCTCTCTTCCAGGAATAACCACCCGTGGGGACCTGGCCTGTGCCCCCAGGAGGCGCTGCCTCCTCCTTTGGGTCACAGGTGCTGGTTCCAGAGAACCTGGACACGACCCTGGCTCCAGCTCCTTCTCCTCCCTCCCGAGCTGGCCACAGGACGCCCGCCCTTCATGGGCTGCAGGCTGTCCTCGCTCTTGGTCCCCGACACTGTTAGGGTTTTATTGTTTTTTATAGCATCTCCAATCAGACCCTGGCTGTCCCTTCCCAAGGTGCATGTGGTACTCACGCTACCATCTTTAACTCACTTCCCAGTGGCACCCTGGGCCTCCGTGGCATGCACTGTTAACCGACTCTTAGGGCCACCTGCCCCAGGGTCCCTCAGTTGTCACCTGGTGCCTCTTCTCAGGCCATAATCAATGCCATAGGCGTTTACTTGTAGAAGGTCCTGGAGCTGGGAGGGGGAGGCTCTGGTCCCCACAGTGCAGCACAGGCCCTCTTGTTGCATTTGTTGAAAATAAATTTACACCGTGTTTCTCTTTATACACTTTCTTTTCTTAATTCTCTTTGCAGAAGGATCCTCCAAATGGTTAGTTTATAAAAGTTCCTCTGGTGAATTTAGAATACTTTCAGTTTTCAAAATTTCAAGGACTATGCACCTGATTGGGGCACCCCCCTTGTTTCCTGCCTGAGGTCCCTTTGGGGGCCGGGGTGTGTGTGTGTGTAGTCAGCACCTTCTGGGTAGAGAGCTCTGCTCCCAGTAAGGCCTGAAGGCCAATGACCTTGGCAGAGGTCAGGCCCTGCAGGCCACGGAGGGCGGCTCCCCAGAGGCTGCTGTAGGTGGGGCTTCAATGGAGAGTGCCTGGGGGGTGAAGCGCAAGGGGAGGTGGAGGCTGTTACAGGAAATGAGGTTCAGAGGGGCTGCCTGAGAGGAGAGAGAGTCCCCGCGGGCAGCACGTGAGACTGTGGCCACTTCTTCAGGGGCGGGCTGGGACCCGGCGTTCGTGTCTCGTGGACGCTGCCCAGGGAGGGGCCTGGGAGTGATGCAGCCAGAGTGGGGGGCTGCTTCTCAGGCGGCCTCCCCTCTGACCAGGACTGGCACAGCACCCGCCGGCCAGGAGGGCAGTGGCGCGCTTGCTTCTGGTCCTAATTGACATGGTGTCAGTGTCAAAGCCTCTGAGGGCCTCAGTTTCCCCAGGTGTATGTGGTGAACTTGACCTGTCTGACCTCTATGGGCCCCTCCATAAATGTCTGTGCAGGAAGGAAGCAGTTTTCTTTTGAACCCCTGAGCGGGGCTGCCCAGGCCTGACACACTCCCCAGAGCCTCTGGGGATGGGGCACCTCCCTTGTCCTCCACCCACCCACACAGTCAGAGGGCACAGGTTTGGGTAGAGGCCCCCTCCCTCAACCCCAGCCAAAGCTCTTTGCTGAGCATTTAAATTGAATTTGAAATTCAATTCAGGGAAAAAATGCCTTGAGGCTTAGATACTGGCCTCTGGGCCAACTCTTAACAGGACACAGATGCCCCAGCTTAGGGCTAGAGATGGTGAGGAAAATCGGCTGGAAACAAACCCTAGCCTTTCCCAGAGGCAGGAGGAGGCCGGGACAGGAAGGTGCCCGCTGCTGCATCTGGAGCAGTCCCTGCGCATCGACTGCGCCCGCGCGCTCCAGTGCAGGCGGCCGGCCTGGACCATGGTACCGATAAGGGCCTGGATGCGGGGTGTTTCCAGGATGAGGTGCGGTTTTTCAGAACCCGCTGTGGGTCAGTCCTGGGCAGTGGGCCGGATCCCTTCCCCTTCGGGGGCGTGGGGTGCTGGGGGTGTTGGGCGCACGGGAGGCCACGCGAGCCGGGCTCCGGCCCCCGCCGCGGCCGCCTCTGCAGTGAGGCCCCTGCGCACCTAGGTGGAGCCCGACCCGCGGTTTTCGGCTGGACCGGCCTCGCCTGACCCGCCGGCGCGCCAGGCGGGGGCGCTGCAGGCTGGCGGGGGTCCCCCGGGTCCCCTCCGCGGCCCAGTGCGCATCGGCGGCTCGGCGGGCCGGGCGGAGCGCAGACGGCGGCGGGCGCGGGCCGGAGTCCGGGCGCCGCGCTGCCCCTCCCGCCGCCTCCCCAGAAGGGGCCGAGCTGAGCGGGCAGCGGGCGCGCGCCACGGGCCGGAGCAGCGGCGTCCCGCGGGCGAGGCGCGCATTGTCGCCGGCCCCACCTGTCGGCGCGGCCCCCGCCACCGCCGCCGCCGCCGCCGCCGCCGGCCCCGGCCCCGGCCCCGGCCCCGGCAGCGCCAGCCGTGCGGCAGCCCGCGGGAAAGCCGGCCCGGACTCGACCGACCACAGCGGCGGAGGCGCGGGCACCCGGGCCGCGGAGGCCGGACCGTCCGGGGGCGACCAGGCCGCGCAAGTTCGCTCCCCGCGGGCCGGGCCGGGCTGCGCGGGCCCCGAAGGTGGCGATGGTGCGGCGGCCCCGCGCCCGGCGCGCAGCCCCGGCCCCGCTCCTGGTTCTCCGCGGCGGCGGCGGCGCGGCCCCCTGAGCCCCGGGCCAGAGCGAGCGCGGCGGCGGCGGCGGAGAGGAAGGCGACGCCGGACAGCGGCGGGAGGCGACAGGCGGCCAGGGACCGGGTCGTTGCGCAATCCGCGGCCCGCCGTCCGGGCCCTGCCGGCGGCGCGGCTCCGGGGGCGGCGGCGGGGCTGATTCATGGGGCCGCGGCGGCCGCCCCCCCGCGCCCGGGCCCCCGGCGCCCCGCAGCCCGCGATGGTGGCCGAGCGGCCGGAGCGGCGGCCGCCGCGGCCCGCGCCTCGGTGCTAACCTCCCGCCCTGCCCGCCCCCTCCCCGCGCCCCCGCCCGCTCCCCTCCCCCTGCCCAAAAAGACACAGCCCGGCTCCTGGAGCGGCGCCTCCAGTCGCGGCGGAGCGCGGCGTTGGCGCGGATGGAGGGCGCGAGCGGGCGGCCGCGGCGGCTGCACCCGGCGGGGCGCTGATGCGGCGCCTGGACCTTCGCTGCTCGACTTGGGGGGCGTCGGCCGAGTGGGCACTCCGCGATGCAGCTCCTGAAGGCGCTCTGGGCACTCGCCGGGGCCGCGCTCTGCTGCTTCCTCGTCCTGGTGATCCACGCGCAGTTCCTGAAAGAAGGTAATTGTCCCCGGCGCGGACCGGTCCCCCGCGTCGTTCCCCGCGCCCCCTGCTTCCAGCACGTTCCGCCGCCACCGTCGCCGCGCTCGGCCCGGCTCGCCCAGCGCCACTGCGGGGCCCGCGCGCCCGGCTCGGACCCTCCCTGGCGTCCGGCCCCCGGCGCCGAGCCCGCCGCCCCGCTCACATCGGGGGTCAGAAGCGGCGCGCGGCGGGGGAGCGGCGGGGTTTGGCGCGGCGGCCTGAGTGCCTCTCGCTCCGCCGGCCCCAGCCCGCGCCCAGGCTGCTGTGCCGTCCCCTGCCCCGCACGGCTCGTTGGCAGCGGTTCCCGCCCGCTCTCCGCGGGCCTTCGGTAGATGGCACCCGCGCTCCACGCTGGTCGGCGGGGCCTGGGGCCCGGGCGGCGGGAGCCCAGGGTGAGGCCTGTGGGCCGCACCCCATTCCCCACGCCGCCTTCCGGGCGAGTCCGGGACCGCGGGCTCTGGGAGCAGGGACTTGACAGCCAGAGCGCCTGGCCCTGCACCAAGTTCGGCCCCTTGTCCTCCCAGCGCTTGCTTGAGCGCGGGCTCTGGGATTCGGTTCTAGGACTTGCTTGAGTTGCGTGAGTTGATGGTCGGACCCTCGCAGCTGGAGGAATCTGTGGGACCTGTAGCCCGGCACCAAGGGCCCGGGACGGGGGCACCAGTCCCCCGGGCACTCCTGGAAAGTACCCCGCTCCAAGGCAGGGCTCTCCTGGAGGCCTGCCCTGGTGCATCCTGGGCTCAGCCTGGCTGGCCCTTGTGGAACAGCTGAGCTAGGCACCCGCTGCCCAGAGTGTCACCCGCTGCCCGCAGCCGGCTGTGCCCTTGCCCCCAGCGCTGCCTCATGCTCCCCCTGGCCAGCAGGGAACAAGCCGAGCAGGGAGCTGGCGGGGCGGGTGATGCGGGCAGATCCTCATTAGCTTCAGGCTCTTACAAAGGAAGGGTTTGCAACGTTCAGCTGCTTCCCTGCCTAATTAATGAGCTGCCTCTGGCTTCCCGGGGAAGCAGGTAGGTAGGTGTGGGAAGCCAGCCCCGGCCGTCACCTGCTTCGCTGGCCTGGTGTCCATTTCCCTCCCTGGATTTTGGGTCCAGGCCCTGAAGGGAGACAGGTCAGTCCCAGGGGGGTGCTGCGGGCCTGGCTGGCCCCTTGAGAGCCTGAGGCGCTCCTGCTGAGCCGGAGGCTGGCCCTCCACAACCTGCTTGCTGACTTGCTTCAGGAGTGGGTGGTTCTCCCAGGGGTCGGGGTCCCCTGGAGCTGGAAAGCCCCCCGAGGGCTGATCTCGGCTGTCTTCTGCCAGAGGGTCTCAGGACCCACCAGTTAGCCGGGGGTTCCCTCCTGCACAGCTGGGCCTCCTTTGGCCAGTGTTCCCACCCTTCCCACTGATCTTTCCTTCCTGGGAGATTCGTCTTAAGGGACTTCTGTTAAAGTTCCATTGCTTCTAAGATGGAAAGGGCCTGGCTGTGTGAGGATTTTCTGGGATGAGGGGAGTCTTCCGTGATTTCAAGGCTGTGCTTCAGTAAGAAAATAAAGCTCTGAAGCCTATGGCTGAAACGTTCTCTTCTGCTCACCCAGTGGGAGCTGACCGATCCTGCTGCCTTTGCAGGGCACCACCGTCCTCTCCGGGCCACGCATCTTAAGGATGCGATATGTTTTGGTCAAAAGAGTTTCTGTCTTTCGGATTTTAAGAATCTGAGTGTGGAGCAGGTGGGTTTTTCGGGGAAGCATCTTGCTCAGAGAGTGTAGTCTTTTCTGTGGATGGTTACCTGAGAGCCCTGCTCAGAGCCCAGTGTTCACCCTGGGCTGGGCAGGCTCGTCGGCATCCTAGGAGCTGGGGCCGGAATAGGAAGGTGGGACGGGGTGAGGAGCAGGCACACGCTCTGAAGGGACAGTGTCTTTCAGGCACTCGGGGGAAGTTTGAGCGGCTGCCTGAACAGCCCTCTGGGATTCTGTGAAGTCCCATCTGTCCACCCGGAGATGTTTGCTTGCTCCACGGGGATGGAATACCCTGTGCTCCGTCTCTCTGGAAGGTCAGAACTGGGGCAGCATCCCCCTCCTCCCTGAGCCGCCCCTTTCGGCGCATTGGGTTCAGGAGCCCAGGGCAGGCGCTGGGAGGGTGGTGGGCTGACTGGGTGCCGGGGATGCCCTGCCCGACCCGGCCGGAGGCTGCAGGCTGCCGGCCACTTCCTTCCAGCGGCGCACCGGCCAGCGGGAGGGAGGGGAGCGAGGCGGGCGGATGGACAATTGTGACTTGTTGTCTGCAGATGAGTGGGAAAGAGCTGTTTAAATAGCCATTTCCATGAATCTGGTTTTTTCAGAGGTGAAGAATGGGGGACACAGGGAGCCGTTTTTCCACACTTCGTCTTTTGTGCGGAGATACGGGTCACCCCATGGCTAATCCGTCCCCCTCTGGCCAGTCTGCCTTCCAGTGTTTGCGAAGATGAATAGGGCTGTGAACGGAGAGAGAGGCGTATTGTTGTCCCTAATTGCAGCCTTGGCTGGGCTGGGCTCTGTGAGATGGGTCCTGCCCGCCGTGACGGGCCTGGCCCAGGCAGCCGGAGGGCCGGGAGAAGGCCCCTGGTCACGGCCACGGCGTGGGGTCTGGGGGCTCAGGGACCTGGGCAGCTCCTTCTCCTGCTGGCCCTCTGGACAGCCTGACTCTCCTCTGGGAGGCAAGAGTTGTCCTCTGCCTCTGAATTCAGCCTGCACGTGCCCTGCATTTGTGAATTACGGGCAGAGGTGGGGTGGGGGTCTGGGGACGCTGATTTCAGACACAGCCTCTTGATCAGGGGGACAGAGCGCCAGTGGGGTGGTGCGCTGGGAGAGGGCAGGGGAAGGTCCTCTTTGATCTACCTAATTTTGCCTGGTCTCGGAACACGGCCTTAAGCAAACGGCCAGAATTATAAAGATCTTCCCCACCGCCCTCTACTAAAGACTCGAAGATGCCTTTCTCCCAGCCTTCAGGTCACTCCACGGACAGACGCCTTGGTGCCACAAGAAGGGTGACTGCACCACGGAGAAGCAGGGAGGTGCGGCGCTCACGGCCAGGCGGGCCAGCCCACCTGGGCGGCGTGGTTTCGGAGCTGGGACCGGAGGGAGGCAGGGGCATCCCAGGAACCTCCGGGCGGCTCTCCTTTCTGGATCACGGGGAGAACCCGGGCTTTTTCCTGGAGGTGTGGATTTGAGGTTTGTGTCTCCCTCAATCCTTGTGGTCTCAGGGAGCCTGCGAGGGGGTGAAGGCGTTGTTAACACCCTCACACGTTCCCGCTGAGAACTCGTTTTGGGAGGTGGGCGCCCGTGACTGGCCGCCCTTGCAGGGGACCCGGCCTTGCTTCCTTCCTGAATTAGCCGGCTGCTCTGAGGGCCGACTGTTGATGGAGTAAACGAATTCAACTTCCATTTATCCCGTTCTGGAAGTGAAGTAGGACTCTGTGAGCCCCGGGGCTGGGAGGGACCACACTTGGCCTGATCTGTGAATTATCGCGGCTCTGGGCGCCGATCATTCGTTGCTGTGGTCGTCAGGAGCTGGGCGGCTAATGCCGAGTGCTACTAGGTCTGTTACGTCCGTGAGTTTATTTTAAAAGTGGACAGTGGTCTTAGGATTGACAGAGCACAGTTCCTGGTACCTAGGAGTCCATCAGAAGTATTTGTGGCATCAAATAATCGTCCCGGCTGCACAAGGGGGCAGGCGCGTGTCCCGGGGCACAAGGGGGCAGGCGCGTGTCCCGGGGCACAAGGGGGCAGCTCTTGGCCAGCCGGAGGGGCTTCTGAGGATGAGCGCTGTTGTGGGGGTCTGGCTGCACCCAGTTCTGTTCTCAGATGCTGCGGTCAGAGGGGTGTCGGGGACCGGGCTTGGGGTGTGCGTTCAAGTGAAGAGAAGACTGCAGAAGCCCTGTGTTCTGAACACTTGCAGCCACCCACCCAGACCTGGCCTTCAGTGCCGGCTGCAGGGCTCCCAGCCTGGGCCTGGCTGCCCATTTGTCCCCGAGTCTCTGCGCTGTGTGTGGAGGGGCCCAACCAGGCTGCCCCCACCCTCCAGCAGACTTTATCCAAGAGGCCAGGGGAGGGGGCCTGGCCGCTGGGAGGGGTGGAGTGAAGGGGCTTAAAATTATCTCAACGGCTTCATCATCATTTGCCATCGTGTCAGTGTGGCAGGATCTAAACGAAACCCAGGCTAACCGTGATGGGAACCTTGTCGCCGGGCATCTGACGGTGTGAAAGTTAAAGCGGAAAGGGACTGGTGATGGAGCTGACTCTCCTTACGTGACGGGGCCAGTGGCACCCTCCCGAGGGCCCGGGCACACGTGTGCACACTCAGGAGGGCCACCACTTAGCCGGACCCCCACCTGCATCACTGGAAGCTCTTCCATCCCAAGAGGGGCTTCAGAGAGCCAAGCTGGGGACCATGTGGGTAGCTCGCTCAGAGGTCTGACATCAGGGCCTCTGCCCGTCTCTGGGGACGCAGCCCTGTGCGGGGCCCCGGCGGTCGAGGGGGTGGTGGGGCGGCCACATCCCCGGCCGTGGAGGCAGGGTCGCAGTGCACCTCGAAGTGGGACACGCCTGAGTCTTTATGTGTGCGCACACCTAGATAAACACGCATGTGAGTTGTCTGTGATGGCCTTCGGCACTCAGTATATGAGACACACGGTGAGCTTGACTTAAAATACAGCCTCCTGATCGGGGCAGAGGCCTGTGTGGTGATGCCCTGGAGGCACAGACGGAGGCCGTCCCCCCACCTCTGCACTGATGCCTGAGTAAGTAGACACGCGATGCGCGGTGCAGCGTGAACGTATGTGGCCCATGACATAAGCACGTAATTCTGCATCTGCACGTGACACAGCTGCTGTTCACACACGGGTTTAATGAACGGATTCAGGGTTCCTTTCAGATGTACGTTAATGACACCTGTGGTCGCTGTCCTGCTGGGGTGGCGACCAGCCTGCCCTTTTGTCACTTTCTCCTTTAATCGTTCCTTTAATCTAAACTCAGCCCAAGTCTACGCACACACGTGTAACATTACAAACATGTAAACACACACACACACAGGCATGCGTGGACTCATACGCACATGGACACACACACACACACCCCCTGCGTGATGCAGACTCCCGGCCTGGAGCAGAGCGGCAGAGGATGAGGCCGCCACCCCCCGTGCTCGGCCCCCGCTGTCCGCCCCCTGCACCTGACTCCCTGCGGGGCTGCTGCCCCCACCCCAAGCAGCCGCGTGCTGTTCTGCAGAAGTGTTTTCACAGACGAGGCAAGAGAGGCCCCGTGAAGCCGAAGGACACGCCCGGCCCACAGAGGCCGGTGGGACGCGGGCTGACGCGTGGGCTCGACTTCCCTTTCCCGCGGCTTGGATCAGGAGGTCCGGTGGCAGCCTGGAGCCGCACACCCACCTCCCCTCACACGTCCCAGTACCTGCTGCGCGGACCCAGTGCCTGGCCCGTGGCTCACACGTGCTGGTGCAAATGGCCTTTGGAATTAGGAAGCCAGATGGCAGTGGGATGTCAGGCAAGTCACTGGGCCACTGGGACCCTCAGTCTTCTCAGACGGGGGGACAGGATCGTAGAAGCTGACGCTTTAGGGGGTTGTGGGATGACAGGTGGGCTGGAGGCCGGGCAGGCACCCGAGGGCTGTGACTGTGTCCAGCAGGTTTTTCTTGAGAAGCCCATGCGTATGGGTCAATGATTCCAGGTTACTTCAGACAGACTGGGTGGCGCTTGGGACGGCAGCATTGGGGTCGGCGCAAGGGACAGACACCCAGCCCACACTGGTCTAGCGTTAGCAGAGCTCCTCAGATGCGGCGTCTTCCAGGTACAGAAGCCACGGCCTGGTCCACCGCCCACTCCCGGCCCCTCTGAGAGTCCTTTTCCAGGTGACTCAGCCTGGGAAGCCTCAGCCGCGGCCACCAGCTGGTTCTGGCTCCCGGGGTCACAGGGAAGGGCATGGCCCTCCATCTCTCCCTCCCGAGGGCCCTGACCGTCGGCCCCGTCGGTGCCCTCCCCCAGCAGATGGACGGGCCCTCCAGCACCATCTCTGCACAGAGCGGCTTCCCAAGAGGAAAGGGGAGCTCAGGACAGCTGGGTGGGGGGGAGGGCGAGCCCAGCCCCTGCAGTCCACTCTGGGACCCGCCAGACCCAGGGTCTGGGGTGTATCCCTGGGGGAGGTGGCCCAGGAAAGATCTGGAAGCAGGCCTGGGCCCTGAGAGCCCAGTGGGCTGGGGTGGCCAGGGGACGTCCAGCTGTTTGCTCACCAGGCTGGGCTGTGGCCCGGCTGCTCTGGGCGGAGGCCCTTGTCTCTGGGTGGACCTGGGGAGCCAGCTGCCGGGAGGCCAGCATCCACCTGCTCCGTCGGGGTGGCTTGGTTACCGGCGCACGCGGGGCTGCAGGTGCTGTAGACAATGGCGGCGCCCAGCTGCAGGGAGGGAGGTTAGCCGGCTCCCTGCTGAGCTGGGCCGCAGAGGGGCTGGAGGCGGAGGGACGGGGCTCCCAGCCCACGGGCTTACCCCTCTGTGACCTGGTGGCGAGAGACACAAGGGCCAGCCCCCTCCTCCCAGGCGCCAGGTGTGTCTGCGGAGCGGGGGTTTTGGGGGCCTGGAAGCAGGGCCACCTTTCTGGGGAAGCATTGGCAGATGTTCACAGGTGGGGAGCAGGGTGAGCGTCCCCTAGAAAGAGCCCAGCCTTGCTGAGTCACCCGCTACCTGCGGTCCACACGGCCCGCAGGGGTCGAACGAGCCCAGGCCGGAATCCTGGCCACGTGCCTGGCTGCCCCGTCATGTGGTGTCCCGGAGGCCGCCCCGTCCTGACCCTGCGACGCTCGGCTGGGTGACCTTGACAGTGTCCATGGTCATTTCCAGATGACTCTCCATCAGTCATATGGCTCCTTTGTGTAAACCCAGCTTTGCAGGGAGCAGGAGGGAAGCCTTCCCCATGCCCCCAGCCCCTCCAGACCCCCTGGGGGACCTCAGGGAGCCTCACCTCCAGGTTCCTTTTCAGTGCAAATATCCAAGTCTTTTAGAAAGCACGTCACAGACTCAGACCACTGCTCTGGGCGACCCGAGTGGGGTGTCCTGACTAAGCCCCCAGCCCCCTGGGGAGAGTCACGTGGCTGGCCAGGCCCGGCCATGGGGATCAGGCACGTCCAGCCGTCCTCGTGGCCCCCCGGTCCCCTCGTTTCCCATTCGCAGGCCCTTGTCCATTCAGTGCCCTCCCTCCTCCCGGTGGCCCCCAGGAATCAAGCTCCTTTTCTGTCTTTGCGTCTAATTCTGCCTAGAAGATGCAGCCTCATCTTCTGGGTGAAAACCCCATGGGTGTGGCTCTCCTGTCTCCAGAATCTGGGCGACTTTGGCCTCCAGATCCACATGGTCTTGGTGGTTGGGACCAGGGCAGGAGAGCCTGGACAGTCTCAGGCCTTCCCGGAGGTGGGAGGTGAGGGGACGGGGCTGTCACTGCCTCTCCAGCCGTGTGCTGGCCGCCTGATGAGGGGTTGAGCTGTGACCCAGGGGCACTCAGGTGGCACTTCAGGCAGGCTTTTGGGGGAGCACGTCCAGCGCTGGGAGGGGCACCGCAGCCTTCACAGTGCTGGGCTCCGTGGACTCCTGGTGGATGACGGCTGGGGCCTTGGCGATCCCCGAGGTGGCCCCAGAGGCCTTGGTCCGACGGCTCACAGCCCTGGTGGGTCCCACGGGCACCGGCTCCGACTTAGGAGGCCACACCAGGTCTTGGGCGGGGTGGACACCATCCTCAGCCTTGACTGTCGGCCCCTGTGTCCCACCCTGCCCTGGACTCCAGCTGACCCACAGGGACTGAGCTGTGACCTCTGGTCCCCGCTCGTGGTTCTGTGCGCTGGGCTCCTGGGGTGACAGTGGGTCCTGCTAGGCCAAGGCTGGACCTGCTGAAGGCGGCTCCCTCTGCCACCGCCCTCCTGCCTCCAGGGCTGTTCTGGAAGGCTCCGGGCTCAGGAGAGCATGCGGCCCTCTGGGACTCTCCCTGCGAACTTTGCCAGAAGACCTTGCCCAGCCACACCCACCGCCCTCAGCCCTGCCTTCTCCCTGGGGTCTGGAGCCCTTAAATGCACACTCTTTTCGAAGTCAGTTTCTGCCCGGAGAAGGTGGGTTTTCTTAGCCAATTACCTTTCTTCTCCACCGATTAGGAAGCAGCTGAGCAGGCCCTGGATTCGCTTCGCTGAGAGAGGAGCCCAGACCTCGCTTATAAATAACTGTGCTTTGCAGAGCCACACCATCCGTCTTAGCCCTCCTTCCCCGGGGGAGCGCCTGCATGGCGACAGCTCCATGGGCTGGTTGCCTGGGTGACAACCTTGCTAGACACCCCAGCACAGCCTGAGGCACACGTATTGAGCACCTGCTGTATGCACAGATGCTGTATGAGATGTGCACAGCGGAGGGCCCAAGGGGTGGTCCCCCAAGGACAGGTCCACCCGAAACCCAGGGACGTGGCCAGATTTGGAAGAAGGGTCTCAGGCGAAAGCAGCCTGGATTGGAGTCCACCCTAAATCCACTGACGAGCTTCCTTAGAAGAGACACGTGAGGATGGAGACAGAGACGGATGATGTGGCCGCAAGCTGAGGGACGCCTGCAGCCCCCAGGGACTGGGTGAGGCCGGCAGGACCCTCCTCTGAGCCTCCAGAGAGAGTGTGACCCTGCTCACGCCTGACCTTGGACCTCTGGCCTCCGGGACCCGGGAGAATGGATTTCTGTGGTTTGTGATCATTTTCACAGCAGCCGCAGGAAACGGGCAGGCCACCCACAGGTGACGGAGGAGCCCGACCACGTGTGCCAGGGGCGCCGGGGCCTCACCCGCACCGTCTGTCCTGAGGAGGGCCGGGGCCGGCAAGTGCCCCGTCAGTGTTCAGGCCAAGACGTGGTTTCCTGCCTGCTCGTCTGGAGCCATGGGAGTAATGGCTGTTGGTTTCGAGGTGGGGGCAGAAGCAGCTTCCCCTGGCGGCGGTGGGGCTGCGGGGACAGCCCAGAAATTCTCAGCGCGCCTCCATCCATAAATCAGCATTTCCCAGAGCGAGGGCGCGTCCGCGTGCGCACGAGGTGGCTTTATGTGGGTTTGGGTGGGCATCTTTCATCTTAATGGGCGTGTGTTTATTTTTATGGTTACCGTCTACTGACGGCCACGGCACTGGCTTCCCGTTGCCAGGAGATGCAGAGTTCCTTTCTGGCTGGACAGGGACACTCGGTGTGGGGAGTGGTTGGTGGAGACACCGAGCAGCTGGAATGCAGCTATATTGGGCGCCTACTGAGTGCCAGGCCCGGTGAATAGGCTGAGCCGAGGAACAGGGTGCCGGAGGCCGTTGGCCATGGGTCGGAGGCTCCAGCGATCCCTGTAGGCATGTGAGGGTCACTGCAGGCCTGCTCTCCAGGAATCGTGGTCACTTCCTCAGTGTCCAGGTCACCTGAGGATAAAAGGGCCTCCCTCAGATGTGGGACATGGAGCCCGCGGTGGACACAGGGATGGGGGTGTGGGCAGTCAGCTCCCCACGGGGCTGTCATCACAGAGGACCATGATGGGGGCTCAAAGAGCAGACATTTCTTGTCTCCTCCCTCTGGAGGCCAGAAGTCCAGACTGAGACGTTGTGGGGGGTTCCTTCTGGCGGGGGCTCTCGTCCTTCGAGGCTCTTTCCTGCTCCTGGTGGCTCCAGGAGGCCGACTTCGCTGGGCCCGTGGCCGCAGCACCGCAGTCCCTGCCTGCTGCCTGCACTGTCCCTCTGGCTCACATCCCCCTCCTCTCTCATCACAAGCCGGTCGTTGAATCTAGGGCCCACGCAGGTCCAGGGTGATCTCATCCTGAGATCCTTAACTGTATCTTAGCTCTGTCTGCAAGGGCATTCCCCATAAGGCCTCATTCTGAGGTTCTAGGCGGACCCACCTCTGGAGCCACGGTGCAGCTCGCCCCCGGGGGTGGAGGACAGTGCGCCCCTGTGCTTGGGTGCTGACACCATCACCATCACCAGAGGACCCAGTCCTGCAGGTCTCAGAGCAACAGGCCCCAGCCTCCTTCCAGTCTGGGTCTTGCCTTCGTTTGGGGGTTCTCTGGGGGGCCGGGGGCGAGGGCAGTTTGTAGGAGTCCAGCGGGCAGCTTCCTGTGCCTCCTGAGCCCAGTGGGGAAGGGGCAGGCCCGGGGAGGCCCCCGCGTGCACTTGGAGGCCCTGGTGTCAGCCCGGGCGGCCCTCCTCCCACCTGGGGCCTGCCGTCTGCGGGCCGAGCTGGCCGCGTGGGCCCAGGACGCCGCCTCTAAGAGTGCGCGGCACGTGTCCATCTGCAAGTTGACTTTTTTCTGTTCTTTATTTCTTTAAAGCACATCGTGAGACCTGCTTTGGCATTTGTGCCTGGCCTCCCCCAAGGCGCGCTCGCTCCCCGTCGGGGCCGTCTGCTGCAGTCTAGCGGCTCCCTGGCCCGTTGCGGGCTCCGGGTCCGCCACGCGCACTGGCTCACGTGAGCTGAACGTCGCCTGTTTCTTTTGTCCACTGAGTGCCCGTCTTGCGGCCGGAGCACAGTGCAAAGTTCTGGATATTGAGTTGTTTTCCCTCAGCTGCTGGGAAGCTGTGAGCAGGCGAGAGATGGTGCTTTCCACGTGGAATCTTCTAGAACAGAGGGTGGGTCTTCTTGGGTGGAAATCACCATAGGAGCCAGAGATTTGAGGAGCAGGAGAGAGGTCCCCAGGCCCCCTCTCAGGCTGACCCCGGGATCCTGCCCCCCGTGGTCCTCTCGTTGGAGGGCACCTGACCCCCAGGGCTGGCAGGCCAGATGCAGCCACCACCTGGAGGGCGGCTTCTGATGCCCCCAGCTCTGGCCCTGTGTTGGGGGCGACGGGGCATAGACGGGTCGGGAGGGTTCCGAGGGTGGCTTTGCTGTGGAGAGTGGCCTCTCGCTGCTTTAGGGAGGGGACAGGGACACGAGAGGTGACCAGGACGAGGTCCAGGGGAGAGAGGACAAGGTCCAGCGTGTGTCCCGGCAGTGTGGTCAGGGGCCGGGGCCTGACGGAGCTGCAGAGGGCGGAGCTGGATGGGGAGCCGCTCCGTGCCCTTGGCAGCTCCCGGGCCTGTGCTGAGGCGAGGCAGCGTCTCCCTGGGTGCTGGACCCCTGTCCGTGTCACCTGGCGTTCCCCGGAGGGCAGAGGGCGAGGCCCGAGGGGGCGGGCAGGGGGCCTGATGAGTCCGTGGGTGGGGGCTGCCCCTGCAGGCAGCTTGCTCCCCAGCAGATGGCCCTGGGCCTGCCGCCCTCTGACTCCCTCAGAATGGACCCACTTCCCACAGGAGCAGGGCCCAGACTCATGGCCCTCCACCCGCTGGAGGCGCGTTGGGGGTACTGGCACTGAGCGTGGTCCAGGAAGAGCCAAGTGTCTGCCTGGACCTAGGGCGGGGGCTCCCTGGGAGGTGCACCTGCTTCCCCCGGGGCCCTGGGGGGAGGGTCTGGGGGTCCTGAGGGTCCCTCCTGGTCCGAGTGGTCCCTGAGCCATATGCACAGGCCCTGTGCTGACCTGGTCCCCCAGGGTCCAGCCCACCCCGCCCCCCATCACTGACCCTGCCCCCTACCCCTCGTCCTGGGTGGCAGTCCCAGCCCTGTGCTGACGTCCCCCAGGGCCCAGCCCACCCCACCCCCCCAACACTGGCCCTGCCCCCCTCATCCTGGGTGGCAGTCCCAGCCCTGTGCTGACATCCCTCAGGGCTCAGCCCACCCCGCCCCCTGTCACTGACCCTGTCCCCCACCCCCTGTCCTGGGTGGCAGTCCCGGGGCTCACGGACCCCCGGTCTCGTCTGGGAGTCCTCCGCCCAGTCCGTGACTTAGAGGACTTGTGTTCTCCATGCCTGGCTTCCTCCCCGGGTCCAGGGCGATGCTGACAGCCCTGAGCAGCCCTTGGTCCTGCACCACACACGTGCGGGTGGGGGCGCTGCCCTTCCGTCAGGCCCCGGCTGGGTCTCGGCCTCCTGCCTTCCCACCCCGGCTGGGTCTCGGCCTCCTGCCTTCCCACCTGCGGCCCCGAGGTTGCTCTGCTGTTCTCTGGGCAGCCTCCTCCCATTTTCCCGTCCTACCCTCTCATGGTGATGCCAAAAGGCTGGGGGTTGGCCCTTGGGGCTCTGGAGGGTGGGGGCACCAGTGGAAACAGAATTTCCTGGAGCAGTTAGCAGGAGACGCAGGTGAGGGGGGCATTCACGGTGCTGCCCCGATGCCCACCTGTGTTTTCTGGGGCTGATCTTGGAAGGCTGCCAAGTGGCTGTCGGGCTCGCTGAGCAGGGCCCTTGGGGCTGATGGTGTGTGGGACCTGGTTCCTGTGTGTGGAGCAGCAGCTTTCGGCATCCTGGATGCTGGGCTTCCTCGGAGCTTGCTGAGCGACGGGGGCGGGGGGTCAGGATGGCCCAGGTGCCCGCAGCCATGGGAGGGAGGTGCCTGCGTGCAGCCCAGGTAGGAACCCGAGTGGACCCGGGTGCCTGGTCTGCTGAGTCACACCCACCCACAGTGTCCCTTGTGGAACTTCCCTGAGTGACTCCTCGTGCACCGGTCAGCCCGGCCGACACCCACGTCACTGGCAGACTGCGGGGCCTCAGGACTGGGCAGCGCGGGTGCTGGAGACGGAGGCGCGGGGGGAGTGTCCGGTGGACCAGCCCCTTCCTCCTTCCCATGGGGAACCTGAGGTCGGCGGGGGTGGGGCTCGCCCAGGGCCACGTGGGTCTCAGTGAGTGATGTGGGTGGACATCCAGGCAAGTAGATTTTTAGGCCAGGAGACTGGAGTGGCTGAAGGCTCACAGATGGTCGTCCCCCAAGGAATAGGCAGGGGCTCCAAACTGGCTGACAGGGCTGGGGGCTGTGGAGGTGGGCCGATGGGGTTGGCGGGGCTTGGGGCCTGGGGTCAGCCGAGCTGAGCGCGGCTAGTTACTAAGTTGCAGAGAAACATTCCACTGGCTCCTCCAATCAGCATCCCTAGTGCCGTGTGGGACCAACCGCCCAGAACGGCACGGTGTATTCCTGGTCCGCCTCCGGGAGGAGGGGCACGGCCTCGCCCCTCCCGGGCCTCCGTTTCCCCGTCTGTGAGGTGGGGGTGCTCCCAGCAGCCCCCCCGAGGCTGCTCCCGTCCAGCCTTGCTGTGCTGGCTGGGGCTTCTGGGGCGATGACGGAGGGCCCCAGGTTGTGCGAGGGGGATGGGCAGCACATAGCACTGTGCCCGCGTCTTGTAACCCCCGCGGTCCACACTGGCATTATTTTTATCTGTTCTTATTTTTCTCGTTAACTCGAGTCCTTTTTTAAAGAGCTGTGGTTTCCTAGGAGGCCGATTACGATAAATACCAGAAAACAGACGCCTGTTACCAGCCACTGTGCGGGGGCCGGCAGACCCTCCCCGGGCCTCGAAGCTGCGCTTTCTCCATCTGCCGAGCAACGCACGTGTCTTCCGGCTCCGGGGACTCCCGGGGTGACACTGGGGCTCGGGGGGCCTTGGAGTGTGGCGGGGACCGCTGGTTGCCCAGGAGATGGCAGAGCTCTGTGTCTGCCCCCCTCAGCGAGGCCGATGAGAGGGGCTGGGGGCACCGAGGCACTTCGCAGGCTGTACACATGCGGGGCCTCTTGGTTTGCTCCCAGAGCTGAGCGTGTGTAGATCTGAGTACGAGCTGGTGCCTGGAGACCTGAGGCTTCTCCCCACGCTCAGGAGCTCCCACGTAGGTCCCCCGTGCCCACCAGCGGCCCGCTCTCCCCGCACGCCTTGCCACCTCTGTGGGCATCCGGACAGCTTTCTCTGTGTCTCTGCTGTCTGTGGAGACCAGGCGCACGGTCAGTGCTTGTAGGTGGTGGAGAGAGCGATGTAGGTGGCCGGGCAGACGGCCCTCTTGGCGTGGAGCTCTGGCCACCAAGCCCACGGAAACTCGATCTAGCCTGTCACCAGCCTTGGGGTGGGGTTGGCAGGGGGGCCGAGTCCCCTCAGGACAGTGTCTGTGTCCCGCCTGGAGGGGCCCTTTGGACACCGGCCCGTGAGCACTCCCTCTCCTGGCTGGGAGGCCCTCCGGATTAGCTGTACCCATAGGCCTGGGCAAGCAAAGCCGCGCGTCAGTGAGTCTGGAATGAAGTGTCCCCATGAGCCCCGTGACCTGTGCGTGGGGAGCATCAGCCTCACTTGGACTCGGGGCCCTGAGCTCACATCCAGCTGTGCGCCTGCACGTGCAGCCTTCACTGCCCCGATTGCAAGGAATCCTTGTTAAGCCATCTCAGGGCGCAGGGTACAACCCAGGGAGAGCAGTGCCGACTCGGGGGCACTCCCTGTCCCCAGAAAGATCGCCTCCCCCAGGTGCCTCTGTTCCCTCAGCCCCCAGGGTGGAGGTGGTCACAGTCGTTCCCAGAAGAAGCTGGGGAAGTGGATGCATTTTGTTCTCAGGATCAGCATGTCACTGGCGACAGTAATGACATCCTGCTGTCCTCTGGGCCAAAGCCAGCCGAGTGGGGTTCCCTGGGGGCCGCAGCGACCGCTCAGTGTGCGGCGGGGGAGGAGTGACACCCCGGGGACCGGGCGGTGGGCGCAGCAGCGCCGCGAGCGCCTGCCAGCCACGTGCCTCTGGGAGCCGAGACCCCCAGAGGTGGCTAATTAGTGTCTGCAGACCCTGCGCATCGTCAGACGCTAATCCTTTAAGAACAGAGAACGTCTCCAACGACAGCTGAGCTCCAAGCCAAATAAATTAAAACTTCTCCTGCACAATATCTCGTAGCCTTGTTAAGTGGCAAGATTATGCAAAAAAAAATCATTAAGTGAGATAATGCACCCTTCGGCGTGGCGCCTCCAGACGTCCATTCTCTCCCACCCGGCCCTGCTTAAGCTCGATTCCAGGGGAATTAGTGGTATTACTCTTTAAATCTTCACTTGTGTGCTATGGCAGCGTGTTGCAAAGCTTTTGAAATGTCTCTTGAAAGCAGCGCCTGGTTCTCCTGCCTTACGAGGGGGTGAGCGTGAGAGATTTCAAAGCAGGCTGATCTGGAGGTATTTTGATCATGTGCCAATAGGTTTTTTTTCATCTAATGAAAAAGAAAAGGTGTTGTTTTCCTGAAAGTTACCGAGATAGAGTTGTTTCAGGGAAGATGAGGGACAAGGAGGAGAGACGGCCTCGGAGGGGAGCCCTCCTCCCTGGCCGCTGAGGGCCATGCCCGGCGCTGGGCCCTGGGACCCGGCCGGGGCAGAGGGGGCCGCAGCCTCCCTGGTCTCATGTTCCAATTGTGCGTTGGCGGATGAGTGGATAAGTGAGGCCTCTACGTACGAGGGAATACTGCTCAGCCCTGAAAAAGGGGGACATTCTGACACCTGCTGTGACATGGGTAAGCCTTCAGGATCTCATGCTCAGTGACGCAAGCCAGACACAAAAGGACAAACACTGAAGGATTCCGCTTGTGTGGGGTCCCTGAGCCATCAACTCTGTAGAGACAGACAGGAGACAGTGGGGCCGCGGGCCGGGGTCGGGGTGGGCTGTTGAGTGTTCAAGGGGGCGGAGTCTCCCAGTCTGGGGAGGTGGCTGGTCCCACGGTCACAACCGCGTGAGCGGACGCTTATCAGTGCTCAGGTGGTAAGCTTTGTGGTGCATGCATTTTGCCACGGTAAAAAGAACGAGGCTCCACTGTGTCAAAGGGCGAGACGCAGGCAGCTGCAACATCATTGAAGCAAATGACAGTCTGTGCTTTCTTGTTGCTGTTGTCTGAACTGAAGCACAGGCAGATCACAGCCTTGCGTCCGCTTCTGGGTACGGCCTAAGGGTCCGTGCTTTTCGAAAGGGCTGATCTAGAGTTGAGGGAGGGTAGAGCAGATGGTAGGGGGCGTCCCGCTCCCCCTGCGCCCAGTGTCTCCTCCACTCCCCTCCCGCTGGTGTGTCTGTCATGCTGCTGAGTTAGTATCCATGGTTCGTTATGCTTAACCAGAGACCACAGTCCTCATCAGGGCCTGGCGTGCTGGTGCACATTCCATGGCCCTGACAAGTGCACCAGCGGGTGGGATCCCCCACACCCATCCTCTGTCGTCTTCTTGCTCAGGCCACTGGGCACTGACCTCTGGGCACTGACCTTGCACCCCGCGCCATCCAGGCCGTAGGTCCCGGACGCCCAGGGCCCCCCATCTTCCAGGCAGCTATGATGGCAGATGGTTCACAGCCTGGGCCCGGGGTGCAGGCAGGGGGCCTGCTGCGGCCTTGGCTCTGACGTGACCGTGGGCAGGTCACCCCTCAAAGTCACCACGATGGCGCCAGGTGCCTCGGGGACTGAGCGTGGACCCCTGTGCCGGGGCCCTCTGGGGGCTACAGCAGGGGACTGGGGGCCACCCCTCCTAGGTGACTAAGTTGTGTCTTCGTTGCCCTGCTTTGCAGTGTGGTTTTATGACGTAGCACAAGACACAGCTGAAATTCCAGCATTTTACTTTACTACCTTTTCCCTTTGTCTTTAATACCAAAAAGTGGCGCTCAGGTGACTTTATTCCCTTACGACACACCAGTCACAGACACACCTGCCTTTCTCGGGAGGAGAGGCCCCTCCACCCCCGCTTCTCTACCCGCAGCTCCTCCCACCACTGCCGCCCCAGGGCTCCCGCGTCGCTGCTCCCACTCCCTGGGCCGGCGGCGTCTCTGCCCCCCTTTCTCCCGGGCTCACGTTTGAGGGAAGCCCACCAGGCAGCTCGCTCGGCCCCGGGACCTCCAGCATCCCCACTCACAGACCCCTCTCCCCATCACGGAACTCGCGCAGCACGGTCGGCCCTCCCCTGTCCGCGTGTGTGCAAGTCCGGGTTCTCCCGGGAGCAGAAGCAGCTGGCGTGTCTGGAGAGGGGGGAGAGGCTTCTTTTAAAGAATTGGCTCCTGTGACTGTGGAGATCTGGGAAACCCGAGTCTGACGGGGAGGCCGGGAACCCGGGAAGAGCCGACGCTGCCGTCCAGTGTGCGGCCGGCTGGAGACGCAGTCCCCTCTTAGCTGGGCGAGGTCTCTCTGTCCCCCTCGAGCCTTCAGCTGGTCAGACGAGGCCCACCCACGCTGCCGAGAACAATCTGCTTTACTGCCTCGGCCAACTGGAGTGCTCACCTCCTCGAACGGTACTTCCATGGCACTGTCGAGAGTCACGTTTGACCAGGTATCCAGGTGTGGCGGCCCGGCCAGGTGGACACGGACTCACCCATCACGGGAAGTTACGTTCGGGCGGCGGCGGGAGGGCCGGGGTGTGATGATCAGCGGTGTGAATGGTCCGGGGCTGAGGGCAGCCATCCCGGAAGGCACGTCTCCTCCTGGGGCTGGAAGGCCCCGCGGCCCCAGGGACGCAGGCGATGCCGGGGCCTGGCACGGGGCTTGCCCTCCAGCCGGTGTGTGGGATGCCCTTGGGGCGGGGCGGGCCAGCAGGGCCCAGGGGCAGGTGAGCTGGGGCCTCCGGGCCGTGCTGAGGACACTCAGTCTGTGGACCGAGCACGTGACTGCGAGGATGGAGAGCCAGGTGCCCCTCAAAAGCCCAGGGGAGGGAGTGGCCCGGCGGGCGGCTCCGGATCCCCACCTGCCAGGATGGCGCCGAGCAGACACGGACTCACGGGGGGCACTGGTATTATTCAGAGCTCTGCACCGATGAGGGGGCTTGTGTGTGAAGCTGGGCTGTGGGGTCCCTGCCGGCTGCACCTCTCCAGGCACTGCACCCTCTCCTGCCCCCGGCAGACGGGGCCAGGTCCTGCATCCCTTCTCCTGAGCCATCCGATGCAGTCCCTGGGCCCTGGAGGCGGAGAGGGTGCAGATCCCAGCTCAGGGACACTGAGGAGAGGCTGTGCCCCGCACTGGAGCCCCTTGCCCAGGCCAGCTGGTCGAGGTCTCCAGAGGTAGGAGTGGAGTCAGGCACCGGCCAGGAGCCCGTGGCCACGTCATGGGGCTGGTGTTCACACGGGGGCCTGCCCACCGGGAGGCCAGACTAGCTGTTCTGGGGCCGCACCCCTTGTTGTGAGCCCCCCAGGGCCAGCACGGCCCCCGCTGGGCAGCTTTGCCTGCCCCCTCGCTTCCCCCACAGGCTGCCTGTCCTGTGCCCCAGCCAGGCCGGCACCTCCTTCCACGTCCTCGGCCCCCCTCCCCGCCCTCCACCGCCCTGGGCTCTTTTGTCTCCAGTAATGAGGGCAGCCCTCCACAGCCCACCCATCCTGGCCCCTTTAGATTCCAGGGCCCCTTGGAGAGTCTGAGTCCAGAGGGCCCTCTGGTAGACACGGCATGGTCCTTCTGTGCAGCCGATCCTTGGTCAGCCTTACAGAGGAGGGGCATTCTGACACGTGGAGGACCCTGGCGAACACGACGCCAGCGAAGATGCCGGGCACGGAAGGGCAGGTCCTGCGGGATGACCCTCGTGCGAGGTCGCTGGGGTCAGAGCGCGAGACAGAAGGGAGACGGTGGGGCCCAGGGGCTGGGGAGAGGGGAGGTGGGTGTCTAATGGGGACAGGTTTCAGTTTGGGAAGAAGAGAACGTTCCGGAGGTGATGTGGTGATGGTCGCATGGTGTGAGTGTACTTGGCGCCCCTGAGTAGTCGAGAAGGTGAATTTTACTCTCTGCATTTTACCAGAATAAAAACCGAGTAAGTGCGTAAATAGAGGAGGTGGCCTCCCCCAGAGGGACGCACGTGTGCACGTGGATGTGTACACAGACCCCTGCGTGCAGAGGCCCGCAGCCCCTCCCACTAACGGGCTGCAGCGTGGCGGGGCCCTGGATGGCTGCGGGGGTGCTGGTGGGTCCCCACTGTGTGAACGGGAGGCTCCCCCGGCATCTCCATCGCCCTTAGGGTGGATGCCCCGTGTGACCGCCACCCCCACACCCTGGTGCGCAGCACTGGCCTGAGTCTGAGCTGTTCCAGGAAGATGCTGTCTGGACAGCGGGTGCCCTGGATGGGAAGCGGGGTGCGTCCCAGAGGGTCCCCGGTGTGCCCTGAGCTCCAGGGGCCGAGTCGAGGGGCCCCGGGACGTTGGTCAGCTGTGCGCTTTGCCAGCCGCAGGTGCTGGGCAGGCTGACCGTGAACGCTGCAGTCTGTCCTGATTGGCCCGTGCCGTGCAGGGGAGGAAGGGGTGTGTCTCAGGGCTGAGCTGAGCAGCGGGAGCCGCTCCTGTGTGTGTGTGTGCCGAGGGGCGGGGGTGACGGTGCCCCCGTTAGCCGTGAGGGAAGGCACAGCGCGGGGCTCCGTCTCCCTCTCCTCCGGTCTGCCCCTGCTCCTGTGACTCAAGCCCTGGGCCTCCTTCCGGCAGAGGGGAGGCTCCCACTGCCCAAGACTCTGTGCCCAACGGCAAAGCTTCCCGTGGTCCAGGCGAGGGGCTTGCTCCCCCGGTTTGGAGTCGCAGCGTCCGAGCCTGGACCTGATCTGGGACGTTCCCCAGGGCAGGGCTGGCTGGCACTTGTCTTCACCAGGGAAGTGGATTTTGGTCGCTCGGGATGTTGGAGGGCGCGGCTCAGCCCCAGCTGCCGTGGGCGGCGCCAGGCCCTCTGCTCCTGAAGCACCACCTCCAGGAGCCCAGGTCTGGGGACCGGAGCCTTGGCTGCTGATGTGTCCTGAGTGGGAGGCGCCTTCTGCGCGGAGGCGAGGCTGAGGCCAGGAGGCCAGGAGGCCGGGAGGGAGGGTGCTCTGCCCCGCCCCCTGTGCATCGCTAGCACTGTGGGAGGGCACCAGCCCAGGACGGGCCACTTCCAGGCTGGACGTGAAGGCCCGCCTGGTCCAGGGCCGCACAGGAGGGCGTCATCACTAGGAGGGGCAGTTGATGGGGGAACCGCTGTGTCTGCGCCAGCGTGAAACCTTCAGTGAACTTGCCTGAATATCAGAGCGACCAACAGGCCCGCCTGCTGGGGACGCGGGGCGGGTGGAGCGCCACGGATGGCAGGAGTTTCACTTTTACGGCCAGGCAGGCCCAGGCCAGCCAGCAAGGGTCTGTAGATGAGGCAAACTTAGCAGCCTGTTAACAGCATGGGGTTTGCAACGTGGTGACCAGCTGGGGCCCGTGGGCGCAGGGTGCACTGTCCCTTCCCTGTTGGTGTGAGCATTTTCATGCTGAGCAGCCAGGGTGAGTGATGGTTCTGAACTCCCACCAACCTGTGGCTGGGATCCCTGGGGGGTGCACGTATGTCCCAGGGGACGGAGAGTGTGGGACTTAGCTGGAAGGATGCCATGAATGCCATGTGTTGACCACGCAGCACCAGGGCCCCTGCACAAACGCACGGTGCTCCTGTGACTGTCACGGGGGCACAGGGGCACAGAGCTGCGAAGCGGGGAGGGGCTGTCCTGGGGCCGCGGGCGGGCAAGGGCCCACGGCTCAGACGTGAGACCGCGTGTGTCATGTGTTTGCTAAGGTCACGCGGCTTGGACACGCTTTGGTAGCAGGTGTGGAGGCCCACCCTGGGACTCCCCGGCCCGGCCACGCCGTCTCCGGCCCTCACCGGCTCCTGCCGTAGGCACACGGCTCTGGCAGGAGGAGGGAGAGGCTGGAGGCTGAGAGACTGGTCTCCACCCTCAGTCCTGAGGCGTCCACGCAGCGCAGGGCTGGGGTGAGACGTCCTGGAAGGCGGCTCTGGGCCTGGTCACTTGGCACCGGGCTGAGCCCAATGGGCAGAGGACCTAAGAGCCCCGTGGTGAGGACGTGGGGTGGGGCAGCTAGACCCTGGGAACAGCGAGGTGTCTGACCCGGAAAGGCTGATGGCTCTGGTCCAGTGGGCATGGAACTCATGTGGGTCAGCAGTGGCCCTGAGGGCCCGTGGGTGCCGTGGGGGCCTGAGCACCTCTGGGAGGAGGGCTGTCTGGATGCCAGGCTCGCCCGTCTCCAGACACCTGGGTCTTGTCTCCATCACGGTGAGTGGACCAGCTGGACAACACGAGGAACACCCTCCTGGGAGCCTCGGTTTTTGTGCTCACTCGGTGACACCCAGCATGTGGCCAGCGGAATAACGCACCCCCCATGGATGCCCACGTCCTGACCCCCGGACCACGCGGTGTCCCCGCACCTGGCGAAAGAGCTCTCAGGTGATTAAGCTGGGGGCCTCGTGTTGGGAAGTTATCCCAGGGTATTGAGTGTCTTCAAAGCGGTCAAGAGGGTCCTCACAAAGTGGAGGCAGGAAGGTCAGAGGAGAAAGCAGGGGATGTGACAACGGAGGCAGAGGTTGGAGAAAAGTGAGGAAGGGGCCCAGGAGCCAAGGAAGGCGATGCCTCCGGAAGCTGGGAGGTCAGGGCCCCCACCTGCCCTGGAAGGAGGCGCCCACACTTGACCTGGGCCCTGCAGGCTCCCTTCAGGCTCCGGAGCTGGGAGGGGTAACCTTGCGTCACTGGAGGCCACGCTCCTGACGTCTGCTGAGGCAGCCGCAAGAAGTTCGCTCCCAGCCTGTGGGTGCCTGGGCCCCCCACCCCACTGCCTGCTCACTGCCAGGTGACCCATGAAAGCAGCAGGAACAGGACGGTCCCTCCCGATCGCCCCCTCCTGGGAGGGGAGGCTGGTGCTCAAGGGACCCCGGGGCGGGCTGCTCGTCAGAGTCAGCTCTGTTCCCCGCTGAGGTGTCTGTAGGGCATTCCAGCTGGGCGGCGGGCTGCAAGGTCTGGTACGCACCCTCAAACCCCTCCATAGACATGGTCCCCGGGGGCGTGCAGGCCCCGTGGGAGGGCACATCCACGCCCCACCCACTGGGGCAGGGCTCGGCTCAGAGCCTTTGGTCAGTGATAGCCTCTGCCAGTCCTGAGAGCCCCACCCCCTGGGTGCTGTTTACGCCCATTTCTCAGGTCGGGAACCTGAGGCAGAGCCTGGACGCAACCCGTGCGCCTGGTCTGCGTGGAGACAGACATGATGGCTGGTGGTCTTGACGAGGGGCTTCCCCTACTGCCCTCCAGCACCACCCCCACCGATGGGCACGGAGCAGCCTTCCCCGGTGGATGCGCAGAGAGGGCGGGCCCTCTGTCCACGTGGGGTGCTCCACGCCGTGTTCCCGCCTGCACAACTTCTTACTCCCTTCTGCAGCGTCGATTGAATTACAAAAAGCTGTCCATGCAGCCTTGAAACAAGAGACCTCGTAAACACTTTATTGGAACAAGCTCATGGTCTGCTTGCTCATAAAGGTGCCCCGGACAGCTCCACCCGGCGCCGGGCAAGTGATTGGCTGGCTTCATGTTCATTGTCAGCAAACAGGCCATCCAGGCGCGTGGCAGCACGCAGAGCTGTGCTGCGTGGCCTCCGGCCCGTCCAGAACCGAGATCAGCCAGGTGGGTGTCCTGGCCCCTGTGTGGCAAAGCTGCTTGACTCCCGTCCGGTACCCCTGCCTCTGCCCCGCTGGCCGCGGGCCTGGCGTCGCCTGGCTTCCCTGCCCTGCTGCTCTTCGCGGAGTTTCAGCAGGAAGCAGTGCTGACGGGACCGGGGCACACATGAGCTGGTCGACTTCCCAGGGCGCTGGTCAGCCTCCGGCCTCAGTGTCCTCGCTCTCAGTCAGAGCTGGGACTTTCTTGTCCTGGTTCCCTCCTCGGTCCGGCCCCGATTTCCATGTTGGAGGCTCCATCTATCCCACGATTGACAGCCAGGGGCACCCAGGGGTGCAGGACGCAGGTGGACCCCAGGCTTCTAGAGCCCCCGTCGGGGAGGACTTACGTGAACCCGGGCAGACCCTCACCTTACAGGCCGGGGCCTGAGTGTTGCACCGGACGGGAGTGGTGGCTTCAGGTCGGGGACAGGGCCTCAGCAGCCAGGCTGCCAGGGAGAGCCCTTCGCCTCCGACGTCGCAGACCCACCTCCTGTGTCTCTGAGCTGCACACGCACAAGTCTCAGGACCTCAGGCACCACAACCTGGGTTTCTGTGGGACGCAGAGCTGCAGGTGTCTCCTTGAAACACCAAGGTCAAGTCCAGCAGGAAAGGAAGAAAGAGCAGGAAGGAGTGCGAGCCGGAGTCCAGTGGCCGGGCCCCAGGAGGGAGGGGAGAGGCGACCGCGGGCGCACTGCCGTCCTCGGACGGTCCCGCCTCTTGCCCTGCGCCGCACTGAGCTTCAGAGACTGTATTTTGTCCCGTGACTGACGGCTCAGGCTTCCCCAAAGTGAGACCTCTGGGGCCTGAGCCCAGCGCCCAGGCTCCGGAAGGCGCTGCCTGTCAGCCTTCTAGCCTTGCCCTGAACTCCTACCCCGTGCTTTTCCGATGTGCCGCCCCCACCCCTGCTGTAGGGAGCCCTGGGCCACGTCTGCTGCCTGGGAGTGGCCGCCCCTCCTAGGTACGCGGGCAGTCAGGGCTTGTGGGTGGTGGCACCTCCGACGTCTTCCACAGTGGACCTCGGGCTCCCTAGGGTGTGGGAGTCAGGGGTACCGGAAGGAGCACTGGAAAGGGTCTGGGCCATGACAGTCACTCAGTCATCCAACAAACGCTCATTAGCCCTGCCCTGTGCCCGGAGCTGGGACAGAGAATTCTCCTCTGCTGGGGGACCCTTTGGCCTCCGTGTGCTGCCTACCACATGAAGCCCTGCGCTGCGGCCCAGAGGGGCCGCCTTCTTATCTGACTGGCGAGCCGCCTGGGGATCCTGTCTGTGCCGGGCTGGGGCCCCCGTGCACAGTGACCTGCCATGACCACCAGGGGCCACACGTTCCAGGCAGGCTGCGGGCCTTCTCTGACGGGTGGTGGGCCCCACGCCCCCGCTGTGACGCCCAGGCGCCCAGGCCGGCGTCCTGCCCCACCCCCGGGGACCGCGCAGGAGCTGGCCCAGCCGGCTCTCTCCCCGCCGGGCCCCAGGCCTCCAGCCCGCGATGCTCCCGTGTTTTCTCTTCTTGGGAAAGGAGCTGGAGAAGAAGCCCCTGGGCCGTGGGCCGAGCAGGGCTGGGCGCCAGGTGTCTCCGGAGCCCCTTCTCCAGAGGGGGCCTCTGCACCTGCCTGCTCCCCTCTGCGGTGAGCGGGAGAGGGCGGTAAAACACCTGGAAACCACCTGGCGGTGCGGGGCTCTTCGGAGGCTCAGGCAGCTCTCCGCCTCCCGAGGGGGCGGCTGGGAGCCAGGCTGTGTCCTAGGGGTTCACGGGCTCAGACGCCAAAGGCCCCGCTGACTGCTGTGTCCCCCAAATTCTTCTGCTGTCTTCACCTTCCAGTGGCCGAGGTGAGGGCAGTCAGAGACAGCAGGTGTCCACTCGCGTGCGGGGGGCGGGCCCTGGGCACCGAGGGGTGCCTGGAGACGGGGCAGGGGACAGGCCGGGGGGCCATTTCCCACGTCAGATGCTGGCACAGCCTCCGGGGGCGTCTGTGGGCTCCTCGGCGTACACGCGGTGGGGACGTCATGTCCTTTGTCATTTCCACGAGCATTTTAATAGAAATCGGTTGTTTGGGTTTTTTTAAGTTTTAGGTTTACAGAAAACTTGTGAAGATAGTTCAGAAAGTCCCCACGCGTCCTGTGCACACTCCCACCGTCATCAGCTCCTTGGGACTGTTTGGGGCGCTGGCTGCAGTGAAGTGGGCGGGACTGTTATGTCGTCATTAGCTGAAGTCCACGCATTTCGCAGAACTCCTTACCTTTTGTCTCATGTCCGTTTTCTGTCCGGGACCCCATCCTGGCCCCCACACACCAGTCAGACGTTCTGTTTCCTTGGACTCCCCCCGACTGCCCGTTTCTCAGACTTGCCTCGATTTTGAATGGCTTGACAGTCTGAGGGAGCCCGGCAGGTGTTTTGTGAAACAGTCCCTCCACTAGGTCTGGTCGGATGGCTTCCTCGTGATTTGACAGGGGTTGTGGGTTTGAGGGAAGTGAAGGGACAGCCCCACCCCATCACACCCGGGCACCGCCGTCCACTCCTGGTCCCTGCGATGCTGACCTCGGTCACCTGGCTGAGGTGTGCTTGGCCGGCATCTCCTTCTGAAGTTCCTCTTTTTTCTCTCCCCATCCTGGTCTCTTTGGGAGGAAGGCACTGCCCAGCGCAGGACTAAGGGGTGGGGAGCCACGCCGCGGGCCCCGTGGGCGGGTTCTGCACCTGCAGGCATTGTCCCCCGTGTGGTAACCGGTCCAGGCGCCCCGCGTCAGCGTGGACGCACAGACTCTCTATACTTGGAGAGAGGACCCTGTTCCGCGCTGTTTAGCTGACTGGTCAAGCTTAGCTTTGACCACTGGGGGCTCCCGTGTGCCTCTGACTCGCCCGTCCCCGACCAGGGATTTTGTGTTTGTTGTGGAGCACTTCTCTCCTTCTAGAGGCACCACAAGATGCTCCAGGCCGTATCTTTCCTACCCAATCCTTAAATCAGCCATTTCTCCGAGGAGGCCTGGCTCCCTTTGGGACGGTGGTGGTAGAGACCACGAGCGGGAGCTCCTGGGGCCCCCAGCTGGCAGAGCCAGGGAATACGTATGGGCGCTCGCCCTTGTACACACACATCTGTATCTGTGTCTGCATCTGTGTCCACGTTAGGCTGAATGTGTCTCAGCGCTGAGCCATCGCCACGTGGACCGTCCCCACCCTCCTCTCCTTGCCCACCTGACCTCCCTCCCGGAGCAGCACTGAGGACCCTGCCTCCACCACCCACCATTCGCCTGGTCCTCGGTTGGTTCAGGGGTCGATGTGTTGCAGTACCAGAGTGGTCCTTCTGTGTCCCTCAGGAGCGACACGTCAGCTGGGGACAGTGCCTGCAGGCCCCCCAACCCCGCCATCTCCATGGACACAGGGCAGCTCTTCTCCCCGCCCCCCAGCAAGGTGGGTTTGTACATTTCCAGCAGGTGAGGTGCCCCCGACACCATCTGGACCCCTTCCTGGGACTCCCCCAACCTCCTAAGTGACTTGATCACGTTTGTGTACACGAGGGGTCTCTCTGTGTCGTGAAGTAATGCAGCTCTGGCAATCTTGTAACACCACGTGCTCTCCTTGCAGTGTTATCCAGGACAGTGTCACTGGCCTGAAGTCCCCCTGTGCGCCACCTCTCCCCCGCCTCCCCTCCCCCCATCCCCGCCCGTCTCCTGCCCTCTCCTCCCCAAACCTCTGGCAACCCCTGATCTCTATTCCATCTTTATGGCGCTGTCTTTTCCGGAACGTCCTATAGGTGGAAACCACCCAGAACGTAGCCTGTTCTCATCGGCTTCTTCGGCTCAGTGACATGACGTGGGGCCCCCCGTGCGGCTCTGAGCTCCAGATCTCCTCTCTTTTTAGTGCTGAGTGCTGTCCCGTCGTCTGGCTGCACCAGTGTTTGCTTATCCGCTCAGCACCAAAGGCATCTTGGCTGCTTCCGGTTTGGGGCCATTACGAGTAAGAAGTTTCTGTGAAGTTTCAGTCGCGTGTAGCTTCCTTTTCTTGTACGTGGACAGACGGCTTCGAATCCGTATGAGTAAGTACTTAGGAGCGTGAGTGCTGGCTCGGACGGTGAAGACGTGCTTAGCTCTGCGAGGAGCCGACCGTCCTCCCGAGCGGCTGCACCGCGCCTGCACCCTCGCCTGCACCGAGCGCGCGCACCGGCTGCTCCACGTCCTGTCCAGCGTTTGACGGTGTCGGCGCTCCGCGTTCTGGCCACCGTACCGGCTGTGCCGTGACGTCTCCCGGCAGGTTAACTTGGAATTTCCGGATGACGAGTGAGGTCGAGGTCTTTTCGCGCCGCGTCTGGAGACGTGTGTGTTCGGACTGTCGGCCCGCTTTCCAGCTGGGGTGTTTGTTTGCCTGTCATGGAGTTTTATGTGTTCGTGTGTACTTGGGACACACGTGCTTGGTCGGATGTGGGTTTGCACGCCTTGTCCTCCATCCGTGGCTTGTCTTTCACCCTCTTAGTGGTGTCCTTTGGGAACGGAAAGCTTTAACGTTAGCAACGCCTGCTTTACCAGCTTTTCTCCTCCCTGGACCGTGCTTCCCGCGTCCTGACGGCTCCTCACCACGCGGCAGGGCCCACGGAGTCTCCTCGCTTTCTTCTAGGCGTTTTACGTCGCTGTGTGTGTCTAGACCCCGTTGAGCTGCTTCCGTGAAGCTCAGAAGGTCGGGTCTGGGTCACTTTTGCCCACGTGGATCTGGTATTGGAGCGGCTCCTGTGGGAAGGTGACCCTTCCTCGTGGGGTCGCCTTTGCTTCTTGGCTGGAGACCAGTCGTCTCGAGAGGGTTCAGTCTGTGCTTTGGGGCCTTTGGCCCAAGCAGCACCAGCCGCCCCTCCGAGGCCATGACCCTGCCCGCCCCTTGCGTCCTGCCATCCACAGAGATGCACGTTGAGACGGGAAAGAGGGTTTTCAGTCAGCACCTTGGCCTGGGCCCTGCCGCCCTGGAACCCACAAAGGCAGGCAGCTGGGGGCTGGGCTGCTCTGGACTTCCTGGGCCTCCGCGGCCGGGCCCTCCCAAGGCAGGGTTGTCGGGGCAGGACTGTCGGCACCACTTCCCCGTCTCCCGCCCTGCAGTGGGCTTGTGGCGGGCAGCTGAGGGGCTGGGAGAGGCGGCTATCAGGCACCCTGGGGGTGGTGAAACCGCCTTCGTCCACGGGCCCCTCAGGGCGGGCGGGGCCGGGAGCTGCCCGCAGCCCTGCGCCCTGTGGTGCTGCTGGTGAGGTCACCCTGGAGCCCTAGGACAACCTGGGAAGGAGAGCTCCTCGTGCCAGCCGGGCCCGCAGGTGCCCCTGCCGGAAGAGGAGACACTCGTGAGTGACCAGGCTGCTGACACCCTGCTGGGCACAGGCCCGTGCACCCTGACCCTGCGACTCCTCTGGGCTCCGGGTGTCCGGGGAGCCCCAGGGCATCACACCTGCTGTGCGTGAAGTGGGGCCTGGACGGGCCCCAGGCCTGGAGCTGACTCACCCGAGGTGGGGTTGGGGGCCGGAGCCAGGGAGGCCGAGCCTCGGAGCCTCGGTCTGCCCTTTGCTGCTGACACAGCAGGTGCCAGATTCTCTAACGGGCTCAGCGGGCAGAACGTGCCAGGCTCTTTCTCGCTGAGGGAGGCGGTCACCCCTCTGTGCCCAGTGCCCCCCCAGGCCCCGGCTCTGACCAGCAGTGAGACCCTGGGAGGGGTGGGCTGGGCCCTGCGCGAGCAGCTGCCAGGTTTCCTGGCCTCTCTGGCGAGGGCCAGCGCCACCTGGGTCCCCAGCCTGCAGTGGACACCCCGTCCCTGGTTGCAGAGTGGTGCTGGCCTGCCTTTTATCGACCTTTGCAAAGTCATAAACTGCAGCGTAATTACCCGTGTTTGCGATGCTGTGCCAACAGCGTTCCGGTCCAGCTCGGCCCGGGCCGGGGCCACCGGGACCCGCCAGCCGCGCTCGCCTCATCAACAGACACATTCGTGAGGATAATTGACAGGGAGCCAGCTGGACAGCCAGGGCTTCATCGCGGACGTCTCAGGGCAGAGCTCGCTGCCTCGAGGAGACCAGTGAAAGCGATCTGTCCCTTTACTGTCCCTGCGCTCACGCCTGTGCGTCAGCCGGGAGCTGGGCCCCGGGCCAGCGCCGCATCCTGGCTGAACCTCTGCCGGGAACCAGCGCCCGGGCAGGGGCAGAAAGTGCAGCCTGCTGGGGGGCGGGTTGAGGTCTCGGCTCCTTTGGTTCTTCTACCCGAAACCAGGCATCCAGGCCTGAGGCCCAGCCTGGTTGGAGCCCCGACCTCCCCCCGACAGACCCGGGGGCCGCAGGGCCGCTGCGGGAAGGGCTGGGTAGGACGGGGGCCCTGTGGTGTCTCCTGGGTTTGGGCACACCCCAGGGTCCGGGGCTCACCTTCAGAGCCCAGCCACCCCGCTCCGCTCCCCCAGACGGCTCCCGGAGCCTCGGCCGCTCCTGAAGGTCGGGTGAGCCCAGCCGCTGGACGAGGCCTGAGGTCCTGGCCCCTCCACCAGCCAGGCCGGGCGGCAGGCCGGCCGCCTCGGGTTCCTGGCGGGAGCTGCAGCCCCATAGGCGCGGTTCCCGCGAGGCACCCTGTCCTGACGTGCGTCCTCCTGCGGGCAGGGCTGCCTCCACGCCCTCCCTGCATTTCCAGAAGGGAGCCGGCCTGGAGAGACCTCCTAGGTGGGAGGTAGCCCTCCCGGGCCCAGACGTGGGGTCCCTGTCCCTCCAACGCCCAGGCTTGAGGTCCCAGCAGAACCCAGAGAGGGGGCCATGCGGCTGTGTTGGTGCCCTTCTGTCCCTGCGCTTGCCACCTGGCCGTCTCCCTGTGACCACGTCGGGGCCCCGGGCCATGCGGTCAGACCACGTCCCGCAGATCACAGCCCTGACAGCCTCGGGCCTCACCACCCAGCTCCAGTAAGCAGCGCTCACAGCACGGCAGGTGCACCGCCTGCTGTGCGGGGACGCAGGCAATAGCCCCTCTGCTGGGACCCGAGCCTCTTTCCTGCTCTCGCCTTGAGAGGCCCCGGCGTGTGGCCGAGACATCCCAGAGCTTGTCTGCTGTGACGTGTGGAAGGACAGCAGCCGGTCCCCCCAGTGCAGGGCCTGAGTTCTCTCCAAGGAGCAGACACACGTCCTGCCCCGCAGGGCGGGGGGGCTTCAGGGCCGGCCAGCCACGCTGCCCAGGACGGGGCCTGGGACAGTCTCTTAACCCAAACCATCTTATCACCGGTGATTGACATTCAGCGTGAAGCCTGCGTCCTCTGGTCCCTGCCACAGCCGTGTCTTCTGAGAGGTCATCCCTCGCCCTCGGGGTCCGAGCGGCCAGGGCACAGGGGCTCCCTCTGAGCCGGAGCCCCCGACGTGGCCCAGCCGTGGTCTGGGGGGGAGCAGCCTCCTTGAGCTGCAGGCGGCAGGAGGACCAGCAGGGCCCATTTGTGACCTGTGAGGAGGCTGGGAGATGCTCGGGCCACTCAGCCTCCATCCTCCTCCCACCGCCACCAGCTCTGCCCCGGGCCCGCGCCCCGTCCCTGCCCGCCCAGAGCCACACCTGGAGGCCTCTCCCTTCCGCCCTGCGAGCCGGCCCTGCCCGCCCCGGCCAGCCTCAGTGGCCCTTGGGTGTCAGGCCTGGGGCCACCAGCCAGGACATGTGTGCTGCAGCGGCCGTAGGAGGGAACCGCGCTCTTACCAGTTCAGCACAATACAACACAAACGTCTCCCCCTGCCGTTCTGCAGGGCACAGTGGAGATGGGCCCCTCTGAGCCGAGGTCAAGGTGGAGGCAGGGGGCAGTCCAGGCTGATTGTCCCCTCCTGACGGAGAGGTCCCAAGGCCGCCCGGGTGGAGCGGCTCGGCCCTGCCCTGTAGTCCTCACTCCTCTCTGAGATCCGGGATGTGCTGACATGGGGAGGGGCAGTGTGGCCACCAGCCTTCTCACTGGCCCCCTCGTCCCCTCCCAGTGAGAGGGAGGGGACTGAAAGGTGGGGTGATCCAGCGCACCCCACCGAGTGTCCTGTGGAAGGGGCCCTGTGGACCTGACGGTGAGTAGGCAGGGCTACAGCCCAGGGGGCAGGCACCAGGGAAGGCGGAGGCCAGGGCCAGGGGAGGCAGGTGATGCGGGCAGGTGGCAGGCAGCTCTGTCCCCGTCCAGCCTTCTCCCAGGCAGAGCACAGCCCCGCAGGGTCACTCACAACCTCGGACTGCTCTGCTCACTGCGAGCTGGCCTGGCCCATCTCTAATAACCGTCCCCTCCGCAGACTGAGGGCCCAGCGCCCGCCGCAAGCAGCCGCACGGCCGCGGGAGGCCTCCGGCCTCCCAGGAGTCGCTGCAAAGGGCGCGCCGAGGCCCTCAGGGGCTCCTGAGTCTCTGTCTTGAAGCCGGGTTGGCAGCTGCCTCTGAAACCTCACATCTCAAGGACAAGCACCCCGCCTCCGGGCCCGCCCTGTCCTCCGCGGATTGATGGCAGCGGCAGTGACAGCAGGGGGAGGTCCCCGCCAGCCACGTGGTGGCTTCCGCTCAGGCCACCTGGCGCGTCTGCAGCCCAGCGCGGTCCTGCCGCGGGCCCCCCGGCGGCAGGTGCAGCCTCTGTGAGCCTGGGCCTGGGGCAGGGGGAGCGGCCCGGCCGAGGGCGCAGACGCGGGTTTGGGTGCAAGGGCGCCACGGGGCCACTGAGGGAACTTGGCTGGAGAGGCCTTGATGCCCGAGCCGGGGGCCCCTGGAGGCCCACACCATGGCCGCCATCACAGCCATTACTCTTCGCCTTCCATTGCAGCCCCTCCACCTGGTCTTTCCCGGGTTAAAGAGCCCAGCCTCAGGGAGCCCGTGAGCGGCGCCTCGAAGGGCCTGCTGGGCTGGCGTCTCTGCAGAGGCCTCCATCTGGGCTGGTGCACAGTGGGGCTCTCTCCTCCCTCCCCCTGCTTCCTGGGGCCCTCCCCGTGTGTGCAGCCGTGCAGGTGGCTGCAGGCCAGGCCAGGCAGTGGGCGGGGTCCTCTCATCCGTGGTCCCGCTGGCAGAAGGTTCCAGGGAGTGCCCGGCCATGGGAGGGGGCTGCCCCCTGCTCCTCTTGTCCCAGCTCAGCTGGCTTCGGGGATTGGATAGGATGCCCGGGTTGGGGGGGACGCCGGTGATGGGGCAGGAGCAGCCTGAGAGCGGGTCAGCTGGATTCTGGGAGAGTCCCAAGGGAAGATCTTTGACTTTGCTGGAAGAGCCACGGTGCTACTTCACAGTCATGTTAGAGGGGACAGCAGGAGGGGTGGGCCAGCTTCCAGAGCAGGGCGAGAAGCGGGGAGAAGGCAGGTGCCTCGCTCTGGGCCTGAGGATAGTCTGTCTGCAGATGTCACCTTCCCCCAGTTACCCCAAGTTCAGCCCTTCCCGGCCCTCCCTGGCAGGTCCCCCGTGAAGCACAGCCAGGCAGGGTCGCCGTGGGGGCGCCAGCTGCCTGGTTTCCCAGGACTGCAGGGCTCTCTGCGAGAACCGGGAAGTCCAGGCAAACGGGGGCAAATCCAGGCTCCATCCACATTCCAGCCCCCAGTCCCATCCGTCTCTCCCACCCACGAGCTGTGGGGTAGGGGGCCGGCCAGGTTAAAGGGCAAGTTGACACCCCATGTCGTCACAGCCAGTGGCATGCGGGGCCCAGCACGGCTGGCTCTCGGTCTCCCTTGTGTCCGGGCCCTTTCCTGCTCAGGCACTACCTGGGCTGGGATCTGACCGCTGACCCCCAGCGTGGCCCTTGTCCCTGTGGGCCTCCAGGTCCTCTCCTCCGGGGAGGGGCTGGGCCTGGAGCTCCCAGACCGAATCCTACGGCCCAAATGGTCAGGGCCGGCCCCACAGCTGGGTGGGCCAGGCCATGGCCTCCTCGAGGCCTGAGCCACAGGGCAGCCTGCGCTGGTTGCCTGTGTGAGGCCACAGGAGGGGCCCCTCTGTGAGATGCCAGCTTCACTTAATTTCTTTATCCCCCAGCGCCCCCACGCACAGAGCACCCCTGGCCGGTCCCCACACCCTCCCACGGGGAGTGGACTTGGTGATCGGCCCCGCATGTGTGATGGGCGCTGATGAGGCTGACCTGCCACCCAGGCTGCGGTGCCGGGGCCTCCCAGCACACTCGCTGTCAGTGTCACCCAGACGCCACGGCTGGGGTACCCCACCTGACCTTCAGCGTCCTCGTCTGTGTGTTTTAATTCTTGTGCTACTGTCTGCGTGATTAGGAGTGAAACTGAACATCGGTCGCTTAATCTGGGTGTCCAGCATCCAGACGAGTATTTGCAGGATTTAGTTTCAGTCTGGAAGTGGCAGCTCACATCCTGCTGAAGTCGGGGCGCCAGCACCCCCGGGCAGGAGATGGAGGGCCTGTAGGTGTGTGCTGTGGTGGCCACACTGCGGTGGGTTCCGGCCAGAGCTGTCTTCCCAGGACAACAGGAGAATGGTGCGTGGGGCAAGGTCAGGACACCCCCGTGTATGGCACAGCCTGGCTCGGGGGGGGGGCCGTGGCACCCATCCCCAATGTGAGGGATGTGGTTACTGTCCACCTGGAGTCCCGTGGGCGGCCCTGAGGTGCGTAGCTGGTGGCCACAGGCGAGTGGAGGGAGCTCTTTGCAAACAGGAGCTGCAGGTGCAGTTGGAGCCGACGTGGAGCGTCCAGGGTCCCCCAGCGTCTTCTCTCAACCTCCTTCTAAGCAGGTGGGTGCGGGGGTCCAATCACCATGTCCTGAGCGGGCATGGGGCACGTGCCCCCGTGTGTACTGACAGCCGAGGCGCAGGGCCGGGCGTGGGGCATCTCCCAGGCTCCCCCCCAACTCTGATGCCTCCAGCTTGGGAGCTGCGCCCGCCACCCTCCCCCCGTCTGCCTCCTTCTCTCCTTGTCTCTTGGCCTCGGGCCAAACTGGCGGGTGAGTTTCACCCGTAATAAAAACAGTAATAATAGTCATCTCGTAACTGATGCTCTGAGCCTGAGTCAGGGCAGCAAAGTGCCTTTGCCTGCGCCGGCAGTGGCCTCCCCGCCTCCGTGAGCTCTGCGTCGTCCAGGGCTGTTCCAGGGCTGTGATGACACGCTCCGTGCACCGGAAAGTGAGGTGGGGGAGTGGCCTGCGCCCCGCCCACCACCATCCCTGCCTGCTGAGTGGAGTGTCCGTGACCTCCGCAGAGCCGCCCCCGTCCCCAGGCAAGCCTCCCTCCCTCTTACTGCCAGCGATCTCTCCACCTCTTCTCCTCCCCACTTTGTCAGTAGTGCCTCTTCATCGTGTGACACTTTGAACATGAGCCGAGCGCAGATTCGGGGACCTCCGTCCTGACGATGCCCGTTGGGGTGACTGTGGGCGGAGCGGGGCTGCTGACCCGTGAGCATCCTCAGAGCGCAGTGCGAGGGGCTCCGTGTGCAGAACTGAATTCCCGTAGCACCGTGGGAGGGAGGGGTGTGTTCTCGGGACGTGAGAAGCTGTCCCCACGGTGATTCCCAGTGGCCCAGGCCACGCCCCTCCATGTCCCAGGCAGGTGCCCCGTGTTCCCTGGTCTGTTGCATGGTAACATACAGTCAGCACAGACCCCTAGAAGTCCCCTCACAGGCCGAAGCCTGGTGGCCCTTCAGGGTCTTGGTGCTGAGCCCCTCCGCTCCACACGGTGCCCACCTGGGCTGGGGCTCCTCTGTCACCGGTGGGGCCGGCAGGACTGGAGATTCTCCCTGGTCCTCACTGGCCACCTGACCACTTCTGTGAGGAGCCACCTGCCCCAGCCTCTCCAGAGGGAGGAGTTGCCCTGCCCGTCCCTCTTACAGGGGAGGGGTCTCCCAAGGCCGGGGCACCCCAGGGCCAACCTGAGAGCCCTGCCCGGCAGCCTGAGGGGCGTGAGAGCTGAAGCAGCCAGCTCAGGGCGCGGCAGCCACGGTCCCGTCTGGGCAGGCCGGATGTCGCCCGGGGTCGCAGCAGCAGCAGGCTTGCCGGTGGGACCCGTCCCTCGGGGGAGCGGGGTGGGGAGCGGTTTTGCACCCCGCCTACACCCAGCATCCCAGGGAGCCATGTTAAGGCCAGGCCAGTGGGGAGAGTGACGGGAAGATGGATTAGGTGCCGGACACTGGCTCCAGACCTGGGACCCTCCGTGTGCTCTGGACACACGTGGAAGGGCCGTTGAGGCCTTCTCAAGGACAGTGAACACCACCCACCCCGAGAACAAGGGCTGCTGGTCACCCTGGGGCCGATCCAAGCACATCTACCACGTGGCCCCCCCCGGTCCTCCTGGGCGTGGCCCCCTCACTGGTGTGGCCACACCTGCAGGCCCTGCTGGCCCCCTCGCTGCCCAGGCCGAGACCAACACTCGTGACTGCTCACGGCCACCCTCTCCGCGGGTCTGTCAGTCATTCTGAGCCTGCAGTCTATCATCCACCCTGTCAGACGTCCGCCCTGTCGGATGTCAGTGTCAGCCAGATTGAACGGCGCCTGGGACAGGGTGGGGCTGCACGGAGACCCAGGGCCTCTCCCGCGTGGGAGGCCGCCGGGCACTGGCTGCCCAGAGCCGTCCTGTGCTGCCCCGTCTGTGTGGAGCCGCTGGGCCTGGACCGCGCCTGCCTGAAGCCTGCCCCCCGGTGTGGGACCCGAGCAGTGACCCCTGCGATGAGTTTGCACAACTTCCCTCGGACAACTTCCCAGTCCTCGCGGGCTCAGGGTCTGGGTGGTGGCGCCTTGAGCTGGGGTCCGAGCTGGGGATGTTGAGGGGCTGGTGTCCGGCGTCCAGCCTGGTCTGACTTGGGAATAAATGAAACAACAAAACTTGACTCTCAGGCCAGACGGAGCAGCAGGCGCTGCGCCTGTGAGGACGCGGGCTCCAGCGGCCCCGCCCGCGGCCCGTGGGGTCCCAGGGACCAGGAGGCCCGCAGGGGCGGGACGTGCATCCGGGCGCTGTCTTCCTCAGGCATTTTCGCAGTGTCCCCTCCCTAGGCCCCGGGTCCCCAGTCTTACCCCACCCGGGCATGCGATGTAACCTCTGGTTGCTGTTGGTGTAAAATCTGTAGAAACAGGAGTAATGACAGTGCTGGCCTCACAGGCGGCACAGCCCCCTCTGCCCGAGGCTGGTCCAGCCCAGAGTCCAGCACAGAAGGTGGGGCCAGCACTGGGCTTCTGGCCCCGGGGGCCGTGTAGGTGGTGCCGCCCCTTCCTTCCCCCAGGGCACGTCAGCTGCCTGGTGGAGCTCCCCGCTGTGGCCAGTGGCTACAGAGAGACCTGGACCTCGGCCCCGCCAGTGGTCCCTGGTGCTGGAGCCTGGAACCCCGCCTCCCACCTCCAGGCCGGGCCTGAGCCCTGGCCTCCGGGGCCCTGCTCTGATGGACCCACCAGAGATACCGCTGTTCCCAGGGTGGGTCCCCACCTCCGGCTCAGCGATGAGCAGCGGGGCAGCCAGGGCAGACGCCTTCCCCTGCGTCCCAGCAGCCACGCCCCAGCCCTGCAGGTCACGGGACGGCTGAACCCCAGGCCGGGCAAGGCTGCCTCCCACGTCGATGATCAGGGAGGGGGTGAGAAGTGACGGGCCCGACCTCTCCGGGGTGCATCCTGCTCCCCTGTCCCCAGAGGGCCGCCCTGCAGGCGGTGGGGCAGTGTCCAGGGGCAGTGCTGCTGGCCCCGTGGAATGGCGTCCCCAGGAGTATTAGGGGAAGCAGTGAGGCCGTAGGACTGGGGCTTTGCGTGACCCAGCCCCGCACGCCCTGCCCACGGCCACCCTCTGGGGACAGCCGGCAGGAGGGGCTCGTCCCTCAGGGGACGTGACCATTTCCCTCTCTCTGAATTTCTCTCCGGGCGCCTGGTTCTTGCTAATCGACCACGTTGCTGGCTTTCTGCCATGAAAGCCCCTCAAAGTTTTGTTCCTTTCCACCTTCACGGTGGCTGCCCATCCGCCTCACACCCCTGGGCACATGCGTGTGCACAGCCCAGGGCTCCCACCCCGGGTCCTGCCTGTGGGTCCCGGCCCCCGGGGCTGAGCCGGGGCGCAGCCGCGGGGGGCCCAGCGGCGCCCCCTCCCTGCAGGCGGATGTGGCCGGACGTGTCTGCGCGGACCGTGGGAGCAGGTGTTGCAGAAGGGGTTGTGATTTCTTGGTTGTTTAATTTTGAAGCAGTACTTTTTTTCCTTCTGGTTTTAAAAGTAACGCAAGTTGTTTGTTTAAAAAAAAAAAAACTTGGGGGAAGACGAGAAGAATTGTAAACCCACCATCTGGAGAAAAGGCCGGGCCGGCGTGTTTCGAGGTGGATGGACGGGTCCCTTCTGAAAGCAAGGACAGGTGGAGGTGGGCGTGGGATCTGGGGCCTGGAGGGGCTGCCTGCCTCGGTCCTGTCTGGCTCTGCCCGGGGCCCTGGGGTGGCTGAGAGAACCCCAGACCTCAGGGCCCAGACTCTGCTCTGTGTGGCTCAGGCCGGCCCGGGTTCACCGGCCCCGTCCAGACCGCAGGGGTACCTTGCCCTCCCCCGACCTGGAGCCTCGGCCTGGAGCCACTCAGACCCCTGGCTCTGCCTCCTCCTCCCTGAGTGCTGACCCCCCATGTAAGGACAGGGGAGCTGGTGGCTCTCCTAGTGCAGAGGGACGTCTAGCCTGGCCCTGCTCTTGTCTGGGGGCATCAGGGGGCCAGACACTCTGAGGGGCATTGGCCTCCATCCCCAGAGCGTCCGTCTCCCCAGCTGGAGACAGGGTCACCCCACCTGGACCCGGACCACCGCCCCGCAGGCGTCTCTCTGAGCAGGAGGGGTGTGTGGTGGGTGTGCATCCGTGTGTGCGTCCATGCATGTGTCTGTGAGACACAGAGAAAGCAGAGATGAGACAAGAGAAAAGGAGGGTGGGGAGAGGAGAGGGGGAGCCCAGCCTTTAGAAGCTTTCTGGCTGCCTCCCTCTCTCACAGCCCTGTGTCAACGCTGGGAGGAGGAGGAGCCCGTGTCCAGAGAGAACCTGGAGTGGTGGGAGCCTGGCCCCACCCCAGACCTCCCCTCGCTCCTCCCGGGCCCGGGTCCCAGCTCCACGCCTAGCGCACCTCTGTCCCACGTGCACTCCGGGCGTTAACCTGCGGTGCGGTGCCATCCCAGGCCTTGGGTCCACCAGTGTCCTCTCTGCCCAGGGTGTGACATGCAGCACCTGCTGGGGCCGCAGTGGGCCGGCCCTGCTGCCTGAGCTCACCCTCACCTGGGGGTGAAGGGCGGGCATGGTGGGGCCTGGGGAGGGTCTTCCCAGGGTCCAGGCTTGGCAGCCCAGCGGGACGGCTCACCCACAGGGTCCAGGCTGCCTACAGGCTAGGTGGATGGGGTCAGCCCTGTGGCCCAGATACCCATCGTCAGGGTGCCGCTGGCCTGGTCAGGGGACACCCGGGGCTGAGATGCCAGGCAGTGAGACCTTCACAACAAGCTAGAAATCTGAGCAGCACAGAGAGATGCCTAAGTGCAGGGGGAGGCCTGCCTGGAGCTGGCTCCGAGAGGGGTCCCAGAGCATCACGGGCAGTGTCCGTGAAAGTGGCTGGTGTGGTCAGCGGGCCCAGGGCCCGCCAGCAGCCTGTCCTCCCGCTGCTGCCCCACCCTTGGATGCAGATCAAGTGAGATACTGTGGGTTCCCTGCCGGCTGGGTGGGCCTGGGAGGCCCAGGTTGCGGGCAGACGGACAGGAGGGACCAGCCCCTTGAAGGAGAGGTCCGCTGCATCCATGGAGTCCCATGAGTTCAGAGCAGGTGATCACGTTCTAAGTGCTTTTAGAACCCGGGAACCACCCGCTGTTGAATGCACAGCCCGAGGTCAGCGGTCGGCCCCGGGGCCAGAGCAGGCGGAGCCAGGTGGAAGCCCAGACGCTGCTCAGACCAGCTGCGTCTTCTTCTTGAGACAGAGCGTCCTCAGGGTGGGGGGGGGCACCCACTTGATACCTGACCCCACGTCCTGCTGTGCGGGCTACGGGAGCACCCAGCCTGTGGTGTGAGAGCGGCCACCAAGTGTCTGAGGACGCCGCCCCTTTGGAGTCCGCCCAGGGGCCTCGGGTTTCTCTGCGCCTCTATTTTGGGCCCATGTGCTGATGCATTGCCGCCCTACCCCCGTGCCCTTGCCCTTCACCCTGGCCGCTGGCTTCCAGGAGTCCTGGCCCTGCCCGCCTGGGCGTCAGGGCCTGCTCTTCACCTGCGTTGTCACGGGCGTGGGGTGCCTGCCCTGTGGCAGCGCCGTGCGGCCCAAGGCGGGGGCGGAGGCAGGCAGGGTGGGCGTGCTTGTCTGTAAGCTCCTCCAGGGCTTGGAGACAGCTCCTGAGACCCAGCTCAGCCGGGGAGGTGGTCACAGAGCAGGGACTGCGTGAAGGCCTGGGGTGAAGGCCCAGGAGGGGATCCCAGGCTGCGGAAAGCCAACCCAAAACTAGGAATGGACGGGGTGGAGGGTGAGGGCTGAAGACCCTGGAGGAGGGACGGCCGGGGCAGCCGTGGGGTCGCTGGTGTGGACGGACAGGCGGACAGGGACTGGGCTGGGCAGTCCGGCTGAGTCCCAGACGTCTTGTCAGCTGGGAATAAATGAGTGAACCAGGGCCACGTGGTCTCCCGAGGGCGCGCAGAGCCGGGCGGGCAGCGCCCGGGGGTCCCAGTGCCGGCTGCTCCCCGCCGGGCTTTCCCACGCTCTCAGGGGCCGGTTTCCTTCCTCCAGGTCAGCAGCGTCCCTGAGGGAGCTGTCCAGGGCCTAACCGCGCTGCCTGTGAAAGCGGCCTTATTCGGAGACGGGTCTTGGCCGCTGTGGTCACGTTGAGAGGTCACTGGGGGGCCCTGATCCAGTTTGACCAGTGGCCTTGTGAGAAGTGGGGAGACACTAGAGGAGGCCTTGTGACGACGGGGGCAGAGGTGGGACGGAGGTGGCTGCCAGCGAGAAACGCGGCCAGCGGAGCCCGGGAGGGGCAGGAGTCCCGCCCACGTCCCCCAGACAGAACCTCGGTTTTAGACCGGCAGCCTCCCGGCCATGGGTGAAAAGTCCTGGGGTTCAGGGCCCCTAGCCTGTGGTCCCTCTTTATGGCAGCCCCAGGGCACTGACTGTCCGAGGATCTGCTCTTGGGCGTGGCCCATGGGGTGGGTCTAGAATCGTGACTCCTGGGGGTCGAGGTGTCAGGCTGACAGCCACTGCTGGTGGGGCTGCCTGGGTGAGGGGTCCACCGGGTGGAGGGCCCTCTCAGTCCCCTGCAGCGGCCCTGCCCGGCCACCCCCTTACAGACGAGGGCCCAGGGGTGCGGCGTGCCTGGGGCAGGGCTTCCCGCAGCTGGGGCGCGGAGGCCCGGACGCTGGTCAGTTAATGCAGCAGGTGCAGCCCCGTGGCTGGCTGGTTGCCTCACTGGTTAGCGGCCAGGGCTCAGGGCCCCAGGAGATGGACCTCTGCCGGACACTGACGTCCGCTAGAGGGGTCTGGGGCCAGGGCGGGTGGCAGTGAGGGCCGAGGATAGCAGAGCGTCCCCACGTCAACCTGCAGAGCTTGAAGCAGCGGCCGGAAGGAGCGCACGCAGCTGCCTGACGGCACATGGCGGTCGGACCAGCCCACGGACCTCCGCGTCCCATTGTCCCATAGCCGGCCCGGGCCGCTCAGGCGCCTGGTCGCCCGTAATCACCCTCTTGTCGCCAGAGGGGCCACTCAGTGTCCCCGACACTCCCCGCCTGCTGTGTCTGCTTTTCACTCATTTGCTTACACGTCTGTGTAGCTCTGCCCCATTCTCAGCGCGGCGTATAATTTTGCGTGTAATTAGCTAGTGTGGGCTGCAGTCTGCAGCGGAAGGCTTCCGGGAGGCTGCGCTGGGGCGCTGGCCCTGGGGCGGGCTCTGCTCAGTAAGGGGGGGTCCCAGTGGCTGGGGGAGGAGGTGCCCGGGGCCCCCTGCTGCCCCCCATCCTTCCTCCTACACCTGTGTGGTTCCCCTCGCGTGACGTTCACGACCGGCTCTGAGGCTGGGTTGCGGTACGGTGCGCGGCTCCCTCCAAGCCCTGGGCCGGGCATGCCCAGTACCCATCACAGACACCCCCATGCCCTTGGGTCGGGTCACGCTCAGACACAGCTTCCCCGGGGTCGAGGCAGTGTGGGCAACTCTGCGCTGATGGAGCCAGGGTGGCAACTCCACGCTTTTTGTCCAAAGCTGGGGACCTGGAAACCATGTAGGTGACAGAAGGGCAGGGCGGTCCTGTGTAGTGAGCTTCCTGGAGGACCCGGGGGGGCTGCCTGGAGGAGGGGGCCAGAGGGGCCAGCAGCGGTGTGGATGAGGAAGGCCGCCCAGGGCTGAAGAAACGGCTGCCGGGAAGCCCGAGGGAGCTGGCTGCTGGCTCTTCCTCTGCAGGGTGGGCGCTGCCACCCTCCTCCCCTGCACTTGGGGCCCCGCTCCCGTGTGCCCCTCCCGGTCCTTCCCTGGTTCTGAACTGCAGCGTGCACCCCAGTCCTGTCTCCTGCCTCCCCCGCGTTGGGGTGGGAGCAGTATGGGGCCGTCTCCCCAAGCCGGATCAGGGAGGGACCCTCCGGGGCCGGGTGCCGTCTGCTCTCCACACTGTGGTCCCAGGCCCGACGCGGAAGGAGGGCTGCATGCAGTGGGTGCTTACTGTTTGCTGAGGGAATGAAAGTGAGGCCGAGTGAGCGGGCCCTCCCTCTGTGTGATTCTGCAGAGGGGGCTAGCCGGCCGAGGGGCCGCCCGCGGTCCCCAGGAGCTCCGTGGCACCTGCGCTCACAGCCCGCGGACGAAGCGGGTGGCTCCAGCCGGGCTCGGGGAGGACCTCCAGCCTCCCTGGGGCAAGTGGCCAGGCTTCCATGTCAGCGCCGTCCGTCTGCTGCTGGGGCTGCCTCCACCGTCGGTGTCAGGGCTCGGGGCTCCTTGGCGAGGCCGGCTGCGTTTTCCCTCTGCCAGGACGCTGGCCCCGTCGCGCCGCAGAGCAGCGGGTGCTCTCCCGGGATCTGGGAGACACTTAGGGGATGAGGAAGCCGCTGACCTCGGAGTCTTCACTTGCGAATGAAGCCTGCCCAGTCTGCACGCTCGGCCGGTCCAGAGAGTGACCGAGGCCCGGGGCCTGGACGCCCTCAGTCCTGTGACCCCGGGGGCCGGCATCGGGAGCGGGGCAGTGTCCACGTGGGGCAGCAGGAGGGAGGGGCCGTCGGGTGCAGCTGAGTGTACATGTCTGCATGGAACACGTGTACGGTGTGAGGGTCTCCGTGTGCCTGCATGTGTGTGTGAGGGTCTCCACCTGCATCTGTGCCTCTTGGCCTTGGCGTGTTCACACCTGAGTCCGCCCTGTGAACGTGGGTGAGGTGTGCTCCGTGTCCATCTGCCAGGCGCTTGTGTGTCTGCACCATCTATGTAGCTGTGTGTGTGTGTGTGTGTGTGTGCAACTCATGTGCATATGTGTGCACGTGTGTGCGCCAGCCTGTGGCAGACGGGAGGGGGATAGGAGACCCTGGACGGCCTGGTGTGGAGGTGGCCTGGCTCCCCACCGCTCCCAGTTCTGGGCCTCCGTGGGATTGTCCCCGGCAGGTTGGCGGCCCGCACAGCCCCCAGCAGTCTGGGGAGCGGATCGGGGCTGGGCTCCCCGCCTCCAGGCCGGCCGGGGCGGAAGATTCAGGCATAGCCCGGTTCCCCATCGCCCTGCTCTGTGCAGCCCCGGTTCCTGACGCGTGACCGGGGCCCTGTGTCCGTGACTCAGCCCTTCATTTCTGGGTGGGACTGAGACCGAGCGACATTTAATTCCCCGTCCACTCAGGCAGGGCCGGGGAAGCCAGGCCACGCAAACGCAGAGGTTGCTGGCCCGACCCGGCGCGCAGGCTTTTACAGGGTGTGTTCTGACAGCATCACCGGAGGGGATCCCACTGCCCCTCTGGGAACAGTCTCGTTGCGGGGTGCGCCGGGTGGGCACCAGCTGCGGGGCTGGGATGGCCGCCAGCTCGTCTCCAGGGCGCGTCCACTCAGCCATGTCTGTGCCTCTGTTGCAGGTCAGCTGGCCGCCGGCACCTGTGAGATCGTGACCCTGGACCGGGACAGCAGCCAGCCACGGAGGACGATCGCCCGGCAGACGGCTCGCTGCGCGTGCAGGAAGGGGCAGATCGCAGGCACCACGAGGGCCCGGCCCGCCTGCGTGGACGGTGAGCGTCAGGGCGAGCAGCCCCTCAGGGGCCGTGGGGGGGGTCTGTGCACCCAGTACACCCCCCGGGGACATCTGCCACGGCCTGCTGGTCTGTGGGGGCCCCCAGGCAGTGTTGACGGGTGCACTTGTGGGCTGTGTGTGTCGCGTCCAGAGCGCTGTGGGCAGAGGGGACAGAGGGGACAGAGGTCGTGCCACCTGCGAGACCCCCAGGTGTGCACAGGGTTTCTAAGGTACTAGCGCGGCCTGGTCTCCTTGCCCTCATGCCTGGCAGGTGTCAGGTGCCCCAGGCCCCGGGCTTGGTGGCAACAGGTCCCCTGCGGGCTCCCAGGACAGCCGAGGCACCCGTGAGGTGGGCTGGTGGTGCCCTCCTGCATGGCCACCAGGGGCCGAGCCGTCTGGGGAGCGAGGCACGTTGCTAGCGCCCTTGCTGGGTCAGCGCTCAGGCGCCTCGCGGGGGCAGCGCCTTTGGGAAGCATCTTCAGAAAGAGGATCACACGTGGCGCCTAGAAGAGGAAAGGAGCCCCTGCAGCTCCCGTCAGGGCGCCTGGCGCGGGTCTGTCCCTGGTCGGGGAGGAGACAGCGCGAGGCCCCGTGGGAGAGCGGGGCGCTGCCCAGCCAGGGCCCAGGCGGTCCAGCAGGAGACCCGGGCACCACGTGGTGGGCGCAGGGTGGCCCCACAGGAGTCTGGGGGCAGCACCGGCCAGGGGTGGGGCCGACGGGCGAGTGTGGGAGGGCCCAGGCAGTGGTGGGCGTTGGAGCCAGGCCAGAGCTCTGCCCAGCCTTGGGACTAGAGCAAGGGGAAGACACCTCTCTTCTGGGCGGCCTGGGGGGCTCCTGTGGGCCTGGCCAGCAGCAGCTGCCTGTGTCGGTCCAGGTTCTTTGGGATGGATGGCCCCAGGCCAGGTGTGCGAGGCCTTGGTTCTGCAGGGGACTGGGAGCGACATGGTTACTGCCGTGCCGGTGGCCAGGTCTAAGGGATCAGCCATCCATCCCGCAGGGACAGCAGGCATGCATGGGGTCACCCAGAGCTGGATTTGAGCCCTGGGTCTTCTGCTCAACCCCCCCCCCTCAGCCTCTGGGTGGGCTCTGGGGCTCTGGCTGTCTGCTTCCAACCTGCTGCCCCCTCCACTTTGACCTGAGACCTGGGGAGCACCATCTTGCCACCTGCGGGCTGTGCTGCTGACGGTCACCAGAGAGGTGACGGGCGTGCTGAGCACAGGGCTGGGGCGTGGGGAGCTCCCGGCCACTCCAGCTGGGAGAGTCGCCAGTGCCGGGGACGGGGCTGCATCGGGTGTCAGGACAGTGTCGTCCCTGTAGGGGAGCTAGGCGGGCCCCAGTGCAGCCCCCAAAGTGAGAAAGTCCCCCAAGAGAGGAATCAGCTGAGTCACGAGGCCCCTTGGGGACGGGGCTGATTGTCCAGGGACCCCCGTCAGTGTCTCCTGTGAGCCTCTCCTCAGATGGTCCGGGGACGTGGCCAGGGCTGTGGATTTGCCTGGAGCCCAGGGCCTGGAGTGCTGGCCCCACAGGGCCTCCAGCAGGAAAGGGGAAGTGTGGGCTGAGGGGCCCGGGGCTCCCAGCTGGAGGGAGCAGGTGGCGGCCTCACCAGTCCAAGCCCAGACGCCCTGGGCACCCCTGAGCTGAGCTGGCCATGGGCAATCCCGGGGTGCCCAGAAGTACCCTGGAGGCCCTCGGGGCCCTGGGACCACCCAGCCACCCCCAGGCCCCGCCCCAGAGGCCCTGTGCCACCTGCCTTGTGTTGCCGGCCTGGGCTGGTCTCTGGGAATGTCAGGGCACCAGGGAGACTGTGGGGAGGACCAGGGCCAGTGGAAGGACGGTGAGGCCGCTGGTGCCTTTTGAGGGCCTGGAAGAAGCAGGAGCTCGTGCTGCAGCCGGTTTTGTCTCTAAGGACCCGCTGTCTGTCCTTGTTGAAAGCACCTGTCCGTGGGCGTCCCGTAGACGGCGTGGGATGGGACAGCTGGGTGTGCAGCTGCCCTGAGGCTGCTGCCCCGACCCTGCAACTCCATTCTGCCCATTGGGTCCCGGGTGGACTCGGGCCAGGGGGCGCGGCGCCTTGACCCCCAGTGAGCTGAGTTAGGGTTAGCATTAGGGTCACTGCATCCCCGTCTGCAGCTCCTGTAACTGGGAGCCTTCTGGGCTGATGCCAACAGATTCTTCCAGGACGGGGAGGGAGGGAGGTGAGGGGCACGGGCGCAGCCGGGAGCCTTCCCCTCTGCTCGTTAGCTCTGCCGGCCTGCGGGGGAGTCAGTCAGAACCGATTACTAATTGAACCTGGGCTGCTCTTCCGAAACCGTGTTCTCACCCCTCTCCCGTGAGCCTCCCCGCGCCTCAGGGGCCGGGTCCCCGAGACCCAAATTAAGACCCTGCTGTTTTCAGGGGAGGCCACACAGATCAGTGAGCTGGCCCTTTTTTGCACAGTGGGCATCTCCAGGCTGCCATCTAATTTAATTTTTGCTTTTCTATTTTCTTGCTCTGTGTGCATAATAAGTTTCCCTGCATGTGACTGGTGTCTGCAAAAGAGAAAACTTGTGCCACTTTGGGTTGCTTGGAATTTGGCGTGAGCAGGGTTCAAGGCAGGATGGTTTATCCTGACCCTACCGTGTTCAGGAAAAATGGAAGCTTGAAATACTAGATCACAGCTGTGCCTGTTCACATATTTATTCATCTCTTTATTAACTTACCCTTCGTTCATTTACCCACTCATCTGTTCATTGATTCAGATAAGGTGTACGCTCATGGTGGAGGAGACCTGTGACACTGTAATGTACCCAGAACAGGTGGTGCTGTGGGGCTGGGGTCCAGATGGTGGGACAGGGACTCTGGGACCTCAAAGTACAGCCATCTCTTCCTGCCCAGGATCTTGGAAAAGCTGCATCGACAAGGGAGCATTTGAGCAGGGTATTGAGGGATGAAGAGGAGCTCACCAGGAAAGCATCTCTTCATGGAAGAAGGGGGCTGGTGGTGAGAGGAGGAACTCCGGGCCATGTTACGGAGCCTGAAGCCTTTCCGGCTGAACCGCTCCCCAGCTTGTACGCAGGTGGCCTAGTTCACCTGCAGAGAGTCGTTCCAACTCACAGAACCATCAGGGAAAGAGCGTCTCAAAGAAGCCCCAGCCCCATCTCTGCAAGGCTTCGTGTCCTCACACACAGATACAGGAACAGTGCTTCACCTGGCCATGCACAGCCGGTTACTGCCCGGCGGGCTGGACGAAGCCTTCGGCACCGGCACTGGCTGCTCTTTAAGGCTCTGAGCATCGCTCTCCACCCGCAGAATCGCGGGTGGCCCCGATGCCTCCATGAGGACTGCAGCCCGGCCCCGAGCCTCGCCCGCCCGTACGCAGCCGGAAGTCATCCGCCTGCAGCGCTCGCTCTCTGGCAGCAGCCTCTCTCTGTAAAGGCAGGACCTTCCTCCCGCCTGCTGGGTTCTCGGGAACCTCTTTGGAAAGAAATCAGTCAAGAAAGCAGCCTGGTGCCCAGGGCGGGCGCAGGCAGTCGGGAGAGGGGAGGGTGGTTTCCGGGGCAGCACTGCCCTGGCCCCGGGGGTTGGCGAGAGCAGGAGCCTCAGGCCAGGCCCCGCAGCTTCCCCGAGATCCTTGCAGGGGACAGTGCAGGCCAATGTCCCAGCTCTACACAGGACCAGTGTCTGGGCTGGCACAGCCCGGACAGGGTCCCCTCTGTGCGTGGCCTCCAGGCTCCCTGAAGACCCTGCCGGGACCCCCCGGCTGATGCAGTTGCCCCGTGGCCCCTGCTGGGAGCCCACCTGTCTCCTAGGCCGCCGTGCCCTTGTGTTCCTGAGCAGGGAATAAGTGCGCCTACGTCGCGTGCCTGCACAGTCAGCACTCAGAACGTGCCTTCCCCTCCTGGGGGGCCTGGGACGCAGACGGGGCCCCGGGCGTGGGGTGGACGGCATGGCTCCAGGCCTCGTGTGTGTCCCCAGCTTTACCCTTGACATCCACCGGCTGGGGTCACAACCGGACATGCTCGCACTCTCCTTAGAGTGCGAGGACATGCAGAGGCCCCTCTCAACAACTGGAAAACAAACTTTCAGAAAGTGTTCAAGCCGAAGGCTGCTTTCCGTTGGATCCAGCTGACCCTGGAAGGCGCCTCCGTTCCGCACCGGCCCCGCCGCAGCGCCCGGGCAGTGGGGCCCGCGGCCCGGGCAGCACCGTCAGCGGCATCCGTCGTGGTCCGGGGAGGGGCCGGGAGGCCGGGGCGTGGTTCTGCTGCTCAGAAGCAGAAGCAGAAGGAAGCAAACCTGAGGCACTTGGACGCTGGGGGAGCTCAGAGGGAGAGCAGGGGCCGGGCGTGCGGGGACTTCCCGGGGCGGGGGAGGAGCCGGGGCCGCCCCGGACCCGCAGTGCCGCTCACTCCTCCGTCAGGGGCCTGGCTGCTTTCAGCTCTGGGCTCGCAGCCTCACCAGTGGAGGGCCCTACAGGGCAGCAGGGAGAAGCGGGCCCAGCAGGGTCACCCCACTTCTCCCCGCGGCCGCTGCAGGAGCGCTGAGGGTGCAAAGACAGAGGCGTGAGGTGCGACGAGGGGCCATCATGGGCAGCACAGACCTGAGGCCCGAACCCGGCAGATGCGGCAGCAAAAATCTGGGAAGGCTTCCTGCAGGAGCTGAGCACCGTGTCCCAGGGAGGCGGCCACGCCCACTGCCTTGCTCTGGGGCCCTGGTTGTGCCTGAGCCCCCGGGGGTCCTTCAGCAGCAGGTGTGAAGGAGGGGCCGCCTGCGTCCCTGCCCAGCGCTGTCTAGACCCCGGCCTGCCCTGAGCGGAGGCAGCCTCTGAAGGGGGCAGGATGCGGAGGGGACGGCAGGTCTCAGGCTTCGGGGAGAAAAGCTTTCCGTGTCTCGATACTTAGAAAAGTGAGCATAAGTATTGTGTGTACTTAGAAACGTGTGTGCGCACTTCGTGCAGGTCGGCTAAGCTCTCCGAGCGGCGGGCAGAGAGGCCGCAGAAGGTGTGAGCCACGGCCCAGCCTGCCTGGCCTCCTGCACCTGGTCACCTGCTCCCTGGAGTCTGCAGCCCTGCCCCCGCGGCGTCCCGAGCAGGCTCGCGCTGCCTTCTGAGCCACGTGTTAAATTTTCAGAAATTTTGTGAGCCAACTGCTATAAGCAGCCATTATTAAAAAGTGAGTTATATAAAAATTATACTTTATTATATCAGAAAGATATTCACCTTAAGACTCTATTAAAAGAACAAGCTAAACCCAAATCAAGTAGAATGAAGAGAAAAATAAAAATCAGGATTGAAGGAAGAAGTAAAACAGAGAATATTAAAAAGTGGAAATCAGTTAAGCCACAGCTTAATTATTTGAAAGATAAAATATCGCAACTTGATTTTTAACTAGACCGATCAGAGAAAAGGCTCAGCTGACTAAGTCAGACCTCAAAGGGAGGGCCGCCCCTTATGTTTACCACCCTTCGCGGCAGCACAGAGGGTTGAAAGGAACACTGTGAGCAATCGCGTGTCAGCACATTGTGGAAATTTGGAAGAAATGGACATGTTCCCAGAAACACACAAATTGACTCAAGAAGTAATGGGAATACTCAGTAGACCCAAGACAAGTAAAGACAATGAGTTAGAAATCAGACGGTTACACTGGCGAAGTCTGCCAAATTCAACGGAGAATTAATACCAATTCCTCTCCAAGTCTTCAAAAACAAAACATACATGTAAGAGGAAACAGTCCTTCCCGCACTCCACGAGGCTAGGATTACTCTGACACCAGAAGTATCGGGAAAAGGCGCCACAGGGAACCTCCAGACCTTATGAGCATCGATGCAAAAATCTTCAACAAAATATTGGCGAACTGCCTCTGGTAGCAAATGGAAGACTTCCACGTCATGGCCGAGCAGGGTTCATCTCGGGGTGCGAGGCCGGCTCCACCTAAAGCGACCAGCAGATGCAGTGTATTAACAGAAGAAGGAGCAGTAATCACGTGCTCATGTCAATAGTTGCCGAAAAAGCATTTAACAAAATCCAATCTCCTTTCACAATAAAAACACTCAGCACACTGGAAACAAGTGAGTCCTGCTCAACGTGGGAAAGGCGGGCAGCGCCCTCCTCGGGGAGGATTGGACGCTTGGGCCCAGACCAGGAACAAGACAGGGGTGTCTGCTCACCACTCCTGCTCAGCTGCCCCGGGGACGCTGGCCCAGTCACTGGGGCGAGAGCAGGAAATAAGTCTCCCGGCTCAGGAAGGAAGGCGTGGAGTTACTCATTCTCATACGACGTGATCTTTTGCAGAGAGAATCTGCAGGAGTGGGCGCACACACTGAGAAGTGGTAACGGAGTGTGGCGGGGTTACGGGGTACAGACCGGTGTACGCAGTTCAGTGGGATTTCTCCACCGTGGTGGCGAGTGGTCTGAAAATGATCTCCGGAAACAATTCCGTTTGCAGCTGCTGCAGGAAGGACGAAATACTTTTTTTAGACAAAGTTCACCAAAGAAGTCCCAGCCTCGTGCATCAGAAGCTAGGAAACAGGAGGCTGATAACGGTGCCCCCCTCATCTCACACATTTTAGCCAGCGTCTGAGAGCAGTCAGCACACAGAGGAGGAAGCTCTTGGAAGCGTCCTGGGGGACGTCCTCTCCGGGAGCCGGGAGCCGCTGCGCCCCCGCAGGAGGAGGGCCTCGTTCTCTGTGTTGCTCCACTAGCAGGACACTTGTGACAGTATCCGGCGGGGTGCGGGGGGTCTGCACCGGCCACCAGACAGGCCTACGAGCCTCCGCATCCTGCCCCACCTCTGTAGCTCAGGGACGTGGACGATGCTCGCCGCGGGGGGGTCCTCGAAACCCTCGTACACGGGGCGCAGCCCAGGGTCCGCCAGGGAGTTCCCAGGCTCCCCACCCTGAGGCTGCTGATGGCTCTGTCGTCGGGAAGGAGGCCGAGGGGGCGCTCCACGCCGGAGTCCCTGACTCTGGGTGGCGTTCATGTGTGGACGCTTTTCAACACCCCCAAAGGCCAGCTGCGGCTGTCATGGAGGTGACAGGGAAGTGTAAACGGCTCCTGGAGGCCAGCCTGCACGCGCCCTCGCTGTCCCCAGGCCCTTGCTGGAGGCTTCAAGTGAGCCGCTGGTTTTATTTTCACGAGCGCTGGTTGAGGGGAGTGCTGTGACCCATCGCCCCCCTTTGATGGGACCTCACGATCCTTCTTGTTGTCTGAAATTTCAAACTCCGTTAAATAGTGTGAAGACAAACAAATCAAAGCCAGGGAGATTCTGGAGAAAACACTTTTACTTTGATCTTGGAAGACGTTTGATTGGGGACATGGGGTGCTGGGGACTGTGCCTGTCCCGTGTCCTAGTGGACAGAGGGGCACTGGTCTTGGGCCTTTTAGGGCTCTCAGTGCCCAGACAGCCTTCCAGGGTGGGGCTGAGGAGCTGGGGCAGTGGGGGGAGGCAGGAGCTGACCCTGTGGTCAGTTCTGCAGGCCAGCAGGCCAAGGACTGATTCCATCTACTGGGAGCCCGGGTGGTGTCTGATGGACTTCTAGAAGGATCTCCACCCTGCTCTCCGGACAGTAAATGCAGGGCAGTGGACCAGCGCTGGGAGATGTCAGGCCAGTGATGGAAGCAATGCTGACAGTAGACGGGCGACTCAGGAGGCCAGGTGGTGGGATTCAGCCTGATCACCGTTCCCCCGCCCTCCACCCCCGGCAGGTGTGACTCACCTGCCGGCCTGTGAGCAGGTGCCCAGCGGGGACCTGGAGGCAAGTGGGGGTGGGCGCACAGCTGGACGGTGTGAGCAGACATGAGGTCCGCAGGGAGAGAGGAGGCAGCTCGGGACCCGGACAGGGCTGGGTGCCAGGTGGCCGGGCTCCAGGTCGTGACTGCTGCTCAGAGCCTGAACGGGGCGGGGGGGGAGGCGTGCCCAGCAGGGCTGAGATGTCAGCCCCTCGTTCTTGTTCTCTGAGGCCACGTGTCAGGGAAGGAGGGCGGCCCCCACGGCAGGGAGCCGGTCTCCCTCTAACTGCTCAGACACCTGCAGAGCTCGGCAGAGCCTGCCTGCCCGACGGGAGAGGCCGGCTGTTGGGGCCGGGGAGTCGGAGGGGCCTCCTGGGACGTGGGGCCCTTGGGGTTCAGGGAGCCCGGCGAGGCTGGCTCTCAGGGTCAACCTGAAGGACCCGGCCTGGCCTTCGCTGCCTTTTGTTTGGCTTCATTTGTCATCATTTTCCGTGTCCTTGGTCCACAGTCCAGCTGATTTAATGCAAATTGTAACGGGGGAAGGTGCAGTGTTCACGTCCTGAGTCCGCACCTTCGTGAACAGGGTGCCACGCCTGATGGTCAGAGTCTCGGGCCCCGTGCCGGAGTCCTTGCAGGGCCTGGGCCCAGCTGCCCCCGTGACCTTGAGCATCACCTCCAGCCTGAGCACCGGGAGCGGCTGGGAACCCGGTGCACGGGCCAGCGTCTCCAGTGACCCGCGGCACCGCCTCCTGGCGGCAGCAAGCATCGTTGCAGGCGTACTTTTTTTTTCTTTATACTTTTGTTTTAAATTTTTAATTGAAGTGTAACTGATTTACAGTGTTCGTTTCAGGTGTACAGCAAAGCAATTCAGTTATACAGACACATGCATACGTGTTTTTTCTTTTCGGGTTCTTTTCCACGATAGGTTGTTACAAGAATTTGAACATAACTCCCTGGTGCTTCAGCAGGACCTTGCTGTTGATCTGTTTTCTACGCAGTAGCGCGTGTCTGTCAGTCCCCGGCCCCTGACCTCTCCCTCTCTGCCCTTTCCCCCTTCGTCATCATGGTTTGTTTTCTGCCTGTGAGTCCATTTGGGGTTTGTAAATAGAATTTGTATCACTTTTCGGTTCTACACGTAAGTGATGTTGTATCATATTAGTCTTTCTCTCTGACTTACTTCACTCAGTTGGTCATCTCCAGGCCCATCCATGTTGCTGCAAGGGGCACTGTTTCATTCTTCTCGTGGCTGGGTGGCATTCTGTCGTGTGTGTGTGTGTGTGTAGACACACCGCAGCTTCTTTATCCAGTCCTCTGTCGAGGGACATTGATGTTGCTTCCGTGTCTTGGCTACTGTAAATAGTGCTGCCGTGAACACTGGGGTGCGGGTGTCTTCAAATTCGGGTTAAAGAGATGCATTGTCCCCTTAGAATGTGAACGTGCCTCTGAAACCTGAATAATGGGAGGAGATGTCCCAACACCAGGACGAGATAAATGCGGCCATTTCCAGTGAAAGGCGCCCGGTGACCCGGGAGTCTGCACAGTTACACACGCAAAGCTGCGCCACATAGACACGTTCAGAAAAGGCCTCGGCCTTTCACAGGCTCCGGAAGTCTAAAATGAGAGTTTTTCCTTAAAAAAAAAACCTTTAATCGAGATGTAACACACCACACAGGCTCACATGCAGCTTGTCGGCCTGAGCCCGGAGGCTTTGGCCCCGCCAGGGACGCCCCCCCCCCACTAGCGCCCCATCTTCTGGAACCTCCCGTGAGTGGACTCAGAAGGACACTGACGCCCGAGTTTGGCTCCTCTCACTCGCGGTGTCTGTGAGACCCCTCGTCGTGTGCAGCGGTGTTTTGTATTTGTTGTCGCTGTGCAGGATTTCATTGTCTGGCGGGACCATCATTTAACTGTCTATTCCCAAGAAGATGGGTATTTGGGCTGTTTTGAATTTTCAGTCATTGTAAGTATGGTGGTGTGAACGAGAAACACCGCAGCCACATCAGTGCACAAAGGGAGCTGCCCACCGAGTCCCCCGCTGCTCCCGCGCCCCCGGCTCAGGACGCGGACAGGCAGGCAGCCCGGCCTCTGTAGCCCCCAGCGGTGCCCCTGCGGGCACGCAGGGTGGGAAGGCACGGGACAGACGCCGCCCTGGAGCGCTCAGTGCAGGTCAGAGGGGAGATCCAGTGAGCCCAGACCCCTGCACCTTCCCGCACGCAGAAAGGCTGTCTGGTTTTCTTTAATTAACAGTGATCTTTTAATGTCCCGACTACCTGTCTTTGTGGCAGAAACCCCTGCACACCCTGGCTCGGCCCCGCCTGTGCGGAGCGGCCCCTCGGCGCTCCCTGGGGGCCGCCCCCGGCCCGCGCGCGCAGGAAGTGCACTGAGTGGACCGCAACTCACAGCTTTGGGGCTGTGCATCTTTTCAGTCAACAGTGACCACGGCCGTCGGTGGTGTGTCTTCTGGTGACGGGACACATTTATCGTGGGCACTTGCGTGCCCAGGAGCGGCAGAGACGCGAGCTGCCAGTGGCAGGATGGCCGAGCGTCTCTCAGTGTGGCCGCGCCACTGCGCCCGCCTCGCGGGTGTCGGAGGTCGTGTTTGCCCTGCGTCCCCGTCGGCCCCGTCGTTGTCGGACTTTGTGGTTCAGCCGTCCTGCCAGGTGCAGAGTGACGACTCGTGCGGCTCCGGGCTGCGCCCTGGTGACGAGCAGGCTTCTTGGGCAGCGGGGGGGCCTTCCTCGTGAAGCCCCTGTCCGCGTTCCCCCCCGCCCCCACTTCTGCTGGGCTGTTTGTTCATGTCGTGCAGGAGTGCTTTCTAGATTCTGCATCCGAGTCCTGCTGACACCTCCCGGCCTGGCCGGGCCCTTGCTTTACCCGTGTGCCTGGAAGAACAGAAAGTCCTACCTCTAGCCAGGTCCGATTTGACGAGTCTTTTCGCTGCAGGCCGTGCGTTCAGTGGGTGGCGGCTGGTTCCCCGGGTCCTGTGCCCTCTGTCGTCCACGGGACACATTTGAGTCTACGGTCGGCTTCTCGCTGGTTCTCACGTGGCCTCACGGTGATCCCAGGCTGCATTTACAGCATCATTACTGAAAAATTCTAGCCTTCTCGACTCATAACAGTTTGATATGACGTTCTGAAGCCTGATTCCGAGGCAGCATGGGGGAGGCGGGGCTCACCCCTGACTGCGTCTCACCCGATTAGCTAATTGTCTCTTGCCGTCTGAGCAGCTGAGAACCGGGGCTGAGACCACGCGTGGATTACCATGCATGCTCAGCCCGCCCCTGCCCGCCCAGAATGCTCACAGGCTCGTGGGGTTTCTGTTTCCCTGCTTCCTTTTCCACCTTTGTGAACAGCTCAAGGTGGAGTTTGCAGGAGGAAGTGACGGGGTGCTCCCATGCCCCCCCCGCCACCCCCAGCCTCTGTCCAGCCCAGCCCCGGCCTCTGGGCCCTCCAGGGTGCATGCAAGGCCAGGCTCCACCGGGCAGGGATGCTGGCCGCCTTGGGGGTCCCTGGCCTGGGGGTCGTGGGCCCTTGCCATGAAGGCAGGGCAGACCGACGGGCAGAAGCGGGCTCCAGCCTCTTCCTCCATCCAGGGCTTTCGGCCTCGAGGGGACCGTATGCCTGATGACAGGGACCCCGCCACGCCCGCAGACAGTGGGGGGCTTCCTTCCGTCCAGGTCTCCCAGGGAGACCTGCCCATCTGCTCCCCGGCTGAGGACCGGGCCACGTGTCCTGTTCCACGTTGTCTGGCTGGAACTTGTGTTTTTTCTTTGTTTGTTTTTAATTAAGAGGCTTTATTTTTAGAGACGTTTCAGGTTTGCAGAAGAACAGAACAGAAAGTACAGAGTGTTCCCACGTCCCCCCACTGTGACCCCTCTGTTAGCGCTGACAATAGCACGCTTGGGGCATCTGTCACAATGGAGGAACTGACATCCATGCACCGCGACTACCCAGAGGCCGCCATTCGTGTCACGGGTCCGTGTTGTGCTGTCTGTGGGTTTGGCCGGATACAGCTTGTCAGGGACCCACCAGGATGGTGTCACACAGAACAGCTGCATTGCTCCAGAGCCTGCTGATGGACCTGGGACCCCTCAACACCCCGGGACCATTCCCTGAGATGGGGCACATCCCTGCAAAGGGCGGAAGGGAGCTGGTACCCAGGGTGTGCCTGTCCCTGCCCCTGGCCGGGCCCTGAGGTGCGGCTCCGTGTGGGGCATCCTGGAGGCCGGCATCCTCTTCCTGGAGGTCAGCAGGGAGGCTGGGAGGGGCTGCCTCTTCCCTTCCGTGCTGGGAGCCAAGCAGTCGGTGAGTGGGAGGCCCAAGGGCAGCCCGTCCTCCCAGCTCCCAGCCCCCACAGAGGAGCCAGCGTCCGGGAAGCAGCTGATTCCAGGGCCTCCACTTGTCACCAGGCCAGAGCTGGAGCTGGACGCCCACCGAAGAGGGACCCAGTGCATCCAGAGACCCAGTAGGGCACCTGCCAGCCACAGGTGGGGGCGAGGTGGAACCCTGAAGACTGAAGACGGGGTCTGGGCCTCCTGCCCCCTCCCCTCAGAGCAGCCCAGTGTTTCATGTGCCTGGGTCCCGTCCCGCAGGTTTTGGAAAAGGCTCCTGTTGCTCCGAGCTGCAGGAATGGGCTGGCCACTCTCCGAGGCGCTTCTGTTCACACTGGTGGCCCTGTGTGTCCAGGAAGGCCCACATAAGGGCCTCGAGGACTGGGGGCAGAGGGCATCAGGGCGGGGTCCCTGCTTCCTGCTCAGAAGGGCTGGTGCTCCCCAGAAGGCAGGCGCGTGGGATGGGAGCGGCTGCCCACAAGGAGCTTGGAGCCAGCGCCCTGTCCGGTCCGGCCCGGAGCTCTGGGGCCTGAGAGGGCCAGCCTGTGAGCAAGAATCACCGCTTCCTGGTCTGGTTACTGCCGCCCAAAGGCAAATTACCTACCTGTCTTGGACCCCCTGCCCGGGCGACGGGCACACGTCGCAGGAAGAGGACCACTGCCCCTGAGGGTCAGGAGGCAGACTCGGAGAGGAGGGGGGCGGGCTGGAAAACTTCTCATAAAATTGCATTTCCTGAAATAGCCAGGGCCGTGATGGTGATGCGTCTGCCGCCGATCGGCTCGGACACGGGCACTGCGCGGGAGCCGCGCCTCCGGCGGTGGCGCTCCGCCCGCTCCTGGGCCGCGCTCTCCTGCTGTTGCTTGTTTAACTCGCGGGCTGTGCCAGGACAGCGGTGCCTCTGTGGAGGCCAGCACTGCATTAGAGCTCGCCGCCCGCTTAATTCAATTGCTCTTCTTTCTGACTCTGCTGACAAAAGTAATCGGCTCGTGGCTGCCAGGGCCTCAGCGTTCCCACCGAGAGCTGGGTCTCGAGGTGTCCCCAAAGTCCCGGTTCTGGAAGGGTGGTGTGCACTTGTCCCCATCCTGGAGTACGTTTGCTCTGGGTCCACCCTGAGTCGAGGAGTGACCCTGCCCTCAACCTGACCTCGCATCACTGACCGCCCACGGGCGTCAGAGCTGCTCTGCAGAGTGAGCCTCACCGACCTGCCCTCGGCCGGCAGGGGCTCCTGAGGCTCCACGGGGCCGGCTCCTTGGAGAGGAACCAGCCAGAAGCATCCTTTCAGCCTCCCTCCCGGGAGCGAGTTAGCACCATGACCTTTCTTTTTGAATAAGGTTGGTTTAAATGGTCCAGAACCGGGCACTGTGGGCTGCGGCGTCGACTGAGAGCGCCTGCTCCGTGTCAGGTGAAGCCCCTGCCCTTGGCGGCCTCCCCCGGCCCTGTCTCCCCTAGACTTTGCACAAGAAGGGTCCACGCTCACTGGTAGCTGGATAATAGGATATCACGAAGCTCAGGTCTTCAACCCAAATCTCCCAGACCCCCACGGCCAGGCTGCTTCCAGCCTGAGCTGGCCCCTCCGTTCAGATAGTCAGGAATGGAGAAAACACGGCCCTGGCCCCTCGTCCACCTGGCAGCCGTCCCCGGTCGGTCGGCCGTCCCAGCCCGTGGGAACCACAGGCAGATGAAGCGCGGCCTTCAGGAGCCAGACACCTCGACTCTGGCCTTGGGTCTAAACCCTCCCAGCGCGGGCGGCTGTGGCTACGCACGTGCCCCCCACCCCCCGTGCTGTAATGGGCTGCGGTCGGCCTGCGCGGTCTCAGGATGGCCGTCCTTGATTGTGGCTTTTGTGGCAAGTAAATACAATATTGTTACAGCTCCTCTGTGGACGGCATTCCTGCCCGGCAGAGGTCGTGACGGTTTGGCGCACGGGGGTGTTCGGAGCGCTGGTTAATGGAGGACTTGCTGCAGGAAGGCTCCGTCGAGTGTGCCCCCAATACACCCGCCCATGTGAGCCCTGTCGACCTTTCAGGGGCCAAGCCAGTGGCCAGCTGGCAGCTCAGACCCAGGAGCGAGGCTGGGGCCAGCTGCGGCCTTCAGGGGCCGGCGGGCGAGTGGCCTGGGCAGAGCGGGGCCGAGGGTGCCGCTCCCCGCGGCAAAGAGCCACTCCCGGCGCCCCGGGGTAATGGCCCTGCGGACTTGCCGGCTCATCGGGGTGCAGACCACGCGGGGTGGAGGCGTTCTGTCCCGGCCCTGCCGACGGGAAGCCACCTCCCGGATGGGACGAGGGCGATGAGTCACCCACACTGCGTGCAGCGGGAAACACGCTTTCCAAGGCCGGGGACTCAGCACTGACTCACCTGCTTGGATGAAACCTCGTTCAGTCACCCTGTCACCGCTCGTGACCTGTGAATTAGGAGCCGGGGACGTGCAGTGGGAAACGCCGGCGCTCTTCCACGTCCCAGGGACACCGTGGGCCCGGGAGGACCAGGACCCGCTGCTCGGACACACTTCTTAAGTCACGCCCTTGGTATTCGTGTTGCTGCCAAGCGTGGGAGAGCTGTGGCCTCTGTTATGCAGCCGAGGTCAGGTGCTCGCCGGCCGGGCCCCCCCGGGCACGGGCTGAGCCGGAGGAAGCTCACCAGGAGGACAAGTCCTGACTGGCGGCTACTTCCCTCCGTCCAGCCGTCACTGTGGGGCCAGAGCCTTCTCCCAAACCAGAAGCCCCGACTACCCAGTGCGTCTTCGGGGAGGCCGCCTTCCTCCGCGTGACTCCAGGGCGCCCCGCTGGGAGCACAGAAGCCCTCCGCTGGGTGGGGAGGGGCCGCCGGGCGAGTGTCCCGAGGCAGTCTCCGCTCTTGCCCGGGAGTCAGAATGCTCAGCCCGACTGAGCCAGGAGCACTGAGGCCTTGGTGTGCCCGGCCGGCACCCCAGCCTGGACAGAGCCATTTTCAGGAGGACTCCATGTGGTCACCCTGCAGTATGTGCCCCTACGATCAGACAGGCTTGTCAGGGAATCGCCCGGCTCCCCCAGAGCCCCTGAGACGCACAGGCGGGACGGTGGCCTTCCCCCAAAGCAGCTGTCTCCTGGTGTGAGGGGGCCTCACCAGGGACTCAGCCCCAGATCCTGTCCGGCTGCACCCCCAGGGCCAGCTCAGCAGGAAGAGGGGCGGTGCCTCTTTTCAAGACCCAGACCCTGTCCAGTGACTGGGGGGTGAGCCCGGGGCGTGGGTCCAGTTCCTGGGGCTCCAGCCTTGAGTCTTGCACTTGGCAACTGCGTGTCTTTGAGGAAGAATCTGTTTCCTCATCTGTGAGATGGGCAGAGCGCCTGCTTCAAGGACCCGAGGTAAGACGTGGTAGCCATCACTGCCGCCAGCCACGTGTCTGCCAGTCCTGGCCAACGCTAAGACTCCCTCCCGTGAAGTTCCCCGTCCCGGACCTCGACAGCCAACTCTCCTCCTTCTCTGCTTGTGTTTTGGCTCCTGCTCGTCAGGCTGTGACCAATGGGCTCTGGGAAGGCTGGCTGTGGGGACCTCCGCTGCCCACATCGGTGCCTAACGTGGCCGCCTCCCTTTTTGGGGGGAGGATCAGAAAAGAGCAGCTCACTTAACGTGGAAGTTTAAGACGAGTGCTGAACACTGTCTGGTCGGCAATTTGGACAGGAGAGGAAAATGCAACGTGAGAGGATGGGAACACCCCTTTCCTTCCCAAAGAAAGCGCTCGTCTTCCTCGTGCGCATCCGGGAACAAAACCCCACGGGTGGGAGACACGCTGAAGGCCGGGCACACGTTTCCTGCCAGCACGGCTCGTGTCCTGTGCTGTCTTGGCTGTTACAGAACAGCAGCTCAAGGTCACCTCCTTTCAGGGCTTCCAAGACATGGCGCACGTTCACCTGGCCTCTCCGGCCGGGGACGGCTGTGCGTCCCGATGGCGGCGGCCTGGCACCCCTGTGCCCCGTCTCCCCGCCCCGCCCCAGAGTCTTCTAAAGCCTTCTTTGGAACTTCCGCATTCGGGGGCATCGGTGGGTTACCACGAGGTGTGCGGCCCTCGGGCAGGACGAGGAATGGACACTCCCGTGTTCCTGGGGGATGTGGCCCACGCGACCTCGGATCACACCCCCCAGCTGCCTGTGCTCTTCCCGCCGGCACGGCTGCTCTCCGTGGGAGCAGAACGGCGACACCCAGGCACCGGTATTTGTGACTCGTAGCCTGGGCGCTGGTGGCCGTGCGCGCCAAGCCCCTGCTGTCACTCCTGCTTCTAACTTCTGGGCGCTCCTCTGCTGTCTCCCTGCTTCCCCGCCCCCGAGGCCCACCCTCCTTTCCGTGAGCCGCGTCCCTGCGGCGCTCCGAGGGCACCCTGCGCAGGGCTCCCCGGGGTTCCCGCCCCTGCGCCTCTGCTCCCTGGCTTGGTTTTCCGTCCGCTCCTCTCTGCTCCGGCCTCCTGCCGTGGCTGCCCTCCCGGGCCGTCCTGGTGGCTCTGCCTGTTTCTGAGCAGCGATAATCAGGTTGATGAGCTGGGGTGCAGCTGGGGGCCCTGCTTCTGCAGCAGGCTTCTCTCTGAAACTGGACACCGGGAGGACCGGGGGCCCGGCACTGCCCGGCTAGGAAGGCTTCACGAGTCCTGGAGGCGCAGTGCCTCCCTGAAGCCTGCTTGTGTGTGACAGTGGGGAGGGGGCGTGGAGAGGGCTGGCGCCTCTGTCCTGGGCATGAGCCTCTCATCTTGATGCTCCAGGACAGCGTGGGCACACAGCTCTCAGCCCCTCAGCCTGGATATGGGGTCATGGGTTCCTCTGCCCTCACTTCCTGGGACGCCAGCCCAGCTGCTCTGGCCACCCCCAGGACGAGGCACAACCGTACCTCTCACGGTGGTCACTCGCGTCTGTGGTCCCTCCTGCCCCAGCCGGGACGGCCCGCCCTGCCCACTGCGCTCCCCCGGGATGAGGGCGGCTTTCAGGCCTATGTGCTCCTGGACCCCTGGACTTGCTCCCCTGCCTTTGACACAGTCAGTGACCTCCCGATGTGTCCTTCCTTGGAACACAATCCCGGTCCCACAGAGGCCATTGTGGCTTTATTGACTGAATGGCATGGTTTGCAAACTGCGCTCATTTCGATATCAGCACTGGGGCTGATCCATTTTAATGCAATTAGACGCTGCATCCAGGGCCTTAATCACCATCTGCCGGAGACGGCGCACAACAAAGGGATGGGAGGACCTGGAACCTGGGGTTCAAGGGTGGGAGCGGGGGTCCAAGGAGGACCAGGGGCTTGGGAAGGGTGAGTGGCGGTCCAGGGAGGACCAGGGGCCCGGGGAGGGGTGAGCGGGGGTCCAGGGAGGATCAGGGCACCTGGAGGGGCGAGCGAGGGTCCGGGGGGACCAGGACCCCAGGGAGGGTGAGCGGGAGGGTGAGCTCTCTAACCCAGTGTCTTTGGAAGGAGGGAGCTGCCTCTCCTGCCGTCACCCTTTCTGATGCGCTGACCAAGCTCTCACTGTCCCGGGTTCTCTCGGGGGCTCAGGTGATGCTCCAGGGGCGAGAAGCTTCCCGTGGAGACGCACCTGCGAAGGGGGCCGCAGGTGGAAATGAGACGTAATCGGGTTAAGACGAGGTCGTCGAGGTGGGCTCCGATCCAGCGACCGGCGTCCTTACAAGAAGAAATGCCCGTGAAGACAGACTCGGGGGGCAGGCCGTGCGACAGCGGAGGAGGCCGGAGTGATGCATCCACGTTCGTCCCGGGGAGGCGCGAGCCTCCCCCAGGCCAGCATCTCCTGGTGGAGGCCTTTCCACAGGCCTCACAGCCTCTCCTCCGCAGGGGCGCGGGGCCGGGGCCTCGGGGGCTGTTGGAGGCCGACTGGCAGGTGCCACGTCAGGGAGGACTGAGAGCAGAGCTGTGGGAACGGAGGTCAGTCTGGAGTCAGCCCTCCGAGAGCCACCAGGACCTCTAGTTCCGAGGAAACTCAATGGCTCCCAGTTTACAGTGGCAACCCCCCCCACCCGTCTGCCCCACCGTTGACTGCTCGGGAGGTGGTCACAGGCTGCATGTTTACAGCTCTACTCCAGGCCGGTCAGAAAGAGCCAGGGACGCAGGCTTTGGAGCCCACGGGCTGTCCCTGGCCCCCGCATCTCCACCTGCTGCCCTTCCTGGTGGACCGCAGGAGCGGCGCGGGGGAGGGGGGAGGCGGGAAGTCCAGGCTGCCTTGTGTTGACTGCACGTTGGACGCACGTGCCGTGGGGGTCAGAGGGGATGCAAGGTGGGGCTCTCAACCTCAGCCTCCCCCTCCCTCCTCCTTCTGAAGCTTGTTCCAGGGGGCTGAGGAGGGAGGGCTCCCCAAACAGTGGGCTCAGTGGCCCTTTCTAGTGGGCATGGCCCTGTCTGAGGCCAATGGGCATCTCTGGTCATTGGAGGAAGGAAGGCAAGTTCAGGGTGTCATGGTGCTCCACACACCAACGGTCTGGGGGGATGGATGGATGGATGGATGGATGGATGGATGGATGGATTGGTAGGTGGCTGGCTGGCTGGCTGGATGGATGGATGGGTAGGTGGACAGATGAATAGATGGATGTACAGTTTGATGGATGGGTGGATAAGGGAATATATAGGTAGCATGGATGGATGGATAGATTAACAGAAGGAGAAACGAATGGACAGAGGATGATGTTCTAAACATCTCGCAGGCCTCGGGGGAAACTTCCTGTGAGAGTTAGTAGGGCTGAGGCCTAGTGGGCAGCCAGTGTTTTCAGCCTCGTTGTCTCTGCCATGGCCACTGTCTCCCCGCACAGACAGGACCACGAGCCCAGCCCATCGGCCTCCCCGCCTCCTGGGGGACTGACCCGCAGCACGGCGCCCATCCCCAGGGGTGCCCGGCTGCCCCAGACGGCCTCTCTAAACGCAGGCACGTCCCAGCTCTGAGCGAAGGGCTGTGAGGTGTCCCCACGCGTGAGGACAGGGCTCCGCCCCGCTGCCCGCGCCCCGGGGACTGCCCCCCGGAGGAGCCCAGCCGCCTCTCGGAACCAGAGGGGAGGCGCTCCCTCAGCGCACGTTGAAGTGAACCGCCGGCTGCCTCCCTTGCCTCTCCTCTTCGGTAGCTCTGCCAATTTATGGGAATTTGCCTAAGAAAAATGGAGTGTTTTTCCCTCTCAACTTACATTTCTTAATCCTAATGAAATAATGAAACAGGTAGCTTGTGACAACTTTGGTTTTTCTCTCTTAATCTAATTTGATTGCCCGAATCTGGAGTGTTCTCCACTGGCGTGGGACCGGGCGCTGATCACGGTGCGCGGCCTCTCCAGCCTCCGGCGTCGGGGGGCCCTTCGCCGGCAGCGAATGGATCACGCTAATCAGAGAACCATCTTGAAAATTAATACCTTCTGCTGTACTGTTTAAAGGAAAAATAATTATCGAGACTGTCCTCACTGAATTATGCTGTCAAGAAGTTGTGGAAAGAAAATTTTGCCTAATTTTAAAACGTAATCTGGGTTCTGAAGATTTTTCTTCTCGGAGTGATTAAAGGATTCAGCCGAGTGGCCAGGAGGAGAGCACGCCTCTCCTGCCCGGATCCCTGGGCGGCGTGTGCGGGGCACCAGCCTGGCCCCGGGCGGAGGCGCGGGGCCCGGGCCGCTTGGGGGCCCAGCCTCCCCCCCACCGCCTTCCCCCGGGTGGGCCACGCGGCAGGAGGAGGGCCCCGAGCCGGGGTGGGTGGGACCCTCCCCACCCACCCTGCTGAGCGGGAGCCACCAGCCCCACCTGCCCCCCTCCCAGGGTCTCGGGGTTCAGGCCACCCACAAATGGTCTGGTTCGTTCCTGGAACGAGGGTGCAGCAGGGACCCCCAGCTCCTGATGAATTTAAAGGAAACAGAGGCAAGTGCCCGTGGAGACTCAATGGGGCTGCGAAGCCCTGAGTGCTGCTCACTCAGTGGGGTTTAGTCTGGCAGCCAGTGGAGCGGGTGCTCCTGGCCCCCAGGTCTGAGCTGACTTAACTCACTAGCTCCCGATTTCGGAGCCCAGGTCACCCCTGTAGACGGCCAGTCCCCTTCCCACCCCAGGACTCCCCAGGGGCCCAGGCTACTTCCAGCTGGCTGAGGGCCACCGTGTCCTTGGGGAAGGGCAGGTCTAGGGGTGGTGACCGCACGCAGCCCGCGTCCCTCCCTGCCTCCTGTGCGCCTCCCTGATGCTCTGCCTGGCAAGCTGTCCGTTAGCTGCTGCCCATCAGGGAGGAAGCCTGGGCACTGGGAGAGTTTCCCTACAGGCACCTCCGCCCACTGCTGTCCAGGCTCCTCTGAGAGATGTGGGCTCACAGCCCTGCCTCCCCTTCTTTTGCCCTCGGGCTGGGCCCCCGGGAGGCTGCCCAGAGGAAGGCCTGGCTCTCTGACAAGAGGCTGGGGTCCCTGCAGGGGTCGTGTTTGGGGCCCTCCCCCCACCACCTCTCCTATGCTGGTAATACACCTGGCAGCCAGGACCCTTGAGCAGGGGCAACTGGATAGGCTGGAACCCCGCGGACCACCTGCCTTGTATGGGGTCCACATTCCAGAAAGCGCTACCTGCAAGTCAGGCGGGATGCAGCGAGGCCCTGGGGGCCGTGACTGCCCGGTGGACTCCAGGCCACAGACATCCCTGCATGGCCCAGAGGACATGGCTTTCTAGGCCACATCCAGCATATTGCCCCCACCCCCAGGGCAGCCTCCACTCCCCGGCTTCTCTGTGGCTCCCTGGATGCAATGCAGCTCCCCCTGGCCCCTCCACAGTGGCCTGGGCTCACGGTAGTGACCACACGGCCACCCCTCATCCTCCTGTGTCCGTCACTCCCCCTGCCTCTACACTACACCATCTCTGCCCTCTCCATGTAGCCAACTCATCCTTCAAAGCTCGCTTCTTCCAGGAAGCCCTCCTAGCTGGCCCCAGGCCTTCTCTGAGCCCCACTGCCCTGTGGACAACCAGGCCCAGTGCTTTCCGTGGAGCAGCGTGTTCTCAGACTGACTTACTTTGAGCCCTGGCCCTGAGATCCTGAGGGGAGGCCCGTGTTCTCCAGCTGGGTGTGCTCCACGGTGTGGGGCTCAGCCTGAGCGAGTGACCCTGGCCCTCTGGGCCCAGGAAATAGAGGCTGACTGGCCACCTGAGCTCAGGGTCCTGGTGACTGAGCTGTGCCCAGTCCCATCCCAGGCTTCCCTGCTGGGTTCATCCAGGGCCAGAACTCCCCGTATCTGACGTGGAGCCGCCGGGTGAGGGAGGACGTGGGGCCGCCGGGCGAGGGAGGACGTGGGCCGCTGGACGAGGCCCTGCAGTGT